>NC_053118.1:23746936-24430686 GCF_010015445.1 Perca fluviatilis | reverse complement strand
TAAAACTCGGGCAATATTCAATTCACAGTATTTCTGTTTGTGTATCAAAACCCCAAGCGTGAAGACGTCTCATATGACTTGTCAGTCATATAGTACTCCTTCTCTGAACTAACACTTCCCACTCCCTCGACATCCCTTTTTCAGTAATTTATTTTAGTACAGTATTTGAAAGTAGGTATTTGAACAACAAAAAGATACAACTGCTTTTGCAGAGCAGGAAACCACCAGTTGACATTAAGGCTGTGTATCGTTTTAAATTATATATTTTTTTTTATTTATTGTGGCAATAACACACCTACGTTTCAGTACCAAAACCACCAACACTAAAACAATACTGTTCTTGATTCCTTACTTTTAGGAATATAAACCTGTTTTTCTAGAAGAGCCTCTTCTGCTGTTCAGCAAAATCTGCCTATTAAAATACATTGGTTAAGTTTGCAGCCATACAGCCTACATAAAATACCATGTAACATCAGCAAAATTATGATGCAAATCAGGACATATCTGATCAAAGTTGAGCAAAACCAAAAGCCATGGACACATTTCAGTCAGCAGTCAAAAAGTATTGAGGTTTGATCCCAGGCCTAGGTAAGACACTACTGGCGAGCCTCAAGGAGAACCATGACAGTGTTACTGCTGTGCACAGGCTTTTCAGGGCCATGAGTTCAGGGCTCTAAGTGCTTTCTGGGAGTATGACAACTCCCTGCAGACCCTGGGACTGTTTCCTCCATGTGGTCATCATCAATAACTCAGTGGGCAGAGAGTATGGCACTAACACTGCCAGAGTTAAGGGCCAGCTCCATCTATGCTGTTTGCATTCATTGTACTGTGAAGCACTTTATACAAAAATATTGTTACGTTATTTTAAAAGTACATAGGTAATAACAACTTGTAGGAAGGAGGGGTACTTCAGTATGGCACTTCAGTATGATGGATAGGATAAACAGCTTAGACTAGTTTTTGCAACTAGGTGCCTCGTGTCAGAGCTATAAAGCGTAAAGTAAGAGTACAGTACTTTTAGTAGAAGGGAATATTGATGCCTGGATGTATATTGTTATTCCCACATTTACAGGGTTCAAATCTCTTTGGTTTGAAAGTTTGGGGGTGTATTATATATTATTTATGAATACATGTATTCTTTTTTTTTTATTTAATGTATTTGTTCATTCGATAATTTTGGATGCCCCAGAAGCAATAATCAAAATGCATTAAGGTGACTCTTTCAATCCCTGAAGAAGGCACATTTTTTGCATAAATACAATCTTATGCAATATTTATCATCCATCATTCTAAAGTGTTCCTGCTTCCTTCAGGTTTGAGCATATATAATTATTATTATTGAGCACAATAAAACAAAATAACTGTTTAAATATTTTAATTTTCGTCCCTGGTTGAACGTGATCAAGAACACTTGACCAAGCTCAGTCTGTTACTCTGGCTTTCCTTTCCACTCCATGCACTTTTCACCAGCTGTTACAGAAGATTAACCAGTAGACGCTGCTGTTGAAATCCCTGCCTAAATTTAAAAGCAGTGAATCAGCCGGTTCTTATTGTCATTCCCATTTGAAATCCATCAGAAGCCGGCCCCTCTTGTTAAGTGTACAGAGAGCTGACAGAATTACTCTTGTAACACGGATTCTTGTCAAGAAAGAAACGGGTAGTCTACTGCTGTCTACACCTGTGCTCCACTCTTCTCTCCTCTTTATTTCTGCCTCTCCTCCACTGCCGCTTTCTCCATCTCTGCCTCCATTTCACTAGCCGTCTCCTGCATACACTCTTACCATCGCCTCTAAATCCATTTTCCCTGCCATCTCTCCAATTTATGTTTACGTTTACCAAGTTACTTTTCTGCTCTGTGCTTCGCTTTCAACATATGCCTAGGGAAAAAATTAATTTCATGTGGGTATATTTTCTCTTCCTTTCTTTCAATTTCTGCCACCAGCCTCCTCAGGCACACTGTCTCTCTCTCCCCTCCTAGTCTTCCCCGAGCAGTGCTAAACATTCCTGTTCACACACATGAGAGTGAGAGCTAGCCCTCAGTGTCCACTTGTAACAGGAACACAAGAAATGCATTATCACCTCAGGCTCTGTGGAGCTCCAGCACATGCAGCGTGGCAACTATCTCTGTGCAAACTTGGGGTTGGATGCTGCCACACATTGCCATCACATCAAAAGGAATTACACTAAAATTTAAATGCAAATTCTACTTAAATTCCTCTCATCCAATTATTTTTAATGCGTCGCTCAAGTCAGTTCTTACGTGTATCTTTCAAAGTCTATGCTGGCAAATCCCTATGTGGGTGATAATTCATGTTTTATTCTTCCCTTCTGAAGACAACACGTAAAAGTTTCAAGAGATAGATGTAAAAGAAGCCACCCCAGGCTCCCAGTACAGGCCCACGACAGACCCAGACACATCCTAACAAAGTACCAATGGAATTTATTTCAGTGGGTGAGGAGAGGACATCTTTTAAACATGTTGGATGAGCAAAAAAACTACAATATGCATGCTGTGTGGATAACAAGGCGAGAAAAAAAACAAACATGCATAACTATAGTACTGCCACCCCTCCACACAAACACACACACACACACACACACACACAAAATACTGTGGAAGCCAAAAAACAGCATGCTTCCTATGAAGTCCCGTCCAGCACGACTGTAAGCTCCAAGTGACCGCAAGTAATGAGAGAGATGGAGCGGAAGTAATGTCTACTGCAGCCTCCCAAAAACACGCATAGTCCCATACACACAAACTCATACACACACCATCATGGTCTTCTCATCAGTGGTCTGACGCTGGGAAGGGCTGCACCTAGAGCATAGCTTAGTAGTGTTCTGTCAGCATGTGCAACTTATTGAACAGAGCTGTGTGTGTGTGTGTGTGTGTGTGTGTGTGTGTGTGTGTGTGTGTGTGTGTGTGTGTGTGTGTGTGTGCGCGCGCTCGCTCTAATGAGGGGTGGGCAGGGGGCCAGTAGCAGGCTGGAGGGAGACTTGGCTCCATCAGACCTGTTCTCTAGCAGTTTTCGCATGGCCAGAGACACACACTGACAGATACAGGCAGACGCACGCATGCACACACGCATGCACACACACAAACCCAGTGGAGGAAAATGTCCAAGCCCCTTGCTCTTAAAGTGAATTGGGGACATTTAACTTTTTTCAGGTTCAGCTGATGGGGGACAAAATAAGACGGAAGATGGAGGGAATCTGGGTTAGCCACACAGCAACCCCTGCAAGAGGAGACTGGAATGGATGGATGAAGGGATGGAGACTACTAAGCTGTGTTTAAGAAAGAGCTACTGGTATTTAAAAGTTAAGCTTAAAGAGAGAGGGAGATAGCACGGGCCTGGATAGGAGAGAGGGAGAGAATGCTGGGGGCAGGAGTCTTTTCTTTGAGCGGGGAGATCAGCACCAGACTTGTGCAGGCTGAAAGACAACCTGAGAGAGATAAGGAGGGCGAGGAGAGAGCATATGCTAACTGAGAGGATGAGAGATGCAATGAAAAAAGCAAACTGCAGCGAGATAGCGAGGGAGAGATAAATCGAAAGAAAGAGGAGGGGAGAGCAGGGTAGGACGTGTGTGAGTAAGCAGCAGGATCGAAGATGAGAGGAGGAGAGGCAAGGAGAAGAGAGGACATCCATCCCTCTCTCTGCCTCCAGGAGTACAGGACAAGACTGAGGGCAGAGGACACAAGCAAACACCCACACAGACAGACACACAAGTGTGTCGATTTATATATAAGTGTTGGGTTGTGTGTGTGTGTGTGTGTGTGTGTGTGTGTGTGTGTGTGTGTGTGTGTGTGTGTGTGTGTGTGTCATGCAATTGTGGGGTAGAGAGGAGCGAGGGACCTGCTATGCAGCAGGTGCTGGCCATTTCACGCCTGTCGGCCCCTCTTAGCCCTGTTTGTCTACACACATTCACATTAGCCTCCACAGGTCTGCATCGCACTCCCATCTGGAGTCCTTCCACATCTTTCTCTCGCTCCGTTTTGACCGTCATCCACCCTTTCATTTCACTCACAACCCTTCTTGCTGGTTACCTCAGTCACCACTTAACTGCCAGCGAATTTAGCTCACATCTTATCTTCCTTCTCTGCCAGTGAGTAAGAGAGGAGTGGGAAGGAGAGAGGAGGTGGTCGGCCACAAGAGAGCAAGAGGAGATGGAGGAGGGAGACGATAGGACAAGGAAACTGTGGGAAGTTCAACAATGGAAGAGACCAGAGAAACCATAAAGAAAAAAAGACAAGAGAGAGGAAGAGAGAAAAAAAGGAGAAAGTGGGATGAAGAATTGGAGTGGAGTTGAAATGTAGGATAAAAGACACAGCGAGAAAGGAGCGGATTGTGGAATGAGGAGAGAAGCAGCCAGGAGCTGAAGCAGCAAAGGGTGACTGATCCGCTCTGAGAGGCTTGGAGACAGACAGACACACACGCCATGCTGAGAGATAGCGGAGGCCAATAGCGGTGGAGATAGGATGCAGTGGCACAAGATTCCCATGGGAGTTTTAAATGCCGTCAGCATCCGCTCTCTCTCCCTCTCTCTCTCTCTCTTGGTGTGAGGATTGCATGCTGGCACTGATCTATCTTGGTGCACTATCTCTGGCTTTTTAGTCTAAAAGCAGCAGCCTCCATCTTCCTCCCTCTGCGCCCTGGATCTTTGTATCTGCCTTGCTTGTTGCTTGTAATACACAGCAGGAGATGGTGACATCCTTTGTGCTACAGAAGCTTTTAGAAGTTACACTACTGTGCAGCAGTACAGAATGGCCCCCAGAGGAGTGATGACGCATGCTGTGGCACCATAAGGAGCCAAGGGACTTGAAGAAAGATGGGGAGTGAGAGAGAAAGACAAAAAAAAAAAAAAACTGAGGCAAGAGGACAAGAAAAAAAGAAAACGAGGGCATAAAGTAGCTGGGTTGCTCTTAAACTAAAGCCACCAGAGAAATGCACTTTTTCCCTCATCACAGGCAGTTTACCCCCATATCAGCAGAAAATAACTTCTGGTTAAGTGCAGGCAAAAGAGTGGAGGGGGATGTATTTTGTATGAGGTGAAATGCAGGAGTGAACCCTGATTAGCAGTGCAGCTAAAGCTATTGAGGAACAGAGGTATGGACTGTTTTTCATCCGAGCTGGCATCGTTCTGGATGGTTTAACTTCGAGACCTGAGGTGGTACAACAAGCTACACAGCACACAGACAGATGCTTACACCTGAATACACGCACACACGCACGCACGCACGCACACACACACACACACACACACACACACACACACACACACACACACACACACACACACACACACACACACACACACACACACACACACACACACACACACACACACACACACACACACACACACACACACACACACACACACACACACACACACACACACACACACACACACACACACACACACACACCCCTTGTCTTGGCTAAACCCAAGGCAACACTGAAATACCACTTCATTTCAAACAGTGTCACTATTCATCACTTTTAGTGATTGCAGCCTTATATTCAAGTCCCTGACTCTAATGAACACTACTCATTTGCTTTGCTTAAAAGGTCCCATGACATGGTGCTCTTTGGATGCTTTTCTATAGACCTTAGTAGTCCCCTAATACTGTATCTGAAGTCTCTTTCCCGAAATTCAGCCTTGGTGCATAATAACAGCCACTAGAGCCAGTCCCACAATGAGCTTTTGGATGTGCCATTTCTGTGTCTGTAGCTACTGAGGAGGAGAGAGGGGGGGCAAGGTGGAGGGTGGGGGTGTGGCCTTGACCAACTGCCACTTTGCTAGTTTGAAAGCCATGATGTCTCTCTCTCATGGGTGGGCTAAATTCTCTGGGTGGGCAAAGCAGAGAAAGGGGAGGTAACCTTGCTCCTTATGACCTCATAAGGAGCAAGATTCCAGATCAGCCCATCTGAGCTTTCATTTTCTCAAAGGCAGAGCAGGACACCCAGGGCTCGGTTTACACCTATCGCCATTTCTAGCCACTGGGGGACCATAGGCAGGCTGGGGGAATGTATATTAATGTTAAAAAACCTCATAAAGTGAAATTTTCACGCCATGGGACCTTTAAGCCCCTGACCATCGGCAGAAAAGGCAGTCAGACTGATCAGTTGGCTCCCCGGGGTCCAAAAAGTGCCTTGGAACACACCAAAGCGACGCTGTCTTGAGTGTACGTTCTGCGCATGCGCGAGACGTAATACAAAAAATGAAAACCGGGGGGGGTGCCCGGATAGCTCAGTTGGTAGAGCGGGCGCCCATATATAGAGGTTTACTCCTCGACACAGCGGCCCGGGTTCGACTCCGACCTGCGCCCCTTTGCTGCATGTCGTTCCCCCTCTCTCTCTCCTTTCATGTCTTCTGCTGTCCTATCAAAATAAAGGCTGAAAATACCCTAAAAAAAATAAAATAATGAAAACCGGAAATGACTCTGAAATGGGTCTGGCTTCTGCAGCAGATAGTAATGGCGGCTTGTTCTGAAACTGAAACGTGTTTCTGAAAACATTTTAAGCGAGAAATAGGCCATACAGTTGCTGAATCTGTCTTCATTTCAGATCGACAAAGGTCAGTTTAAAAGATTTTCGTCAGATTTTGAGAGGTGTCATTTCGGGGTCCGACTGCCCGCCCTCCGACCCAGCAAGTCAGGTCGGCCAAAATGAAGGCCGACAGCTCCTCTGACGACCGGCGGCACGGAACACACTGAACAGACTCAAGTCACTGACCTCGCCAGACTGTCCGACGGCCGATTATCGTGTTGGTGTGTCAGGGCCATTAGGCTCTCCTGTCATTAGTGATTAGGGTACTGCTAAGAAGCTAGTCAGTTGCTTTTGTGATCATGACTTTTTCGGGCGAACTGCTTGCTCTCATTTTACAAAGAGGAAAAGCGAAAATATCATCATGCACCACTTACAATGTGAACTACCTTGAAAAACCTTGTGAAAAAACACTTTGTAAATGCCATTTGATGTGCAAAGCCGATAGACAGACCTTGGGTACCGCTGAGGCACAGAAACTTTGATAATTCAGTGTTATCGAGTGCATGCAAAGAGACATGGAAAAGTGACATGCATTCTTAATAGGATGAAGAGAAAGAGAGAGATGAAAAGTGGAAAGGGAGAACCCGAAAGCACGCAAATGCATGCACATACACATTCACTCTCTAAAAACAGTCACACACATACACACCATTGACAGAGCAGCTGGACCCTCTAGCCCTACACTACACACCCAAGACAGTCTTCAGCACAGAGAATGTGTATGTGTTCATGTGACATGTAAGGCAGAACAAAGGTGTGTATCCCTGGGGAAAACATGAGAGCACAGCACACCAGGAAATGTGTAGCATGTGTTATTAAAGTGCACTTGGTTCCAGTTCATCAGTTCAGACGATATAAATGTTTTCTAATACAAGCCAGGGAAAGGTTTAGAGGATAAACGAGACCCAAGTGAGCCACAAATGTGTGTTTCATCTCACTTCTAAAATGTTCACTGCCTTTTGGTGTCCAATTCATCAGTGTGATAGGACATTTGCAACTTGTGTAAATTACACTTTGTCTTGGTTTTAACCTACTTAGAGCTGCAAATGGGTAGATTTGTGATGACAGGAATAATATTAATGCTATTTCATCAAATCATAGAGAGGTGCACAAAAAGAACACGCATTACTTGTTTTCTTTGACAGCTGCAACGTTGTACTTGTACTCCAAAGCAGGTTTAAGTATATTTTTTTTAATGTTATCTGACCTACATCTTGAAGACCGCTTATGCACATGCTATGCATTTAGACTTTTTCGTTTACATGTGTTGGGATGTGTGCTTGTTTGGGTCCTTCAACTCACCTCTGACAAAAACTGTGACCTGGTCCTTGCCGGTCCCGATGCGGTTTTCGACCTCGCAGACAAAAGTGGTGTTGACAGCGCTGTCCACCTTCAGCACCTTCAGCACGTTATCTGTGATCTGCACTGTGTCTGGCATCTCTCCTGACATCCTGCAGGGACATGAGCATATCGGCATGAGAAAGAAGAAAATGGAGAAGACCAAAAAGGAGCGGGGATGAGAATAGGATTGTGGTTTGTTTGACTTTGGGCAAAATGAGAGCATTGAGACAGACGTACATTTACAGAAATATGCTGTATTGTGCAATGTCATCAAATTCCACTAATCTTGATCGGCAGTGCAAAACTAATCAGTTTTCCCCTTCCTCAAAAGGCAATCCATTATCACACGGTGGAGGAAAATACGATGGGGACAGAAGGAAAATCAAGACTGCTGGATCCGGGCCCAAAATCTCATCTCTCCCATATTTTGTACCAGACTTTCCTCTTCTTTTTTTTTTCTTCAAATTTTGTCACAGTTAAGTTAATAGCTATAGATAATACAGAAAAAGGGGAGAGAAAGAATTATATTGTGGTTCTCATTATGCGAGGGTTAAATCTCGAGTCGCAGAGTCCATTATGAGAAATTATACGGCTATCTCCATAATCAGAGCACAGGGCTGTAGTGGCAATAAAAAAGCACTGATTACAGCTCTGTGGACCTGGGAATGAAGGGCAAGGAAAGGGGAACTAGAGAAAAAGAGAAAGAGAAAGCAAGAAACACTGGGGAAAAGAGTCACGGACCAAGAGAAAATAAAGAGATGATGGATGCACGGATACTCACGTCTTCCACTGGGCGGTCAATGGAGGGGGGTTTCCACTAGCCAGGCAGGTGAGCACCACATGTGTACGACCCACGTACCAGTTATTGTCATAACCCACTACGGTTACTTCAGGAGCGTCTGAGGGAAGGACAGATGAATGACAGAAGGGAGGAGAAAAAAAAATAGATATGAGCTCAATTAATCACTCCAAGGCTTCATGTTAGAGCGTGAACAGCAAAGGCATTCATGGACTAATAAGTCCTGGGTTTTGTGTGTGTGTGTGTGTGTGTGTGTGTGTGTGTGTGTGTGTGTGTGTGTGTGTGTGTGTGTGTGTGTGTGTGTGTGTGTGTGTGTGTGTGTGTGTGTGTGTGTGTGTGTGTGTGTGTGTGTGTGTGAGGTGTCTTACGTTGTACTGCTAGCTTCAACGGAAAGCTCTCTGGTTTGACCTGGGTCCTGTGTGCCACCACGCAGCTAAGGTCTTTCCCGTTGTCTGCTGCTGTGGGAACCATGTGGTACTCGCTGGTCATGGTCACGGTGTTGTTGGCACCCGGCTTAGACACTGTTGTCGCATTGCCATTGGCTGTGGTCACCCAGGAAATCTGGGCAGCGGGGCGGCCATCCACAGACTCACAGCGTGCCACAACGACTGGATTAGTGCCTGCTTCCACTGTTACGATGGAGGCAGAGTTCTGAGGCTTAGCTGATGGATGGACGGATGGATTGATGCAAGGGCGGAGGTTGGAGAGAGGAAAAGACACAGAGTGGCAGAGAGAAGATTAAAGGATGTAGAAATAGATAAAATGGAAATAAGACAGCTGAGGGAAAAGATAATGTGCACCATTATTGATAAACAATTTGAGTCACCAGCCTGGCAAAAGCAAATCCAAAACCTCAATCTCCAAACATGCTCCGTCCACCCACTCGCCCTCTCTCTCTCCTCAGTCTATTTTCTCTCCAGAGCCTACATTGATAAATACTTTCGAGCACCAATGCAAACACCCAAACCCTATATCTTATCCTCTCCCTCAATTTCTTTAATCTATTCTTTCTCTATCAACCTGCCAGTGATACATTTCCCTGACTGGTCCAGTGCATTTCCATTCACAAATTCTAAATCACTACATGATCTCTGTCATCCCCCACCCACTCTACTCTACCTCCCTCCTTATACCTCCTCAATTTCCCTCTGTGATACTAGTGTGGGATCAGAGGAGAGCAGGCAGGACAGCAGCTGACAGCAGGAATGACAAGCAGCCAGATCAATATAGTGCCTTAGGGGAAGCAGGGAGGCATGATGTGTTGGAGAGAGAAGAGAGCGGAGCAGAGGCACTGGTGCCGGGCCAAGGTTAGACCAATGGTTCGATTGCATTAACAAGAACACAATTGATCTGACAATACCACTTATAATAGCAATTAAGCAGAGCTGGACATGCTTTTAACCTGCCTGCTACCTTTGGGGGAGGGAGAGAGATAGAGAGAGGTAGGAGGAGAGTACTTTGCATTTATAAAAGCATGGTAAATATGCACACGCTCGTTAGACAGATGGGTGACAGATTTAAGAAAAAACTAACACGTAACAGCTTCAATGCAGTTTGATTCAACAAGTCTCTAGAAACTCTTCTGGAGTGACAAGCACCATGGAACACAGAACTAGGTTTTTGGCAAGAAAAGCTAATTAATTGAGAAAGGTAGTTTAAGACAGTTGGCTAATTCTCGTGTTTGACTAATCAATCCATTCACGGTTTGAAAGTCTAAACTACAGATCTTTAAGAACGGGTTAGTCAGGGTCGTGTTGAGTTGGATTCCTTTGTACCTGACAAAGAGGGCTTGAAAAGCGGTACTTTTCCAAATGTGATAAAATATCAATTATAAAACAAAACTTTAACAATGTTTCAAGTCCTCGAGAGGCAGAAACCTGTGATGGGTTTGAACCCAGAAGCACATGTTAGTAGGGTTTGGTACCGAAACATTTGGTGAAATGTTTGGTTTGTAATTTTCAATATTTCATGTTTTGGATGTTTGACGTGGAGTGATTTTATTGATGATAATAGATTTGTTGTCTAGTTACTAGAGACACACCGATAGATAGGCCAGTTTTCACGTGCTCGGCCATGACCGGCAGGTCAGTCTCACATATGCCGATTTCATGCCAGTCAACCCTACAATTAACTGACAACATAAGTTATATGACTTACAGTTCTCAAGGACGCACGCACACACAGACGCGACAGCATAGTCTCTTTTTCCTTTTCTCAACTTTTCCACCGTGTGTCGCACGTACCCGCTCATGGTGTGAAGCGCTTGTCCGCGCTATTCTCGCACATGTAGGGAACCTCGTGAATTAACCTGCAACATGTCAGCTGTTTGGAAATTCTTCAGCGTGTGTGCAGTAGATAACAAGTTTGCAATATTCAACACCTGCAAGGAAAAAGTAGGGCGTGGAGGGACGACACCAAAATCTAATATTTTTAGTTGGATATTGGATGTGAAAAGAAGGAAATGGTTCTAATGTTGGACTTTAGATGTGTGTGAATTTCCCACACCAGGAGTAATTTATATAGTACTATTTTATAGTGATCCATTATCTGTTCAAAAAAGTTTCTATGTTCTGTGCAAAATGTTCTATTAAAGAAAAGATAGAAAAATATTTGTGTGTGCTATATAGTGGTTAGAAAATAATGAAATCGGAATCGGCTGGCCTAACTCAATGAAAATCGGAATCGGCCTAGAAAGTTGTAATCGGTGCTTCTCTACTAGTTACCTAGACATCTTTGCTATCTTTACATCAAGGACCAGAATGGAAACAGCAGATCTCTGTGTGTCCAATAATGTGTCACCCATCTGTATATACACATTATGTAGGTTATGTTAGTGACCTACCCAGCATGACGAGGTACGTGATGCCTTGCTCGTTGCCTCTGGGGTAGGTAGCATACTCGCAGATGTACTTCCCCTCATCGGTCATCCTTACATTGCTTATCTCGATGGAGGGACTGGCCAGGTTTGGAGGACTGGGCGTGAAGCTGACTCGGCCCTTCACGGGTGAGTCGGGGTAGTTGGGATCAAAGTTTGGGTGAAACACAGCGATGTTGATCCTGTCTCCGTCCTTCGGCTCGTAAATCCACGTGACCTGTTGTGGAGGAGGCACTGGGTCAGTGGTTAGGATGCGTACAGTGATTGACACTGGAGAGCATTTTAAGACATCCACATTTTGCAGTAAACTCCACAGGGCAGCGTTTACAGCATCATAATCAAATACGTGGAGCCGGTATGAATATGGATGTGACTTTTTCAGGAGCAGCTCTCTCTCTCTCTCTCTAAACGACAACAATGTTGTGTACTTCCCACTTCATTGAGATGCAACTAAGAAGTGTTTACATTACCATATTCAATCCCCTGAAGCAAAATGAAGCTTAGTATTTGTTTGTTTGGAGTATTAAAACATTAAGCCTAAATGTGATAAAAACCTATTACTAGCCTTAGGATTATTTCTGTGGGCTATGATTTGCTAGATTAATGTTTAATGGGCTAGGTAAACAAGGCAAATGGACCTGTATTACCATTTTATGTTTACTTGATTGCAATGAATTTCTCTTTTCCATCTGTCAGACTAAGTTTCACACACCTGCAGAATCAGGTTGATAGATAATTGACAAATACTTTAATTTTACAGGAAAATGGGCATATGTTTAGTCCGATACTACATTGTTTATTTATTGGTTTACTTAATTGCCCATGTGTTTGCTTCAATTGTGAAAGCAATTTCAACAAATTGTACTGTGTCAAGTCAGCACAATGAGCTGCAATTTGGGGATGCAGCAGACATTTTTATTAGAATTTCATACCACAAACCCAGTTTAGAGCTTATATGACTGTGTAAGTAATCAAATCCTAACTGAAAAAAAAGAAAATAAACTTGTATCATGAGAGTGTGTCTGACCATTGTGAGCTGTATCCCAGTGGCATCAGTGAAGGCACAGCGCAGGTTAACTGTCTGGCCGGGATACGACAACACCTCTGGCTCCACCTTCACCCGCTGACCTGACACTCCTAGGAGAAGGAAGGAGAGAGAGAGAGAGAGAGAGAGAGAGAGAGAGAGAGAGAGAGAGAGAGAGAAGAGAGAGAGAGAGAGAGAGAGAGAGAGAGAGAGAGAGAGAGAGATACATTAATGTCTGCTGCATCCTTCCTTCCCAATCTAGGAAACATGGAAAGGGAGCAGAGGAAAATTGTGTTAGTCTCCTGATGATAAATGAGGACAGTGTGGATGTGTCTGGTACAACAGAGGACAGCATTAGTGAACCCAGGCAGGTAGGCCAAGAATCTCTCCATGACTGCGCCTGTGTGTGGATGCACTGGCCGAAAATAAAAAAGGGGATGTGTTGTTGGGAAAAAAAAAAGAAGAAAGCCAGTTCTCTTTTGCACATAAGTCATAAATCATCTGGATGGTTTATGCTTTTCTTTAGCCTGCCATTTGCTGTGCCGACACATTCCTGTGTTACAGCAACGAGTCAAAATAAATATGCTTTTCTTAGTTGTGTCGGTGGGTGGGTGAGAAATAGAAAGAGCAAGGCAGTTTAAAAAATTCCTTCTGTGCTTGTGTGCTTGTGTGCGTGTGTGTGTGTGTGTGTGTGTGTGTGTGTAATCCAGGTCTCTGTGAAAATGTAATTACTTGTATGAGTAAGTGCGCATTAGTGTATGTCAGCAAGATGGCTCCTGTTTTAAGTAAGAGTGGATTACCTGCGGATACACAACTTCAAATGTCTGCAGCCAGGGCTACGTATGCAGATACGTGTGTGCTTACAATGCGTTTAGCAGCAAGCTACACACATACAACAGCACCAGTGGAAACATAATTTCCCCTAAAGACAAACAATTACTTGCGGAACTAGTTTGTGCTGAGCCAAAGCTGTTGTGTTGAAACTAATATGATCTGCAGGGCTGATGGAACACACACACAAAGAACACCCACACACATGAAACCCATAGGCTAGTAGATAAGAGGAAAGTGCCAGTGCTGTCTTTCACTTTTGACGAGCAATAAACACCACACCTTCTCTACTCTTGGAAGATCTGAGATATCAATACGAGAGAGGAAGGAGCGAAAGACTGAGTGGGAAAGTGGAGGAAAACAAGCCTTTCCTAGAATAACACCAGCTCTCCAAGGACCAGCCCAATTTACAACCACAAAACAACCCCCTTGAAGCCACTGAGGAACCTCTGGACAACCACTAAGCATCCTGTGGGATCTACAGAGAGCCTTATTGGGCTGGAACGAAGTCATGGACACATACACGAGCATATCTGTGCAAGTAGACACACAAAAGTATGTACACACACAAACACACTTATACAGTAGAGCTGGGCAATATATCAATATTATATCGATATCGTGATATGAGACTAGATATCGTCTTAGATTCTGGATATCGTAATATGGCATGGCGAGTGTTGTCTTTTCCTGGTTTTAAAGGCTGCGTTACAGTAGAGTGATGTCATTTTCTGAATTTACCAGACTGTTGTAACTGTTCTATTATTTGCCTTTACCCACTTAGTCATTATCTCCACATTACTGATGATTATTTATCAAAAATCTCATTGTGTAAATATTTTGTGAAAGCAACATTAGTCAACACTACAATATCGTTGCGGTATCGATATCAAGGTATTTGGTCAAAAATATTGTGACATTTGATTTTCTCCATATCGCCCAGCCCTATTATACAGTACGTCTCACGACAGCTTTATTGTCGATCTCTTGGCCCCTGATTTTCAAATATCTAGAGCATTTTAGTAAAGATGAAACTAAAACCCTCTGTCAATCTACCTAGTCCGACTCACTACAGGTTAGCTGTACTCTGGTAAACAAAGGATGTAGCAGAGCAAAAGAAAAGGGGATGAAGGGTAATTGAAACTCTTGATTACTAGTCTTGAGGGTCAGAGGTCAATACACAACGTGGCACTGAAGATAAAGTTACTCTGCCTCAGGTTTCACTTGTATGCACATGTGCAAATTCACATACAAACACATGCACAGCTGTTGTGTAATGTGGGGGCAGAGCCGAGCTGGGCCTGTTGTCTGTCATTCTGAGGCAATAAGAGGAGAGCCAACACAGGTCAGCTCCTGCCAGAGCTCAGATGAGAGACAGGCTGGCCTTATGAGGCCCTTTACAGCCCCAGGGAAATAAATATTATATACAAGACATACAAAGACTTGCAGTCCTCGTCTTCCATGATAGTCCCCGAATCCCAGCCCTGAATTCTCAGAGACTTGGTGTCATTAGAACAGCAGACACAAAAGAAAAAGTCAGTGTGTGCAAGTGCGTGTACATGAACACAACAGGCTTTAGGAAATGCTGAGGCAAGGTGGCATTTCAAATAGTAATTGTCAGTATAAATATTTAGAGAGCATTGGTCATATTAAACAGAAGAGAGAGACAGGAGGCGGAGGGAGACAGGAACTAAGGGAATTAGAGAATAAAAGACGGTTCAAGGGTAAGACTGAGAAGAAAGGAGAAGCGACAGAGGGAGAGAGACAGAGGGAGAGAAAGAGAGGGTTGGAGGGGAGGAGAGTGATAACAGAAGCCTTGTGTCACCGCTGCTCTACTTAACAGTAGCTCTGCTGCCTGCAGGTGACGTACAAAGAACGCCAACAAATGCACACAAACAAACAAATGCATGCACGCACAAACGGCACTCTTCAGCATCCTCAAGTAGTCAGATGTCACCAATCATCCTAAATCCTGTCACCAATCATTATGTCACACACACACACACACACACACACACACACACACACACACACACACACACACACAACACACACAAACACACACACACACAAACACACAACACACACACACACACACACACACACACACACACACACACACACACACACACACGATGGCGCCGCAACAGCCTTGCCATATTAACACAGTCCTCACAGATCCCAACATGCGTCTGTGAAGAGGAAAATGAATCCGGAAGGAAGGAGAAGACCAGATACAGCCTGGGAATGCCAAAGTAATGGGAGGATGAGTGTGTGTGTGTGTGTGTGTGTGTGTGTTGGGGGGGGTGTAAGGAAAGTGTGTGAAGAGAACGCGGTGCCAGAAATAGAGAATGAAAGAGGGAGTGCAAAGAAAAAGTGATTAGAAGAGAGAGGAGGAGATTCTCGAAGGGGAGACGGTGTGAGCTATAAACAAGGTTAATAGGAGACATCTGAGGGACAAAAGAGAGACATTTAGAAGGGAGAAATAAGAGGAGTGAGAGAGGAAGTAGGTGAAAAAGAGACCAAGAGAGAAACTAAAAATGGAGAGGTGGAGGGTTAGTACAGGTGGAGAGAAACAGAGCGAGGAGAGGCAGATGAGGGGAGGTGAGACGGGAGGTGTAGAGCGGTGAGAGGCAGGATAGACTCCACACCTGACCTTGTGAGAAACACTGTGGTTGTGAATAGAGAAAGAAAAAAACGTGAAAAAGACTGAATGAGCCAGAGGATGCGAGAGAGCGAGCAAAAGAAAAAAAAAAAAAAAAAAATACTCAAAATCCTAATTTTCTCTGCAGCACATTTGAGCCAGCCGTGGCTTATAAAATGAACATACGCTTATCAGCCTGACTCGCTGCCTGGCTGGCTGACTCTGACGCCTAACGGCATTCATGTCCTCTGCCTGATCCCCGCTATAGTGGAGAAAAGCACAACGTCAGGGGGACAGGGAGTGCAGGCCTGAAATCACCTGAAATATCTAATGGCCTTCAGAGCTCACTTTCTGCCATTTCATCAAGCTAGCGGCTATGCACTGTCAGGTGGGCTAGAATGAAGCTTACCCATTTCCTGTGTTCTAGAAGATTGCTTCCCAGACACACACTGTGTGTGTGTGTGTGTGTGTGTGTGTGTGTGTGTGTGTGTGTGTGTGTGTGTGTGTGTGTGTGTGTGTGTGTGTGTGTGTGTGTGTGTGTGTGAGTCCGAGAGAACGTGAGAAACAAAAAGGAAATGTGGGTGTGTTTTTGCTTTGGCCTTTCTAGTGCATTGCTGTCTCAATAAGCATTCTGGCCTTTCATTATTCTTCCAGGTCTGTGTGAATTTCTCAATATCCATTATTCTCTTGTTGTTATTGTTGTGCCCACCCGCTCTACTCCTGAAGAATAATAGCTTTGATACAGGCAGTATGGAGTGTCACCATCGGTCTCTGCCTGCTGTCTCGCTCTCTTTCCCCCTCTGACTTTTCTTTCTCAAACATAATCTTTTTCTTACAGGAGAATTAGAATAATTCCCATCCCACCTTTCAAACTCGATGACTTTGACATGCTGAGTTTTGGACCCGAGGGGGGGCACTTGTGATGTTGTGATGATGCTGCAAGCGCCATTTTGGTAGACTTCACAATAAAAAAAAAAAACACCTGTGCAGTATATATGCAGTGTTGGTGGCTTAATGATTGCTTGCCTATGAACAAAATAATGTAAAACAGCTAATCATGACTACACCACTTGCATTTACAGCTCCAATCCTCTTTGGGTCGATGCACAGGCATAAATTATCTTTGAGCTGGATGCTCAATGAATAAATGTCCATTAAAAATAAAAAGGTACAGGGATGTTTACAAAGTGTGTTTACAAAGGCCAGGTTTTACACCACCTATGACCTTCCTTAAAACTGTTCAGTTGTGCATATGGAGGGCTCATTTTCTTTTCCTCGCTCATAATAAATGCATATTAAGGGTCTACGTTATTACATATTCACTACTACATTCAACAGTAACAAGAAGACACTGTGGGTTGAAGGCATCCTTGAATTTTCACCCATACAAGAACCTGAGTGTTGAAAAATTGTAAAAAGGATGATCCATCAGATCATGTTACTTTGTCCATTGTTTGATGATTTAAGTTTTATTCTCAGTGCGGCTGTGTGTGCATGTTTGTACGCTGGCATTGAATACAAGTGGTTTCTTAATGAAAGCTCTGCCAAATACCAGCTTTGTGAGGCTCCCAATGTGCAATTTCAGTTGTTTTTTTGAGACATTGGCACAGAAAAGCCGATTCAATTCCACGATTATTACTGGGGTTGCAGTTGTGTACAGTGCAGCTTGTAGGTATTGGGACAGTGACACATTTTCTTGTTGTTTTCGCTCTGTACTCCAGCAAATGGACTTGAAATGAAGCAATAACTAAGATTAAAGTTCTGACTTTCAACTTTAAGGGTGTTTGAGAGCGTTTACTTCCATTCTGTCCACCTCCTGTATGAAGAGTCAGAGACCTTTTTGTACATAGAATTTTGAACAGTGCTGCAAGACCCAGCAGGGCAACAATTCCTACGTTGTCCAACTAAAACGGATATTAACACTCTACAATTAAAACTGATAGTCAGGAATTTACCCTCATAATAACAGTTTTATTTCAAATTTATGTGAATGTAAAAAAAAAAAAGTGAATGTACAAATGTTTCATAACTAACCTGTATATCCCTCATGAAGAGCAACAGTGTCCACTGTTCCCCCCTCACTAAATCTTCAATACTGTTCCCTTTATCACGCCAAATACTGTAATATTGCAGTTATTGTGAGTAATGCACCTGTTATTTGGGTGCTGACTGTTCATCTCTTTTGAACTGCGTTAGCTCCTCCATGCAGCTTTGAAAACTCCTAAACAGAGACGGTCAAACGTGTATTAAAGCTGACACTTTCTATATGCTACTCTAGTTTTCTGTGATTTCTGTGTGACGTTGCCATTATTGTGTCAACACCAAAACAGTGACACTGCTGGGGCTGCGTGTCATATCCAAACTGCTGCTGGTATGTACTAATAGCCTTTATCAGCTGGAGTCTGGAACAGCACAAACCTGAACCTGCTGTCGGCTGCTGCTACCTGACACTGCTGCAGTGCTGGTTCCTCTGACCTTAACACACGCAAACGCAAATGTGGATACACATACAGCCACACAAACCCACAATGAACGTGCATACACTGCGCATGCGCACACGCATTTTAGATGTGGATACTTTGGTATGCAGGGAGCAGAGTGGGAATGCAGCTTAGCTTTGACAGGCGAGACAGTTTGACAAGCCAAGAATAAAACTAGGAAATGAGGACTTGAGATGTGTCTCAGCTTCTCATTGACCTTTCTACTGGGCTCTCTCTATAACGGGCCAATCAATATCACATGAGAAAGCTACATTTAGAAGTAGCCACTGCTCATTATGGACTTCTCTGTTGACAGCCTATTATAATCCATTAATTTACTAGTGGGGGCAATCGGTTGGTTTTATAAAGAAGCACACTTTAAAGACCAAGGCTATCGTGTAAAATCTGTACACAAAAATCACCAGAGATGTTCAACCAGCTTGGGAATGTAACAAAAAAAACACAGTTGTAAAAGGGTTTGGTGTTACAGCGAGGTTGCATGCAGGAGACAGCAGGTAAAAAAACCAACCTCCGTGATGCAACAGGACCAGAAGAGGGAAAAAAAGGTGCAGGAAGAAGGCAGTGCTACATCTCACTTTGTACCCAGTGACATGATGAAATATATGATAACTGACTCCGAACACAGTGTGGAAAGAGAAGGGAAATCAGACACAGGACAAAATGAGGAAAGTAAGGCAGAAATGCATGAAATGTAACAGAAGGGGAGAGAGTGAGAAATAGGGGTTTGGAGGGAGGGACACAGGGAGACATGAACAGGCTTCAAAGTGCCAAGGAGAAATGAACAGCTGGAGGAGAAATCTGCACAGGGAGGTGTGAGTGAGTGTGTGTGTGTGTGTGTGTGTGTGTGTGTGTGTGTGTGTGTGTGTGTGTGTGTGTGTGTGTGTGTGTGTGTGTGTGTGTGTATATATATATATATATACATACACACACACTGATGCATATTCCCATTTAGCTGCCTGTTTATAACAAACATGCCCTAGGACTCAAGTGAATATCATTTGCTAAAATAAGCGTTTGCCAATTCAATTAAGTGCATCATCTTTATAAAAAAAGACCCAGCAGGGAAGTTTAAAAATCCTTTAAAAAAAGACTTCAAAAAGTTTCATACTCTGGAAACTGAACACTTCAGCTTCAAATGCCAAAACCTGCTGCCTCCAAATCTGGACCATGACCTTAGTCTTGCCCCGAGACTATATGTCTGAACAGTAGGCATGAGTTTGAGAGTAAAGTGAAACTGACCAAATAGAGGAATAGAGGAACAATAGAGCATGCATATATCTCTCTCTCTGTGGACCTCTCCCACCCTCTTTCCATCCTCACTTACTACGTACATTAGGGCTGCACGATATGAGGAAAATATGCGATATTTGGTAACGTTGTTGAATATCGCGATAACGATATTACTTGCAATAAATAAACAGATATTAAAGTTTTCTCAGTTCTGCAGCTTTCAGTATTCTGCTAAAATACAACAAACTGCTTGTTGAATTTAAAACAAATGAAAGGAAATCATTTCCCAAATTTTATTGAACAAATTGAACATTAAATTGAATATTAAAGGCAGCACTAAAAAAAGAATGATGGTTACATTTTAAAGTGCAGTTTTCTACTGATAGTTCCTTTCAACTAACAAAAAAAAAATCTCTTCGTGATATGTCGCAGCCTTTCGCGATGTGTATATTGCACCAGTTGATATCGCGATGACGATAAAAGAAAAACGATATACATATATACACAAAGAGAATATTTCTGGTGTAACCAGCTCTGGCGGTCAAACAGGTCTGAAATAGGAATCCTGTTTGGACGAAATCGAAAAAAACAGGAGTGATTCATCAACTATGCATGGTGGTTTCTTTTGTTTTACTGTATCGCACCTCGCAACAGATGAACCTTACAACCAACAACATACACAACACACTTAATCATTCAACATCTGCCAAGCCAAGAGAAAACTGTGCATAAGTGATAAAAATGACTTGCACTGTGTGTGTGTGTGTGGCCGTGCTGAGACAAAACACTTCTCCACACGTAAAACTACTAGGGAAAGAATAACCACATATATACAGCCACACATGATAAACACACACACACACACACACACACACACACACACACACACACACACACACACACACACACACACACACACACACACACACACACACACACACACACACACACACACACACACACACACACACACACACACACACACACACACACACACACACACACACACAAACACACACACACACACACACACACACACACACAAGAGAGGCACTCTTCTCCACTGGGTGAATAATTCATCCCCGGGTAAGAACGAAAGCCCCGTGCTCTCCTCCTCCTCCTCTTGTCTCTTCATTATTGATAAACACCAACATCTACACTGTACCTGACCCAGGAGAGAGAGAAGAAAGAGAGTGAATAAAAGGAAAGAAAGAGACGAAAAGTTAATAAAGCGATAAAGAATGACAGTGGCATGGGAAGAAATGCAGCAGCTACCGTATAAAGTAGAAGTGCATAAAGAACTGAAATAAAAAAAAAAAAAAATGACCAGGGGCATAACATGCGAGCGTGGTTTTATGGCCTTGCATGTATTCATCTGCCGCGGGGCCTGTTTAGAGTCAGCAAAGTCTTGCTCGTAACAGACAGTTTACTGTGGACAGAAAGGACACGGCTCTCCTGAGCCAAACAAATAACTGCTTCTATACTGCCTTGCTACTGCTATCGCTCCAACCCACTGAATAAGTGACTGAATAACTTACTGGCTGGATGGCTGACAGACACCCAGCTCCCCTGCGGCTCCTGGCTCTGCTTTGTCTGCTCGGGCCCTGCACATCATTCTACCTCCACCGCACTTGCCTTCTCTCGGCATCGCTCACTTATTTCTTTCTTTTCTTCTTCCCCCCTCTGTGCCATCACCCTGTCCTGTCTTTTCATTTTGGAATAAATCCTTTTCATCCCTCTGGCTCATTCTGCTCTTCCTTGACAACTTTTTTTTTTTATTCTACTAGTTCTTTTTCTGTCTGACTTCTTCATTCTAGCCCCGTGCCATCGTTCCTCATGGTAATTGTACCGGGCATGTTATTTTAGCCCTGCATGTAATTTTGGGGTTTTACCACCGGCTGACCATTGTGACAGATCTGCAGTCTGTGTGCAAGCATAAAATGTAAATCTAAAGCTTTGGGAAAACATTTTGAAAGACAGGTCTAGCGTCAGTGTGTGGGAAATATCTTGATCTATTCCCCATTATGCACGCTGAGGCCCTACACCTCTCAGGTTTAGCAGTAAGCTCGCCAAAAGAATCCTTCACACATCACTCTGTGTGACTTTGAAAGTGTGTGTGTGTGTGTGTGTGTGTGTGTGTGTGTGTGTGTGTGTGTGTGTGTGTGTGTGTGTGTGTGTGTGTGTGTGTGTGTGTGTGTGTGTGTGTGTGTGTGTGCAAAGTCTGGTAGCATTTCACTTCGGGAATAGCCATGAATTAAAGGATCAGGCTAAGTCAGAAGTGCACAGCTGGAGAAAAGTGCCAGGTACTTCTACAAATGTCCAAATGGGCTATGTGTGTGCGTCTGTGTGTCTCTCTTCGTCCATAATTTCCTGTATGTATGTGTGTGTGTGTGTGTGTGTGTGTGTGTGTGTGTGTGTGTGTGTGTGTGTATACATCCTTCCCTCGGTATGTCAGTTGTTAACATAATGTGATTATGCGTCCTATTTTTGCCTCCTTAACAACACTTGGATGTGAGAGTCTACCGAGGTGTCAGAGAGGATATTTCAGGCTGGGTGTGATCCTTTCCGCAAACTAAAAACCGAGCCGCCTGTTTAAGTGAAAGGAATTCCATGACAACCCCCCCTCCAGACCTAAACACAGCTGTGTTTCCTGGTTCTTCATCGCCAACGTTCACCTTTACTTCACCTTCATTTCCCAGCTGCTCTTCCCACAGTGTCAGTCGCCGCCACTCAGCCCACTACTGATGAGCCCATTGGTCAACAACGCTGTCAACATGCAGCTTATTCATAGTTGAGGGGGTGAGAGACCAATCCAATTTATACTGCACATTAAAGGATTAAAATGCAGTACGGTGATATGAGAGAGACGGATATTAGCACAGTCAATCTGTCAGGAGGATCACAAAGCGTGTTACCAAATCAATGCTGGCCATATGGAAGACAGAAGGTCAGACACCACGTGCAAACAAACAAGGAGGTGCGTACCAATATTATGATAAACGGATGACTGTGTCCCTCACAACAACCAGCTGGATTGAATTACTGACAGCAAGTCTGTATAGGAGCACGGAAAAGAAGTCTACACGGGAAGATTTGAGAGGACAGGCAAGTTATGTCCCAAAATATGACACCCACCACCAAAAAAAAAAAGTGTAGAGTGTGTCTACTCTTGCAAAAGTATTGCATATAAGAGATATAGAGAGATGATTAGTCCACCTGCATTTTGAAAATACGAAGAAATGCGACAGATTTAAAATTACTTTTATTTATTTATTTTTTTACATAAAGACAAATGAGAGCTACACTGAGGTGGGAAGATAGCAATGATTAGTAAACATCAGGCAGGTAGGATGTGGGAAAACGAAACAAAAAGATAGGAGTGGGGGACAATAGATAACTTAAGCAATTAAAAGCAGAAAGAATGCACGCTTTGTGTATTAGAAGAGCATTGTATGCGTCAAAGTTTTCTTCCCGCAGGTCTGCAGTGAGCTGAGAGGGCGGAGGTGAACGGCCTATTGTCTTCAAGTCTCAACAGGAGGCAGGTAAAATGAAACTTCTCACTTCAACACATACCTCCAATCAGTTCTCCCATAAAAGAGGAGGGGAAAGGTGATACTGAGAAGGGAGGGGATGAAACCGGGATAGAAAGTAAAAGAGAAAGAAAGTTTGGACTGCAGTTTCTATACAGGTACAATGGATCAGGACATTAATACACAGCATGGACGTATGAGGAAGTCCAGCTCAGGGTTGTTGTCTGGCCCTCCCTCCAGCTCTTCCCTTTGTACTTAACGTTAAGATCAACTGTGAGTATTCTCTGAAGGACAGTCACTATGACAACTTGCCTTGGGAACATGGTGTATTGTTTTGATGCTGGCGGTCGGATGGATGACAGATCAAAAGAGGGAGTGGCGCATAACCCGATATTTCCTCTCAAATCAATCGGTTAAATCAAATTAAACAAAAGACACTGAAAATATGTGGCAGTCTGCCTGCATAGTCACAGTCAATGTAAAATAATAAAATAAACAACTTTAATTATCCTTTTAAAAAAAAAAGGCATGACGTGCATGACAACTCAAATAATACTTATCTACTTATCTGAATAAATCAGACTGGTCACACTTAAAATTTTACAATAAATAAACAAAAACTATATACACCAAAGGTAAATAGCCAGAGGAGATAAAGAACTTATAAGAGCTATAGTCTGCGATCAGTAACTTCTCTAGATTTTAGAGAATAAACAGCTTTCCGTCCACAACACCTTTACCTGTCTGAGAGGCGAAGAGCAGTGAATCAAGTTTCTCCTCAATAACAGTATGAACCCTGGGCTGAGCCTGTAATGGCTCGGCAGTCACAATGATGCTACAACTGATCTGACTGTGACTGAAGCCACTTCACAGAGATCATAAGGAGGAGCATGACAACAAATGCATGCACACCAGAAAACACACAAGCTGCTTGAGCCGTCCCCCTGTCAGGTCGTTATTACATTGGTTTGGTGCCGCCTTTGTTTACCATCTACACCCTTAAGCCAGAGTGACAGATAGAGGATTGGGAAGTGAGGGATAGATAGATGGAGGTATGAACAGACAGAGATGGCCCTGCCATGCTCCAGTGGCCAGCTTCAAGGACAGACGGGCTCTTCAATATCACAGCTTATGTGTAATTAGACAGTGCTCTGTCACGCACCAAAGAATTGCTCCTATTTGTGTCATATTAAACGCAGCATGGATATCCCCTACTGTGCGTTGCCATTGAGACCTAATGCAAAAGGGGAGCAAAGGGGGATTTGTACAAATTTAATTACATTCATAATTCGCCCATCTTTTGCTGTAATCACTTGGGGTTAAGTATATCCACTTCTCAGCTAACCACCCACACCCTATGTTGCCTTAGTAAGCAGTGTAACATCTGTTTTTCAGGGGATTTTCAGGCTGAAACTATCTAAGTGAAAGTAAACATAGTTCCTGGTATGCAGTGGTAAAATATTAACAGCTATACACTTTCTACCAAAGTGTTGCAAGCTTTTGGTTTGGAGCACAGTAGCTCACGTGTGTTTGTTTGTGTGTGGCTGTCTGCTTGTGTATGATACGGTGTCTCTAAAGCCACCTGCAGTGTCTCTGAAAGGCAGGGGAAAATCTCACAGTGTGCATCTTTGTGCGTCTGTTTCGGAGTCTTTGTGTGTCTGCCTGAGTGTATTGGGTGCACCTTGCAGCCAAATCGTGGCCCAAGCAGGCAGCCTTTTCGACTGAGAGGGAAAGGGAGTGAAGCAGATCAAACACAAGCCAACTAATCACAGACGCCGGCTAATTAGCGCAGTCCTCAAAGGGGAACCAGGAATGAGTGATGATTCCCCCTTATGAATTTCCTAGTGACGCTGTGCCGTATGTAACCATGAACACTCACCGGTCACAGAGAGGAGAGACCGGAGCGGGTAAAGTGCAAATAGAGTCACCAGTGATCTGGCCTTTTTGTAATCTTATCATCGGAGAGCATAGGGGGCAAAGTAGCGCTCAATATCTCTTATCTGGGTTTCAGTCATGTGCACAGAACACACAAACACCATCACACACACACACCATCACACACACACACCATCACACACACCCCAAAGTTTTATCTCAACATCCTTAAATTAGACTGCACGTAACGTTTCCCATTAAGGGATTTTTGGAGCGATTAAATCGAGAGTGCGGTGATATTCCAGCCTGCAGAGCGAAGCGCAGGTTGCGGTTCCTGTGCACGGGCTCTGAGAGCTGATTAGCAGGCGGATCTGCCACGCTGATCCCAGATTTCCACAAGATCAGAGGCCGAGCTGTGAGCACGGCGGCAGCGGCAGCAGCAGCCAATTACAGATGTGACACGCACCCGCATTGCTTATGCACACGCGCCCTGCCACACAGACGCAACCACATGCCTGTCCTGAGACAGATTCCTCCAGGCTGAAGTCATCAAAGTGACGTGAAACCGTCCACCCCCCCCATCCTCCTCCAACTCCTCTCCCTCTTCTCTTCTAATCTCAGACAAGAGGGCACCTGTCAGAGAATGCTCAGTTCACCAGCCAGCCAATCCTCGCAGAAACAGAGGAAGAGACACAGAATGAAATGAACAGAGAGAGCCAATAAAGATTCTGTTAAGTCTACAGTATGTGAAGACATGCAGGGCACTGATGGGAGTAAACCCAAATAGAATCCACTTCATCATTCTTCAAGTGTCCAAGTCCCATTTTGTCTCTATACATCTTAACTTGAAGCTAAACATAGATGTTCTAATTCTAGCTTTGGGCCTGGCTTTGAACAACGCTGTCATTGGGTGGATAAACACAAACACACAGACATGCAACATTTCTCTCATTTTGCCAGATTTGTGGGGGGCAATACCCTCCCTTTTCCCTCTGCAGTGCTGCCATCAATGGCCAGGATTTCTTTCACATGATAACTGCGTGACAGTTGGCATTCATGTGACAGACAAACACACAGAGACTCCAGACTTATTGTTTTGACAAAAATCCTGGTGTGCTTTGAACGTTAATAGCTACATCAGGGAGGCTGGAAAGTGAAACGAATTGGTGAGGCTGGCCAGAGAAGACAAACAGATCCGAGGATAAAATATCAAATGATGCTCGCCAATTTACAGTTGAGTAATGGCGTAACAGAGAACCAAAAGACTTGTAGATAAACAAGAACATCAGAAACATTGGAGAGGAGGCAAAGAGAGATATGGGGGGTGGGGGGGATGCTGCGGAGCAACAGCTGCTGAAAATCACATCTGCTCCAAGTGGAGTCATCAGCGAACAGACAGACTGGAACCGACCCACTGAGGCAAGCCCCAGGGAGAGTGAGGGTTGGACAGAGGAAGAGTGGAAGGGGGGTGGGGGGGGGTGAGGCTGATGAGGATAAGATGAGAAGGACACAATTAAAAGAGATGGAGAGTTGAAAAAAGATGAAAAGGAAATGGCAGTGCACAGAAGCAGACAGAACTTCTGCAACCTGTTACTCTTTCCCCCAAATGGAGGTGATGGGAGTAATGGGGTGATAGTGGGGTGGGTTGGTAGATGATTTTGCAGGGAACAGGACACTCCAATCACTTGTTGTCCTTTTCTTTTTTCCCCCCTTTACCCGCCCCCTTCCCTGACATCCTTCCTCCATCTCTCTCTCTCCCTCCCCCTTCTTTCTCTTCAGTGAGACTGACAGAACAAGAGAAGCCTGTTAGAGTAAAGATGAAAGGCCTGTGAGGGAGGTGTGTGTGTGTGTGTGTGTGTGTGTGTGTATGTGTATATATGTGCGTGTGTGTGTATGTGTATATATGTGTGTGTGTGTGTGTGTGTGTGTGTGTGTGTGTGTGTGTGTGTGTGTATATATGTGTGTGTGTGTGTGTATGTGTATATATGTGTGTGTGTGTGTGTATGTGTATATATATGTGTGTGTGTGTGTGTGTGTGTGTGTGTGTGTGTGTGTGTGTGTGTGTGTGTGTGTGTGTGTGTGTGTGTGTGTGTGTGTGTGTGTGTGTGTTGAATGAATGACCCCTGTTATCCCTCATCCCCCACTGGAGCCATCCTGCCTTAACACAATGGCAACAAAAAAAATACATACAACACAACACAACAGGGGCTGCCGTGGAGGTCACACTGTGGCATGCGTGTTTGACGTGCAAGTGTTTTTCGAGTGGTTATTCTTACTCGAACCATGTTCCCACAGTAGAAAATGAGACGCATCAAACATCTCTCCAACAAGGCTGCCTCAGCATGAACATCATCTAATGCATCACTTTGTGTCCTGTAGTGTACACCTTCGGCCTGCGGAGAAGCACCCTGAGGAGAGGTAGGGACCCTGAGAAGTACACATTGTTCATTCATGACAGCAGCCACTGGCAGCGAGGGCAACCCCGTAGCAGAGTAAGCGATGTCATTTGGCAGCAAATGAAGGGGAAAGAGTAAAGCAGTTTATGCTAGCGTCTCTGCGAGGTCTCGCAGCTAGCTTTAACATTAAGTTAGCCTGGGCGCAGGACAGAGCTCAGCTTGTGTTCACGTCTCTGCATGGTGGAATAAACATAGCTGCTGCTTCACAGTTTCCTCTAGCTCGTCGTCTCCTTCCCTCTCATCTCTCCCTCCTCCGTTGTCACCCCCGCTGCTTAAAAGAACAATCTACCGACGCAGCATGCCTTTCCAAAATATTTACTCACTCAGTATTGGCTGAACACAAAGGCCATTCTCTTACACTCTCTGATGTCTACTATTCAAACAAATCATGAACTTGCTGACTGCACCTGCTCTCTATCGCCCGCACACACTTGTTTACTGTTGGGATTCCTCCCTTCCTAAATCTTACATCTGGTTCGTGCATTTGACTGATCTGGAGTTTGGTGAAGAAAAACAAGTATAGCTGCAAGCATAGTCACCCCACCTATAGCCTGCGGCAGGGAGGGTGTATCTGCTGCGCACATGCACGCACACACACACGATTCAATACCCCTGACACTGTCTTAACACCTTTTCCTGTGCAGCTTGTGCCCTTCTTTCCTCTCTCTTCCCCTCTCTTTCCCATATCACAATCTGTCACCTTACATTCTCCCCTCGGTCCTCCTTAATCTTTTTCTCATTGCATCCTTTCTGCTAACCAATTTTCGAAGCAGCTTTTCTAACTAATCCAACATGTTCTGTTTTTAGCAAGCGAATCCAAATATAAGTTCATTAACAATCAAGCGCTGAAATCAGTTGCCATGTTGCAACGCTCTGGCTTTTCCTGGCTCCTCATTCATTAGCATATGTTTGAAAACCAAGTCTAAATGAGATGATCAGAGATGATGATGAACTACAAACAAAGACCCAGAATTTTTACTATGATGTGGTTGCATGTCATGCTTGTTTTTAATGTGTCACACTTGTGATTTTTTTTTTTTAACTAGGCGCTCAAAATAGATGCAAATTAATGGAGTTATAAGGCCTGGGCGCCCAGAGTAATGACATCCCCAGGGTGCCTGCTGTTTTCGGGTGATTGTTCAAGCACTCCTGTGGGGGTGCGCATGCTAATAAGTAATAATGTTCTATCAAAGTGAAATGTTGCATTTAGTCTCCTGTCTTGTAGTTCTACAGTATTTTTGACTTCTTTCCAGCCTTCCCATTTTCCTCTCTGAAGGAGGATGTGGTTCCATGGGCCACACCTGTGTCTCATTACCACCACTAATGGTACAGTACAGGCTTCTCCTTCCTCTCACCATTGTGCTCTCACTCTTTTCCTCCCTTTAGCTACTGCCAACATACATTTACCTCTAACAGCAGGGCCTGCACTATACTGCTTCCCCTTGCTCATCTCACTGAATGCCATTTACATGATCTCTGCAGCTCTGTTTCTCCTGCCTTCATAGACTCAGCACAAGCGGGCTTTGTCAACTGGCAGGTGATCTAATGATTTTGTGCTAGATTGACCCATGATTCCAATTTGCCAGTCACTTGAACAGACATCTCTACTTTTTAGCACTTGTACGACTGTCAATATTGTGTACCTCTGGTATGGACTCCCATATTTATATTAAACGATAAATGATCGTCCTGGGAAAAATACGTCGGTAACAGCTTCAGAATTTCAATTAATCGTCCAGCCCTACCGTACTGATATACAGTTGAGTGCATTGCTGGTCTTGTAACTTCCCCCTATGTGGCTACGGCAAAACTAGAGTGAGAAAAAATGTTTCTTGCCATTGCTCTGCTAAAGATTATCAAAGCATTTTTAAACAGTGTTTATTGGATCGAGTTGAGATAACCACGTGTGAAAAAAAATGCAGACGCAAAGTCAACACTTGCACTCACTACTTTTTTGTTTATCACCTCAGCCAGAGTACTGCTGTAATATTTCAAGCTGCATGTTCTGTAACATCTCAGGCTTCAGACTCGCTGAGCTGACCTGTACTTGGTGTTATGATATACGGCACAGGCAGCTGCCCTGCTGGACTCAACTCCACTTTCTTCACTGATATTATTAAGTCATGTACAGTAATACTGTACTTTTACCAGGCAAATTCATTTCAAACTGAAATAAAAAGTTTTGTTTTACAATCTTGCACAGTTTTGAATTTTTTGAAAGTTTTCTAAGCAAATACATTTTTGGTTCTTAGAAGGATGGAAAAAGTCAGAACATTTCAATTACTGGATAATACATATGACAATAATTTGACAGAAATAAAAAAACAACATGTATTTAATGTATTTATCTAAAATCCAATCCAAGTGTCACATTACAATCTAGACCAGAGATCTTCAACAGGGGGTCCAGGACCCCTAGGGGGTCCTCAGAGTCACTGCAGGGGGGCCTCCAAATTATTGTCCAAAAGGTTTTTTCATAAATTAAAATGTCTTAACATAATTCTGACATATTATTAGCAAATAAAACCACCTATCACCACTGATGATAGGCTCACTGGCCTATAGGTAAGGTAGTCACTAAGATAGCCATTTACTAAGGGTGTGACGAGATCTCGTTTTACGAGGTCTCGCGAGATTAAAACGTGACGAGATTTCTCGTCGAGGTGAAAAGTTGTCTCGTGAGGCGATGTGATGTCAGCATGATGGAGCGTTCTATTGAAGATCCCCCTGCCACTTTTAAATCATTTGTGTGGCAACATTTTGGTTTTCCTGCGGAAATAATAAACGGCGAAAGAGTGACAGACAAGACGAACACCAGCCGTTCGTAATCTCGCGTAATCTCGCGAGATCTCGTAAAACGAGATCTCGTCACACCCTTATAGTTGATTTCAAAATGCACCTAAATTGTTTTGCATTTTGTGATTTTTCAGTTGAATAAAAAACTATTTTCCATTCATATATTTCATCAGAGGATTTCTTTAAATTTTTTTAAAAAATCTCGTCTCGTTCTCGTGAACCCAATCTCGTGATGTGTCTCGTCGAGTAAGCGTCTCGCCACACCCCTACCATTTACCCATACAGTTAATCCTAAGATTATTGTGCCACATGTTTAATATTAAAAGATGATTTATAAAATCATGCCAACAATTATTGTTTTAATAGCTTGGTATTCTATGCAAAAATATAAAGGCTTTAGGTAGCCTACACGTTATTGTAGGCCCAGTTTAATATGCAACCTCATTTTATACAATATATGAAGTAGGGGGTCCCTGCTCCATCTCTTTTTTAGCTAAGGGGTCCTTGGCTTAATAAACGTTGAAGACCCCTGATCTAGACAGGTTTGTGACTTTCATAGAAATCCAGTCTAATATTGAATTATGCATTAAATATGTAATCAGACCGGCATTACTAGGATATCATAGCCTATATCTGATTCCCTTAAGGCCAATTAACCCTCATGTCAGCATTAAATGACTGAGTAAAAACTCAAAGTGCATTCATTATACTTGACAAATGAATGCATTACAGATGGTGATTATACGAGTCTTAAAACATACTACTGGATGGAAAAAGAAGACAGTTGAGCATTAGCCTTGATAGCTTCAGAGATAACTTGGTCCAGAGTGTGATGGCTGCCCAAGATGAGCAGAGGGGACTGAGTGGCTATAAGCATTAGAAGATCATGGACAGGCTCCCTCCTACGCTGTGCATATCAATTATTCTAATGCAATGAAAACTCAGCTTGACACATGTTGACGCTGCATAATTATGTCATCTACAAGGGACGAGCTTTTTAAAAGGGCAGAAGTGTGGTGCGGCGAAGTGTCTGTCAATCGAGAGGTTGTATTTTCTAAAATGTCAATAAATGTCTAAAGAATGGTTTACTTTTAGCTCGTTGGGACCTATAAACCCAAATTATGGAAATAATTTTAGATCAATGGGTACAAAAAGGACACCAGTGGTGAGAAGAATGAGCACTCAGAGGTGAATATCTTAATATAGCCAGCAAGTCCCCCACACCTTTTCACAATAACGAACGATCCAATTCTTTAAGTAGTATCCTGACTGACAGGGCCCAGATCCTCTCACCCATGGCCTCTCGCCATCCATCAATCCATACTGACAGTCCGACCTTCATCCCTCTCCATGTAAATAAACACCAGAGAGAGGAAGGGAGGAGCAAAGAGCAGGGGGAGAGGGAGATGAAATCAAAGTAGGACACTCAAACCTGAGACAAGCAGACCGATTTAGGTTCAGAGAGGAAAAGGAAGAAGGGGGGTAGATAAAACTCACATTGGGCTGAGGTGATGAAGGGAGAGACGGGAGAGAGCGAGTAATCTGGAAGGAATGAGGAGGAGATATAAATTGAAAGAGAGGAAGGGAACTGGCTGGCACAGGGATGACAGCCAAATGAGCGGCCACATGAGAGGGAGTCATGTAAAAGAATGCAGAGGAGAAGGATAGAGGAGGGCGGACAAAGAGAAAGATATATGTAGAACATCAACAATCTATGCCAGATAAAGCAATTCTGTGTCAAATGTAAAGAGCAAAATGGAGAGGGAGACAGTGGGGGAAAAAGGAGTGAAAAAGAGACAAACCAGTGAACAAGGGAAAGTTGGTAGGTGGAGCCTGAGGGACTTATATTTAAAACCAGAACAACTGAGAACACTTGTGTTAGTTTACACAAGCAGAGGAACCACATCCTCTTCCTCACCTCACCCCCATCCCATCTTCCCGAGGCTGTGTCTATTTAAATGTGTGTTTAAACGACGAGTGCTACCGCTCTAATCACGGCTGGCATCACAGCACATTCCCTCTCTCCTTCTCCCTCTCTACTACCCCCCTCTACACCCCCAAAGCATGCAGCCTTCTTCTGTCGCTCAGACCCGGCACACACTCGACACACACACGTATACGAGCACCCCGCATGACTGTGCCGTGCCAGAGATAAATTCATGAATCACTGGTGCACAAATCAGCCGCGAGCTTGTTGTGAGAAGAGGAAAGTGGGAAGAGAGGGAAAGGACAGAAGTAAGCGGTTAAAGTGTTTCCTTTAAAAGCTTTTAAAAAAAGGAGGTGGCTTCAGGAGATGGCTCCCAGCAGGCTGAGGGAACGAGCACACACCCAGAGGGCCTCGGTGTAGTACTAGTCAGCAGAGAAGATACCGTCTCTCCTGCTCTCTCTGTCTCTTTTCCGCTCCTCTTTCATCCCCTCCCTTTCGGCTTTTCCTAAAGAGGCCAAGATAGAAAACCAAAACAGCAAGCAGCCAAATAACGAGCAAGTGAATGATATGTGTGCAGCGTAAACATGCATATCGCATAGGAACTGCCAAATATTTGACTTTCTGCACAAAAATGCCCTTTAAAAAGGAGAGTATCAAGGACTTGTGTACCAAGAAACCCTGTTGGAAAAGGCACTACGGTGGTTCATCCACACAACAGAAAGTCCCTCCATCAGCCTCCATTTCAAGAGAAATTACCCAATCATCTCTTGTTACAAAGCCACCTTCCCTCTAGGGCCACGACTCAAAGGCAGGCCTGTCCATTGATACAGGTGTAGTGCAGAGAGAGGAAAGGAAAGGGGGAGTGAGGACAATAGATGGCCTTTTCAATGGTCTCCCTCGGCTCACCTGGATTAGGGGGAGAGAGTCTGAGGGGAGGAAGGAGGAGGAGGGTCTCACAGCTTGGGCTGAGAACAATACTGTCTCTGTTTTCAGTAACACCAAGTGCATCCATTCTGTCTGGCAGCAGCCAGCTGACTGCCTGGACAAAAAAACAACATTTCACGGTTGCTGCTGTTGAATGTTCATTTCTTCCTGTGCAAATGTATGTTGAATAAGATTTAAAAAATAAATAAGATGTGATTTACAGTGCCCATGGTGACATCTTGGACAACAGTCCAATACTCAAAGATGAAAACAGAAAATAACTACATTTGACAAACTGGCACGAGCAAATGTTTGGAATCTTGCTTGAGAAGTGCAAACAATTAATCAACAGTTTCCCATTAATTTTCTGTTGAATGACTAATCGATTAAACCATAATAACTGAATTTATACTATATTCTAAAAGGTTAATGTACATACTCTTTTAGGTTGCATAACAGAGGAACAACTTTTATATTGTGTTGTTGGTTGAAGGATTTTATAAAAACAAAGTTAAATCACATTTCTATTGACATATCCATCAAGACGGTTATGGAAACTGATAGATACAACAAATCAGCATTTTTAATATTTTTTGTATATGCTCTATAAGTTCAAAACTAAAATTTAAAAAGTCAGAGTACCAAGATGGATCAGATAAACAAATGAAGATTTATAGTGATACTATGCATATATTCAATTCAAAACATGTGCATAGTACCTAAATTGTACCATAGTAAAAAAACTAATTACATTAATCATCACAATGCTAGTTTGCAGTTGAAGTATTAGATTGCACTACATTGTACGCTGGGAATTAACTCTTCAAATGTAAGCCCCTTTCAACGTCAGTGTGAGATTCTTGTTATAGGAGTCAAGTTATATTACTGGCCTAGTAAGCGCCTGCGGGGGAGAGGAGTGTGTGACAGCATGTCGCAGCAGGGGAGTGGACATCGTCAGCCTGATCCCGCCACGGCACGACAGGTTAGCGCTGCTGAAATGAAATAAAACCCTGCATCTGTTTCCATTTTAACTCTCATGCTTTGCTCACCGGCTTACTTGATTTTGTTCTGTCACTTCCCCTTTCCTGTCCTCTGTATAGTAATCAAGTGATTCAACCATCAAATCAGCGCTGAGAATGGTGTGCATGTGTCTGCGACATATGCACTGTTTGTGCGCTGCGTGTGCGGTCGTGTGTAAGGATGTTGGAGTGATGAGTGTTGTTTGTGCAGCCTGGGCAAGGGAGATGGAGGGAGGGTAGGGTGAGACAATCAGCGGGGAAGGGTGAGGCTGGATGAAACACTGTAAAAGTGTCACAGCAACTTAACCTTCAAAAAAATGCCCACCAGGGTGGAGAGGAAGGAGGTTTTCTTTCCTATTAAAAAAGAAAGAGGGAGAGGAGGAAAAGTGTAAGAGAGAGAGTGATTGATGTGAAGAAGGGAAAAGAAACAGAAGACCTCGTTAGGGGGGATAGGAAGGTACATATGCCTGCAATACAAATATCTGTAGGGAGAGCACGGACTGTTGAGAAGGTATGAGAGGAAAGTAGGGCGAGAGACAGAGGGAGCAAATGAGAGTAGGAGAGGGAAAGTAGCATAGGTAGTTTGGATAGGGAAAGAAGAGAAACTCTGGGGCTGACATAGGTGGAGGAGACAACTAGGGAATTGGACATTGGGACAGGCAGAGGAAAAACGCTGCAGAAGAGAGGGAGAGAGATTAAGGGGGAAAGAGAGAGTAAGAGGATAGCAGAAAGTAACAGACATTCCAATTACAGAAGCAGAAACGAGGGATTGATGACTAAGAACTCTGCAAAGGAGAACAAAGAACAGGACGAGAGGAGGAAAGAGATACAGTAAGAGACAGCAGTTTACTGAGCAGATGGAGCAATTATGCAGACCAAATTACAGAGAGAAGAAGTTTGGAGCATTAGGAGAAGACGTAAACAGAGAAAGACAGAGAGGGCAGAGGAAGAATGACTCAAGATGGAGGAGTGAAAGTAAAGGCACACATGTGACAGGGGGAGAGTGACAGAGGGGACCAAGGGGCCGATTAGAGAGCAGGCAATCAGTTGAACTCCTGAATGAGACAAATCGTTTTAACGAAGGAGGACCTGCACTCCCTAAGGAGCCACACCAAACACATCCCAGCACACCCTGTTGACAAAGCACAGGCCTGATAACTGAATAAACCTGCTGCCTCTATTTGACCTTAATTTGCTGTTTGCTTCAGGGGAGGATTTCAATCCTCCTGCCATTTCATGGCTCTGGGGACCAATGACCACTGTGCTGCCTGTTTATCGGCATAGCATGGCGGCACATTTTTAAACTGATATCAATGGCAAGATCGCAACAATGCTGGTTGGCGTGTGAAACACAAGAACACTCCACTTGCTTTCATGAGAAATAAACCTGTTGTGCATTATATCTGTGATGGCGTATTCTGTTTTCTTATCTCATATTTCTGAGATGATATCTGTAAGAATACCACATTTTCTTTATATTACAGTGTGTAATTCTACCTTGTTCCTCAGATAAGTCTGCTGGGATCACGAGAAAAGCTGACCGAGTTGAAAGCAGCTGGTGTGCATAAGGTTTTGGGGAGCATGACTCTATATCCAGCTCCCAGAGCCCTGACAGGACCCTGTCACACCAAATTCAATTTCCTCCAGTAGCCAGCCTGTCCACTGCCTCCGATAGGTGTGAATTTGACCTCACCTCGTCTAAGTCAGATGTGACGAAGATGCAGCACGTCTGTGTGCCAGTATTAATAGAGGAGCAAAGGTGTGCGCAGGTAGGTAACAAAACGGCTGTAGCTAATGTTGCTAGTAACACGTGTTGATAAAAGGAACAAAATGTTTGAAGAAAAAAAAAATTAGACTGAAAAGGAAGTAAAAGCAAAAGCTGGCTCGACATTTCACAATCTGGGGGCATGGAGGACACAGGGAGGGATTAGCGGAGGAGGAGGGGAGAGAGATGGTTCATGGTGCTGTCATGCCGACAGAGCGAGCCCTAAATGTTTTCAATATCACATAAGGGCACTGCATCATCCACCATTCGATACCAGATCAATAACGCAAACCACCTTCCACCTCACAAACTACATTTAGACACATTAAGGTGACTGCTAATGAGCTGCCGTGTGTGTGTGTGTGTGTGTGTGTGTGTGTGTGTGTGTGTGTGTGTGTGTGTGTGTGTGTGTGTGTGTGTGTGTGTGTGTATATATATGTAGGGACACGCTGAGGAGGACACAGTCAAGGGCCTCCGTGCTTAGTTGCACATAGATCTGCTGAGTCCACTATGGGGAGGATTTCTGAAATAAAAGAATGCGACAAAGACAGAAGAAAGAGAAGGAAAGATGACAGGGAGAGGGTACAGGTCAGGTAACTATAATAAAAAGAGAAAGGTTGGTACAAGCAGTCCTTTACTGTCCACAATGGAGGGCTCTTTGGCTGTTAAATATGCATCTCTTGCTTTAAGAGAGGGAGTAGAAGAGGGGCGGGAGGTGCGACTAAATTACAAATGAGCTGATCATTCTTGGCCTCCCTGGTTCACTCCCTCACACAGTTGTTCTTCTAAACGAAATCCTCCTTCATCCGCTCTGCCAAGATGCTGCGGTGTGGAATTTGAAAATGTCGACATCCTCAACCCCCCCCTACTCCTCCTTTGCCGCTCCCCATCGGTGATTTTACTACAGCGGGGTCACAGAGACGCCCATCTCCCAAGTCTAGTTAATTAAGGGGATTTTATTTTAAAGAGTTTGGCTGCCTTTCAATGGATCTTCAATTGGAATTACCGCTCATTCTCCACATTGGCTGAGCTGGAATGGCTTTGACCTGCATCTCCCTAAATTCCATCCAGGGTTTGTTATGGCACTTACCCACTGCTAGTACCAGCTCTACTCAGCTCGACCGCGGTGCCCCGTCCTCCTTTTTCCTTTGCAAATTTAGTACCGCCTCATGCGTGAGGTGAGCGTGGCTGGTTGTCATAGCGACGCCGCAGGAAACTGCCGTGACCTAACGCGACACACACAGAACGTCGAAGGTGTGTTGTTTTTGATTCTGCCACAGCCAGAAGACAAATGTTTCAAGAGAAGCTGGAGGCAGCAAAAAAAAAAAAAACTATTTAAAAATGGCGAGTTTGTTCAGGACACCCCCCGTCTGTCGCTAGCAACGATGACGCAGTGATTAGTGACGATTCTCTCCGACCAATCAGTAGTCTGCAGGTTTTCACGTCACATTTTGGTATCGCCTCAGCTTGCTTGGAAACTCGATGGAGGGGATACTAAAAAAAAAAAAAAAAGGTACCAGGGACTTTTTTTCATAATGGAAAAACAAAAAAGGCGAGTAGAGTCGAGGCGAGTAGAGTCGAGGCGAGTCGAGCAGGTACCTTGTAATAGAAAAACGCCATTAGACGTAAGGAAATGCAGAACTGGCAGAAGGTATCTTGACTAATGGCATGGAAATGTGTGCTACTCCTGCAAATAGTCTTAAAACTCTCCCATTATTAAGAAACACGTGGGTGGTTACGGTACATTATGGAATGGTCTCTTGCAGTGAACTCATATCAATGTGTGAGCTAATGCACACAGTTTCGTACACAGATAGTGTAGATAGCATCTTAGCCCAACACTCCTGCCAAGAACATCATCGACCCCAGCAGTTGTGTTTTTAGAAACCCTTGAGCTGCCCCTATACATATTAATGACACTTGGCATTCCTTCTAAGACAAGGATTTCTGCTCATTTTCCTTTGGATCAGATGGGAGCGACTCCAGCAGTCTGGCAACCCTGGGAGCCAAATACAAACATCCCCGTGGGGGGCTCTCAGTGTGACCTAACCCAACACAGGCCGGCTGCCATCCATCCAGTATGAACATGTAGGCGGAGGGGGGGAAACGGAGACTTCTAACATGGAGATGGAACCGTCAGAGCTCCTGGTTTGCGCTCTTGTTGCAGGAAAGCCACTATCATTACTTACAAGTTGAAGGAAAAGGCGTCCTTAAAGAGAGTCAGTTAAATGAGCAGGGAGCGATTAAAAAAAGGATGTCCTTAGATGTGATGTCTGTGGAAGATAACAGGGTTGCTGATGAGGATGATACACACCATTTCCTGAAGGAAACACTAACGCACACATGCAATGTCATCCTGCAATGTGACGGTTCCTCCCCATTATTGGAATGTCATCTGACTTACAGCGCAGCCTCCAGTTACAGCCCTTATTCATCACCAGCTGTATAGTGTGTGTGTGTGTGTGTGTGTGTGTGTGTGTGTGTGTGTGTGTGTGTGTGTGTGTGTGTGTGTGTGTGTGTGTGTGTGTGTACTCAATTGTGTTTGTGGTGCAATACTGCGGCCTAAAATGCAACAAGATGCAGTGACTCGTGCTCATCGACCTCCCTCTCTTCAGATCCATCCATCCTGTCTAATAATATTTGCCAAGTCAACAATTATTCTGATGGATCTTTTGAGTTTCTGGATCATTAAAACTCATTTATCAAAATATCTGTATATCTAAGACCCTGATAAAATTTGAGGAACAACATTATTTTTAAATCAATATTAATCATATAATACTTCCATATAAAAAAGGGTTTTTAAAAATGCCTACTGCTAAAATGTTTTCAATGCACCCATTAAAAAAGGTTTCCATCCGTCTCTAGTTTAATGTTCGATAAGACGTACTCCATTTCAAGGCAGCCATTACATACTGCCACTAAGCTGAAATCACTGTTATCCAATACCGTACATGGTGAAATAACATGTAATAATAGAAAGCCATCTAAATCATTAGGATCATTTGGTGAAATGCCAAATATTTGCTTCAGTCAGTCTACAATTTAGTTATTTAAAATTAATGGGGCCACATTTGACTTGCACACACACACACACACACACACAATCTCACATCTCCATTAAGCTGTAAATCCAGGCACACATTTATGTCTGAATCAACCAACTCTTAATGGTGATTATAAGGGGGAGGAGGAGGTTATTGATGTGTCATTTAAACAGGAAGGTCCGTTATTAAGTGTGTGTGTGTACGTACTAGCGAACGCCACGGCCAGAACAAGACTTTCTTACACACATATAGACACACACCTGACCTTTTCCAAATCCTTCTGACATTTACAGGGCCGGTGCGAAGGGGCGAGGACAGCTCATTTACATAATGATAGGACCTAACTGAGACAGCCATTAACACAAAGAGCAAACCAAGACCGAAGCCCCTTGCTTCACTGGGCCTAATGAGCTACTAAGGACTTACTTTCTCCTTCTTTTATTATTAGGGAGGAAAAGAAACAAACTCCCCGCATTATTCATCAATCAAATTCCTCTTAATAGACAAAGTCTCTCTCTCTCTAAGGAAATAGAGCTAATAGTTTGAGCTATTGCACAAGTAGGACTGCCAAAAGAAACATCAGTTGCCTGTGTGTGTGTGTGTGTGTGTGTGTGTGTGTGTGTGTGTGTGTGTGTGTGTGTGTGTGTGTGTGTGTGTGTGTGTGTTCACAAGTCATTTATTGGAATGATAAAATACACCATTTCAGAGGGGCAGATATCGCTCTGGCTGACAAGAAATCCTACAGCCGTTATGACCGACCATGGTGAGTGAGGTTACATGTGGTTTATTTTCCTGTCTGTCTGCATGTTGTTCCTGTCATAAACAGCATGGGCTTCAGTCCATGGGAGACAGGGGAGGAAGGCCATTTGAATAAACCAATGACTAGGACAATGTCACTTAAAAAAAGCACAGGACAGGAATGAAAGATAGATGAAAATAAAGAGACGAGAACAAGGCCCCTGTATGTACTCGCTGGCAGGGGTGGGGGAGGGAGCGAGGGATGGCGGGAGAGAGGGAGTTTTCAAGTGGCGGGTGGGAAAGAGAGGAGGTGGGGCGTCGCCTGTCTTAATCAGACGCTGTCCGTTAAGTTCTCCAGCAAATCCTGAAACTCAGCTACAACCCTGCGCACTGCAGCAGGCTGCCGAAAAGCCACCTGTTCCCTCCAAACTAAGGAGAGCCATCAAGAGTAGCTTTGCATCTGAATTAGCTTTGCTGGAGGACTCCAGGTATACAAAGACAAACCATTGGTTTATTGTGAGCAGAGAAGGAAGCAGCCTCCTCCCCCGGCCCTGACCCTGCATGCCCACTAGTTTCTCAGGCAGCCAGTCACCCCCTGCACACACGCAGCTTACTCAGCCATAAAGACAATACCATAGCCTCATAACCCCCACCCCAAACTCCCCCTCACATAATCCCACCCATCTTCCAATAAAAACATCTCCATGGCAATGGGCCAAGCCTTTCTGACCCACATCCGTGGTCCCTCACAACCTTGACTTGGGGGGTGGGGGTAGCATTATAGTGTAATTTCAGAGCTTAAACTGGATCCCACCTGCCAGTTTCTATTAGTTTTATATACATATGTAACCACAGAAGCCTAACTTAATTAAAAACCCATCAACCTCAATATTGAATTTTTTTTACATTACAGCAAAAGCATAGTGAAAACTTGCCGAGAATTAAATCACATCTCTCACACGCAGGATGGAAGGTGGAGGTAAGTGGTTGCTGTCAAAGCTTGAGAAGAAGTTGGAACCACAAAATGCAAAGCAGACATGTAAAAAAGGTTCAGCTCCACAGCTGTAGCTTAGGTTGCATAATTTCACTATTACCCAAAAGAGTGTCAGAGGTTCACTCTGGGGGGAAAAAAATAGAGTTTAACGAAAAGAAAACTAAAAGGAGTGTTTTTGCTTGTACTGGTTAAACCTTGCGTTTTTCCTCACTCATAAATATGTAAACCTTTTGTTTTGTTTTCCCCCCACTCTTGTCCCTCTCCTAAGAGCACTTCATGTTCGGTAAAATGAAATTGGACAAAAAAGGCCCACTGCATGAATAAGTGAGAAGAGTGACTGTGCTTATGAGTCGTGATTAAAACAATCTAACAATCAAATACGTTACAGCTACAGTATACAGTATACTGTAGCTGTGCCAGAGCGTTAGATCTAGGCCTACATTCTTGCCCCAATTACTGCACAAAACAAATAGCTGGCCTAGCAAGAAGCAATGAAAATGTTGAACTGGTTTCATGCCACAGGCATTCATATGTTAATGGGTTAACTGCATGCCAGGAATATTTTCTCTTGTTTGTGGGCCTACTCACTGTGGCAGTGGTACCTGTAGGCTACCTGTGCTTAAGTGAAGTGGAAAATGTCTGAATAATTAACCTGTTTAATCAGGTAGCCAGGGAGGCAGGGCTGACTGTTACCTTGTTTAAAGGAATAGCAACTAATTTACAATGAATGCCTACACTGGGAGTGGTTCACTGAACGAAAACTATGCAGAAGAACCCCAAATTAGGAAGAAAGTGTACATGATTGAGTTTCAAGTTGTTGCCCCCTAGGTTACTCTCTGTGTACATTAAAAGCTGTTCCCAGACCCATTTTTCTCAACTGAAGTGTAACTAATAGAAGACGATGTGCGGACAGAGGGAAGAAACAGGGAGCAGGGGGGCGAAGAGGAGGAGAACGGTGGCTGAAGAACAGACTGGAACAGTGACTCGGTTTAAAAGAGCAGAGGACTATACTACAGAAGCCAGCAGGTAGCCTACCTGAGAAAAACACCTTGCTCCACAGAGCCACACCTTAGGAAAACTAAACATGGCGTTGAGTCACCGACCGAAACTGTGGTCAAAGACCGATACAAATGATTCATGTCCGAAATTATGGTAAAAATGAGGAAATGGAAACGGGTAGTAGTTTAAAATAGCATTTCACTTGACTGTATTAAAAAAAATCGTAATACATTGTAAGTGTTAAAGCTGAAAACCTCGCCAGTAGCCTACAGCGAGTGAGGAAATCACCTGCCGGATTTTCTGCTCCTGTCACCGGCCTGACAGGTGGTGGTCAGGTTTAAATGTATCTTAAATTATTAGAGCTTTGAGAAGAATTGAAAGGCAGTGTGCTGCTCACAACCAACTGGACACTATTAAGTTTGTATAAGTGATCATTTCTTACCGTGTTGACGAAGTATCGACGCGACCAAGCAGAGCAGTCCGATCATTTTTGAGCAGGCATGCCAGATTTGGGCATCATGTCTCGCCATGGTCGATTACTGTCCCCTCTATGAAACTAGGCACGCAGTCTCTCCGGAATAAATGTAAAATCGAAACCTTCAGATGCGGGTCAGTTTCTGTGTAAAAGATTACTCACTCAAGGCAAAAAAAATAAACTTGTTTGGCTACAGGACAGACCAGGAGTCCGACAGAGATTCTTGTTTCAAATGTCCCTCGCTGCGCCTTTAAGACGGAGTCTGCTAAAAAAATATATTGAAAATCCTTGTGAATTCGTCCTGGCAGCGCACAGGTGAATATTCCCCCCCAGCTGGTGCTCTGGATGTAATGAAGTGCTGCCGCGCTCTCTCTACTCCAACAACTAGTTCCTCTGAGCGCGCGGCTGTCCGACTGTGTGTGACTGACTGGGTGATGTCATCAGGCTGAGAGTCAGCCCTGCTTTCCAAAAAACCAATTAGGACCTCTGGGAACAACTTGTTGAAATCGACAACAGTGTTTTATCACATTTGAAAACAAAACGTGCACCTAGATAGCATCTAAAGTGCAGCATGTTTTATTTTGATTTCTGTCATACATGGAAATTATCCGAAAGTGTGTTGCATATCCAGGAATACGGCGATATCTTTAGTAGCCTATCAGCTCATCCACATTGCCTTAAAATAATTGTAATCAGTTTGCACCGACCGCTCTAAATGCATACAATTAAATAAGCAGCAAATGTATTATATTATCTACAGAAAAGTGGCACTCGACCTAAAAAACAATGTAAAGTTACAGTGTATCCGAGTCAGACAGTTTGGATGTAGTGGTGAGGTACGTTGAAACAGATGATTCTCACGCCCTCTGCTGTTTGTTTCTGCACACACAATTGGGATGAGCTCATATAAACTCTAGCACAACAGATGCCAAAATCAATAAACATTCATTAAATAACGGCAAAATACAAATCGTGTGGCAGTCAGAAAAATCAAATCAAGAGGAAACAGCTTCTCATGTATCTATTTGCAGACTCTCTTGTTGATGAGATTTTTTTTTTCTTCCACGGAATAACTTCCAATTCATTTTTGCCCTATTTTTCCTCTGAGGCAGGGTGCATACTAGCATAGCAAAGGCATTCTTTGGTTTAGGTCTAATCCCTATACCCAAGTGTTTTACAGCCAATGTAATTACATCTCCATAAGTCTCACAGTTTAAACCGTGCTGCTCGGTTCCTTCTGTTCTGTTCCTCTTCCAGATTCCCCTCCAGTGTCACCCTCTTATTTTCAGACTGTATTTCTGAAGATGCTGATAATGATCAGAGGTCAAACCATGTTATGCACACCAGAAAAACAAATTAACAGTTGAAAAATATTCCTCTTTTGGAGATTTATGTCTTCAAAGAGACAGGATGAGTTTAATTTTCTTTCCCACTCCTTGTCCACTGTTAATCCAGAGACTGTGGAAGGATATGCATTGCAAAGAAAGCAGCTGTGGGTTTTAAAATGCCAACAGTACTTTGCATAACCATCTTTTAATTTTGCAGCCTTCTTTGACTCTCTATCTGATCGTTTGAGCACCAGCACAGTCAGAGAAAGTGTGCAGGGACCACCTGTACTACCGCTGCTACCACTAAATCGTTTGCATTCATGGTAGCATAACAGGCTTTAAAGAAAACGGCCACCAAATCGAGGATTTCATTGCCTTTCCTCCCAATACTCATCTATTTTTCATAACCACACCAAATCGACCTTCACACCTTCCACTTTCCACCTACCACCCAATTCACTGATACAGTGCATCACCTCTTTTTTTCTCTCGCCATCTCACACCCCAAACAGTGTAAGGCTTACAGCTTCCCTTCGTTTACACTTCACTTTCCTCTCCTTCCATCTCATTCCTTCCCCCTTCTCTCCCTCCCTCTCTCCCTCTTCCCGCATCATTCGATTTCCTTTGTCCACTCGTCCTTCACTCCTTGCTGCTATTCATCCTGTCCTCCATTCTAGTGTTCTCCGGGGGTCTGTGGCAGTGATAATGAAGCGCCTAGTTAACAGATATTAGCTCATTGGCAGTGGATTCATTAGACAGAGCCAAGGCTTATGGTGATTATTTACCCATAGAGGCGGGGCCACAGGATCAGTACCATGCTCTGTGTCAGCAGCCACAGGCTTCTTTGAAGTCATACTGTCTCTTTTCCCTTGCAACACTCTCACACTTCTCAGCTCCCTGGGTTTTTCTCTTTCTGTCTGAGCATCTCTCCCTCCACACATCTCCCTCCTTGCTGCTCTCCCATTTTTTTTCTCTCTTTCCCTGTCATTAGACACCCACAATACATATCTGCATTCCTCTCTTTTACTATCTCTCTTCACCGCCCCCATTCACCCAATGGTAATTATGGTAAAATCTGTAATAGTGCTCAGAGGAGCTGATAATACCTTTAGCTTAATTAAAGACATTTATGGGATGCAAAGACATGTAGCCTAGAGGTTGCTGTGCACCCACACTAACCCAAACTCTTTATTTCTCGCTTTTTCATCTCCCTCAATCCCTCACTTTCTGCTATTCTTATCGTTTTTCTCTGTTACACACATTGTGATACACACCAGTACATGCTCATTCCTTTTGTCAAACTGAATGTTAAGGTCAGAAGTTCTGTAACTAATCACCCAGAAGTTCAGCTTTGAAGTGTTGTAAAACATTGTATGGCCTACATTATGATGTGGGGCCATGGTAATATCAGTACATGTAGTTTATCAGCCTCAAACATACACACACACACACACACACACACACACACACACACACACACACACACACACACATATAGCAATAATGACAGTCTTTTCCTGTTGATTATCCCAGTGTTGGTCGCGCCACATCCTGTTGGGCTGAAAGATGCGCAGCAAACTTGTTAACATGACAGTCCGGAACACCAGTAATTTAGTAGGAAAGTGATACTTGGTGTTCTGGAGCATACTTAGAAAGGTCACAGTGTTGCAGAGACAGCTGGCAGTAAGGGTGTTTTTCTTTTCTTTCGATGTGTGATGGAGTCTGGTTTTCTCACCGTTATTCTTGTTTCTTCCTTTGCGGTATTTTCCTCTCACTCTGGCATCACAGGTATGAAATACTTTCTGTGATTTTTAGAAATATGTGCCTAAACTGATCTTGCTGGGAAGAGAGTCTAAATGTCCCAGCTAATGTTGCTTAGAGTGCAAACATGAATGAACCTGTTTCCTCCATATTTATTGGCTTTAATCTGACCATCTTTAAAGAATAGATTCACATTTTAAAAGTCTGTTCTAAAACGACCCTCACATGTCCATATATACTTTGAAAGAGTTAATGGTCGTTGTAATTGTTTCCTATTGTCCATACTGGCTGCAAATAAATCCCTTTTCTAAAGTGATTTCACTGTAAGACAAAATCCAAAGTACAATACAGTGTACTTTTTTTTAAAATGCATTTTAAGCTAATACGATGCTTCAGAATTCCGTGTTCCAAAAGTTAGTCTTTTTTGTACAAAGTTCTCTTTTTCTGTTACTGCCCATCCACCACAGCTCAGATAAGAAATGCTGTCCAGGGACACTGAAAGAGGAAATTTGGTGCTAAAAAGATTGTAACTTTGGAAGATACCCATAAGATTTGACTCTGACTACTGAAGCCCCATATAAGCTTCCACAAAACTCCTGTCCCCCATCACTTATATTGAAATAGCTTTGAAAGGGGATCTTTTTGGGGCCAGTATGGACAGAAGGAACTGTTACAGGGACCAATAACTCTATACATATGGGAGTCTTGTTTTAAGACAGACTTGAAACATATGAACCTATACTTGTAGGACAGGATATAAAAACAGACATCAGCCCTGTAGTAAAAGTGCAGAATTTGAAGGCCTTCTGAAAGACTCGTCTGAATAATTCACCTGTTATAATGCTTTAATTTTGTCCTCTCTTCCTCAGAGTGGGACGATGTTGTGTTGGCTCGAGAGGGCATGCCTACCACCTTGGTCTGTACTGATGCAACAGTGAGGGGTGCCATGGCCATTAACTGGATGGTGAAGCCACTTGGTGTGGATGAATGGAAACTGGTTCTCTCAGCCAGCGAAAGGGAAGAATTCTTAGGTCGTGCCTCGAAGGCATCCATGCGATTGACTGACCCCAACTTTAAAGACACTGGGGTTTTCTCTCTGTTCTTTCTTCCCAAAGAGGAGGACAGCGGTCTCTACTCATGCTTGATAAAGCAACACGAGAGGAAACTGAGTGAAAAGATTATCCTCTTAGCCATCCTTACAGGTAGAAAAAAACAACAGGTGATTTGTGACATTTGTCGTACACCAGCTGTGCCCCATAGGAACGTCTCAACTCCATACATCTTAGTTTGTAAAGCAAACATGTAGTGTTATCCATTTAAATATCTATGCACATTAGTTAGTTGTTTTTGATTTTAGTGACATCTATATACTTCTATTTTCTTTTTAAAGTCTTTTAAATCTCTTTTTACATATGCTATTATGAAATGTTACATAACTAATATTTGCTTGAGTGCTAAATTAATGGGAACCTAAAATAAATTACCTTTGTCGCACTTCATTTATATATTCTGCAAAGGTACTTGTACTTATTTTGCTGGTGATAGTTCTCTGCTTTAAGAAGTAAACATGTAACTGCCGAACATTTACTTGTAATGGAATATATTCCATATTATACACTTTTACTTGAGTAAAACATTTAAATACCTCTTCCACCCCTATTATCCTGTGTCCTCCCTCATCTCCAGTCACAGTTGTCCCCGCTGCACCCATTCCTCAGCACAGCACCCTGCGGCTGATTGCCAGTGTTAAACCTGACAATGCTGTCACCAAGATCACCTGGGGGGTTAAAAAAAAAAAAAAAAAAAAAAAAAAGAAAAAAAGCCAAACTGCCCCAGGTTGTATAGCAGAAAAAAATTTTTTGCTTTTACAGTGACAATGGAACCTATGTCTGTATGGTTCACCTGTGGGGTAAAAGCAGCAACACTCTTGTCACCTTCAATGTGGACGTGACTGTTGATGGTGAGACTGATTTGAGAGAGAGAGAGAGAGAGAGAGAGAGAGAGAGAGAGAGAGAGAGAGAGAGAGAGAGAGAGAGAGAGAGAGAGAAACAAAAGCATTGTGGAATTGAATACATTTATTGTTGCTTTTGTTGATGGTATGAGTGGCCATCCGTGCTAGAAACTCCAGCAGTAGCATTATTTATTTAAGCATCCTATAGCAACAGTTCTTCAAAGTATTGACTTTTATAGACCAGTTTCAAGATTCAAAAGTCTACTGTAGATCTTCACTAAAATTCAGCCAGTCCTCCTGTGAATATTATAGTTGCTACATTAATGTATTATTCATCGTTATTTGTTTTTGCTTCCTTTCTCTCCACAGCTGACAATGTGGTCTCATTTACCAATGCAACACATGGTGAGTGACTTGTAACACAAGCAGTCTAAAAGTCCTGTGTCAGCAGCTTGCTAATCAGGCAGAGCCGAATGCAAGACCAACTGAAGAAGTCACTCTCAGCATATAAGAACTTAATCCATATTGTTGTAGGAATTTTTCCCCTATCTCCATTTCCCTACTCTCCTACTATTCTGTTTACTCTCTCTGTCTACACATCACTCTTCATTTGCCCTCTTTTTTTCTGAGCTCTCTGTCTGCTTGTCTTCATATTCGTCTTCCTCACTGTCTCATCTATTTTATCATTCTGGTTTCCTTGGTCTTTTCTCTCCTTGCCTGCAGAAAGAGATATCTCCACCGCCACTCAGGCTGGGATACCCTTCCCCCTGACCTGTCCTGTTGTCCAGGGGGACTACGTCCGTCTGCTGTGGCAACCTCCAAGCAGCAGGAGGCACAGTCAAATGAGACTGGTGCACCAGTACAACCGCTGGAGGGGCTCCACCTCCTTGACTGAGCACAGCAAGAAACTCCAGTTTGCCGGCCCACCCTATAATGCAGAAGCCGGTAGCTTCTCCTTTCTGCTCACACCTGAGTGGAAAGATGGCGGCCTCTACGTCTGTGAAGTGATCCTCAATGACAACGGCTTCATCCAGAAGACCATGCTCAGCGTGCTTAAAGGTACAGGTAGGGGTTAGGAGGAGGAGAAAGACAACAAGGAGGTGGATTAGGAAGAATAAAACAAGGGGTGGCCGGGGATGTTTTTATGAGACAAGTGGTGTCACTTTTATTATAACCTTGTGTATGTGCTGTATAACATGACATTTTGTGGATGCTGTAATACAAAACAGCTGTGATGAAAGAGCTAAATAAACAGAGGAAGGACAAATTAAAGGCAAAACCAACATAAAATGTCTCACCTTATAAGGTGCTGGGCCATCAGGAGCCACCACAATAGCTTTTACGCTCCAAGTCACTGCTGGGGGGATTGAACATCATTCTTCCAAAAGATATTCCCTCATTTGGTGTTTGGATCATGAAATATTCCATAGCTGTTCAATTGGGTTGAGATCTGGTGACTGCAACGGCCATAACACATGACCCCTCATGAGCTGGTTGGAGGCATATGCATTTATTATCTTTCTCCACCCATGTATTCCGTTTTTTACTTTACTGCAGTTTAACTAAAGGAATACTTTGACATTTAGGTAAATATGCTTATTTGTTTTCTTGCCGAAAGTTAGATGAGCAGCCTGTTGTACCACTCTTATGTCTGTGCTTTAAGAATGAGGCTGAAGCCAGGAGGCAATTAGATTAGCTTAGCATAAGAAGTGGGTTATGCCAGAACAGAATTAGTTTGTACGAGGTGTTGTGAGAACAATTTACCTGTTCGGCCACGTTGGAAATTAATTTTATTTTTATTTTATTTTATAGAAGGCTACACTGGAAGGTGGAGTGAAAAGCCAGATGTCATAGAGAGGGGGAGATGTAATTTTGGTTAATTATGGGGATGATGCATATTTTCAGGCAGTCTGTCCTGAAAGCCATTCATAACAGTGAACTTGGTTATTCAAATGAAAAGTAAAATAAATAGTTGTGCCAATAATGAAAAAAGAGAGCTAGAGAGAATAGTGCAAACCCTGGCTCCCCTCTCACCTCTGCACAGCAAGCTAAACACAAAATTGTCGGTTTCTGAAAGTTGCAGAAATGGTGGGACACTGCCTCTCCACTGGTTGCCTGGCAACCTCACTGTGACAAAAAGACTCGAAAGTCACTGTAACCTCGTGTTACAGCACATAATTCCCCTTAAAACAGTTTTTTGCATTTCTGTATGGATTAAACAAAGATGTAACATGTTGGTTAATGAGCTGTAGATATGTTACATTGTACAGAGCCAGGCTAGCTGTTTCCCTCTGCTTCCAGTCTCTATTCTAAGCTAAGCTAATCGCCTATTTTGCTCCAGCTCCATACTGACTGTAGCACACAGAGTGGTATTGATGTTCTCATCTAATTCACTTAGCCTAAATATAAACTTAGTCCTTTCTTAATCTAAACAGTGTACATGACAGTAGTACATGGCAGTGGGTGACACAGTCAATTTAGAGACTTCCCTGTAGCCAAAAGACCCATTCTAGAAGCATTTGCCTTGCTGAAGCAAGATACTGAATTCTCACCAGCTCCCAGTTCATTGTTCTCACAGATCATACACTGTGGAATAAGTGTGAAGAGAATTTCCTGAAGCTATTGATAAAATGTCACATTATTAAATGAATAGCTACATTTACAATAGTCTATTGCTCATGAAAAGGAACATTTGCTCGATTCATACATTTAAAGAGAAATAACTGAGCAGAACACCTGTTGATCTTTATCAGAGAGCGTTGAGGAGGTTTGCAGAAACACGCAGAATACATACAGAACCCAACACACACACATACACATACAATGCCCTGTCATGGCAGCCTTGGAAGACTTTACTAATCACAGTCCCACTGGCATCCATCACAGCCGCGCAGATATGACCAGCCGATCCGTCACTGTCACCCTGCTTCACACATCTGTATCCCTCATACACACACACACACACACACACACACACACACACACACACACACACACACACAACACACACACACACACACACACACACACACACACACACACACACGCATACACATCCACCCCACCAATCATGTGGCGCATATATTTTTACCCCACCTCATTATAAGTATCATTATGTATGATTATACCTGCTGCCCTCCCACTAAGACTGTATGTGGCCCACACTGATCACACTAATCAAGGCTGAAATGTGGATGCTTTTCTGTGTGTGTGTGTGTGTATGTGTGTGTGTGTGTGTGTGTGTGTGTGTGTGTGTGTGTGTGTGTGTGTGTGTGTGTGTGTGTGTGTGTGTGTGTGTGTGTGTGTGTGTGTGTGTGGAGCTGTGGAGCTTGATTACACCCAGATGGATCCTCATTTCAGTTTGATGAGACACTAAGCATCAGTCACAGTCAACCAATGCATTAGCAGGAAATCACTTTAATGAATATATATTATTTTGACCCCTCTCTGAATTGTTCTTTGTTTTTCATATCACTTTCCCTTTACCCCATTACTCTCTATCTGTCCTTGGCCTTTTCTATATTCACACACTACCCTTTACTAACTTTCTCATCCTGCCTTGCTCCTTCCTCCTCCCTCCTGTCTGTCTTTTTCACTTACTCATCCTTCCTTCCATTTCTTTTCATTTGTTTCATCCCTCTGTAACATTTTCCCTCCCTTATCCTCCTACACTCCTCTCCCCTCCCCCACGCTGCTCTGCATCACATCCACAGTTACAACCAGCTCTTCCTCCTCAGAGCTGAAACTGAGGTGCCTGTATTCAGGGGTGTCCCAGGTCCGAAGTGCTGCTTGGAAATACCAGGATACGGGTCGCCGGCTGCATTTGTTAAGCAGCGAGCCTGGCAGCATGACCACCATTCTGCCCTTACCCATCACCTCTGACACAGCTGGGAACTACACCTGCACCCTACAGCTGCAAAATGGGCAGACCATCTCGGCAACGCAAGCTGTCACACTGCCCCATAAAGGTGGCAGGGATGGTATGGTATAACGCAGACTGGCCTGTTTTCTGATTTTCTTTATCGACACTATGTTATTTGACTAGCCCAGGAGTCCTGACAACCACAGTAGAGATAATGAACCATGAATGTGGAAGATTCTCAGATATGTGCTCCGTGAAGCATTCTACGGTGCATTCAAGCCAACCTCAGGTCAATTCATCAGGCAGAAAGCCTACAGTTTACATAGGAAAAAAACCGATACGTCATGATTCCTTAATGTAGTTAAAAAGGTCACAGGTGAAGACTTCTATGAAGTTGTGATTTGCAGATAATATCCAGCGGGAATAACTCCATTTACGTGCCCATTTTTCATAAAAAATCCACCACAGTGCTAATACTGTGCTCAGCCTCTTCTTCTATAAAACATAAAACTTAAAGGCGTGGTAATCGTTTTTCTCATCACACTCACCCAGCTGATATGTGAATATAAGAAGACAGGACCTTAGGACATATCTCCCCACAAAAACTAAATAATTCAGGCTTATTGTATTGGTGGCTGTGGGGTGAGCACAGGAGGATGTGACAGTTGAATGGATCCCTTAGCAGAGATGAGTTTACTCCCCGTACTCTAATAGATCACTTGGGTTGAGGGGCCCAGAGCTCATCATGATGCACACTGATGGTACGGCTATAAGAGTAATGGAAATGGAGGAAAGAGAGAGAAGGTGATAAAGATAGGGAGAGGAAAAGAGGCAGCAAGATTTTGCCTGATTGCAGAGGCTGGATCAGAAAGAAATGTATGTAGTGGGTGTGCATTTGCCCAATGTAACATGAGGAATTTAGACTGAGCAGAGTGAGCAGTTAAATATTGTGAGGGTTGGATGGCCTACATTTACACTGTTGAAAAGTGACAGGTTGCACAAACGTTGCAATAGTGCAAGATAGCTCAAACGTTTGTTATTGGTTAATAATGAATAGTATGACAATAAGCAGTGACAGTTAAGGGTTTATAAATGGTTGCTCTGGGTAGCAGTAGGCATCCAGAGACAGTGGGATTTGCCACAGAGTTGGCTCTAAGAACAAACTGAAACAACATTTTAGCTCACTGGAAATAGCCTAATATATAAATTTAATTTGGGGATATCGTATGTGCTGTAAGCCAAATCTAAAAGCATAGTGCTGGTTGTAGAAGTTAAAACAAATTTAGCATAATAGAATTTCTTTCACCAGTGGCACAGTTCAGAGAATGCAAAATGGAAGCAATCATTGTGCTCTGCAGCACATAATGTACTTCAAATGTCAGGGGTTTTTCTACAATCATTTGCCATCCTGAGTTGGCCCATCATCTGCAAAGCATTAAATCAGTTCTTTGGTCTGCCTTCTATCAGACACCCTCCTCTACAATCAAACTGATATAAATCCACCCCCACCCCCCCACCTCATTTGAGATGAAATAGACGACGTAGGAAGGAAGTGCAAATAGAGGAAAGGAAAAGGTGAGATAGAGGAAGATGAGTGAAAGGTGGAGAGATGGATGTGGTAGTGAGAAACTGGAAGCATTTATGCCCCACTTCACTGCACTCAATTACCATAATTCATGTGTTAAAGCTGGCATGGAGAACAGTGCAGGTCAGTCTTGGGGTCAGCACTCACCACAGTATTCCATTAGCAACCTCTACACATACTCACCAATCAATTACATCTCACACAGCATATAATGATTGATCATTTTTGAACCCGGCTAAAAGCTGTGACACCAGGACTAAGGTGAAGCCCGTGGGCCAAACTAAATTTGATAAGATGTCTGAGTGGACTTTAATTTTGCCAGGTTTCTGTCCATCAGATGACCTCAAATGCCACAGAGAGACACTGCATGAACTGTTTAGAAAAGATGACTCAATAAAAAAGGGCTGTTTTGGTAGCTCTGTAGTAACTGTTCTGTTTATTAGGCTTCTCTTTGGTTATCCAATGTCTGACAGATCTGATCGTTTTGTGCTCCATGAAAAGTGAGCAGGTAGCGACAGAACACTTGTTAAGGTACACTAAATTACAGCAGTCTGTCTCTGTGGAAACGAGTACATCCCTTTTGATCCTTATGTCACCCTGTGGCTGTGTTTTGCAAGACTGATGTCATCCTCATTATGCAAACAAACCTGACAAGTTTGATAGCATGCATGAGCTCTTCCAACTGAATTTAACTGGTACTACAGTGAGCAAATGGTTTGCTTATGTAATGTTTGCGATAATCATGCCCACGCTTTCTATCCACCTGTTTTCCGATGCTGCATTGACAGGGTTCAGCTGAAAGACTGCTATTTACATTGTTTGTCATTTTGCCTGGAGGCAGTTTGTTGCTAGGATCAGATGTTAAGAGAGTGTGCATGGAAAAGTCTCTCCTGACTTTACTTACATAACTACAAACATATTTAGATTATGAAATAGGGAACAGATAGGGTTTGCAAAAAGTCAAATCAAACTACTGTTTATGGAAGTGGCATTTGCTGAGGTTTTGTGTAATGATCTGACAGCATCTGGTCTCTTTGATACTGGTTCTATTCTTCTTCTCGTTCATGTTTCAAATTGACAGCGTCTACTGTCCAGGCTGAGGGTCTGTCAGATCAATGCCTACTCAGCTGTCGTACAGACTATTCACTCTGTCTGACAGAGCCTGGATTTCTTCGCCTTCTTCCACTGCACCCATTGTCTGTGACTGACAGTAGCATGATGCAAATGCCTGTAACATGTTTAGCAAATCTCAATTGCAACATGTCTTCAAATCTATAGCTTGCAAAAAAAGGTTGCCCCCCTCTTGACCTGAACAATAGAGCAAAATGGAGAACAAACAGCAATAGCGTTGCCATTCAACCACACACTCAGCTCTACAAGTTTTATATTAGCACTGTTCTTGGAAACATTAATGGCTTTTTTCTGTCTCACTTTTGTCTTTCCCTTTAGTCGAGAGTGTCAGTGTGACCACCCCCTCCCTGCTCCCTTCTCTCTCTGCTTTATTACTCCTGGTGCCCCTAGTTGCTGCGGCTGTCGGTGTGTTGCTATGGAGACAGAAACACATTTCTGATCGCGGTGAGTCTTCCGGCGTTTTCTTTTTTTGACAGCTTTCCATGTTTCGTCCAGCCCTGTTGGCTGTCACTGAGTGATGTGAGCCAAGACATCCTCTGGGGTTGTTGTAATAAATTTGGCCCCAAGTCCCCCCTCCCTGTAAGTTTGAGTGTGTATATATGTGTGTGAGTCTATATTGGTAACTATCTCTCTGTTCTCAGGTATTGAGCAGTCTCTGTCCGTCCACTCGGGTGAAGCAGAGAACATCTATGAAAATCCTGAGGATATCAGACAGGTGATGAATTCAGACATTATCTATAACTAAATATCCTCTGATGGATTTCCCTACTCATGTTACCCTCACCTTCTCCTCTTCCTCTCCTCCCCTCTGGTATTTAGCACTCTTTCTCTTCTCTTATTGTTTCTCCCACCCTCCCCTTTCCTATCTTGTCTCATTTTTACTGTTTTTATTTTTTGCTTTTCTCATCTGTTTCTGTTTTTCCTCTGATTTCCACTATCACTCCCTCTCTGTCACTTGTTGTTCATTAGACATGTTTTCTTCGCTCTCCTCCCTTCCCAACAGGCTCCTCCCCAGGGCTCAGTCTACATGGTGAGTTATTGTGTCGTCCCCTGCACACACACAAAGGCGTGGTGAATATGTGTGTTTGTGAGGAGTTGTGGAACACACATTCACCAATGCATACAGATTCTCACTCTCTCTATTGCTTCCTCCCTAAGCTGTCAACAGACTATGTCTTCCCTCACACTTGCAGTCCTCTCCTCCAATCTGTCAGCCCTCTCTCAGATAAACCCATTGCCTATCAACTGTCACCCTTACATTAGTGGTATTAACAAATTAATCTTATTACACAGGGTACAGAGGGACATAAATCTGGCCTCAGTACCATGAGTCTCTCTTTATCCTCCTCTTCACTGTCCCACTCTTCCCCTGCCTCTCTTCCCCCTTTTCTTCTTTATGCCAGGATTTGAAGCCAAGAGGAGAGGATGATGTCTATAAGGAACTGGAGCGGTAAGCAAAAAGCCTTGCATCACCTGTGTGTGTTTTTATATGTTGAACTGTATGTGTGTGTGTGTGTGTGTGTGTGTGTGTGTGTGTGTGTGTGTGTGTGTGTGTGTGTGTGTGTGTGTGTGTGTGTGTGTGTGTGTGTGTGCACGTCACTCATATGCCCCTCACATTCCTCTCACACTCACCAATCACGCTGGCCTGAACATCACCCTGACACTGTGGCATATCATCACGCCATGCGCTGACAGGCAGCGCTCCTTCGCCCCTGTGTTGTTGTTGCGTGGGCTGTCTGTGTTTAAGGAAGAATAAAAGAGACTGGGGGACAAGAGATTTTTGTGTGAGTTTGTCTTTGTGCTTTGTTTTCAGATACTAACAGTGTCAGGACCGATCACCTACCCACATCTCATCCTCACCCAACTGTCACATCCGTTCAGGTCCCAGCTGCAGCAGAAGGCCTTTATAAACAAAAGTAACAACTGAATGTCAGAGTTGGGATTTGAAGAAAAACTTCAGTGCTTTAGGGAAATGCAACTCAATTGTTTGAATGTTTTTTTGTTGTATTGTAAGCTATTGCTCTTTAATAGTACTTTTTTACTGATTTGCTTTGATGACTGCACATAGAGAGGGGAAAATATTTTCACATAAGGCTCTAAAATTTGTCCAAAATGTGTGAAAGTTAATGTTATATTGTCTCTTATTTACTTTTGGTATTGTACCAATTGTCTTCTATGGACATCTGTATTTTATTATAGACATTTCAAAATAAACATGTTGTCTTTAATGTTGCTTGTCTGAAAAACATTTTTTCAACTAATTTCTAAGCGCTTTCGCCTTTGAGACTTCTGATCAGTGCAGGCTTCCGTAGTCCTCGTAGTGGAAGAATGGCTGGCTGGATGTTACTCCGCTGTATTTTAGGGCCTCATTTACAACGAATTCATCGTTCACCGGACCAGTCTCGACCTGAAGGCAGGGGCGGGAGAAGGGTAGGGGTATTTATAATGTTTTGCATTTGTTTGAGAACAGCTGACTGCAAAAACTGAGCAGTATTTAATGTCTTAGCATTGATGTAGCTCGGGCTACGTCCCCGGAAGTGTCAGATGTTTGTTATTGAAACCCTGCTGTCACTGCCGGGGTGACGGTTTGTAAATGAATGAAATGCCAGGCGCACATCAATAAATACGCTTGTCTTCGTGTCCAATTACTTTTTGTTTCACCGTCACAGTGACAGCCAGTCTGTAAGTGAAGCCTCATAAACTGTTTTTGTTTTTGTCATTGACATTAGGTGAAAGGAAACTTTGCCAAAACGGGAGAAGAAAAGATAGAAGCTGAACAGAAAACTAATAATAAGAAAAAACATGCATGTTAATTTTAACAGAGCCACTGTAAAGACGGTGTGTAGCTGCAACGTATATCACCCTGTCTCTTTAAATGGCTACAGTCAGTGCTACTAGCTAGCTATCTAATGTTAGCTATCTGAAAGGCAGACGTTAGCAACAGTGCTCACGTAATGAACAACATTTTCTCTCACAGCAAGGATGGACCTACCAACCCAGGAGTCTGGAGAAACACACTGACAGCATCATCGGTTGGGTCAGTATGATTGATAATACTGTATTGGAAAGATTAAGAAGTTCTGTCAAGTAAAGTTTACTCCAGTTCTGAGGTCTTTACACTGGCTCCCTGTCTGATTTCAAAATACTACTGTTGGTTTATAAAGCACTGAATGGTTTAGGGCCACAATACATTTCTGATCTTCTGCTACATTATGAACCATCCAGACCTCTCAGGTTGTCTGGGATAGTACCTACTCTTTGTCCCCAGAGTCAAAACTAAACATTGAAAAGCAGTATTGCGTTTTTATGCCCCACATATTTGGAACAAACATTAGGCTAACTCCCAGAAAACTGTCCGCTGCAACTCTTTTCTTTTAAATAAAGCCTTAAGACTTTTCTGTTTGCTACTGCTTTTTATTAAATAACACAATTATAAATTTCCTACACTGCACTGTAACATTTATTTTTGTATTTTAAACCTATCGTATTCTATTTCAGCTTTTTATTTCCTATTCTCTTTAGTCTTTAACAGCCGTTTTTAAATTGTATTAACATGACTGTTTCTTTTGCACTTTTCCTCAATGCTTTTAACGCATTTTATGTAAAGCACTTTGAATTGACTTGTTGCTGTAATGTGTTATATAAATAAGCTTTTCTTTTCTCTGTCCAGGCTTCAGCACTGTGGTCTCTGTCTTACTACAGCTCTCCTCTTCTCATCTGCTATCTGTACAGGAAAGGTAGGATGTAAGAATTATGATTGATGGAAAACGCAGTGAGACTTATTCTCCACTATTTACTGCAGTCAAGACCAGAGGTAAAATATTAGTTGATTTGTTGACCAACTGAAAATTAATAAGCAACAATTTTTATAAGTCACTTATTAAGGGATAACGGCACATAATCTCTGGTTCCAGTGTCGCAAATTTGTGGATTTGCTGCTTTTCTCTATTTTATAGTGTTGTAAATTGAATAGTTTTGGACTATTGGTTGGACAAAACAAGACATATGACGATGTCACCTCATCAATTAATTGTAAAAACAATCATCACATTAAATGAAAATAAAAATAAAAAATTGGTTGAGAAATATAAAGAATTTGGTTTCATGAAATGTATAACAGTGGAACTTAGGAACATCAGTTTGATTTTATATATATATATTTATTTATTATTATTATTTTTTTCTTCTATGACATTTCTCCTTCCATTAAGGAAGAAAAACTGCCACTGGGTATGATGTTCTGTTCTCCTACAAGTGGGATTAATATAAAGTTAATCAGCTGAATCATCCAGTCAGACTGCCGCAATAGAAATTAATTGCTTGAGGTTGTGTGCTACTCCGTAGTGTATAATTGAGCTTCTGATATTGATTTATGCATATCGTTGTAGGGTAGTTGTCCTACTGTGAATTTTTGTGTTGGTGCCTGTTAATGAGGCTCAGATCTAGCAGGGAAAGAGAAGGGGGTGAGGGGTGGAGGTTGGTTTGTGGATGTCTGAAGTCACTGTTGCTTTGTGTATTTTTAGGTTACATCTGCAGCAGTAAGCTGATTCCAGTGAGTCAGTATGTGGGAACAGTGCTGGTGTGTCTTCTAGGAGTGGCCTGTCTTAGAGGTGAGGCTACAGATTTCAACTGATTGGCAGGCAATGACTAATTAAATTCATTCATCTTTAAGATATCATAACAGATGCTGTATATTCTGCATGCCAATAAGATTTCATTAACATTGAGACCGTTGCACAAGGTCTACACCCCAAAAGCATACTAAACGCATCCTCGACGCTTTGCAGCAAAATGTTGTTTGTGTTTCATGTGTACTCAGCCTATATCTCTCTCTGTTTTTGCTGTATTTCTTCCTTCCTCTCTCCCTTCCTCCCTCCCTCCCTTTCTTCCTTCCTTCCTTCATTCTCTCCCCCAGGGTGGGGGAGATGGAAAAACTCTGAGTATCTTCAGTTTATCACCATTCTTGAAGAAACCAAGAAGAATCACACACCAGCAACCAAGGTGAGGTCATGGCAACTTGATACAAGTATGACCATTTTGGGGGGAATAAGGGGACAAAATAATAATTACTCATGTGTTTGTAAGTATCCATATTAATTAGGGCTGAAACGATTCCTCGAGTAACTCCAATAATTCGATTACGAAAAATCCTTGATGCAAAATGATTTGCTTCGAATCTTCGTTTAATTAATGTTAACAACGTCGTATCGTTCACGGTGTTTCCGCACGGAGGATTATTACTGTTGCACACCGGGCGACACATGCCGTGAAGACTGATAACAAAACGAAGGAAGAGTGTAAGGGGCTAAGAGAAGAGACAGGCTGGAGAAAACGACAGAAAGTGTCCAAAGTTTGGAATCAGTTCAAACGTAATTAAAACCAAAACTCTGTACAGTGTGTCTACTGCAAAATGAAACTAGCTTATCACAATAATAGCACAACATAAATGCTTCAGCATCTCAACAGAAAACATCCGAGTCTAACCTAATCCTCCATTCCACGAAGTGTACCCGGCAAAAGTAAATAACAGTCGTATGGCCGATAAAAAACACAACAACTACCAAAAACAAAGACAAGAAAATACGTAGTGGTGACCACAATTTGATCTAAAGAGCCGACTTGTTGACTATTCCTTCGGAAAAACAGCTGATTGTTGCGCACCATTTTCTCTCACTCTTTCTCTTTGAGAAACAGCTGATCAACGATCTACTAGCATAAGTGTAACAGAGCTGTGTGACATTGTAATCAAATATATAAATGAAAATATGTTGAGTATAACTAATATTTACATATAGGCCTATAAACAGATCAGTCTCAGGTTGAAACTTGTAGTTCTGAAAGTTAAGTTGTACAACTTAAGGTAATGTTTATGTATGTTTAATGTATGCCTTAGTTTGTGGTTGTTATTGCATTTCAGAAAATGTTTTCTTTAAAAACAATGTAATATGGCACTTAAATGCACTTAATATGTTTAGTTTTTTTGAGAGATGATATGGTAAGCAATGTAGGCAATAAAAATGTAGCTTTTTCCGAAAATTAAACCAAACTATTTTATATTATTGCTCTTCAATAAAACAAAAGTATTTTTTATCGGATTACTCAAATAAACGATGGAATAATCGGTAGAATACTCAATTACTAAAATAATCGATAGCTGTAGCCCTAATATTAATACATCAAACGTATCTGCTTTTTTGTTTGTGCTTTTCATTTAGAAAAATCTAAGGTGCTATGACTTTGACTTCTCGTGCTGGCCTTCGGATTTCAGCTGGACAGAAGTCAGCAGTCCGTAAGTGTCTTCTATTTTATTGCCATTTGAAATTACCATGTGTTTGCTGCAATTCTAGTCCAATCAAGGTCAGTTCATTATTAGACAAATTCATTCACAGAAACGTTGATTAATGTGCATTGTCCTTTATAAATGAATACATACGTGAAATTAAATGATGAATAAATCCACCCTAAGCACTGAATAAATGCATCCAGTGATGTCAAATGTTTTGGCGCTCATCTGTTTCATTGTAAGCCTTTGACTCTGTGTTGACAGAAAACTATCCAAGGCTGGTGTTTCTCTGCTAAAGCCAGAGCCCAGACTAAGAGGAGCAGCAGACAGTGTCCTCAACTCTGTGCGCACTCTACCATGCCACATCATCAGGTAAATGCAGTATATGCAGCACCATCCAAAAATGAAGACTCTGCATGACTGCAGGACGACACTGCAGATTTGTTACTAGTATCACAGGGGATAGATACAGTCTGCTTTATAGTAGGTTTGCATCTTATATCACCCCTATTCATTCTCATTTTCCCAGGAAATTATGAAGTATTTGTCCAATGTCGCTACAATGTCATCAAATATATTGTCTTCCTCTCCAGTTTTCTTATTGCCCACTCATTTGGGAGGAGGATGCTGTACCCTGGCTCTGTAGCTTTACTGCAGAAAGCCATGAGGCCCATGCTTCTGCAAGGCCAGGCTAGGTTAATAGAAGAGGTAAAAAAACTGCCACCACACACTCCGTCTTAACTGTCTATACGAACTTCAATAAATAACGATCATCATTCTCTGTCGATTTTCCTACATTTTGTCACAGTTTGATGGCCAAAGGAACAAGCTTGTGGCCTGCGATGGCAATGAGATCGACACAATGTTTGTGGATCGGAGGAGAGACGGGAGACAGACTGGCCAGACCCTGGTTAGTGTCTGGATCAGTTTGTTGTTTTTGTGCCTTGGGCTTGTTCCAGGGTCCAACAAAACTCATGTCCCATCAGTCACACTACGGGTAGCTCTTGAAATGTATGATTTCTGCCACAGGTCATCTGCTGTGAGGGGAACGCAGGCTTCTATGAGGTGGGCTGCATGAACACTCCACTGGAGGGTGAGGAATCCACTACGTCAAAAGAGTCAATATATTTTATAGTGCTCTAGCACAGAATGAAATTGTATACTGCAGTTAAATCTTGTGTTGATGTGCTCTGTAGGTGGCTACTCTGTGCTGGGCTGGAATCACCCTGGCTTTGGAGGCAGTACGGTAAGCAGTGTTTCCAGATTTGGTACTATATCTTTTAAACTAGCATTAGCTTACAGCGCATAGCTGTGCTTCACATAGTCCTGACAAACAACACAGTGGAAAACAAAGGCATGTCGAAATTCTGGTTTCAGTTTGACAGCATTGCACAAGAGGCTATCACTGGAGTGAAATGAAGCATTCTAAATCCGTGCATGTTTTTTTAAGGTGGGTTGAGTGTTGCTGCTATGTTTAATAATGCAGGGATGTTGCTATTTTACTTGTATTTTTCTGCCAGGGAGTGCCATTCCCCCAGAATGAGGCCAACGCCATGGATGTAGTGATCCAGTTTGCGATCCACAAACTCGGCTTCCAGCTCACCGACATTGTCGTATATGCTTGGTCCATAGGAGGCTTCACAGGTACCCAAAGACCAGGACAATACACGAGGGGCACTATGCTACACATGTGAATCATGTTTTTTAGTCCTTCCTTCCTGCTTCTGCTTATCCCTCTATCTCTCCATTCCCTTTCTCAGCCAGTTGGGCAGTGATGTCATACCCAGAGATCCAGTCTTTAGTGTTGGACGCCTCCTTCGATGACCTCCTTCCTCTGGCCCTCAAGGTCATGCCAGACAGCTGGAGTGAGTCCTTGGGGTTGAAGGTCATACATCTATTAATTGTTGCAGCAGGGAGCTTTGTTCAAGCAACTGAAATATCTTTGTTCTCCCTTAGGACCGTTGGTACAGCACACAGTTAGGCAGTACATGAACCTCAACAACGCTGAGCAGCTTCTCAAGTGAGTGGGGCAGTCTATTTATAGTGTCACTAATCATAAAAGTCAAAGTCTGCATCATTGAACATTACGCAACATATTGGAGTGTAATTGTGAAACCAACCTTTTTTGTTGTTGTTGTTGGCGTAGCTGGCAGTGATGTGGCTGATGATTAACACAACTCCTTCTCTTCCTCCAGATATCAGGGACCAGTCCTGCTCATCAGGAGAACCAGAGATGAGATCATCACCACGACGTGAGTCCCCACAGTCCATTTTAAAATCTCTGTGTGTAGTATAGCAGGATTACTTTCCATTGGGTTTACACATGCATGCTTTTAGCAGGAAATTGGTTGAAATAGGATGTTGAGTTCAGAACAAATGTGATTTAAAAGTTGAGTTCATTGTTACAGTTTTCATTGGGTTTACACATGCATGCTGTTAACAGGAAATTGGTTGAAATAGGATGTGGAGTTCAGAACAGATGTGATTTTAAAAGTTGAGTTCATTGTTACAGTTAGTAAGTTAAGTGGGACATGATTATCATTGTCATCATCATTGTTCTATATAAACAATAGATGCATATCAAATGGCATGCCAGCTTCTGCATAACATTTTAGCACTATACCTTACGCCATAGTTATATAAACATAATTATAAAAACACACATTCACACCAGAAAACTACCCAGCACTTGAATTATCTGTTTACAACACAGTAATTGTCAGTATGGTCGGTGAGGGTTAAGTGCCCCGCTAGTTAATGCAGAGGCAAGAGGAAGCATTTACTAGCCTACTCAGTAACACTATATAATAGTAAGAAGTACACTGTATATTACAGGGGTCCAGAGGACGTCATGTCTAACAGAGGCAACGACCTCCTGCTCAAGCTGCTACAATTCAGGTCGGTATTCTCCTTGCTGGATACGATCAATGTATTTGGACTTGTTGAGTGATGCATATATAAGTGGTGATGTCATTTCCCTGCCTAGGTATCCAAAAATAATGACAGATGAAGGGGTTAGAGTTGTCAGACAATGGCTGGGATCCTCCAATCCCTTAGAAGAAGGTATGTGTGACTACCATTTCACTGTGTTGGGATACTTTTCAATTGCCTTTTGTGTAAATTAGAATATAATTTATTGTATTGTACTCAAGAAAAAATGTGTATATCTGCATTTAGGATTTGAACATGTGTGTAGTAAGTTGGTATTATAACCGCTGTGTTTAATGACAGCTCACTCTTTCTCTGCAGCATCTGTGTACAGTGGCTACGAGGTGGACGATGACTGGTGTGTGTCTGTGCTGCAGTCGTATCAGGCAGACAGAGATGTTTTGTTTCCATGGAGCGTTGGTAAGCCCCTGGGTCATTTCACATTTACAAGGCAAATAAACTGCACACAGTACTACCGTCATACATACATTATACACCTCAAAGTACTTTTACATGCATCACACACCGTTATGTATGTTATGTATGTATGTTACCAGGTGAGGATATGACTCTGGAGGGAAGGCGGCAGCTGGCTCTTTTCTTGGTGAGGAAATAATCATTTGTTATCCATGCGCTCAGTCTCAGTGTGTGCAGTTCTTTCTTCAGCCACCTGTTGTCTTTATCGCACTGCTCCAAGTCAGGATACAAAGTCTGATTTCCTTTTCTCCAATAAGCACCATTTTCTTGTTTAAGGTTGGCTTACCTTCCCCCTTCTCTCGCACTCTGAAAAAACACATCACAGCTATTCACAGACATCATTACCACTGAGGAACACTATTCTGGTCGCCATAGTAACCAGCTCACCTGTGCTCTCAGGTTGACTGCTGTAATATATTTCACCGCGCTCAGCTTATTGAAGTCATTTAACATCAAACAAGAGCGGTGCCGTCAATTACAGCTAATGCTATGCTTTTCCTCCCTCGGTAATTCCTTCTGAATTAGGCTTTATTCACCTGTGTAAATCCTTAAGAGATGGGAGAGATTTGTAAGGCACTGAGCCAGAAAGACTGAACCTAATGTAATCAAGTTCTGCACTTTTTGTTCATCACCCTCCCACACCTCATTCTCCATTCCTCCTCCATCCCTGTCTTTTCTCTCTCCCAGGCACGGAAGTACATGCGGAACTTTGAAACGACACACTGCACTCCTCTCCCCGCCTCCGAGTTCCACTCACCCTGGAGACTGTAAAGGAAGATGGATGGACGAGAGGAAACAAGCAGTGAGGATGTGGATGGCCTGTGGTCAAAAGAGCGCGTTCCTGGCATGGTGTGAATGCATTAGTGATTTTGCTTCAGATTTTTTCCAAGACAGATTCATTGTCATGTATAGTGTTGCTGTGGTGGCATCTGGCAAGATCTGGTCTACTCCCCCCTCCCATAAACCTGTAAAATATGGTACATCTTTTCTTTTGAGGTTTTTATTCATACTTTTCAGTGTTAGTCTCCAAAAGAAAAAGGGAGAATAAAAGATGCATTTTATGTAAATGCAAAAAAGCCATCCCTCACTCCTTCCATCATTCCCCTCTTTGGCTGTATTTGTAAAGAAGCAAGTATAAGTAGGAATGCATTGCTACAATTTAAATATTATAAAACAATCTTAATAGGAGTTTTAGTATTTTAAATAATTTAAATGCAGCCAAAATGTAAAAGCTTTTCAGGTTTATTTGTTTTATGTGGACACTATCTATGAACAAAGCTGTATCTAACATGATCTTGCTTTTACATGTTCCATTAAATATGCTGAATAAAATGTTTGACATAAGGGACTGAATTCATTTGCTCAGTACTTGATACAAGTGTTCAACAAATTGCACAGATATACAAGAGACTTAGATTAATAGATTGCCTTTGAACAATACACTGCTGAAGACGTATTGTCTGTCATAAGAGCTTTATTGAATTCCCTTTGTACTACAATCAATTTGGAAAATGAATATTAAAATGATTACATTGACAAAAATGTGGAAATAACTCCTGATTTACATAATGCTAAGGGCAAGTCACATCATTTTCCTGAAGTTGTCCATGGCTTCTTTCACTTTTTCAAGTTCAGTTTGACTCTGCCGTAGCTGTGGAGAAAAGAAAGTAATTATTTACCAGAAATTCACATGTCTCTCACACACTGAGAAACCCTGTGAGTCAATTTCTTTTTCCCACCTTATCAGCATCCTGCTCTTGCACCTTCACTGGCACCTTCTCCTTGTAGTCGCTCTTTGCCATTTTCTCTCTCATCTTCTCCATCTGTTTTTCCAAGTCACCTTTCTTTGTCATCAGCTTAGTCACTTCCTTCTCCACATCGATGAGACCCTGGGGGAATTAAAGGTGAAGTGAAGACAAGGACTACAGTTGTAAATTATGATCTTGTTAGTTTAGGTCAGTAGAGAAGGAACAGAGGAAACACTATTCTCAAATTCAAGTGGAGGAGACCTAGTTTAAAAAGGATTCCTAGCATGATTACCAGCTAGGTGAGGTGCATTCCTGCTCTTAGACTATTCAGGTACTCATGTAACCTGTCAAACCAGAACCAGTGAATTCAACTGTTTTGCAATTTTAAGAACAATAGTATGGTAAACAACATAATCATGCATCAGCACACTGTCCAATGAAGCTAAAACAAAATCACCAGAACTAATGTATTTACACGTCAGGTCTTGGGTAGAGTGATGGAAAGAAACCAAACAAAATTGAACAGATTACCCTGCCCTCACCTTGAGCATAAGGTTGACAGTACACCTGTCAGAGGCGATGGCCACAGCACAGCCTCCTGGGACAGGCTGGTTGCCGGTCACAGCAATGACGGCCTGAGAATAAGACAAGGTCTGAATCTGCAGACTGTACTTCTGCACCAGGGACACGGTCGCAGAGTCTATGCACTGGAGGTAGCCTGGGAGACAAATGGGCACATCGAAGTTTAGGCATCATAAATGATAATTTGTTGAAAAGATGCATTCAGGATTCAATACCATCTGTGGTTGAAACAATTAAGTGTGAATAGAAAACAGATAAAGTCCTTGACTTTATCCGTTTTCTGTTCACACTTAATTGGTATTGAATTCTGAATGCATCTTTTCAACAAATTATCATCTTACTTAAATGTAAAGTAAATGCACAGTAGTATTCACGGCAAAATGTACTTAAATTCTCAAAAGTAAAGTACTCCTGTGTACTACACTGTTATTACTGATGTGTAAGCAGCATTTAATGTTGTAGCTGGCCGAGGTGGCGCCCATTTTAACGACTCTATAAACTGTTCTGTAGTTTATTCTATAACAATGCTTCACATCGTATAAGTTCATCAGGTCTTCTATGTAAAATCTTTATCATCAATCTATAGAATAAAAAGGTACAATATTTGCCTGTGAAATGCAGTGAGGTAAAGGTATAAAGTAGCATTAAATGGAAATAATCAGCTCTTAATGATTTTCTTTATCTAAAATAATTGCTCTAAACCAACTAAGTACAAAGTATCACAACACAACAAGAAATAGGAAAAATGGCTCTAGTGAAGAGAGGAACTATATTAAACTCTTAATACGCTCTACCTGTCATATGCATATTTCTGTTTCTAAATGTACCGGTACTGTCAACCTAAAAATTTAATTTACTGAATGGATCCTATTCATTTTCTTTTGTCTTTTTGTTGAATTGTTTTTTAAGTTATATTGTCATGTGTGCTGTGTGTATGGGCATGTATTAAATAAAAAAAATAAAAAAAGATAGCCTATATATATATATTTTTTTTAATAATGATATTTTATGTAAGAGGTCGCAATCTAAAAAGGTTGGGAACCACTTTTTTTTTCGCTTTCTTAATCTGAAAAGTAAACATATCACAGCTGAAGTATCATATTTTACAGTAACTTTAATGATTTAGTTTGTGTCTGTCATCTTACAGTCAGCTCTGGTCTTGGTCAGGTTGTAGTCGGCCCTCAGTGACCGGATCGTCTTGATCACAGTCATTACGAACTCCATGTCACGGTCGACCTCCTCACTGTGCCAGCAGAACTACAACAAGACAAGACAAAAAACATATTGCTCACAAAGACAGAAGGAGAGCATCACCCAAAAATGAACTTTGGTGAGTATAATTTTAAATAGGCCACGTTCATCCTCTCACAAGATCTGAAACTGCAACTTTACAAAAAAGTTGACCAGTGCAGTCATTTGTACATCCTCTTTTGTTTTTAAGATTATTTTTTGGGGCATTTTTAGGCCTTTATAATGACAGGACAGCTTAGACATGAAAGTGGAGAGAGAAGGGAATGACACGCAGCAAAGGTCCGCAGGACCGAGCCTCTGTATATGGGTGTGCGCTCTACCAGGTGAGCTACCCAGGCGCCCCCTGTACATCCTCATTTACCCTTTCCTTGTCTCACCTCCTCTGTATTAGGGTAGGGTGTGACACTAATGCTGGGGGGATCACTCTGAGGTCGTCGTCGTGGTAACCTCTGGTAGAGCTCCTCACTGACGAAGGGCATAATAGGAGAAAGAAGGCGCAGACCGACATCTAAACAGGTGTAAAGGGTTTGTCTGCACACCAGGGCCTGTCTCTGGCTGGCGCTGTCTTCCTCTGCTTTACTGAACACTGGTTTCACACTTTCCTGGAGGACAAGGAGAGTGGGAGGGAACAGATTTGGCACCAAGTCTTCTGCAAAAACATTTAACTTTTTACATGCACTCACATAATCCATTTAAGATGAAGGGAGCTGGGATGCTCAGTGGTCTCAAAGGTTCTTACCAGGTAGACGTCACAGAGCTCGTACAGCCAGAAGTTGTAGATGGCGGTCGTGATGGTTGGGAAGTCATAGGCCTTGAAGCCAGCATCACAGAGACCAACAGCAGCACTCAGTCGAGACAGAATCCACCTGTCTGATACGCTCTCCTCCCCACACAACTGAGGGGGATTGGATGAAGGGTAAAAGAGGAAGAGATTCAATTAACAAGACTCGTGTACAGGGTACCTCCCAAATGTCAATGTGTACACGTTTATGAATACAAAGCAGGGCAGCAAAGGGGTAAAAACCAACCCCCAGACAAATAATGGTAACAAAAAAAAATGGATGGAGTGGAGATGCAGTGCTTGTTTATGTTGTCTTTGTCCTTCATCTTTTCCCCCGGTCTCACCTGGGCTTTCTCTGATGGTACAAAGTTGTCTCCCAGCGTCTTCATGGCAAACTTCACAGCGTTCCACAGTTTGTTGCAGAAGTGACGGTAACCGAGGATGCGGTTGACATCCAGGTTGATATCCCTACCTGAAAGACACGCACAGGAATACAGGATCGTTTCAGTGTGTATTAAAATAGATTGCTTTCGTAACAACTGACCTTGTACTTACTGATTGTAATGCAGCGTTTTGATATATTTGATGTACTCAAGGTTGAGATCCAGGCTGTTGGCCAATGGAGGCACAACAAAAGGAGAAAGTAAATGAACAAAAAAAGAAAAATGAGTTCACCTTGGCCAGTGTAGGCACACAGGGCGAACCGGAGAGCATCTGTGCCGCACTCTGGGATGCCATTTGGGTAGTCTGATGCCTGGCCCTGCTTTGCCTTCTCCACCTCCACTGGATCCAAGTTGCTGTCCATCAAAAGGGCATGAAGACCCTAGAGGGTAGGGGTAGGTGCATGGGAAATAAGGAGGGATGTCACCACTGAAAAGAAAATGTGTTAAACAATTTTCTCTTTTCATCTTGAGAATGTGTTTAACTGCTTGATGTTTTAATAGGCAGGAAAGGACCTTTAAAAAGGGTTTTATTATTAAGGGTAAAGTGCAATTCACTACAAGTCCTTTAGTGCCCTCTAGAGGACAGGTCTGCTTCGTCCGACGGAGCAGTTTCCGCCCAGCTGGTGAAGAGATTGATGGCTCAATAAAAGCTTGTTGGAAGCAAAAAAGGGTTCTAATTAAAGCTTTCATAAGAGTATGGGCCTCAAGGGAGCAATGGATGTGGGGTGACCATGTAAAAGGCAACCCAAATGGGAGAGAAGAGAGACTATGTATTTGTGTCTGAACATGCATTAAAGCGTGATTTGGCTTTACCTCCAGGGAGATCCCTGTAATGACATCCAGAGGGTCAATGACGTTGCCCAAAGATTTGCTCATCTTCCTTCCGTGAGCATCCCTCACCACTGCATGCAGATAAACCTGAAGGAAAGCATCATCATTACTTAAGGCCATTTTATAGTCCTGCGACATGCGTCGCTGCAACGTGTAGTTACATTTTTCGAGAGGTGCACATCAGGCTACGGCGTAGGGTCTGGCGTAGACGCAGAGGGGTCTACGGGGGTGCGCTGTCGATTCGACGCACAACTATAAAAAGGCCTTAAGTCATGTCCTGCTAATAGCACAAATATCACATCATGTTGGGTTATGTTCCTGTTTGGGCAGTGTTGATTGGTCTCACCTCTTTGAAGGGCAGCTTGCCTGTCAATTTGAGGCCCATCATAACCATTCGAGCAACCCAGAAGAACAGGATGTCATGGCCCGTCTCCAGCAAGGTGCCAGGGTAGAACACATTCAGGTCCTGGGTCTATAGGAAGACCCCAAATAGCGTCATTTTTGATGGAAATACATAAAGAAATAAAAGACAACACTGATAAAAGGTCATATTTATACAGAATGTTTTGAGAGGTACAGTGACCGGTGAACCAGTTTCAAATATTAAAGTAAAAGTGTACTTAGAATTTGGGTGGCAGCATTTCCAGTTACTACACTTTTCTTTATTACACAATTTGCAGTTTTAGAGCAGCGTTTCTACTGCAGAAGACAGCTTTACGATCTACTGCAAAAAGTGCCATTTGTGTCAGTAGAAAGGTGGTTAACCTCACTGGGGATTTCCACCGAATGCAGAACGTCTGCGGACCGGCTCCGCTGCGTGTCGGCTCCGTGCTCCGCCATCCGTCATTACCCACCAGGTCTGGATTTGTTGCGTAACAACTGCGGCCATGACTGACAGCTGAAATCATGAGGGCCCACGAGATCTCGCAAATTCACGTAGAATAGGACCACAAAATCAACAACAGTTTGTTTCCATCCAGAGGAGTAGAGGGGAAACAACTCTGTGCTGTGTTTTCAGGGTGCAGTGCAGGGAAATATGATCCGCCGTGAGCACTGTGTATTTTATTTAGAAAATTAACCGGATATTTATTTTGTTTCTGTGCTCGACTTCCTGTCCCACACTATCTGCCGTGTGCTGAATTGCTGCGGAGCTCTCCGGCGTCCGGCAAAAATAGAAGCTCTGTGTATCTGCTCCGGAGGGCTGCGGATCGCCGGAGCTGTGCCGGAGTCGGAACGCAGACGTTCTGCAGTCAGTGGAAATACACACATCGACTTTAATGGAAACCTAATGACTCTGCCGCCGTTCCGGAGCGGATCCACAGACGTTCCGCAACCGGTGGAAATTGGAGGTCAGTCTTTTACCTCATTAGGCCATCCAAAGATGGAGAAGGGGAAAATGCCAGACGAGAACCAAGTGTCCAGAACATCGTCATCTGAAACCCAGGAACAAAAGTTATCTCATCTGTATGAATATGGAGTACAATTAATTACATTAGGTGAATCTGTGTAGTAGCAAAACATGAACCGATTAGATAAGCTGTATAACAATCGTGGTAATGAGACAGCTAAATTAAAAAGTGTTCACTCTTACCTTGTCTGAGGGTAATTTTGTCAGCAGACACATTGAAGCGTTTTGCAGCCTTCTCTCTGGCCTCCTCCTCCGATCTCCCACTCATCCAGTAATGACCGTCCATGTCCTCGAGGGAAAAAAAAAATAGTTGTAGAGTAGATGAATAAAAGAAATAGTCAAAGAAATGTGGAATAACAAAAAGCTTTTATCAGTCATCTAAATGCATCCAGACCTTGACAATAGTGACAGGCATCATCTTACCTCTCCTGGTTTAACGGAGGGATCGTTGACAGTGATGAAGTAAGCAGGAATACGGTGACCCCACCACAGCTGCCGAGAGATACACCAGTCCCTGAGAGGAAGATGGATGGATGAAATCTGAAACATGACTCACGACACACTTGTTTGTGCAAAATAATCAATCAATCTATCTATCTATTCTATCTATCTATCTATCTATCTATCTATCTATCTATCTATCTATCTATCTATCTATCTATCTATCTATCTATCTATCTATCTATCTATCTATCTATCTATCAAGCTGCATTAGTCAGGTAATCAATTAACTCATCCTATTGGCAATCAATTCATTATTTAGAAAAAATTTTGAGCAAAACTGCCATACATTCTCTGGTTAAAGCTTCTCAATGTGATTTGCAGTTTTTCTTTGTCTTATGTGATAGTAAATTATATTTTGAGGTTTTGAACTGTTGGTCTGACAAACCAAGCATTTAGAAGAGATCACCTTGGGTTCTGACCAAAGATTTTTTTTCACTATTTATTTTCTGGCATTTTAAAGACTAAAATATTTAGCGAATAATCAAGGAAATAATATGAGGATTAATTATTAAATAACCGTTATTGCAGCCCTACTTTTGTGGGATTCTTTCAAAAGAATATTACCATATTCCCTCCATCAAAGTTACATTTAAAATGATTAACTGCCAAGTTTTCAGTGTTATGGCCAAAAGTGCAGATATTGTATGTATCACTGTGATAACACGGTCTACCATAAATGAAGTTGGCCCTAACTGCTCAGAGCTATTTTGAAGTATAAAGAATAAGTATAAAACAGAGGAAACACATTTGAAATAAAGAGATAATTACCTGATGTTGTCCATCCAGTTGAACCACGTCTTGAGGTGGTGATCAGGAATGATTTTGAGCCGTCCCTCTCTGACAGCGTCTGCAGCCTGCTTGCCCATATCTGTGCAGTTCACATACCACTGCGGCTTCAGCAGCGGCTCCACAATGTCTTTGGAACGACTAATAGGGTAGATTCACAATGGGGCTTAAAGGATGATCCTGAACAGGATGAAAAAATCTAAAACACAAATAACCTGTCTTCTACTTATGCACACATGAACCTCACTTTACCTGCAGACTGGGACAACCATAGGGTTGTCTTTGATCTCTTTAAAGTGGCCTCTGTCCTTTAGAGCCTGCAGCACGGCCTTCCTGGCCTCAAAACGCTTCATGCCCTGGGGGACAGACAGAATAGTTAAAAATGAGAAATTAAGACATAAAACTAATACACCAAGCATACTGTGAAGAAACCTGACTTTTAATGTCACGACACAAATGCACACACCGCAGGGGGAAGGGCAATAATGAGACACTATACCAGGAAGGGAGGAGGCACGTTAATGAGGAGGCCATTCTCGTCCAAGATGTTGATGAAGGCCAGATTGTGTCTCTCTCCAACCTCGTAGTCATTATGGTCATGGGCTGGGGTAATTTTGACAGCACCTGAACAGAAAATGGTGCAGAGGGACAGGAGAGGCAGAGAGAGGAAAAAAAGAGAACAGCCATTATAAGGAAAGTGGCCTGGCTTAACGACTTGTTATGATTACTTATTCTCAGCACACTGCAGACCCAAAGGCACATTGTCTCTTTCTGTAACCATGCCTACCTGTTCCAAAGCTCATATCCACAAATTCATCTGAGACAATCGGCATCTTGCGGTCACAGAAGGGGTGCCGCACCATTTTTCCCTTCAGATGCTGATATCTGGGGTCAGCAGGGTGGACAGCTACAGCAGAGTCTCCCAACATAGTCTCAATACGAGTTGTTGCCACGATCACTTCCTCGTCTAAGCAAAAGAAAGAGAAATGTGAAGAAAGGTTTTACTGAAGTGGCACAAGGTGTCTTTCATTCAAAATATCGTGCTCTCTATGCGCTCACACACCTGATCCGTCCACCTTGTAGGCGAAAGACACCAACACTCCAAACTCCACTTTCTCTTTGTACCCAGGCACAGGCAACAGAGTCCTGCCGCTGAGCTCCTTCTTATCCACCTGCAAACCACCCAGAAGATTTAACCAGGCACAGCACGGCTAGGGGCAGGGTTAACAACGTAGGGCTAGGTACTGATTGAAAACATTTAATATCATTTGCTATAAATTCCAAGATTACACTTTTTTTAAGTACTGAAGAGGGAATTCATAATTGTATAACGATATTTTTCTACTAAAAACATTTCGTCTCCTTTTTAAGGATTATTTTTGCTCATTTTGCCATTGCATACCTCCATTCAGGCAATGTTTTTATTTAACACACAACAAAAAATGTTAAATCTCAACCAATGCACAGGTTTAAAACCCTTAAATTAAAAAATAATAAGAATAGAAACAAGTAGACACATTTTTGTGATTTTACTGGAAATTGCCTAGGCCTTTATCACTGTAATAAGATGCATACTTGCCTCTATGTCAGAGATGGCAGAGTTTAGTGTGCAGGACCAGTTGACCAGCCGCTTGCTCCTGTAGATCACTCCCTCATCATGCATGCGGATAAAAGCCTCTTGGACTGCATAGGAAAGTTTCTTGACAGACAAACGGGTATATTCATGAGAATGAGGAATTCTGATTCTATTCACATTAGTTTAGGGATTTCAGAAAACTCACAGGGTCCATAGTAAAGCAGGCTCTGTCCCAGTCCAGAGAGGAGCCCAGCTTCTTCAGCTGGTGGTAGATACGGTCTCCCTTCCTAAAAAGGCAAAGGGGCTAAGTTATACCTGTGCCTTTATTCCAATATTTATCCCAGTTCAGTTGACATATTTTGTGAAAGGTAAGCGGAAATAGTTTATTTTTGGAACTCATTTATGTCCTTCCTGGAAAAGAAAATGCATATATAAATAACATATGGGAGGATTTGGTTCTGCCTTTCATTTGAATATTTGTTGTGTAGTTTAATTTATTTTTTATTTACTCTTTGTTATTATTTTATTTGATATTATTTTATTTTTTATTTGAAACGTTTGTCCGACTTGGGAAAAGTATGTACATGGAGGGGCACATGTTTATATACTGATGTGTTTCTTTCCGTGTTATGATTGAAATCTTAATAAAAACATTGTACATTCTTTCTATTACTTCCTTCACTCACTCATTCTTCCATTTCCAAATTTCCTGGATGAAGTTTTCCCTGCCCAGATCATGGCGGCTCAGACCCCTCTCTCTCATCAGCTTTTTTTCCACCACCACCTGGGTGGCGATGCCAGCGTGATCACAGCCCGGGTTCCACAAGGTGGTCTCCCCTAGCATCCTGTGCCTGGACGGACAGAAGAAAGCACACCAATTCAAACACACGGTCCAAATCACAAAAAGTGCAAATGAAATCGACAGAAATCCCATGGTGCAACAAAAGTCTCACTGAAAATATGACTTTCCAATTGTAGTTACCATCTGGTCAGAGAATCCTGAATGGCGTTGGTGAGGGCGTGACCCAGGTGAAGTGATCCAGTCACATTAGGTGGAGGGATGCACATCATGAAGACGCCACGAGGGTTCTGGTCACTAATACTCTTCCTCTGTAGAATGTAGTGAGGGAGAAAGACATGTTATTGCAGACTGAAATGACAAATAAAAAATATTATATTTTCTGTTGAGTGAATATGGCACAAGTGGGAGGACTTCCTTACCCCATACTCAGGCTTGAAGAATCCCTGTTTCTCCCACCATGAATACCAGGCAGCCTCCACATACTGAGGACTATAAGAGTCAGGAAGCGGGCTAATGACATCTGATACCAGAGGAGAAAGAGAGAAAGGATTGACATATGGACCTGAGACTGAAGCTATTCATATTATGGAGGGTATGCACAAGGGGTTGGGGCAAAAATCGATTCTTAGATGAATCAAATTATGTCTCAATGCAGAAGGTCAATAATCGGAAATGTAAAACCCAATTCTCGACATAATGATCGCCTGTAACGGTTTTGAAAGACCGAGCTATACGTTCCCTATGGCTGAACCAATTAGATGGTGAAACATAAACAGGCACGTCATGTTTACGTTCTTAGCTAGGCTACTTTTTGAGTTTTGGTGAGGATGGCTGAGCGTGAGCAACACAAGAGGGATACAATCCAATCTGCTCCCCCTGGCCTAAAAGCTAGCGCATGTTAGCATCTTGGCTTCTATGAAGTTGAAGGAAAAAGGGATCTGGACAAGAGCCACAATGTATCCAAGTTGTGTCTAACTAAACTTAACTATTTTGGGAACACAACAAACATGAGAAACCATATTTCATGTTTCTGGTAAAGTTATTAATAGTAGTAAATAAATTAATCTGTTTATTTTAATTATGGATCATCATAAATACGCTAGGTTTTTAAAAGTAGCAAGTAGTCACGAAGTGAGAAAAAATAGATGATAGAATAGATGTATAGATGTCAAAAATGTTGATGCATCGATCATTGTTTTATACTCACATTGTAGCCCTCTGCATCCGAATCAAATTATGAGATGCCTAGATATTCCCAATCCTAGTATGCACGGATGTCACTTTTTCACATAATAAAATCCCCCACACCACCACTAAGGGGCAAAACAAGCCTGCAATGACTGCTATGAATGGGGAAAGCTTCAACACCACATACTGATATGGTATGGTGATGTCACGAGCATTCCTTCTGTTACAAGAGAGAAAATACTGATCAATCACCTTTTTTCTCCCCAGGAGCAGTGGGAACACTGTATGTGATAACTCCCAACTCCTTCTTTTCCGGTTTGGCCTTTTTCTATAAGAGAAAAAAACAGATGATGTCAAGTGATCTTAACCTATGCAACAACAAAAAAAAAGTTGTATTGTTGACTATATTCAGGTTTTATTTTAAAATAAAATAAGTTCTATTTGTAGAAGTTAAGTATCCATACCTCGGTCAGTGGCTGAGTCTTTTTCTTCGCCTCCATGTCCTTCTTCTGCTGAAACTTTTCCAGCTTTTCTCTCTTCTTAGCTTCCTTCTTCAGCTGGGCTTCTGTCTTTGGTGGACCTGAAGGAGGAAACATGAAGAAAATCAGAATACTGTGTACAGAAAAAAAAAAAGAATATTCATGATCTGTGGGACAGGACTTCCTGACCATTAGCTGTGGCATCGGCAGAATCAACAGCAGGACTGGCATTATCAGCTTTAGTATTTGCAGCAGCATTTGTTTTCGGAGTAAATGGCACCATCTTTTCACAAAGAGTCATCTTCCCCAACACCTTCAGGAACTGAGGCTGATTTGTGCAAGTCGTGAACCACCTTGTAACATTGGTCAAGACTTTCCTGTCTGATGGCTCCAACACCTAAAAAGAAAAAAATGGAATCAGACTATGGTTGACTGGTATATGGTATATGCTTTATAACACAGTCAAATGTTGACAGGCGCCAAACATGGCTGAGATTTCTCAGTATTAAATTGTTCCGACTACAGAAACATACTGAGACAAGTGTTGCACCACATACGTACATATTTGAAAGGGAGAAGAACAGCAGTAGCTACAGCCATATCAGCCAGGGTGACGGTCTCCCCCACCAAGAAGGTTCTTGGTTCCAGTGCCTGATCGAGAACCTTCAGAACGCGTATCAACTCCGCACGGGAACTCTGCTGGAGCTGAGAAGGCACAAGTCATTTAAGAATAATACCTCACAAGAAGATCACACACATGTCCAAGTAAGCATTTGGATACTCCTCTCACCTTATTATCCACTCCCATCACCCCCATCAGTGGGAAGACGACAGCACAGGACACTGGAGTGAGTTCATTGTCTGCAAAGCTGAGCCACTGCCACACCTGGCTCTGCTGCTTTGTATCTATACCAGTCCTGTTCCCCTGATTAGCCAGGTACCAGGCCACAGCACTGGCCCCGCTCAGGACGGAGTCACCTTCCCCAGCGCCCAGCAGCAGGGTCGGTCTGGAGCGGGCATTCAGGGATGCAGGAGGGTCCTCTGTGAGGGTCCGCAGGCAGGAGGACGTACAAAACTCTGCAGCTATGAGAGCCAGAAGGCTCCTGAAGTCATCAGGGTGAGGGGACACGTAGAGAGTGGCCATCTCTGGTGGAGACACAGGCATTATGTACATTATGAACTGGTGATTTGTGCATATTTTCTTTTTGCTAGTAGTTAGGGCTGGGCGATATATCGATATAAACAAATATATCGATATATTTTTAAATGAGATATGGAATTAGACCATATCGCATATATCGATATAGTTCAAATGTGATCCTTGCTCCCATAGATATGTCGCCGTGAGGTTCTAAACATACGTCAAAACCCGCCGCCATCTTGGAACAGGGGTCCGAAGCATCCAGATCAACGCTAAAGATGCCGGACTTTTGTACTGCTTAATTATGTTCGATAGAGGAAATGAAAAGAACAAACAGCATGGATAACATTTAACAGGTGACAATGTGTTTTTATGATTATATATGCCGCCGACCAGCAATCTGAGCTCTGGCGCAGCGGGAGGCGGAGAGCCCCGGTCGGCCGCAGCGCTCTTCCCCGGGCAAAAACACAGCTCGCCCGCTGCTGCGCGGTCCCCGCTGATCCAGATCGGACCAGCCAAAGACAGAGTTGTGACCGGTAGGATCTTACACCGTAGTCCAGGACGAACTGTATGTCGATATCGGCGGAAAGTTCCACTAAGTTTGCCGGCGGCAGGCGGACGGAAAGAAGCTACAGCGGGGCAGCGACCGTCTGCGGCTGCAGGATCTGGAGCTCAGTGCGTCGTAAAATTACATGTAACGCGCTTAAATACATACAGAAATAAATAGTGGAGGAATGAGCCTGGACATTTCAGTCTGTTTAAACTTCACCTTGAAGCAGAAACTCTTAGTTCAGAAGGGTGAAGTTTCCGTTTGGACTCAGATCTGTGAACCGATCATAATAAATGTCTTTGTTTTGTAGTCGATAGTTCATCTTTTAGTTTACTTAAGTGGAAGCAGTATCAAGTGGAAGAATGGGACTATAACCTAGGCTTACAGGCATGAGGCATTACATTTTGAACAAAGTAGATTATATTAATATCAAAAGCTTAATTGACCTTTGGAACGAATCACAAATAGCCTATGGAGCTTTGATTTCAAAAAAGTTACTCCTGTTATACAGTATTTAGGTTTACATTTTATTGTTATTTGAACAGCTGAGCATTTAATCATGAACCAGGTGAAGAAACCGGTTTATTATTTATTTGATTTTGCAACTGTTTCTATGAAACTACTTGTGACATGTCATATTTGTTTTGGGCTTTGACTGAACATTTGCTCTCACTTTGCGGAAAAAATATCGGGATATATATCGTATATCGATATTCAGCCAAAATATATCGGGATATGACTTTTGGTCCATATCGCCCAGCCCTACTAGTAGTTAAAACAAATCCAAACAAATATGCCTGACGTGATTCTCTAAGACATTCTTTAACTACCTGACAATGGTGGAGTGGGTGTGTTTGCCTGTCATACCAGTTAAATAGCGTGACATCTACGGTAAGGTTAACAAGGGGATATGAGCTTTGTAAACAAACTGGTTTAAACGTAACAATTTATGAAAACCATTTTCAGCATCGTATACTGAACTACATCATCGTTCCAAAGTGTCAAACGATGTCTGTGTTAGCTGGTTAGTTATCTGTTTCACTTGATGCAACCTCTGCCACCTGTCAAAGGCTGACGAAAAGTCATGCCAAACAGGCTAGTTAGCTTTAGCTAATCAGACAAACTTAACGTTAAACCAAAGAGATTAATTCGAGTTTTTGTGTGTGCTTGCGGAGCTTTAAGCGTGTTTACAAACGTAGCGATTATTTTAAACTCGTAATAAGCCCTCGTATAATAAACCCATGGCTTGTTATTGAAAATGTCTTTAAGAATGTATCCATACCTTTGAACGAAACAGAAAGAGAAGTCAGCTTAAGTTAGCATTCACAGCAGAGCCAAATGAGTCCTCTCTCTCTCTCTCTCTCCGCCGTCTGATGCAACCATGCGACGAGCTAGCAACGTGTTCCGGGTTTACGCGCTGCTTCCGCCACAAACCGGAGGTCTATAAAATGTTTTATTTTTTAATAATGATAAAAATATGAATAATGGTTAAAAACAACAACGACCAACAACCAATGGTTTAAAAAGTATACAAAAAGAATATTAAAGTAATAGCATTAACATCAAAGTGTATAAAAATACACACATCTAAATAAAAATACTGAAGTATCATGATCAAAATGTTTCCAAAGTAAAAGAAAAATCCTGCATTCAAAGTTTAGAGTATCACAAGTAAAAGTACTCCCTATCCATTATTATATCATTATATATATATATATATATATATATATAAACATTATTGGATTATTAGTATTGATGCTTTGACAATTGCAAAGCAATACTTGCAATGCTATGTGCTGGTTGAGATGGAGCTTATTTTGACTACTTTTTTTTATTTAGCTGCTTGGTAGTTTAATCTATAACAATGCATAATTCATAACCTTCTCATTAGTTTTATATGCAAAATTCTAATTCAAAGTAACTACTTACTTACTCTACTGTATCTGTCAGTGTTTGAAGTACAATATTTCCCCTGAAATGTAGTGGAAAATAATAGAAAGTAGAAGCAAATGGAACTACTTAAGTAAAGTAACTCTTAATTTCACTTAAGTATATTAGCATTCATATTTTATATCTGGAAGGTTTTGATGTGAATACAGGTATGTAACAAAAGTCTTGTTTTTGAGGAAGGAAAACATTTTTTATTGCAAAGAAAAAAAAAATTATATGCCAGCATTCTCTTTTATTATAATGTACGTTAAGCAAACCTTTATCATAACATTTATCATACAATAATTGTTTTGAATAATTACATCCAAAAGCCTAGTGCACAGTGTTTTTAATTCACAGTTGGGTCACTTATAACAGCAGCAGATTATTTGGACAGCTAGCCACAGTGAAGTGTAAGACCTGCAGTATAAGCCATTTGTAATTCACTAAATTTGTTTAAAAAACATATGGCTATCCCTTTATATTAACTGCATATCAAATGACATCAAACTGAAATAGTGCCCCCTCTTTCACACTCTTACTCAAAGAAATTTACAAACCAAAACTGGAGAAAACATTTGAAAAGGTTTGTTACTAATGGCATCATGTGGACTTTCCCTTCACTTTTCACTCTGACTCCTGCCCAAAAGCTTCTCTTACCGCACCAATGACCATATCCACCATCCCCGTTATTAAACCCCCTCCCAGCTTAAACACATTACCCACCCCATTTCCACTTCTAAACGCCAGCCTTTCCACCCCTCCACCTACAGCTTTCACCTGACCCCCCATCTCTGACAACACTGTTCCTATGTAACCTTCGATCTGTTCCCACAGCCGCCCTCCAAAGAACTTGGTCACCCACCAACCATTATCCAACGCATCACTAAATATCCCCACTGTGTCTCCAGCCAGGGTCCCCATGCCAGTGACCCCAGTTTCGCAGCTGTTCAGCAGGGCCCCCAGCATGGAGGAGGAGCAGTAGTAGACACTGGAGAAGCAGTTTTCCCCAATACCCAGTAATGTTTCTCCAGCTAAGCCCATCCAAGACAAAAGATCAGAGGCCAAGAGGTGGAACAGGGAGAAGGTTTCTCCGGGCAGGGCAGACAGAACTCCAAGGTCTTCTTGAAGAACGTATGTCACCTGAGTCAAAAGAGAGTTAAATGAGATAAAAATGTGTGAATAATGAAATGACAGAATGACCTGAGGGCATGTAATGAGTGAAAACTTGCTGCTGGCCACACCTCATTCCAGTCTCTGGGAGGAGCACACTGGAATGAGGAGATTTATTAAACAACGCTGAAACTGAATATGTCAAACAGACTTGTTTCTCTCCAAATTGACTAAACTAACATCTCCATGTTTTATTTCATGAACATTTGGAAGTTTAGTAGTACTTAGTACTAAACCAGTATTAGTCATATTTTGCTTTGTCCTATTGTTGTTCTTGCAATTTGGTTTTTAATTGTGTTTATTATTGCCTTTTGCAAACCCGTTGAACTTTTCCCTTGTTGTTTTCACTCATGTTGTAATAAATTACTATCCTAATTATCCAGTATTGTATACTTATCTATCAAGTACTAATTTTACACATGCATTTCACTTTACTTGTTATGAGGAGTACTACTCAGCCTGTGAAAACAGTTGTATAATGTCTTCTGTTTCTCTGGACGTGCTGTCTAAAGTTTGACAAAATAACCCTGATGATGTCATTGGGCTTAGCCTTGAAGTCTATTCCCTTGTGAGCCTTGTGGAAGTATACAACTGAATTGCTGGAGTATAACTTTATTTTAAATTAAATTAAACTATGTCTAAAAGGTGCAGTAACTTGAATCACCTGTCCAGGTAACTGTGTGACTCTGGAGAACACAGGCTGCAGCGGAGCTGTAAGGATAGACATGGTGGTGCAGAGGACGAAGACCAGAGTGCTGCTGGAATTTGCATCTGTCTCTTGTTCATCCACAGCTTCATAGTCAGCTGAGGACTCACCAGCCACCAGCTCCTCAGTGATCAGTGCCTCTCTTCTTTCCTTAATGTGCTCATTTGAATCTGCATCCAGCTTTTGTATGTTTCCAGGGAGCCCCTCACTATGAAGACCTATGCTGATTCCAACAGTCTTCTCATCTGTTCCTCCACAGCCTTCTGAGAACAGCTCTGACACTCCCAGCATCTCCTCCAGCTCCTTCACGCTCACTTGCCTCTCGTCTTGTCCTGTCTCTCTGATTAACCCCATGCTGAAGCCACTCTTCTCGCCTGGGACAGCGCAGCACACTGCAGACCACAGAGGTTTTGTCTGACACTCCTCGTCTTCATCCTCAGCAGCCCCGAAACCTCCTACCCCGGTCAGGATGTAGAGATCACCCCCTAAAGTGCTGCACTGGGGAGTGATGCTTGACTGGACCAGTGTCGTGACTGTTGAGTCCCAGTGTTGAAGCGGGGAGTCTGTGGGCGAGACAGCATGAGAAGGATTCCTGCCTCCTCTGAGTAGGGCTGGCACTGCTACTTTAATGTTGTCTTCTTCTTCCTCTGTCTGGCAGAAAAAATATCCAGAATCACATGTTATTATGGTTAGGGCATAACTTTGGGTTCAACAGTGGGTGGGAGGGAGGTGGGGTGTGGGGGGTGTTGACATGTTTAAACATTTCAAACACTTCATTTTCTGCATTCTGGTAAAGTTTTCTGCAACAATTTGTGCCTTTCCTGCATCAAGTAGTACAAATGTCTTTATTTATGTAAAGGAAATTATAATAGGTTTTTTGGGGGGTTGAACTGGACAGTTTTGATCATTTTGTGTGTGTGTGTGTGTGTGGGGGTTGTAACCCTCCATCCCCCCTGTAAATTACACCTATGTGGGAGCATTAGGATCTATGCAAGTGTACAGTTATAACCCACTCTATTACCTAACAGATACTTCAGCTGGTATTTTCAAATATGAATTATTCCATTTAATTTAATTTATCATGTCCAAATGTTTAAAACTTCTTAATTAAATGTTAAATGAAAAATCAAACTGAAGTAAAAGTACCAAAGTATTGTCCATAACATATACTTAAAGTATCAAAAGTAAACATACTTGTGGGACTTAACTACATAAGTGTGATCTATGAGTGTGACAGGAGCTGAGTCACAGTATCAATCTGAGGGGTTGTTAGATGATTAATGGGGTAGAGGAGAAGAGAAGGAAAAATAAGTTTTGTGACACAAATGTTTATCTTTATTTTACTTTTTATATTTGATTTTTGTGAAATGCCTCTTTGGTGGCACCACATTTTTTGTAAATATTAGTAAATCTACCACTGATTTACTGCATGCTTGCTGTAACACCAATCTGTATGATTTTGTACTATACATTTTATTTTTCAAATTCCATTATTCAAAAACAGATAGTACCACTTTAAACAGAATGATAGATGCCATCCTTACCACAAGCTCTTTGCCCTCCTCTCCCTTCTTCTCTGTCCATCCGTGGCTGAGATGGAAGGCCGAGTAGACAGCTGTGTCACAGGTCGGTTTGGACAGAGTGGCAAACGCCTGTCCCCCAGGCAGTCTGTGGCAGAGTGGGTGCAACAGCGACCCTGCAGAGGCTCCCTGAGGAGGCGTCTGTCTGTAGAAGCAGTGGCTGCAAAGGCTGAAGCCTGGCTCGGAGTTGTCCTCAGCTGGAAGAGACAGGCCTGGGCCCAGCATCGCCAGCAGCCAGACAGCCGCAGCAGCTGCTGCATTGACAGCAGCAGGACACAGCATGGTGGTGGTGAGCTCAGCAAATCCCCTCTCTCACATACACACACTCAGACAGAACAAGAGGGAGAGGCTTATGAATTATCCAGTGGTTTCCGTATATAGAAGGAAAAGATAAGGTGGCCAAGGTTGGCTGCTGATGGCTTGTTGTTTTCTCACTTGCTCCTTGATCTCTCCTCCAATTTGTGTCCAACCATGCCTGTCTTCTTTTAAAGTCCGCTGCACTCTAAACGTATTTGTGTTGCAGGCACAGTCTTGCTTACTCCTTCATTTCCCTTTCCCTGACAACCTCGCCCCCTCTGTCAGTTCTGTCGTCTGCGACTCTCCCTCCACTTCACCCCTCCCTCTTAAACGCTCTATGGTTACACCTTTAACTCCCATTGCTGCCAGGTACATAAGCCAAGCACACACCCATCAAAGCTGCCAATTACCTGTAAGTCTGCATTCCAAAACAAAGGTCCTTTAAAAAGCTAAGTCCCTTGAATGACACACTTTTGCGGTCCATTTTTTGGTAAAGCACATTCCTGAAAATGCTGGTTCTGTACAGTTGCTTTGAAATACTTCCATATCAAGCAGGACTTCTCACTTGAAACTCCAGGAAAAATGTGAGCAAATGAGCTCTAAATTTCACAATGAAATCCTCATTAAAGCTTAATCCTGACAGTGTCAAAGTCATGGGTCATTGTCTCACCCACAGTGCAGTGATTCTTGAACTCTTAACTTCCAAGACAAAACACACTCCCTTTGATGCCTTGCAGATTGCTTTCCTTGACATTAGAAACATGCCTGTTGAGACATGCTGTTGGCGTTGACTGTTCAAAAACAGCAATTTGCCTGTAATCTGATAACCCTGTGCCTGAGTAGGTAACAGTGAACAGAAAAAACATCTAGCTTTCTTTTGAAACCTTAAAAAGGTAGAGTCCAGCCTGGCTGCCTTCAAGTTACTTCATAGTTATGGCAAACATGAGCCAAACGTACCCCATGGCTTCTATTAAGAGTGGCATCAGGATTCCTTTGCAGAGGGGTCAAGCAAGCAAAGAAAACATGTTCAATAACCAACATGAACTAAGTTTACATGAGCTTTGCTTAAACATAGCTTTAGTGTAGCGAATGTTGTCAGTGCACATGTATTCTCACAGACTATAGCATACCTGAGTGACTGACTGTAGCTCTGGAATGAGAGATTTAGGGTTGGATGTTCTGGGTGGGGCATCAAGTCACACTATACTCTATACACTCTATACACTATACACTCTCAAATGGTGCAAGAGAAATATTTTAAGACAAACATTTTTTTTTAAAGTAAAATGGTCTCTGTAGCATGTTGTTAGCAGAATCTGTCAATGAAACCTGACATACAATTTAACGTCAAACACAAACTTTTATTCTCTAAAGTCATCTGAAATGATAACATTTTATATTTTATTCTCTGACACACAATTTGATAGGTGCAGTAATAATAAATCTCATTTAACATGAAGTAGCTTTGATTTTTGACAATTTGTTTGAAAAAACATTAACATAGAAGTACAAATTAAAAAACTTCCTGTAAAAAGCAATAAAGACATGACATTTGAAACATCTATATCGTACTTAAACAGCTTTAATGGACTGCAGTAAACAAATAACAGACAAAAGCTCTCTTTGTGCAGGACATACCGAGTTGTAGTCACAGTTTGTCGATTGCTAGACTGTAAGACTAAAAATAATTAGCAGGCAGGTCAAAACAGGTTTACAAACTGTAATTTTATAACAGATTTATTTTTAGCATAATATTGGAAAACCACATTTATCTGAGAGATAGTTTTGACAGTGATACTGCAATTAAGCAAAAGTCCACAGGGGGGAGCTTGGCACTCCAATTAATTGACACTGTGTAATGGGCTACAGATAAGGAACGCACAGTTCACACACACACACACACACACACACACACACACACACACACACACACACACACACACACACACACACACACACACACACACACACACACACACACACACACACACACACACACACACACACACACACACACACACACACACACACACACACACACACACACACACACACACACACACACACACACACAATCCCTTGCTTATAAATACATCTAAAACACACATTCCGGCTCACTCATTAGGTATGTCAATGACCAGTTCAGCCTCATCTCCCTCCCCTCTGTCTTCATCTCCTCTGTCGCTGTCACCATCGCTCTCTCCCTCCTCCTCAGCTGCATCTCCGCTAAGCATCTGTCTGGGAACCCAGCTGAAGGGGCCACTGGCTGCTGGAGGGGCCGCAGGGGCTGATGGGTAATTAGCTGCCATTGGGGCAACAACCTGAGAGGAATAAAAAATAAAGCAAAAATGTTAGGAATGACAGGGATGGAGATATGATGGAAGAATGAGGGGTATGGATGGATGACTGCATTAATCAGGACAAAGCATGCAGCATGTACATGAACTTACAAACCAGAAGGTCATTTCAGCATAGTGCCAAACTTAAAATGACTTAGGGGACTGAATTTTCTACAACATCAGTGTCCTCAAATGTAATTATTACAGGTTGTATTGAGTAAATAGAACAGTTTATATATCAAAACCTGTTAGCAATATTGTGCAACAAAGTAATTAACCAATATAAAGTTTTTGGACTTTCTAAGGAGAACATAAAAGCAGACACATATTACTTCCATTTTCTTATGCATATAGATAGTGTGAACAACATATAACCCCCCAAAAATTACCTACTATGCCATCTAATATAAATATACAGGATGTGAGAAGTAAGCAGTATATCCGCATTAATATTATCTCTGAACATCTTGTTTTCCCTTTTCCTCTCTCACCTTCCCCGTAGTCTCTCTCTTGTTTTTAGGCGTCTTTGTTTTTCTCTCTTTCTTCATTCGTTCAGCTGGGGGAGCCAAATACTCTGGTGGGAAGGGCATCTGCCCAACACACACGTAGACCCCAAATTGCCAAATGAACACAAGAACACACATGCACACAGGCATAGGCAATTTATAAGACAGACACAGACAAAACACAAAAAAACATACACAGAAGAATGAACAATGTGAAAACAGGGAAGCCATTACAAGCATCAAAACAAAAAAACAAACAAAGAGATAAAACAGACTTGTGAATGAAATGACAAAAGAATCAAATTATATAAACAATGCCTGAGCGGGATTTTGTTTGCCGATGAGGAGATGACAGATGCAGCAATACTCTATGCTGGCAATACTGGCCAGACTAAGATATAAGAAAGGGAGACCGAAACTCACGGTGTTCAGGTAGGGTCCAGAGCCTGATGGCTGTAGGGCATTTACACCAGGACGGGACAGCAGGGAGAGATGAGGGGAGGATGATGAAGGAAGACACGCCCCAGGACTACTTCTTCGCCTGAAAAGAGTACATGAGAAATTAAGAGAAATTTAAGTGTTGCAGCAGGTGCATCCAGAGCGCAAAATGTGTTGTTCACATTGGTCCATTTGGTTAAAGATGCAAAGATGTTAAAGATTTTTCTCTATATTTTGGCCTTCGGTCCCCACTAATCCAGCATTTTCCTCACCCAAAAACTGAGCTGGAAAGTTTTTTCCAGAGCGGATACATCTGAAAACGAAAGCCCCATGTTTTAGTGTGGACACAGCTTCAGTCATGGTCAGCAAAAAGGAAGAAAAGAGACCCTAGGAAAAATTCAACTGACATCAAACAGTAAGACTAATTTGTTTGTAATTATCCATAAACATACATTTATTGACATTAGTCTCATTTCCAGCACAGATGACTCACATATGTGTTGGATGATAATACCAGGCAATTGTACCTTCCTTTCACACACAAATTTAAGACTTGAATACTACAAATGGCTTGGAGGCCTTTTAACGATTTACACTCAGACCCCTAAAGACACCATATTTTACAGGGTTTAAATTGCTAAAATGCAAGGATTGTAGGCTAAACAGTAAACAAGAAAGGCAATGTGCAAAAAGATCTCAGATAGATACTTTATTCATCCAGAGGTTTAAATTGTTAATGTGGTGCATTGTACCAGGATTATGTTTTACTACAAGGAGATTTTTTCTTTTAAAATGGTCACAATGACTAAAAAGATGAAAGTCTAATCAATACTTATCAATATTAATATATAATATATTGCATGTATACATTTATGCAAATAATGATAGTACAAGTAACATTTTATGTTAAAACGCACAACTTACTTCTTTGCTCCATCTCGTTCTCTTTCCCTCTCCCTGGGGCCTTCTCCTTCACTATTTTCTGAAGAAACTGTTGCATCTGAATCTGGAACAGAAGACAAGAAAATCTGAACCAGCAGTACAGTCGATTGCAACTCTTAAGATAAAAATGAAAGCACGCCACAAACACTAATAAACACTTTGAGTGAGGTGTAGTGACTACCTGAGGAGTCTTCATCTACCCTCTCATACTGCAGCAGTCTGTCCAGAAGGAAGCTAGAAAACAAATGTATGATATTGTTCTTTACTGCACGACATTATAGTGTTTAACATACACCCATTTCCATGTACACACAATGTAAATTCACCTTTTGTCCCTGGAAACTTTGAGAAGTTTTCTCTGTGCTCTCCTCAGCTCCTCCTGAAAGCATTCCTGTTCCTGGAAAGGGAAACCCCAAATGCACGAAATCAGCGCAGATAACGAGCCATATACCGTATGTATTAGTTAAATACTGAAACATGATTGCTCAAGACTGACTTTTTACACTCAGAATAACTGTACTCACATAAACAAGAAATTTTAATTTTCGTTTGAGATTTTTGTATTTCCGCTTGTAGTCAACTTCGACGTCCGCTCGACCGTTCATTTCTGAAATACAGCATACAAATGATGTAAATCTACCGTCTGCTCACAGTAGTTATAAACTGGAGGTAACTCCTTTTAACACGACAGTGAAACGACATAAGAAAGTAACGTACAGTACACTAAGCTAAACATTAGCTTACATAGCTAGCTCGCTAAAGATACAAAGCTGCTGGTCTCACAGGCCTTTGAAAATATGCACCAAAATGTATTTCAAATATATATATAAAAAAAAAAACATGCATTCGATAAACTGCAAGTCTATTTTATCCTTGAAAAAACATTGGTAGGCTACCTCTTGATTGAGTCTGTCTGTGCGACATGCTGTTGTTTACTTTCGTGACGTCGTTTTCTTGCGTCTTGATGGGCGGGACCTTTTTTCTTCTTCTTTTGGGTTTTAACGGCGCTTAGCTTGGCTTTAGTCTATGCTGCCACCCTCTGCTAGTCATCGGGACCAGACATTAAATCATACCCATACCCATTTATCCTCTTTTGATGATTTGCCTCATCAAATCATAGACAATTCTACTGTCGGATCCTCTTGAATGAAAATGTTATTAAGATCCTGAATTCCATCCTTCCTGTCCATACCAAACCTTTGTAATCACTTCACAAATTGTTAACTCTTTAAATTTCTGTGAGTGATTTTTTTTATGCATGTGAGATATATGTGTGTATGTGTTTGTTGTGTTAATGTTGTCTAAGCTACTGGATGCCTAAAATGTGCCTCGGGATGAATAAAGTATCTATCTATCTATCTATCTATCTATCTATCTATCTATCTATCTATCTATCTATCTATCTATCTATCTATCTATCTATCTATCTATCTATCTATCTATCTATCTATCTATCTATCTATCTATTTCTATCTGAGATCTTTTTGCACGTTGCCTTTCTTGTTTACTTTTTAGCCTGCAATCCTTGCATGTACAATAGAGTTGCAACAGACTCCTCAACCTGACAATGCTCACATAAACCAGGTAGATGCTTTTATTTATTCCTATCTTAAAGTGTGCCATTTAAAGTGGAATGACTGTTGAAAGTGGCATTTTCTTGACCTGGGCCTACGTTTCTAAATGTTGACTTCACTTTACTATTTAGGCTAAATTGTACATAAACATTCCCCTTATTTCAGTGTTCCACTGCTCCTGCTTTCCAAACTATTCCATTGACCATAGGGAATCGTTGTAACCTCTGATTTGCTTAATGGGACTTTTTAATGGTAAATCTATAGTGCTTCTTTTGCTATCTTGTCCACCTCCTCATGTCCCCACAGACCTACAGTACATGTGCAGCAACCCACATAAAAATAATTGACATACCTTGTTGATTACACATGCAACACTTCAAATAGAAAATCTTGATAGCTGGAAGTCAAGGATCTCATGCTCTTGAGAACTGAAACAGAATCAGAGCAGATTAAATGGTTAATTCTCCTCGACCCAGAGCCAAGCATCTCCACCAAGACTAGATTCCCAGATAATTTGGTGTAACAGCTTTTCTTTATGGAACTGAAAAAGCAGACCCAGTTGTCTGATGTTTTGGATCTTTTGAACCCTCAGAAGAATATATTTTGACATACTGGAAGAGCTTGTTCTTTTACATGAACTGAAAGAGGCGTTAACAAATAGCTTTTTCCTCATTCTGACTTTTTGAGCCCCACCAAACACATGTCGGTCAGTGGTGTTGATTGTGTGCATGGCTCAGCCTCTGCAATAACTACTGTTGCAGTTTGATATTAATAACCTTAAAGTACTCTGCATATATTTTGCCAGCCCAGCCAAAAGCTTGGTCTTTGTCCTCTGCTTTCTTTCCAGCACTCCTGCAATACCACTTCAGCGAGATGTTGTTCTTCATGTCCTGTTAGGTTAGCCCAGTAGTTGGCCATTTACTGCTTCCTTTTAATATCTAATGGCATCTCTCCCGTCTGGACTTGCAGGGCTGGGATGGGAGTTGACTGTACTGCTCCACCACACGGTCTCAGAGCTTATGCTTGTATGTTATTAAGCTTCTCCAACAGAGCTTTTTGGGGCTGGACTAAAGACTACACTACCCCAATCAAAACTGGACCTTTTCTTTCAAATATAAATATATGAATACAGATATAAGAATTAAATAACAACAAAATAAAGATTTCACCTTTTCTGATTTTGTGTTTTTTTTATTTTTGGTTTAATTTAATACTTACATATACAGTTTTTATGACTGACAATCATATTTGTTTTTCTATATATTTTCCACACATTTCCCTAAAATCCTATAATATGTTTTTGAATTAAAGATACAATTATACAAAAACTAAAAGACAATTCATTAAGTTAAAATTTAACAGCCAACACTTATTTACAGCTGCTTTGATTCTTATTGCTGTGCATGCTTCCATGACTTCTTGCAGTGGGCCTTTGTATTTTATTAAATCATCCTGTCAGTTTTCCCTCCACCTGACGCATACTGTAGTGCACTGAGTTTGCAGCTCAACCCCCAGCTCAGCACAGTCACTTGCAGGTTGACCATGAATTATAGATGAGGAACATTTGCAGAGACGAGTAATGCCGCCTCAGTGCACATACTCATGGCCAGACCCCCTGTGTGTCGAGGGTGATGGGGGGAGACAGGCAGAGACAAAGAAAGAGGTAAAGTTGAGATAAGTGTAAAAACCCAAGGCACAAATAGAAAGAGGAGAGGCCTGTACTCCAGATTTACTCCTAAAGGGGAAGAGCACAAACATGCTGACTGTTTAGAAATAGTGCCTCCCTCTCAGACAATATGAAACCCCAGCATCCTTTAATGCAACTACCAAAGCAGGTTCTGCAATAGCTCATAGTTGCTGCAGTAGATCCTCTCACACCCCTAGACATTAAAGAGAACAACCTTTCAAAAATAAACATACATATGTCTCCTTCCAGGCAAAGCAACTGCTGATATGAAACACAATATCTGCCTCTCAACACCGACAGATTCTTCTTTGATTCCAAAGACACTGGCAGACAGAAATAGACTCTTCTGTGTCTGCTGCCATAAATCCCTGCTGCCAGCCAAACCAGCCAGCCCTCCTCGCAACTGTAGTCATCTGCCTCCCCTCCACCCCTCCTTTCTCTCCTTTACTCTCAATGGATCCATATATTCTCAAGTCAGGCTGTGGACACTGATCTGTGCATGTCAATACGTTTTCTCCTGTTAATTTTCTGCTTGAATGTATGTCCTTGTTGCTCTGTTATTATGACCGTACTCTGACTGTTGTTCTCATCGTGCTGGCATGTGTTTTTCCCTCTCCCTATTTCTCCCCCTCTCTCTCTCTCTCTCTCTCTCTCTCTCTCTCTCTCTCTCTCTCTCTGTATTTTCATGTCCTCCAATTGTCCCTCCCTCTTACATTGTCTGTCACTTTTTCTTTGCACTTTGCTCAAGAGTCTTCTCGATTTCTGTTTTGTCCAATTTGCAGAAACTGGAATGTACAAAAATCACACAAAAGACACCAACAACAACTGCAATAAAAGCCTTCTCTCTGATCACAAGGTAAGCTCCATGTTTTATGGTTTTCACCTTTAGAACAGCTGACACAAGCTACATTGTCTCTCATAATGTGACTGTATTTATTTTGAAAGCTAATTTTTCATAGGCGAAGAAACATATATTAAATCAGTTACTTTTCTTTTCTATGCGTACTTTTTCACTAATTCTTTCTCCTTTGTGTGTCTGTGTGTGCGTACGTGCGTACGCGTGCGTGCATGCGTGCGTGTGTGTGTTACAGGGAAAGCTTGTCCAGGCTATTAAAAGAATTAAGCACGAGGTAGATGAGTGCAGAGACGCAGAGAGAGAGACATACATAGATTCAGTGCAAGTAGAGGTACTGCTTCTGCATTATTAATCTTTCTTTTTCAAAAATACATACTTTTCATACACAGTGATTATAGTTTAACACAAACTAAATGAGGCTATATATTCATAACCCAGTTTCGAAAAAGGTTATTCGCATTGTCATATCCACACTAACTTTGTAGTCACACGTAGGCTGAATTGATAATTATCAATCTTTCCCCTTCTCATCTTTCAGGTCAGTTTTGATGCCCTGGAACGAGACATCAGAGCTGAGTTTCAGAACATCCATCATTTCCTGGATGAGGAAGAGTGTAAGGAGCTGGAGCGACTGAGGATAGAGAGACAGAAACAACTAAAGCAGCTGAAGGAAAGAGAGAAGAAAATAGCAGCGCAAGGGAGAGACCTGGAAAGAGCGATCACAGTACTCAACAGCAAACTAGCTGAGGAGGACAGTCCTAAACTACTCAAAGTGAGGAGGCGTTTTCACTAAAGAAGAAGAAATTAACATACTGAGATTAAGTCAAACTATCACAGAAGTTTGTCTTGTTATTGGCCTGAATATACTGTAACTATACAAAGCTGGGATGGGGATGATGTAAATTTGGAGGGGCAGCTAATGTATAGGTGGGCACAGAGGGGGAGGTGGACAATAGTTTGGACTCCCTCCATAAAACATTCTGGAACCCTCTTTGTGCAACAGCAGGGCCACACGTGGGTTAATCCAGGGTCACTGTATGCATTCACCTTAGCCTGGGACAAAACTTTACTTACCTTTCTCGTAAAAAAAATAAATAAAATTAATTACTCTGTTTGGACTCCTTTGAGCTTAAAGCTGCTGGGAAACAACGTGACTGTGCAGGTTTACATCAAAGAGACCAAATCCTGCAGTGTCACCCTGTTCTGCGCCTCTTCATCATCACTCATTTGATCAATTATAGACATTTATTCGCTAATCAGTTTACTTTTCTGGTTTTGAAAGTCTAAATCAATTTCTCATTTAAAAGTAAAAGGACAAAAGGAAGTCGATCACATTAGTCAGCGAATAGGAATGGGCAGCGTAAGACCGTCCTGCTGAAGTCACAGCTTGCTGGAGTCCAAACAAAGACAACTGTTTAAGATAATTGAAAGTCGTTTTAAATTGCTGTGCACTATTATTTCAACCAACTTTCCTAAAATGTTTCTCTCATTGCAGGAAATTCAAGATCTCATAAAAAGGCAGGTTTTCTTAACCTAACAGTTTTCTTCTCCACCTCTCATTAATATTGTGTGTATGCATGCTTAACATTTTCTCTCATTTCTGTACATCAATCCATCTCCATAAACCTCACAGTGGTGTGTCTAGCAGGTCGATATTCTACCATTCACCATTCACCATTCACCATTCAGTCCTCTCCTCTTCCCATTTTGTCCAAGCAGATCTCAGGTCAGGTTTGTTGTTCCAGCGGAGGTGGACACTGAGGTACGCTCCGGCCAGTTTGTGGGGCCCATACAGTACAGGATATGGAAGCACATGAAAAGCTGCCTTTACCCAAGTATGTTCACACTTGTCATTTGATATATCACATGCAAAACAACAACAAAACTTACCTTACTTAATCTCTATTTTCCTATAGATATTACATCAATGACCTTTGACCCTGAGACAGCCCACCCTAATCTGTCCCTGTCCCAGTCTCGCACCTCAGTGTGGTTTGAGGAGGATAAGGACACAAAGGATTTACAGTTCAACCCACAACGGTTCCACTATTATTACTGTGTGTTGGGCCATCAGAGCTTCACCACAGGCCGACACTACTGGGAGGTTGAGGTGGGACGTAAGACAGCGTGGAGGTTGGGCGTGGCACGAGAAGATGTCCCTAGAGGGGAAATGGATGCCTCTGGCCCTTCCAGTGGCCTCTGGACCCTGTCCCTGAAGGACGGATCTGTCCAAGCCTGCACCGACCCAAAGCCCACCAAGGTCAACGTCTCTGTCCGTCTTGTCCGCATCGGCGTGTTCTTAGACTGTGAAAAGGAGGAGGTGTCTTTCTATAATGCTGTAACCATGGGTCCAATCTACACCTTTACTATGGGAACAGTTGATGTTCCTTTGTTCCCCTTCTATAATCCATGTGACACAGATGATGGGAAGAACACGGCAGCCATTAAGATCTTTAACCCTTCCCTATAATGAGGGGCTGCAGAGATTTCCAACACAAATTGTTAATTTTATATTAGTATAATTACTGTAATTGGCAATTATTTTGATTATCAATGAATGGTCAGGATTATATTTTTCAAGCAAAAATGCCATCACCTTGGGTTTTGGCAATTGGATCTTGACATTTTATATACAAAATTATTAATTAGAAGAATAAGAAAATTGTTAGTTGCAGCCCTGATTATATAATGCACTTTCAACTTGCTGAAAAAATGTTGCGAATAAAGGAACTCTACATTAAATGACTTCAAGAAATGATTTTAAAGAAAATACATTCAGTATGTTACTGTGTTTTTCAGTTTTTAATGCACTTCTTCTTTCACTGTGACTTTAGAGTTTGACTTGAGTTTGAGAAAAATAAACGTGGTGAAATATGATGCTTCAAATGAATCTTGAACTGATGTATTTGTAAAAGAGTTTAGGAAAACAAAGGTTGTAATCTACTGCCAGCCTGAAGCTTCAGGGTCCATAGCAGGTGTTGACAGCATTATGATGTTACCTTTGGCCTGTTTATAAATATCTCTGTGCCTGCTTAGCTATGATGTCCTGGTGAGGGTATGGAAGCTGGAATTAGTGGCACGTCAGGCCTGAGGGGTGAGAAAGTGGCGCATGACACAAAAATGATGGCTGACATTGAGTGAGACAACTCACTGAGATGAAAGCGACAGCTCTGAGACAGAACTGTCCTTCTGCAAGATTGCTGCTCCAAGAAAAGGAAAACAAAGACAACAGGACCGCAAATGTCATAATCGCTTGTTTATTCTTAGTATTCCTTTAGACATGAAATAAAGAAAAAAATATTTCTATACAAAACATCTGTGTGAAGTATTGTGCAAAAAGGGAGTACAGAGAGAACGTGGGATGTCACACCACACCCAGGCCAGAACAGCAGCAGTAAACAGAGAAGATCAGGGCAGAGACAACTCACATAGTGCAAGTAGTGCCAATGGTATTAAAAGTAGTGGTTTCTATTAGTGGGTTATCAGAGGTGGGTATGATACCAAAGTCCCTCTGGCACCAGTTTGATGTAATAACACCAATCCCACTCGACCGAGCCTTCTCTGAGATGCTGGTAACGTGTAAACCACAGGCTTGTCCTGCCCACTACACATATCTGCCTCTCTCACATCCCTACTCACTCTCTGGCTGGGGTGGCTTGGTATTACAATCACTGACAATATACAGTTGGGGCTCAGCATTTATTATGCTACTCAGAATCAAGTGGAAAACCTGAAGGTCAGACTTTCATCATCACTTTCATAATTCATTCATCATTTTGATACAATATGTCACAGATCTCCTACACATTAGCATATGATAGGCCAGTCAGTGGCACCACGTTGTTCAGTCAGGTGAGCAAACAGCTGTTGTGAATACCCTACCTATTAAGAAAAAGGTGCCATTAGGGAGTGTCAGCAAATGACAGAATATAAGCCAGCTATCCAGTATACGTTTTAGGCACTAAACAAAGACAAGAGTCACTCAAATATCTTAAAGTTACAATATCTTTTACAATATGTTGTGGCTTTAAACACATTCACACTCATGAATTAAACACAGCACTTGTTTTCTTCACGTTGCAAGACGATTTAAGCAGGCACATGAATACCTTACTCACAACAGACGGAGAAGCACACATAAAGTACAGTTGTGTCATCCTGTACAAACTGCCTATGCATTCAGCACGCACAAACACTCGGTCATAAATCATTCACACTCGCAGATATGTATAGGCATATACACTTAAACCCCAAACACAATGATGGCAACATTAAAACATCACTCCTTTAGGACAATAAAAGCCTGTTTTTCATGTTGTGGGCATGCTGCAGTCAATGCTTTAAGTGATGTAGGTTAAACATTTTAATACAACATGTAAATACTGTGAGAGATGCTGCGCGTATTGTCAGGTTGGAATGGCAATAACAGCAGTTAATTGATCTAAAAAGATCTAATATAGTCTTGATGGATTTGTACAATATTTGGTTCTTAAATTACTTCAAGACGTTAGTGAATATTAGTCTATATAGTATATAGTACTGTATGTGTATATATTTTATATTCTGGATTTAAGGTCTGTGATAAATTTAAATTAGTTTTCTTCTTTATTATTAAGTATAATACAACAACCATTCTATACACTAGAAACATTCAGCCTTAAGAGGGTTAAACTGGCGTACACATGCAATATTTACAAGGCTGGAATATTTGTCTGGTTTGTGTGTCTGTATGTGTATATGTGTATGTGTGTATATGAAAACAATTGTTAACATTGCCAAAATGGGTTTGTGGTTCCTTCACAGATCCAGGCTAGAAATGAGGCATATCAGGTGTTTTACATTAGAATGTCTTGGTCCATGTGTAATACATCTGATCATCTGACACTGTCTGTCCATTCAACATCGAGGCCCCTAATTTTGTTTTGTTTTATATTATATTTATTGATCTTAGTATCAAATCTGACATCTAAACCTATCTTTATATCATATGGCTTTTTAAAATGCTGATGCGTCGCCTGATATCAATTGTACTTGTAAGAAAATCTATTAGTCAGGAAAGCTACCAAGAAAGGCCAGTTGGTCGTAGATGGATCAACCTCTTACAATGTTCCAACCATTCACTGATCATTTGATTGCATTTTCATGGCTGTCATTTTGTGCTTCTCTCAAAACTGCTTTTTGTAAATTTAAATTCCCCCGAAACTGGACTGTCATTTGTTTCCAAGTGGTCAGTTAAAACATGAGGTAGGGACATGCATTTTGTAACACTAAAATGTATCTGCACACCTCCTTTGTACCATACAAGAGTTTCTAACTAACATTCATTTGTGTTGACTGAACAGCCACATAGATGACCGTGGCATTGATAAAGGCCTAATTGGAGTATTTTGGAGCCATTAAAGATGCAAGGCATTAATGTTTAAGGGGGCTGAAGACACAGGAACTACTCTGTCACTATCAACAACAACAAAATATTTTAGAGGAAATATCAAGTTTGAATAATAAATAAATAACTGAGGCATTTATTCTAATCTCTGCCAAAGATTGTGTACTGTAGTAACATGCTGCCCAGCAAAGAAAAGGAGAGAAATATTGAAAGAAAGAAGGGGGAGACAAAAGAAAAGCCTGAAAGTAGACAAGGAAGGACAGAAGGATAATGAAAGAAACAAGCAAGCATGTTCTAACTATTTGAACTTACCAGACACTTTCATTCAGTATTTCACCTCTGGAAAGCCCACTGTACAGCGGGGACATGGTGGTCCCATTACGTGCCTAGAGTTGCTACTATTAAATTGTATGAATAATGGGATTTTTATAGAGCCACAGGGAAATTCAGATCAAAAGCAGTAAAGTGGTTGATCCGGACTTAAGGGATCAGTCTGCAAAACACATTTTAATCATCTGAGATATCCACTGGGAGTCTGAATCTCAATTTTAGAGACTATAAATAGTAAGGTTAGTATTATTAGTATGTTCTTGTGGTTGAAGTTAGGCAAAACTAATCTTTTATATATATATATATATGTGATCATGTATTGCAGATGTTTCTGAAGCAAGAGGACTAGCACAAGCGTATAACATCCATATTTCAGCTACAGTATGTACAGTGTGTGATCAAAAGGGCTTTCATTTCTGTCGTGAGGATGTCCAATCAAAAGAATGTCATCACACATTTTTGTAGGTTTGAGATGACGTTGGTTGTATATTGCATGCATTTTGTCTGTTTTATCCACATGCTGATAGAGGAACAAGCATTTTAAAAGGGAGACGATGGCTAGTTAAGGCCAAATAAGGAATTCTAGAATATTCTTGTTTTATTGAAATATTGTAAACCTTTTTGCCTACCTCAGTGAAATGTTGTAAACCTTTCTGGCTACCTCATTATGTTACAAAAGACCTTATGTGGATTTGCGTAAACTCTGCAAAGGAATTCATTTGCAGTCTGACAGTTTTATTGTGAAGTTACCAAAAAACTGCAGTGTGTATACAACTAAAATGCTTAATTAATCAACAAGCCAACTTGTTATGTGAAGATTATCTTAATCAGAAAGTCTCAAAGGTTATGCGTTAGTGTGTGAGTGAGATACTGTTATCAAAGTAATACTATGCTCAGGCATTAGACATGTTATTATTGAAAGTCCTTGCCCCAGTTTAAGTGGTTCTTCATTATTTGTTAAGGGGTAATCGATTGTCTACAGTGGTGGTAGATGCAGAAGATCTGTGGATCTTCCCTTGGATTTTTGCAGGGGCAGTTCTCAGGTGGTGGTGGTTGAATCCTCAGCCAGGGTCCCATCTTTGCTGGCCTCCATTGCGGCACCACTTGATTTCAGCTCCACTTCAGGGGTTTTTGGGGGAGCTGCTTTTGGAGCTCCAATAATATCAGGGTGATCTGGGCTTGGTTTGGAATCCGGGCCTTGCTCAGGTGTACCGTTAGTAATAGGTTCTGGTGTGGTTGGTTTCGGGGGGTCAGGTGTGGGAGTCAGGGCACTTTTGCTTTCAGGTGTTGGAGTGGTGGCTTTAGAAGCAGGTGATTTAGGCTCTGGGCTTGGGCTTGGTGCAGGCTTTGGATCTGGACTCAGACCAGCCTTGGGCTCAGGGCTCAAGGCTGGGCTGAGTTTAACATCTGCTGGTTCAGGGGCGTCCAACTTTGCTTCCACTGGCTGATCAGGGGTTTTCTTGGTCTCCAGTGCTGGGGAGGCTTTAGTTTCAGCTACTGGAATGGAATTTATTTCCATAGCTGGTGGAGCGCTTGGCTTGGACTCAGCAGCAGCAGTAGACGGTGGACTTGGTTTGGTTTCAGAGGCAACAGAGATGCTTACAGCCACAGAGTCGAGGTTTTGATCAGGGGCATCAGTGTCAGTGTCAAGTGGGAGGGCGGTGTTAAAGCCAACACCGGAGTCACTGGTGTCCAGGTTACCAACCCCAACCTCTTTAGAGGAAACCTCCAGACCCTGAGTTAAAACAGACAACAAGGTAAGGTAAGTTTACTTGTATAGCGCCTTTCAACAAAAGAGCAATTCAAGTGCTTTACAGAAGACATAAAAAGATGTTAAGACAAGATAAATCAGACACACAAGGCAATATAAAAGGGAAGATATAAATAGGATTTCAAAAGAGTAAAATAATTTGGAAGGTAAGCTAAAATTTAATAAAACAGGAGAATAAACGTCACAGCTCAGCTACAGTGCAGTGCAGTGCAAGATACGAATGAATAGTTCCAAATTAAAATTTAATAAGAGGGAGTGGCAAACAGAAAGCTCTCATTTAAAAGAACTGAAATTTGGAGCACCTCTCAGGTCTTCTGGTTGTTTGTTCCAGATATGTGGTGCATAAAACTGAATGCTGCATCTCCACTATAGTTTTGACTCTGGGTACAGGAAGCAGACCAGTCCCAGGAGACCTGAGAGGTCTGGTTGGTTCATAACATAGTAGCAGATCAAAAAGGTATTTTGGCACCTAAACCATTCAGTGCTTTATAAACCAACAGTACTATTATCACATCAACTCTTTGTCATACAGGAAGCCACTGCAAAGATCTGAGACCTGGACTGATGCGATCCACTTTGTTGATCTTAGTGAGGACTCAGCAGCAGCGTTCTGAATAAGCTGCAGCTGTCTGAACGCAGAAAACAGTATAACAATGGAGACATTATTAAAACCTCTTAAAGACTCAGTTTTAAGACATATATATGATGTATCCTTACTTTAATGTCCACTTCAGTGCTCTGAGATTTCTCTGTATTGTCGGCCTGGGAATGCTTGGACTCCTCACTGAGTTTGGTGATGTTCTTGACCACCTGTGAAGATGCACACAGTACAGACAAACAATAGTCATTCACTATATCAGGATACACATCATCATCACATTGCGAGTTGTATATTTGTCCTTCTAACCTGTCTGAAGGCCTCTCCCTCATCGTCAGATTTCTGGCCAATCTTCTCCAGGGCAGCAGCCCTCTTGGCCCTCTTCTTCACTTTGATCAGGCAGGACAGCAGACAAACCAGCAGAAGGAAAACCAGCAGGCCCAACAGGGCAATGATGGCCACATACAGTGACTCCAGCTTGTAGGCTTCATGGAGACATTGTGGGAAAGAGGAGAGACAAAAGTGGGAGAGTAAATAATTGAACTGACTTTCATTGACGTGTCGAAATTCCAGTGCATGAATACAGTAGACAAAAGAAAATGAATTATTCTTTCTTTCTTTTTTTTGCCACAATAAAATTATTTTGGTTTTGATACCATCCTTTAACAGCTACAACAACAATATTAACATTATCATCTAACAGCATTTAAGCCCGTTTTTCAACCATTCCTTTTCAGCCCCATCCCCATTCTTACGTTGAATTATCAGATGGATGCTGGACACAGTGAACCCCAGGATGTCAGTAATTTTGAACTGGCCTACATCTGAACCCTTGACCTGATCCAGAAAAACCCATGAACCCTCCATAGAGAGACGGTCCTCAAAACCAAGCTCCGTTCGGGCCTAGAAAAGACAGACATTCATACACTTAACTTAAAAAAAAAAAAACGAACAGCAAGGATACATATAACAGAGATATTATAGAGGAAATAACACAACACCTACTATAGCCGTTTACAAAAGACTTACACTGTGAAGTTAATTTAACAACCCACACTGAAAAAAGGATGGGCCATTCTGGATTATATGTCTATTAGCAGCATTTGTCTAAGATTAAACAGGCCTGGCCTTCAGCATTAACACTTAAGAAAGCTGCTAAATTATTTCATGATTTCAGTCTTGGTGGTCGGTGTTACTGACAAGGTGGCCCACAGCTATAAAACACTGCAGGAAACCCTGTTATAAGTTTTGTAGCTGAATATTATTAACTGTTCGTATTATATGTGCATTTAAAAAAGCATCCAATTGTACATTTTATTATACAACAGAAATAACAGTAATATCCACCTTTGTTGTCATTTAGTGATTTAAAAGTTAAAGCCCATTTAATAACATTTCCACGTACAGCGGTGGGAATAAAAAGAAATAAGAAACTTCAGTTACATTCGTAAATTCTCCCTTGTCCAGCAGCAGACGGGGTGTGGGGTCATTGTCCGGGCTGTAGTAGAGGTGGACCAAGGAGCTGTTGAGTATCAGGTTGATCTTCAGTCTCTTACCGTACGGCAAGGTCACAAAGTTTTGGTGCTCTGCGACACAGAGAGACAGAGAAGAAAGGAGGAGTTACAATAAATACATCACAGCTCTGTTCACAGGCCCATTGATCATCTAAAATGCATTACCCTGCTAGAGCCCATTAACGTTTGGGTCTTTAAAAAGCCATTATGGCAGATAAGAACAGCGTAATAACTAGAAAGGAAACAACAACATCCTGATGGAAAGTGCCAGCCTCTTAAAACAGGTCAAGCATGGGAGAAGAAAATATATAAGATCTGTCTACATTTGTGCTCTTACCTTTGACGTTGAGACACACTTTCCTTTGGATTTCACCTTCGGCATTCCTGACAGTGTAGCTACCTTCATCTGCACCAGTGACAGCACTGAGGGTGACTTGGCGCTCGTTGGCACTGATTCGACCCTGGTAGCCATCCCTGGACATCCCTGTACTGGTCAGCAGCACCAGAGCAGGTCTGCAGAAGGAGAAATTCACAGAGAACAAACTTACCTTAACCTTTCTAGGAAAGTCTGAGACACCTTGTCGCAATGCATGTACATCGTGGTAGGAAAAAGTAATTACAGATTTAGTTGGGTTCAAATATCAGTGTAATTTTGCTGACTTTACCTAGATGTCTGATTGGCCTCCACAGCACTGGGCCTGTACTCCAGGGTGATGGGAGGAGTCACCCCTAACAGCGGAATATGGTAGTTGTCTCCATATTTAATGATCTGCTCGTTGGAGCAATCTAGAAGGTAAAAGAAGGGTGGTAAACAATTTGTTCTTGAGTAAAAGCACACAACAAGGTTATTTACAGAGGACAGAAAACTGCCTGACTTTTATTAGAAAGGAGTGAAAGCAGAGAGAAAGTGTATTTTCTTCGAGTGAAGGAAAGAAATGATAGAAATAGAGCTGAAGTGAGAGAAAGGACAGATAGGGGTGAAGGAGCAAGGAAGAGGATGATGACGAGGGAATGGCTTGACAGATGTGGCAAAAAAGGTGGACAGATTGCAGAGAAAACAACACTGATCCAAAAATATCAGGGCAGCTGAAATGAAAGGGTAGGGATACAAACCAAATAGAGGCAAAGGCAGCAAAGACAAGATAAAGAGAGGAAACCAGCAGGGAGAGAAGGAGAGAGGAGTGGGTTGATGGTTAAAGAGCTGCATAATTACTGCCTGGCAGCTCCAGCATGCTCTCACACTCTGAGAACACACACACCTCTTCATCAACTCACAAGACATTATTCCCTCCATATGGCATATCTTTCACATATTGCTACACTACAGTCGCCTTTATCCACGCTGGGTTTGAGCCCACTCACTCTTCTCAAGTGTGTGTGTGTGTGTGTGTGCGTGCGTGCGTGCGTGCGTGCGTGCGTGCGTGTGTGTGTGTGTGTGTGTGTGTGTGTGTAATCTCATCAGATGCAGAGTCCAGAGTCAACACTGCTGCAACTTGTAACTCTTTGAGGACAAAAAGGAGAAATGACCCCTCTGAGTGTTATAAATATCATATTATTGAATTAATAAATGTATGCATTAATGTTTAAGTAGCATCTTAACAATTTGATATACTGTTTGGTAGTTTAATCCATAACAAGGTATCATATTTTTAGAAAGATATAGGATCGTCATATGTTTTGTAAGTAAAACTTACAAATTAACAATTAACTTTAGCTGTCAAATGTCAAAGTGCAATATTTTCCTCTAAGAATGTAGTAGAGTGGGAGTATGAAGTGGCATAAAATAATCAAGTAAATTACAAGTATCTTAAATTTGAGTACTTGAGTAAATGTACTTACATTCCACCACTGATAGAGATTTTTCACTATTTTCTGACATTTTATAGACTCAACACTTGGAATCATGGAGAAAATAATGAAAATAATCGTTAGTTGCAGACCTTAGTCATCATTGACTGTCATGGTTAAAGAAGTTTTAGATTGTACTTTATAAAGTTTTTTTTAAAGTTATTTATAAAGTTACCCACTCACCTCCTCTTCAATTAGGAAAATGCTTGGACAAAGAGTTATTTTGCTGGTCTGTATTGTATTGAAAGTGCAATTTCTAGTTATATTAATCGTATAAAAACCCTAGCTTATTATGACCTCATCTATTTAGTATCACAGGTAAGGTCATCCAATAGGAACTTGTACTAATATGATTTACAATTTTATGAATTTGAGTCTTCCATCTGATTTTAAATTAAGAGTTGAAAGTCCAGTTCTGCCTGTGAGAGTGTAACATGTCAGTTGAGGCTATTCTTCATTACCATTTCTAATGTATCATACACTAATGTCACCCAGTACCTCGGACTATAAGCGTAATGTGTCTGATGTCCTCTGGCTTCTCTGGATTCTTCATAGTGTACACGCCCTCGTCTCCCTCACCCACAGAGTCTATAATAAGGTGGCTGAGGTGGCGGTTGAGTTTGGCCCGACTGTTGACCACATTACCACCCCGCATCAGGAACACGTCACCCGACCGCGGAGAAGACCTGTTCCGAAACGTGACCTCAGACGCGAGTGAGGGCAGCATGATGTGGAAATCCTCCCCGTGGAACAAGGTCATGGAGTCCTCCTCGACTGGATCATATGACGGACAAAGGACAGAGGAAGTGTTTACAAACACACGAGAGAGGGCAAGAAAGTTCTTAATTTATAATTGATGAGTGATACACTCAGAATTATACGCAAAGGTACACTAACTCTTACCTTTCACAGGGGCAGAAAGAGCTGTAAGCAATGGTGAAAGAAAATATAAATCAGAAGTGATAACAGTAATATTATGACTCATCTATGACTTCATAATCAGTTAAACTGAAATACAGTGTCTCTATTCCAATAAATTGGTGTTTATTGTTTCTTTCACATATTCTTCCGCATAACTTCACATATTGTCTATTAGACAAACTGAGGGTTTCAAGTACCATCAAACTGACCTTTAACTATAAAATTGAATACTGTTTCCTGAGCAAATACCACAGTGTAGCGTAATCAGCTGATTGCAAAACATTGACCACTGACATTGGTGGAAAAAGGCACAATTTCCTTATTTCCAGACCACTACTAAAGGAAACAGCATCACACATTTTTCTGAGCATACCTGTGGTGAGCAGAAAGCTGAATGTGATCACACTGACTGTCGCCATCCTGGCTGATTCTTTTGTGCCTAGAAGGAAAGAACAAATATGTATGTGTTAATAGAAATTCAACAAAACAGGCAACATTATTGTATTGCCATCATATTTGTACATTTATATGACTCATTTGCTGTCCTCTCTTTCATATGTTTGTATGTTCTGAATCAGAAGGGGGTGTTATCAGAGGACAGGCAGACCTTCTAACCTAATCTCCAAAAGACTTTGTACATATCATATCATACAGTTTAGTTTCAATATTGGCTGAAAATACAATACCAACCTTCGGGCTCAAATTCTATATTCAGATCACTCTCAAAATGTAATCAATTGTTCCTTGGATCAATCTGTGCACCAAATGGTATATAATGGCAATCTGTTCATCTGTTATGCAGATTTCCTGCTGACATTAAGCACAAACACTCTCTCTCTCTCTCTCTCTCACACACACACACACACACCTTCCTTACAGTATAAATCTCTTGCTACAAAGATTCAAGAATCTCTTTCACAGCAGAACTACATTGTAGCTTTAAAAAGTCTTCAAACAAAACAGCACAGAAAAGGGGATCAGGCCAAAACATAATTTCCACAAGCAGGTTTCTGGGAAGAATCCGGATTAATTAATTGCAGCACTGAGGGGGATATTGATGATGTGAACTGCTCTCTTCTGTGCTGAGACATCAGAGGCAACACATCAAGGGGTTGAAGCAATAGAAACTTTCCTGTGGTTTTCATTTTAAAATCCCAGGAGGAGAGCAGGAGGAAACACCTGCAGTGCTCCCAGCTAGACAGTGTAGCAGCAAAGTAGCATGCAGTCAAAGTTATCTATATGCTGCAACAGTATCCACCTTATTATGTAGAAGTATGTACAACCTCATAAAATAATTAAATTCAATAAATAATGAATACACTTCATTATTCATACAAAACAGTTTAAACTTGCATCCTTTGAGGTCTTTCTTTCTCTCTTCTTCTCTGGTATATGTTCTTTAAAGTGGATTAAGAAATCCATTAGGCTATTGAATCTCACAAAAAATCTAAAAAACCTCCCTGAAGACACTATCTGCAGATATTCTTGCAGTCCCTGTAAATTCAATTTATCTGACATTGCCTGGGGGTTATGATTGGACTTCAGACATAAAAAAACAGCCTGTGATGGAACTTATGTTGAGAAAACCAATGACAGTGTCATTAGAACCTAATAGCATACCTGAAGTCAATTTAAAACCACGGCCACGAGTAGATTTATGAGTCAAAGTTAATGTTGTTTAAAGGCCATACCGACAGGCATTTATGTCTTAAAGAGCCCCATTCTCTTTTAAATGGATGTGGCCACCTGGCTTTGGATCACTGTCAAGGATTGTCTATTGATTATGTGCCTGATTTTAAACAGGGAATAATTCATGAATCTCCAGATTCTTCAAATCGTAGGGGTCTGAGTAACAACTTGGCTGAGTTTACAACAGGAAATGTCCAGAAGGAGAAGCGCTGCAGGGCAAACACATTTCCTACACATTTCCTACACAACAGTTTCGGAGAAGAATCGTGATTAATTGCAACACTGAGGGGATTATGATGATGTGAAGTGCCTTCTGCTACACTGAGGCGTCTGAGGCAACACATTAAGAGATTTTGCTGTGGTTTTCGTTTCCAAAGCCTAGGAGGGGACTGGGAGGGAACACCTGCAGTGCTCACAGTCACACTTTGCAGCAGCTAATACACATGCAGTAAAGATTAAAGTGTTTCAGTTTGTAACACAGGAGCCATCATAAGACATCCAATCCCTGCCATCTTCACACTGTGTATAAGCCTCCGTGTGCCTGTCTTTGTATACGGGCAACCTGAACATATTTTTAAAGAGCAACAGTAGAGAGGCCATTTTCTCTCATTGTTTTAATGGAAATAATTAACATTCCTCAGTGTTCGGATCTGACAATCAAAGTTTCTGTTTCACAAAAGGCCTTAAACAGCCCTCTGCACTGTGTCTGCCACATCTTTACACCACACTCTGGGCACAAAGCCCAAAAGCACACACATTTTATTGTATCTGAAATAAAATATGGGACAAAGCTGCGTCACACAGAACAGTGTTTCTGGGGAAACAAACCTTCAGTGTCCTTTGCGACAGATTTCTGTATGACTCAAATTACACTGTAACTTTAATACTGCAGTCCCCATCCTTTTTTCAGGAATTTTTGGCCTTCTTCTCTGTTGTTCTCTGCGGATTGAACACTCATGTGAGGCAACTGCATCATGCACGGATCATAATTTCCAGCTAAAAAACTGACTGTTGATCCCTGTAGCCATCAGCCTTTAATTAATACAGCAATCTGAGATGTGGGTTGGCGCTGGAGAAAGAGAAAAGTGAACCGTGTCCATCTGACTGTCACAGCAGTAGGCCTCGTGGAGTCACCGCAGCCAATCTGGTGTTTCTACACAGGAATCTGTGAGGCAAAAATCTTCTCCTTCATTTCTCTGTGATTTTGAGCATTTGAGGCCAAAGCTAACACTCACTAAGCACAAACATGAAAGCACACGAAAACACATGCAATAAGCTATATTATAAGCATATTCAGACACTGCCCTCTGGGCTGTAAACCATGGACACAGACAAGTATGCCATCTGCTACCCTTTCCTGACTCTCCCTGCCTTTACTTAGCTTCACTCAGTCAGTTGGACTCTCCACTCTTTCTTCCCTCTTTTCTTCCATTTTCTCACTTCTGTCACCATTCTCAAAGTGTATCACGGCCCTGTTTAAGCCTCCTTGTCCTCTTCTGCTGCCTCCCATAACTTTCTGTGCCTCTGTTTGACAGCTCTGTATCATCTCTAACTTTCTTTCCACCACATTTTGTCTTCTCAGTGTGACTCCTCTCAACCCGAACCGTCCGGTGCCGATCTCAGGGCATCTCTCTCATTTTCCTTTGCTCTCTGGATCTCTCTCTCCTTTTTATCATGACTCTTTCATCCTCTCCTCCTCCTTATCTTATGTAATCCAAGCCAGTGCATCCCACTCTGAAATCAAAGCCTGCGCCTGTTTTCCTTCTAACTCCAAACTCCCTACTTACTGGTAGGACAGACAGGTCTTTATCCGCCGGGTTTAAAGAGGCGGAAATGCCTTCAATGACTGCAGATGTGGGGACCCTACAAAGCCACCTCTGTTTCTTTACCCTTCATCATTTCTCTTTCATTTTCACTTTAACCTTTTCCTTTGCACAAGTGATAAAGATAAATGGCTCTATGTGAGGTCCCTCGGATGACGAGGAGGCTCGAAGTGAGCTCAAACACACATTTACAGGTACACAGATGCACATACTGTACCCTCCTCTCCCAGTGCTAGACATTTATAAATCATGAGGCATAAAAAAAAAAAGCATTGCTGCACTAAGAGACACACGTTAAAATGGCTGAAAGTTTACTTCAGGTGCACCACTTTCAGACAAATATGGGGTTTGCCTTTGCTGAAATGGCTCTGATTATCCCAAATGTCCACACTGGTACCCTCTGCATTACTACAACCCATATCCCGTTTCAGAACAGCACAGCACAAAGAGATGATGCAGGGAAAAGAGGCTCAAACAACCAGACACTCTTGTCTAGACAAAATCCAAACGTATAATTTCTAAAGTTTATCTTGGAGAGGAAGCCTGTAGCAGCTGACAACCTATTTTCCTCCAACGCTGGCTGCAATGAACTAAAGGATAAGACAGGTTTCCACCATATTGCTTGCACCTGTCAGATTCATTAAAATCACTGGACATGAGGGAGGAGCGGGGGAGAGGGGTGGTGGAGCTGTGTATTGACAAATAAACAAGGACAAGAGCACAAAAGATGTGGAATTTGTTCATGGTTAAAAATGAGCCTGTAATACAGCCATTGCTTTCATGTGCTTAGGCCTTCAGGGTGGTCACAGTCTATGAGCAGAACACTGCAGCCGGAGGCAACACAGCCAGAGAGCCTTTAGGCTGGAGCATCCTCTCAGATAATGAATGTTATAAGCTTTTAAGTGTTAACAGTTCAGAACATATTTCCCATTGGGCCATATAACTTTCTTATATAAAGAAAAGGCAGCCCTAATGATATAAGACTATAAAATATTATATATAATTTCCATATGATAATAATAATGGTATTAGTAATAATAATAGTTATATATTTTTATACTTTAAATGAGGGTGGATTAATGACCGGCTTAGACTTAACCTGTTTTAATGTAAGATGTTTACATAGGTATAAGGCAATAAGACACATTTGACATAATCTGGCATCCTACAAAATAAAATCAGCATTATATTGAATCCCACCAGGAGGCTGAGAATGAAATTAAATGAACCTAAAATATCCAAAGAAGGCAAAGCCGGCTCCATCCCGGGACCGTTCTGTCACGGCATGAACATAACATATATCCACACCTTTCTTCACAGTATAATGTGAAGATGGTGATAAACCTCACAGCTTTAAGTCTTATCAGTCACGTCCGGGCCGGGATAGCCGATAAGCGCATCAACCAGAAAAACTGCAGAATTTAACCCGTCACACACCAGTCAGATCTAAGACACACATCGGCACATGCATGTAAAGAGAAGAAAATCGGCGCTCAGCAGCTCACATACCTTTACTGGACCGGTCAGAGCTGCGGTGCAGTCAGCGGAGCTGTAGGGATGCCTTCAGAGATGAAAATCTGTGTGGACGTTGCCTGTTTTCTCCCTCGTCGTCTCCCTCTCTTCCAACCTCGCCCCCCTCAAGAGCAGCACTTCACGACTCGGGCTCAACATTTGGAAAGTGTTCAGAATATGTCGGGCTCTGCTCACTCTCGGAGCCACTCGACTGGTGTCGGGAAACACCGGCCACCCTTCGCCCCCTGAGACACCTATGGTCATCCGACAGTGAGGAGGGGGTTTATTTAATGAGATGTTCGACAGGCATACCACAGAGGATGCTGATTCAGCAGAAAGCTATGCGGCCATAAACAAATTTAAGCCCAGACATGATGTCCAAATGAGATGATAATGTGTTCCAGACTTGTCCCAGCAGAAATAAACACGTTTTACAGCTTGGTACAAAAAACGGTTTTGGTCTCTAAAGCTTCATGACAACTGTATGTGAGAGAACTGATTGAACAAACACAAAATAAGTCTTCATCATTATATATATCCATAATTTTTCTCCAAATTTTTCACAAAACAAAAGCATCTTATTTGTTGATTGGATCAATCACAATTTGATTATATTTAGCCAATAAGATATCAGAATAATCAAATCTGCAAATTTCAACCCCGAATGTAACATTTGTTCACCATCCAATCTTAAAATACAAACAATCCAGATGCTCATCTGTTTAGTACAACCCAAACTGTCACCAAAAGCTCTAGCTTCAGTGATCCTCAAATTAAAGAACTAAGAGGAGTAAATCTGGCAGTGTTAAAAGTCAAAGAGAGATCCTCCCCAGATGAGTCTCTTCATTGATGAGTCCCAGGTCTCAGACCGTGACACCAAAGTCCTGAAATTAGTCAAATCAATTTTGAACTTGAAGGTTAATTCTTGAACTTGGAAATAGTATTTTGGCAAAACAAAAAACAAACAAAAATCTCAGACAAACATTAAGGAAGTTTTTTTTTTAACCAAATCTTGTGGTTTTCCTCAACTGAGCACACATCAAAACCTAAACAATACAGATACTAGTAGTAGCATATAATAAAGTACTAAAATATCCAGAATAAGTATAAAGTTGCAAAAATAAATACACATAGTTAAGCATAATAGAAAAGATTTAATGTTTTCATTGGTAACTGACAGATTTCATGATTTGATACTAGGTACAACTTGGTGTTGAGATGTATAACTTGGTTACAAGCTAATGAGTCATCTTTAAAACACCAAACAATACAGGTAGTTGAAAGATGTACTGTGGGTCAGGAGAGAAACCAAATCTGAGTTCTGTACACTGGTCTTTTTTAACAGCATGTATAGACAAACAATAAATAAATGTATGACCATAAGATATTGATGTAAAAGCAGCATCAGCATTCAGGTTCCTATATATGAAGCCTTAATGGAGTACGTGGTGGTGGTTAATGGAGACAGAGGAACAAGAAACACTCGTAGGTTCGTGATTACCTCGGTAAAAAAAAAAAGGCACTATGCACTTCTTATCAGGACAGGAGACAAGCTCTTTGCATCCACTGACCATCGCAGCAGATGCATTTCAAGTCAGACCCCGGTCGGTTCCACTATTCAACCACCCAAACATGATTATACAACTCACACTTCACTTCTGGTTTCCTGCCAAACTGGCTGATTTAGCCAAAGCACATTAGAGAGTAGCACCAATTTAGCAGTGTAAATTCCTGCTCTGCTTGTTATCGTTGTAGAAAGAGAGGGGTGGAGCACAGAGGAGAATGAAATGAGGACAGGACAAGGAAGGTTGATGGGTAATTCTTCCCCACCCTGATCAGCAGCAACATCGCGTTTAGCTTTTGCAACTTTAAAAACTAAATTTTTACATGTACAAGGCAAAAGGTAAAATTGAAGAAAAAAAAAACAGCTAACACTGTAAAACTGCATCCATGCTAATACATCCATAATGTGTTACAATACATTCTTACACTAGCTGACTCACTAGTGTTTGTACCGGTCTCTAATTTGAAAGGGAATCTATAAGCGATGGAAAAACCCCACTGTGGCAGATTTTCACAGACGACAGGTTTTTACAGTATACCCTGGTGGTGCTAAGTCTTCTTTCTGCCCCTCCCCCGGCCTCCTGCAGGCTGTAGAGTATTTCTAGGGGCAGAGAGTGTGTGGGTCTGAAGGTCAACTTTCTGCTGAAGGATCCCTGTGAGAATAAACTCAGCCGTGACGACTGGGAGAGATGCAGAGAGAGCCGGGGTACACAGCAGCCAGTCCTCCTCGCAGGAAATAACTACAGTCTGAGGCTGAGAGGGAAGAGAGCGACAGCAAATATATAATAACAGATATACTGAATGTTATAATGTTAATTTACTGTATCTGACTGAGAAAGTTTGTCTGGTACCTTGTGAGAAGAGGGCATTTTAGGAAGAAAGGTAGCTCCACTGCAAGAGATTATGTCTTTCATATGAACTGGCTCTGGTTTCACGGACTTTGTAACATGGATCTCATAGCCCTAAGAGAAAAAGAACAGAAGACAATAGATGCAGTACACGACATGAGTCTATACAAGAAATCAATATAAGGCTCTTAGGAATGGAATTTTGTATTACATGTGTACACCTGCCCCATTTTTTAGCCAGCATCAGCATGCTGTGTGGTATCCAACTATCCCTTTGCAGCTATGCTGCTGATCTGAACAATGCAGGGTAGGAAGAGTATTTAACAAAAATGAAACCATTACTGCATGTTTCCCTCACAGAGTGCCGATAAAACATAACCAGTACATTAACAATAAGTGTCAAATCACTTCCCAAAAGCCAAAGTGTAATGGCATACAATCAATACTGTGCTCATGAAAATATTTGGGCATGTTCAACAACAAAGAGGCTGAGCTAAAAGCAATGCTTGATGGTCACAGATTTATTATCCACCACCCTGAGCCATCTGCCAAGGGAAATGCCACAATGCCACTCTGTCAACATCTCCCTCAGAAAAAAAAATAGATATATAAGCACAGAAATAAAGGCATGACAGAATTAAGAGTACCTGTAAGAGAGACTGACTGCTGGCAATCCTTAGAGACTCCTGTAGGCAGAAATTTAACTTCTTTTCCTGCTCCAGGTCCTTCACAACGAAAGCATTAGGAGACAGGAAGCTCCCAGCCTTACCACTCTAAAAACACGGGGAGACAACAAGAGCAGTGAGTGTCTATAGGAGTCTGTATAAGAGTGTTGAATTTGTGTATATGCTTCCACATTCATTTATCAGAGATAGAAAACTGCTGTGGGGCCCGTTTGACTTGCTAATATAGCAACTAACCTTTTCCAGCCAGTGTGTAGTGACAATGGGAACTCCTTTAGCCACGGCACACAGGAACTTGACAGTCCTGCGCACCTTATCAGTCACCAGACAGTTCATGTCTGCCACACCTTTAGCCATGCTGCCTCCCAACCGTGCCAACACTCTCTCCCCTACTTCATCCACCACGCCGGTGAACAGCACCTGAGAGAATGACAGACACTGAAATGTTGAGGTCTAAAGTCATGTTAACTCACACAAGGCTGATTGAACAGATTTCTGGTAATTGTCATCCTATGAGTTAAATAATTTGGAAAATGAGGGCATTAAAACAAGTCTGATTCTGGTCCCTGTAAAGTTAGCAAAGGACAGCATTGGTCATGTATGTCTAATAGATAACAGAACAGTGTGCTTAGAGGAGAACCAAGCCGTTATTTGGTGCAACCTAGGCTCAAAAGCAACTGCCCAAACAAACCAAAATTAATTTAAAAAGGAACATGCCGACTTATTGGGACTTTAGCTTATTCACCGTAACCCCCAGAGTTAGACAAGTCGATACATACCCTTCTCATCTCCGTGTGTGTTGTAACTCTGTCTGACGCCCCCAGCGCTAGCTAAGCCTAGCACAGATCCTGGAGGTAACCGGTTCAAACTAGCCTACTGCTCTCAATAAGTGACAAAATAACGCCAACATGTTCCTGTTTACATGTTGTGATTTGTATAGTCACAGGGTGTACAAATAACAAGGTCACTATGCTTTTACTATCTAGTAATTGTTGGCTCTATTACTCCAACTCCGAGTCAACTCCAGGCGAACTCTCTGCTCCTCACCACAGGGCTTCAGGTGCTGCGAGCAAATCACTCTGCCCAAGTAGCAGAAGTAGCAGTTCTTCGCCTTCTGAGAATATAGTCCCCAGTTTGTATACGGTTAGAAGACGGCTGTGTCTCATGTGACCTTGTTATTTGTACATGCTGTGACTACACAAATCACAACATGTTAATAGGAAAATGTTGACGTTATTTTGTCACTTATTCGGAGCAGTAGGATAGATGGAACCGGTTACCTCCAGGATCTGTGCTAGGCTTAGCTAGCGCAGGGGGCGTCAGACAGAGTTACAACACGCACGGAGATGAGAAGGGTATGTATGGACTTGTCAAACTCTGGAGGATACTGTGAATAAGCTAAAGTCTCAATAAGTCGGCGTGTTCCTTTAAATTCTGTAACGTTTGACTGAATTGCTCTAATCTCCATCGGTGTGAACGCACCCTTAATCAGTGTTTCTCATTACGGCCAAATTAATTTCTAGTGCATCATCTTTTGGACAAATATGACCACGTGTACAAAGACATATAAAAACCTTGTAGTCCTGGCTGGCAGCTCGTAATCGACCACTAGCTGCCGGGGACGCAGAGGAGGAGCGAGGGGTCTTTGCCACAGGTGAGGAGTCCACAGGAGCCTGTCGCTTCCGGGATCCACTGCTGGCTGGAGTCTGGGGCTGTTAAATGGGAGAGAAAGGGGGAGGGGAGCCAAGGACAACCCGACAAGGACAAAGCATGAAACACACAAGGAGAATGATGAGAATAAGAGCAGTAAAGACAGCAAAGATCACAAACGTTAGAGTAGGAAGTGACTGTGTGAGCACTAAACCACTTAATTCATTAGTGTATTAATGGTGATGCAGAGCAGTTCAGACTACTCTTGTTGCTGAGAGGGTTGGAGAGAGGTCCCTGATGTTGATTGCAATACATTATGATGGTTGGAAAGGCTGACTGATGGATACAAATGTCTTTGGCCAAGGTAAAAGCCTTCCTTTTCAAGGACAGAAGTTCCTGGACACTAATTATATACTACCCAGTTTTCCGTTTGTCTCCGGTCTGATTTATGTTTCAGCCCTAATGTATTTTTGTCTCAAATCAAGACAACAACTTCTAAAACCTTAAAATGTCTAATGCATGTTTAAAAGTGATTAAGTCACCTCTGATGCCTCCACATGTGGATCCTGTTCAACAGATGTTCCACTTTCTCCCTGCTCCTCTTTCTTCTTTTTCTGGACCATTGATGGCCGACCTTTGCCTCTCCTCTCAACAGTCTCCTCCTCCATTTTCTCACTCTCTTCTTTCACCTGCCCTTCAGTGGGGGAATCTTTTGCGTTTTTCTTCGCTTGAGTGCTGGATGCTCTACCTCTTCTTTTAGCTTGGACTGGAATGTCATCTTTTGTTTCACCATTTGCTTCTTCCTCTGCTGCCTCTGGTGTTTGGGCTTTCTCCTTCCCTTTCAACACTTTGGAGCTACTGCTGGAATCCTCTTCTTTATTCACCTGCAACTCTCTTTTTCTTCCTTTTCTTTTGTCTTTAGCCTCATCTCCATCACTGATTGCAGGAGTTACTGGTGCCTCCACAGTCTCGCTCTTGAACGCTTTTTGGCCTCTGAAATTCCTTTTAGGCGGAGGTGAATCTTCACTGGCACATCTCTCCTCCTGATTAGAAGGCCCTTGCTCATCTGCAGCAGCAGGTTCAGAGCGGTTTTCCTTGGCTCGCCGTCGCCCTCTTGTGGTACTAGCCTGCTGAGAGTCTGCCTTCTCATTTTCATCCTCATGGGGAACCTCATTAGAGGATTCCTCTGTTTTCCTGCTCTTCCTGCCCTTGGCTGTAGGTTTGGGAGACAAATTCGGTTCACTCAGACTATTGACAGGAGGGATGGAGTGTGGCTCTGCTTCTGTTTTCCTGCCTCTGCCATGCTGCATGCCTCCTCTTCCTCTGCCCTGAGAGCTCACGCTGCAGCTGGAAATCTCTGAGTTGGTGGAGTTAGACCTAGAACGGACTCCCTGAGGAAAAACCACATTACTTGTTACTCGTGTTGCCTCTGCAGCCACCGTCCTCCTTCTATTGCTGCTTCGGACGATGGCTGCCTGGGGTGGCCCACTGGTCCTCTTTGCTCCTCGGCCTCGGCCTCTCCCCCTGCTCCCCTGGGTGTTCACACTTGAAGCAGACCTCTCTGAGCTGACCGAGTTGGAGGAGTTAGAGCGAGATCTGGTTCTCCTCGCTGGGACATCATCATTGGCTGATACGGTGGAGTCTTGTTCCGGCTCGGTTGTACAGGGGGCAGCAGTTGTTCTGGCTGCTCTTCGACTTCTTGTGGGTGTTTTGGGCTTGTTTTCTTCTTGCTCTTTTTCTTTCTCCAATCTTTCTCGTTCTTCCCTTTCCGTTGCTTCCCTCTCCAGTCTCGCCTGGTGTTCTTTGTCCTTCCTCTCCCTCTCAAGTCTCTCTTCTTGTTCCCTCTTTGCCATCTGCAAGCTTTCTTTTTCCTTTCTTTTTTCTATCCTCTCTTTTTCCCTCTCCAATCTCTCCTTCTCTTCTCTTTCTGCCTTTTCACACTCTAATCTCTCCTTTTCTTCCTTCTCCTTTCTTTCCCTGCCCAATTGTTCTTCTTTTTCCTTTTGTGCCTTATCAGCTTTATTCTTTTCTTCTTGTTCCTTTCTTTCCCTGTCTATTCTATCTTTTTCTGCTGCCTCCTGCACAAGTTTTACCCTTTCTGCAATTATAGCCTGCAATCTTTCTTGCTCTTCTTGTTCCTTTCTTTCCCTGTCTATTCTATCTTTTTCTGCTGCCTCCTGCACAAGTCTTACCCTTTCTGCAATTATAGCCTGTAATCTTTCTTGCTCTTCTTGTTCCTTTCTTTCCTTTTCTAGCCTCTCTTTCCTCTCCAATCTCTCCTTCTCTTCTCTTTCTGCCTTTTCATGCTCTAATCTCTCTTTTTCTTCCTTCTCCTTTCTTTCCCTGCCCAATTGTTCTTCTTTTTCCTTTTGTGCCTTATCAGCTTTTTTCTTGTCTTCTTGTTCCTTTCTTTCACTGTCTATTCTATCTTTTTCTGCTTTCTCCCGCTCAAGTCTTAACCTTTCTGCAATTTTAGCCTGCGATCTTTCTTTTTCTTCCTTCTCTTTTCTTTCCCTTTCTAATTTGGCTCCCCTCCTTTCTTCTTCTTCCTTCATTAGGTTGGCTTTTTCAGTGTGCTTGTTTCTCCCCGTTTCAAGCCTTTCTTCCTTATCCTCATTATCTTTCTGTTCCCTCTTGGATTTTTTTCCTCCAGCTCCTTTAGCCTGCACTATCTCCTCCTCTTCCTCACTCTCCTCCTCATCAGGCCTCGCTTTTCCTCTCCTTCCTCTGGTAGTTGGCAAAGCTTTATTCTTCCCTCGTGTCTGTCTCTTGGGAGGTTCGGAACACTCTGCCTGCTCCTCCGCTTCTCTTAATCTTGCCCTCGTCCCTCGTGTACCTCTAATAGTGGTGCCACTGGTTCCAACTTCAGATTGTCTCCCCTTTCCCCTCTGAGGCTGCAGACCCATTTTTGTTTCCAAGGGCTGAGTTTCAACAGTGGAGGACTCAGAATTAGTTAGCGGTTGTGTCTCCTCTTCTTGAATTTGCTGAGGCTTTGCTGGTCTTTTTCTAGGACCTGGACTTGAGTCTTCTTCATCACTTTGCTCACCGTCGCATGTACCCATGGGCTGAGTTTCAATAGCAGAGAGCTCAGAGTTTGGGAGAGTTTGTGTCTGCTCCTCTCCAAGCTGCAGTGGCTTTGCTTTTCTTATTCGTGGACCTGGAATCAAGTCCTCATCATCACTTTCTTCATCGTCACTTATACGCATTGGCTGAGTTTCAGCTAGAGACAGAGCTTCACTGAGGTGGCTCTTCTGAGGTTGAGCTGCCTCCCCATGTTCTTCCCTCTCATCTGTTCCATTATGTGGTGTGGGCTTAACTTCTAGTACAGAGGAAATAGGATTTTCTTTATCCAAACTCTCCTCCTCAAAGGCAGACATTGGTTGGGTTTTAGCCATGGCGAGAGTAGATGAAGTAGGAAAGTCGAAAGCCTGAGTCTCAGCAGTAGCAGTGTTTTTTCTTTCATCTTCATCGGTTTCATCCCCTGAATCACTGGAGGGCTCTAAAAGATATGCCTGTGTTGCTTCTAGGGCCAAATCTAACTGACCTTCTTTAACAGACATGACTGAACATCGGGCAGGTTCCTCATTCTCTCCATAGGCCTGCGTAGCCTCCAGATTTAAATCATTCTGCATGGAGGTTCTGTCTGCATTTGAGATGGCTGCATATTCTTGGGTATCTTCCAGATTCACACCCCCCACCACAGAGACAAAAGCTTGGGTGCTCGCCATTGCTAGAGCTTGGGCCTGATCCTGAGCCTGCAGGTGGTTGCTGTCAGACGATCCCAGCTGGAAAGACCCTCCTCTGCTGGACTGTTCGCCTTGTTCATCACCAGAAGAGTCAAGGCCGAAATCTTGGGTGGGGTCCATGGTGTGGTCCTCTGGACGGTTGGCCTGGCAGTCTCTGGTCTGAAGAACGAAGGACTGTGTCTCAGCCACGACAAATTCCTCATCCTCCTGGCTGTCTGAGACAGTAGACAATGGTATAGGTCTTATAGCAGGGGCTACCGCACCTGGGAGATGGGGGATAGACAAAATAAAGATTGTGCAAGGTCTTAATATATTTTCCATCTGCTATACCCACTGTCTAGTCTTAGAAACAGGCACAACGTTATGTGTAATTTGACTAAGCATTACTATCAAAAGCTATTTACTCACGTCTAAATGGACCTGTGGAGGGACTAAGGAAAGCCTGAGTCTCCATGTCTTCCACTTCTCCTTCTGAAACCATCCCAAAGAGAAAATAACAAAATGAAAAGGCAATTTAAACACGCTTATATGTCATGTTAATAAATATGTTAAAATCCCGAACAATGTATACAGAGACTCAAGGAGGTTATGGCGCGTCTTCAAATTGAGAAAAAGATCTACTTTAAATGGATCACTTAAAAATAGAATAAAATCTACGTTCCCTTCATTGATTATTTGGAGAATCTAAACAATAAATTGAGAAAATGATCGCCAGCTGAAACAATAATAAAACATCATCTTTAGCTTCAGCTTTAGGTTCTCATTTGAAGACTGATTGACTGTTTACCTGACACCTGTATAGGAGTGGAGCAGTTCTGCTTAAGAGGAACCAGAAACCCAGGTGTATTTTCTCTGGGCAAGCTAGGAATCTGGCCCTCACAAGCCTCTCCAAAATCCACCTTCTCATCTTCCACATCTGTGTCACTGTCCACTCTGAGGTCATCTGGATTAACATCGGTGTCTGCTTCCGACTCTGACTGAAGAGCTTCTGATGTGGTACCAGGACCCACTGACAAGGCTGGGACAGCAACAGGTAGAGAGAGCAGAGGAGAGCCGTCTTCCACATCTGTGTCGCTGTCAGACAAAATACCCAATTCAGCTCCTGCGTCTGCAGCGGCGCATGATTCTGTGACAGCAGACACCATCGAGGGTTCACTGATGGCAGGGGCAGGAATAGCTTCATCATCTGTGTCACTGTCTGGATGCAGGCTGTGAGGCGCAGGAGGGGTGGATTCAGGCCCAAGTGGCACGATATCTAATCTAGTGGGAGTTTCATCTATTTTAGAGCACGTATTATTTGTTCCACATTTCTTTTCTTCTTCCTCGTCAACATCTGTGTCACTGTCTAGGTGGAAATCTTTCAGCTGCGTTGAAGGAGCAGAGTCAGCTGTGTGTGTGCTCTGAATTGATGTGGGTTTTGCTTTTGTGGCAGCGTCTGACACAGGAGCATCGTCATCATCCACATCAGTGTCACTGTCCATAGTGATGCCCTCTGGCTGAATAACTGAAATTACATGAGGAGGGTTGGTGTGGTCAGCAGAGGAAGGCACAGATTTGGGAACTTTGTCTGAGGCATAATCATCTTCATCGACATCTGTATCACTGTCCATGTGAAGCTGGGCTGTGTCTGGTGGCTGATCAGCTTGTTGGTTTGTATTCATGGTCACAGGACCCACAGAGGCCACTCCTACCTCCTCTCCCTCTATATCAGTGTCACTGTCCATGTGAAATGCAGGGATCGCATCTGTGAAGATTGATGGTGTGGATACAGGCAATTCATCTTTTCCTGTAAGACTGACATTGCTTTCCTGTTTCACTGGCACATGCTGTCCACTTTCGTCAGACTTTCTCCCTCCGAGTGCTGCTCTTTCTTCTTCCCTTTCTTCCTCCTCTTCACTGTCATCCACAACCACAAGTGCCTTTTTTTTCATCGCCTGCTGTCGCCCCACATCTAAGTCTGTCTCCTCCTTGCTGAAGCTGACATGTCTGTAAGGCCTATTTTTAGTGGAGGAGGACGGTGTGATGGGACTTTCATCCTCACTGTAAAACAGTGAAAAGAAAACGCACAAGCATTATAATTCAGAAGTGAAAGAAGGAATACATTGTATAGCAGCACATACTTGAAGGGATTAGTCTGTGTTATACATATACTTATTTAAAAAAGCCCAAAGTAAGATGTTGCTAATATACCTTTCAGGCACGATTTTGTTTGGGGGACTCAGTAATGTTGAACATGTGGGACTTGATTTAAAGGAGTCAGAATCAGACACTGTAAAAGATAACGAAGACGTAAAACATCAGATAAAAAAAAACAGGGCTTCATTTCTATACATATTTACATTATTTACATACCCAGAGTCTTGCGCCTCCTGTCTCCTCTTTCTCCATCTGAGTCTGAGCCAGATTCTGGGACCAGGGTCCCCTGTGGCTGGGTTGGAGTTTGCTCAAAGGACAGGCAACTGGTTCTGACAGGAGTCTTCCTTGTGTCCTCCTGATCAGGTGATGACACCCTAGTTTTTGTACCTCTGTTGACACATTTCTTGCTGCCTGTGATTGTGTCACCTCCCTTTTCTCCTGAGGTATCTGGCAACGGGGCCTTAACCCCTGAATTTCTGCTTACAGGAGTCCTCATGTCCCCTTGAGAAGGGACTGTGTCTACAGCACAGCTGACATACTGACATGGGATGTCTGCCACCACCAAACTGTCACGTTCACTGAGGGCATAGCGTACATTAGGAGTCAGCTTTAAGCGGCCCTTGTGGGTCCCATTCATGCTCCCTAGGTCCCAAACCAAAGCCTCTACGTCCACTTCACTGTGACAACCTCTTCTCCTGTAGACAGAGACGCAGATGGTAGCGTGCTGCTTGGATATCGAGGGTGCTAGCAACGGCAGGGTGCAGGTGTTGGGGTCACGGCCTAGCACATTATCTCCCAAGAAGAGTGGTAACTCTGGGTGACAGAGAATGTCCATCAGAAGAAATACACAGACAAGACCAGTTTATGCAAGTTAGGCAGACTGTGCATAAATCAACAAACCATAGGTGTAATAACAGAAACAATAAGCCACTCACCTGTCTCAGGGATGTGCTCATTTTTTAAGATGCACAGTTTAGCCAATGGTCGTCCCCTCTTATTTTTATTCTCCTCTTCATTTTCTTCCTCATCTGACTCCAAGATTGAGTCACAGATCATCTGAGTAGCATCCATTTCTCACACACTGAGTAAGACAGGGCGACTGCTACACGTAAACACGGATATAATTAATGTTAACGTATATAATTCCCCCAACGTTACCTTTAACTGGCCTTGAGAACATAGCCTGATATGCATGAACTAACTAGCGTTAACGTTCGATATTACTAGGCAACTCCGTGCGGCTAGGGTTAGCCTAAATAGCTTTAGGCTATACTTTCTGTTGTATTATTGCTAACTAACAGCGTAAAGCAACGCTGATACAACTTTTTAAACGTGTATGAACATCTCATCAAAACCACGTCACAGCCGGTCACAGCAACCCCACTTCCGGTCAGCATAAAAACAAAACTACGGAAAATACGTTACCCGCCAGTTTTGGGTAACGTTAACGTGAATTCGAACGTCAACATTACAATTTCATGTAGCTACTGTCACTGTATAATTTCGCCATTATTGTCAATGAGTAGAAAATACTATTCTCAATTTAAACATTTGCTACTAGCTAGCTACTTCTCAAGAAAATAACCCCAATTAACGTTAACGTTACCTTGAAAATTATGAAGTAGCTAAGTGTACATGATTAAGCAAGTGGCATGACCGTAATACACCCGCTGCATGGCAACATTGTTCGCATTAACGTTAACTCATGTAAATTTGCAATGTGGGTGCAATACGAGTTTGTTTTAACATAATCGGGGGAAAAAGATTTACTTTGATTCCTACCTTCACACGCTTTGCTCAGTGTGGGGAGATAAGGTAAACGGATAAAACGTGCACATCCTGGAAGAATCGACTACGCCCATAAGAGGCGTTCCCACTGCAAGCGATTGGCCAATATACAAATCACTTACAATGGACTCTGTTTCCATTGAATATTTAAACCTCAGTCCTACTTTAAAAGTTTCTGATTGGACCAACATTCCCCGCACAACAACAAGCCGCACACCCGTATCTTAAAGGTACTAAATCACAAAGTGATACCGTAAATACCGTATCATCCAGTCTAATCTGTCTTCATGAGTTAGACAGTTGTTAGTTAGTTGGAACTGTACTATAGATAAATAAAATAGTAACAATAAAGGCTTAAAACAATGTAACATAACCAGGGGTTTCAAACATGGATGTAGAACATGGGATTCCATTCTACAGATCAGATACTGCTTCATTTTCTATTTTCACATTTTTTTGGCGCAAGGCTCGACAACTGCCCTGGCTCCCCAGAACTCAAGAGGTCACAAACAAATGTTTTTTTTCAATATTTAACATTTGTAATATAACCTGTGATAAGGGCCTTGAGGTGAGTGCCTCTTTACCTAAACTTTTAGGACCTGTCTTGAAGAGGGTCCCTGTGTTAAAAGGTAATTCAAGACCATTATCATTTCAGTTTTGTCCTTATATTTTGCATACTTTACCACACAGCAACCTTGGGGTCTGTGTTGCAGGAGGAATATGGGCACAGCAGCTCATTTTTGTCCTGGGGCCCTGTTTTAGGTTAAGCCAGCCATGTCTTCGACACCAGCAACAGTTTAGAGTCTTGTGTTTATATGACATAATAATAAAGTAACTACTTACTGTATTGTTTTGTGCGCCTGCATCTCCACCTCCATGCTCTCCACAAAAATGTTAATGCAAAACCTTACCTTACTATGAATGCATAAAATATTTATAAAAAAATTTTTACTTGTTGAGCCTTAAAAATATTTAAGCATTCCAAAATTAAATAACATTGTTTGTTGGTGTTAATATGTGTAACTGTTCTTTAGATGTTGTATTCCAAGATCATATAAACGCTGCCAGGGTGCAATGAACATATGTTCTTATGTTTGACTCATATTTGTGGGAATGTGGCTTGGCACAGAGAAAAAAATTGGTCTGACTCTATCATGTGCCTGGAGAAGAAACACATATATTATACCTCATGAAATCTAGTGTCTGTCTGCATTGACAAGCCCCTGGGTACTTAACTGTTTCATAGCTTAATGCTCATGGAAAAGACATTAAACCTACTTAAATCAATACATAACAAAATTGAATGATGCAGCTATTTTTCATTGCATCATTCGCTGCAGGAAAGAGCACATGAATGCATTAGTATCCTTTACTACAGAAACTGCTGACCTCAACAGAATTAACATTCATCCATCTCTAGAAATCCCCCTTGATATGATCCAATCCTTTATACTTACACTGTTTTGAAATGTGATTGAAATTTGATGGCTGAGTTGTATGTTTTATCAGACAAATAATTTATATCATAGCAATAATTAAAGGCACACAAGTTTTCAAATATCAATTTTATTTTCAATTTTATTTGCAGTAACTAACAAGAGATATCTAATGTATGCTAAAATTTAATTCTAGCAATGCTTCAGACACTAAGCTTTTTCCTTGGTTACCTTTGTGGTTGTTCTTTTCTGATTATTTTTCGTTTTGGCATTGATGTCTTGACCTTCACATCTTTATCTTTAAGCATCATCTTCAGCCTCCTCCTCAAATTCACCCTCTTCTTCAGCAGTGGCATCCTGGTACTGCTGGTACTCAGACACCAGATCATTCATGTTGCTCTCTGCTTCAGTGAACTCCATCTCATCCATACCTTCACCTGTGTACCAATGCAAGAAGGCCTTCCGGCGGAACATGGCTGTGAACTGCTCTGAGATGCGCTTGAACAGCTCCTGAATGGCTGTGCTGTTGCCAATGAAAGTGACAGCCATCTTGAGGCCACGGGGTGGAATGTCACAGACGGCGGTCTTCACATTGTTGGGGATCCATTCGACAAAGTAACTGCTGTTCTTGTTCTGGACGTTGAGCATCTGCTCGTCAACTTCCTTCATGGACATGCGCCCACGGAACACGGCGGCGACGGTCAGATAGCGGCCGTGACGTGGGTCGCATGCAGCCATCATATTCTTGGCATCAAACACTTGCTGGGTGAGCTCGGGAACTGTGAGGGCTCTGTACTGCTGGCTGCCTCTGCTGGTCAGTGGGGCGAAGCCAGGCATGAAGAAGTGCAAACGGGGGAAAGGCACCATGTTGACAGCCAGTTTGCGTAGATCAGCATTGAGCTGACCAGGAAAGCGCAGGCAGGTGGTGACCCCACTCATGGTGGCGGACACAAGGTGGTTAAGGTCTCCGTAGGTGGGTGTGGTCAATTTGAGAGTGCGGAAGCAGATGTCATACAGGGCCTCATTGTCAATACAGTAGGTTTCATCTGTGTTCTCTACAAGCTGGTGGACTGAGAGGGTTGCATTATAAGGCTCAACCACTGTGTCTGACACCTGAGGACAGAAAACACACAGAATCTTTCTTCACTCTCATGATCTTAGAAGAGAAACCCTAAGGCAAGAGAACCTAAAATTAAAACAAAAAATGTGTATGCTCTTTTACAAGGGTAAGTTACCTTGGGGGAAGGCACCACGCTGAAAGTGTTCATGATACGGTCGGGGTACTCCTCACGGATCTTGCTGATGAGCAGGGTTCCCATACCGGATCCAGTTCCGCCACCAAGAGAGTGGGTGAGCTGGAAGCCCTGCAGGCAGTCACAGCTCTCTGACTCTTTGCGGACCACATCCAGGACTGAGTCCACCAACTCAGCTCCTTCTGTGTAGTGACCCTTGGCCCAGTTGTTTCCAGCACCACTCTGACCTGGTGGGGAAGGAGTGACACACAGGTGAGCCATTCTTTCCCCCTGCTCATAAAAGGCTTTGGTCATTCAGTGTCATGACACTATGGCTTTATTCCACCCACCGAACACAAAATTGTCAGGTCTGAAGATCTGCCCAAAGGGTCCAGACCTCACAGAGTCCATGGTGCCAGGCTCCAAGTCCACCAGAATGGCTCGAGGCACATATTTACCTCCTTCGCGAGAAAGAGAAAAGACAGGGAGAGAGAAAACATACCAATTCAATAACACAGTAAAACCACAGTCTTGGATGTTACACAGGATATATGATGTGAGAAAGACATGAGATGGTAATTACATGTCTTAAGTTGTACTTCAGAATAAAATGGCAAAGCTGAACATGAGTTCATATGATATACCCTTCATTTATATACAAAAAAGATGTTAGGAAGGTAACTGACCTGTAGCCTCATTGTAATAGACACTGATCCTGTCCAGCTGCAGGTCACTGTCTCCATGGTAAGTCCCTGTGGGATCGATGCCGTGCTCATCGCTGATGACTTCCCAGAACTGCAGACACAAAATTGTAGGGATCGCATGACAGTTACTTGCAAAGAAAGTACACATGTATCCATTAGCAATGTGGTTTATGGGACTGGGGACTTTAAACGAGTAAAACAGCAGTGGGTTTGCATTTTTGGATTCTGATGAAAATGACTAGATTTTCCCTTTCACCAAGCCATATATTAACCCATTCATTACAATGCATCTGTTAATATTTCGTCATCGACTGATGAACTAGCAGAATGCAGTTCTGTTATGTAAAATGCAAAAGAGGGAGCACAAAGGGGCTACAGATCACTGCAAGGCAACACTGAAAATAAACTCCAGGCAGTCACACTCAGGGGTGTCGGACTGGGGGTGAAAAGGGGACTGAGTACCCAGGGCCATCATGTAAGGAGGGCCCAGAAAGATGTTAGAATGAATAGCTGTGGATGTGGGAAGGGGGCCATAGAGAGTGCCTTTCTACAGGGCCCAGAATTTTGTGCTACGCCCCTGGTCACACTACAGTGAAGACACACAGAGATTGTCTTCAGATGTGTATTCATATCTTGTTCCCTTTATACACTCACAGTGTGTATGCTATGCATTACATCCCATAAGCGGGAGTGACTGTTGCATATGCAGGTAGCCATTTGCGTGCACATATTTTTGTGATATCTTCCAACTAAGGCTTTTTTTGTAATATAGCCTGTGATTTTCTGCTAACAGCAGCAATAGGAGGATTTAGAGTAATCTGGATAAGCGGGCTGTATTGCTGCTCAGTACTTAAGAGATTGGCAGTCAGCTGTGGTCTAAGTATCATGACATTTAAATAAGACCATATGAAACAAAAATGACCAAGTGACCTTAATATGAGGCAGATAACAGCAGGATAAAGAGAACAAAGAGCTGAAAAAGAATGACCAAAAGAAATATTTGACAGTGACACGGTAGATGGCTATAAGTAAAGACTGAAAAAATCAAAGTGAAAGAATGAGGACAATAAGCAGGAAAGCAATGCCACACCCTGACCTAATTCAGTACAATGTAGCTCTTCAGCAATTCTGTCAATCATATCCACTGGACATCTGAGTCAATGAGTCCTGGGGGAATGGAAACAAATGGAGATACTCACTGCCAGTGGTTATTTTAACACCATATTGGGCAACACAAAGACACAAATGAAACTCCATGCTTTAAAAGGGTAGATGGATATAAATGTACTGCATCAACTCCAATTGCACAAGCCTATGTGTACACATTATTTGCACTATTTTGGCTCAACTGCTATAAAATGTCATACAAGTATACTGTATAAAATGGTAATATGTTGTCTTTATTTTATATAGTTCTATAGCTATTCCAAGGTATTGCCAGCAATTGCATATCAAGTCAATTGAGAACCCAATGACTTCACCCACTGTGCATCAGCTGTTTCCTCCATTCCTCCCCCACCCTACCCCTAATTTGGTTAGGAGAGGAAAGACTATTGACTACAAAGATCTGCCCTGCTTTACTGGACATTAAAATCTCTGTCAGCAGAGCACCACTACGATAATGATGTATATGGGCCATTGTTAATGGGGTCTACGAAGTATATTTGAATACCAGTGCAAGATTCCTGTGTGTTTGAGAGATCCCACTTAAACATATGCTGTCTGTAGCAAATGATCAGTTGTAAAACAAAATAAGACAGGGTAATAATGGGCCAAGAAGACATACTGTAGCAGACTGCAATTGTTACTGTAGGACTGTGTGGGTGATGTATTGTGAGGCAGACTGCAGAGCCCCATTAGACTACAGTGTCGAATGCATTACAATGATATGCAAGAGTGAGAGTATTTCATTTCTAAAAGCAATGATGATGTCTTTCAGAAAATGCCCTTTATCAGTCTTTTTTAAAAGGAGCAATTCTTTCTTCACCAATTATCCATGCCACACCCTTTCCACGGGCCCCCTTCTTTCTCACTAGCTGAAATATCAGTATGCATCTACAGCCCGCAGGAATCAAATCTAATCAATATGGGGTATTGATCCATTAGTCATTTGAGGGAAAAATTAACCAGGCCTCTCCCATCCCAGCTCCCACTCATTGTCTGAAAAAAACAGCCATATCTGCCTGTGCAAGACAAAGAAACGACTGCAGAGTAGGCTACACTGACTGAGGAGCTCTGACAAGTGAAGAATGGACTTTTTTTTTTTTCGTATTCTTTTCCCCCCCAGACAATATCTTAAGGTCAATTGAATCCACAACTGTTGAGACGCAGACACGCCCGGTGTTGTGTGAACAAAACCGTCGAGACACAAGAGCCCCGTTATACCGTTATTTCAATGCGAGTAAGCACGGTCCGCTGCTCCACACCCACCTAGTTAGGCTACCGCAGTGCAAAAGATGCAGACAGATCAGATTAATATCAACAGTTGTTGATCAACATCTAAGAGCAATATTTAATGATTTATGATGTGTTTAAATACACAAAAGTATAATATGTAGGCCTACATATAAAATAAATGTTTTTATTTAGCCTATTTGTGCATAATGAGACAAAAGGAGTCCTTTGTCTTCATACATAATCAAACAATCAGCCATAGCCTACATAAAGACTTAATGAGTATGTCCTGCATAATGAGCCTGTGACGTTTTCATTAGTAAGAGGAAACGTAATTTTGTAAAGGAATAAATCAATCACAATAACTATATTTCTCAATAATGTTCTTACCTTGGCACCAATCTGGTTGCCGCACTGGCCAGCTTGGATGTGCACGATTTCCCTCATAGTGGTTGCTAAAGTTTTACAGCGACGAGCAGACGCGTTACTCGCGGGCGAGGAGCCGACCCTAGACTAATGTGAAAGTGCCGGACAATGGATTTATATCGTTGGAGCGTTTCCAGAATAGGCTGGGGCCGGGGAGTGGGCGTGGCTAGCCCCAGACCCAGCTGCTGCGAACGGGGATTGGCTGAGAAGCCTGACCCACAGCCGGAGTAAGGAGGGGCGCTTCGGCAGATCAGGGTGTGGAAATAAAATAACAGAGATTGACCAGATTTAGATTTTACCAGCTAGTGTCCAGAAACACCCCAGTGACATGTATTGCACTTTTCTTGTTTCTTGCTTTTTCAGAGCCAAACAACCAATCAGCAGTTTGAAATTACTCTTTTGACTGTAACACTCCCTGCAGAGTAGACAGATGGCAGACATTTCAGTTTCAAGCCAGGGACAAGATGGGGTCAGCCAGCTCAAGTCCTTTGTCTCACCATAAGACTCCATTAGTACTGTTCTGTTGTTGTTTTTTTTTATCATAGCTATTACATGGTCTTGATAATTAATTAATTCTTTTGTCTGTCAAACTGTCAAATCAGAGTTTTAAGCTCAGTAGGCCAGGAGTCATGTTGAACTGGGATCTGGTGCATTTTTTCTTTTAAGACCTGTGTAGCCTTCATGTAGGCTAAGCACTGAATGTGAATGCAACCTTCAGAGAGGCTTTGGGAACTAACATCCCTCGTCCTCGACTCAAAGACATGGACAAAAAGGAGGAAAACATCTTTGCTCCAGGAACCCTCACACCTGTGGCAAAGAATCTGGGCTCAATGCTTGAAGTCTGGTCAGAGTGGATAGGATCGGTGAGCCAGGCCCGGAGGCCAGATCCCATCCAACTGGAGCAAATCCAACCCTCCATGTCTATTATATAATCAGATTAGAGTTTTAACAGTGGATTACAGTATGAGCTAATCTCTGCTGCTGGATGATCTTATTTTATATGAAATAGTCTAGTTTAAAATGCTTGATGTTATTTTTTTTTTCAACATAATGTATATTTTACTCAACTAAATTTATGTTACTAATAGAAGCAATCATAGTCGTACCACTGAGTCTAATTGTAAGTTAAGACTCCATTGCAATCTTTCACATTACTGTGATATCTAAATACATAACACATGTTGTGCAGCAGCTACTTCAGGCATTATTCCAGTACAGCCATCAATCATGTAGAAGAGCAACTGTTGAGATACATTAGTGATGAGTTGACTATATGTTTATTTTATTTTTTTCTTGATGAACGTTAATGGTGATAGTTAAAATGTCATCACGGACAGTTAATGTACTGTTAATGCAATCATGTGTTTTGTGTGGTGTGTTCTCTGTCTGCTAAACACTGTACCCTCTAAATCAGACATTCAGTGCACAAATAAGCCATAGAATATTATGTAAGAATGTCAGGCCCGGTTACAGACTTTGCTGAGACAGCTGGCAACTAATTCCTTAGGCAATGCAAAAAGACCAAGGTCAATGGAAATCAACAGTTTCAAACTATCTCGAACATCTTAAACAAGATTGTAATAGTTACTGTATACACTCAGTGGCTACTTAATAGGTACACCTGCAATTTAATGCAACACTGCATAAATTCTACCTCTACAAAATTTATAATGTTACGTGTTTGTTGTGGAGGAAGGTCTAACATTCCTGACATTGTTGGGATGTGAAATCCAATTGTTTATTACTGAGGTTATAGTTTAAGGTGATGTTGTACTGTCCATCCATCCATCCATCTTCGTCCGCTTATCCGGTGTCGGGTCGCGGGGGGGAGCAGCTCCAGCAGGGGACCCCAAACTTCCCTTTCCCGAGCAACATTAACCAGCTCCGACTGGGGGATCCCGAGGCGTTCCCAGGCCAGGTTGGAGATATAATCCCTCCACCTAGTCCTGGGTCTTCCCCGAGGCCTCCTCCCAGCTGGACGTGCCTGGAACACCTCCCTAGGGAGGCGCCCAGGGGGCATCCTCACCAGATGCCCGAACCACCTCAACTGGCTCCTTTCGACGCAAAGTCGTTGTACTGGACTACATTATATTGAGAAGTGTTTCTAATGTTTGTGTCCTTCCCATTTACATAGCATACACGAGGGGGATAGAATATTATAAACACCTCTGGATACAATGCAGTCACTAACTAAGACCGTAATGCTAAAATATACATAATTGAATTACATCTCTACAGTGTAAAGGACAACCTTATAGGCATCATAACAGTAGGCTTTATGGTAGAGCAGTTGCATTACATACAGATAGATAGATAGATAGATAGATAGATAGATAGATAGATAGATAGATAGATAGATAGATAGATAGATAGATAGATAGATAGATATATATATAATACAATATAATATGATATAATATACCGGTAATATGATATAATGCAAGTGCAGTGGAGATGCAGTTATCACGATCGACAACTAGATGGCGTCAGACAGACGTCATCAGTGTAGTGAGGATAGGCGTGGTCACTGCACACTTCACTTCCCCCTCCTTACTGAAATTTTTGCCATTCCAGTTGACGGGAAACAGCTAGCTAGCTAACTGACAGACCGTAGAATCAGGAGACTGACCTCGATTTATTCTAAAAAAGGATTGCTTTTTGTATTGACCGGATATCGGTAAGATAAACGGAACGATTAGTTCGATTTATTGTGTAGTTGTAGCTAATAGCTGTACTGTTTTGTTTTCCACATGCGTAACGTTAGTGACGTTATCGACCACAGACCCTATTTCGCTGTCTTCTATGAGCTAACATTAGCTATCGTTATCTTTCTTTGCAGGCCGTTAGTCGGTTTTACATTCAATATACTGTGTGCTCGACGTTATTCTTTAAAGCACCGAGGTGTTTTACTGTTTTATGGTTTTAACTAATATTCGACCACGCATTGCTCGTTAAAGGGAACAGGTTTATAGTCAAACCGACCCGGCTGCCCTGTTTTGGTTTGTTATAAGGGGGCAGGAACAGTCTGGTTCTCTGAAGCCTAATTGAGGGTTTGGCTTGAATGATTGACATAGACATGTGTCAGTTGTAACCTGTGATTTACTACCATACTCTTGACTGTCTTTACACACTAAACAATCTCATCGATCCAATAAAAAACTGTTGAGTTCATGATAATTAAAAATGAGCAAATGAATAATTGTTAATATCAGTGCATATTTTTATGGTGGTGCCATCAATGTAAAGCTGTATTTAAGGTTCAACTCAGAATATAGTGTTTGATACTGTCATATATATGTTATTGTTCATGGATCCACTGAGCAGTGGTGCATGTTCTCTACAATATAGAAATAAACATACTTTGGTATTCAGCTTTCTTTCATATATCTAATATATCAGTATATATCAAAGAAAACATCATTCTCCCTTTTTCTTAGCTAACTGTAGTAATGTGTATACTTTGACATGTCTTGCTTTATTTTATTTTGCCTCAAATCAGGATTCAAGATGTTTTACACTTGTGGACCCAATGAAGCTATGGTGGTGTCTGGTAAGAGATTTGCTTGATTTATTTTGCCCACATCTCATGGATTCATGATTATTTCTCATTATAGCACAGACTTTTTTTTATTTATTTATTTTTTAGAAAAGTTGGTTAATGAAACACTTGAGCCTTTCATGATTGTGAAATATTGTTAAAATTTTCCAGGAGGTCACTGTAATAATCCTGTGGTAGGAAACCGGTTTAGTTCACAGTGGTCCAGTAAACTTGTGTCACGTGATTTAGTCATCACATGTCTTGTGATAAGATCATATTGAGCAACACTAGGAATGAAGAGTAATATAGGAATTGTCCAGCTTGCTAGAATATGTAGCTGTAATGAATAAACAGCATTACTCATATTGTTGTAATACGGGGTTGCAAGTTCAACTATGTCCTATGTTTTCTTTCCCTCCAGGCTTTGGCCGTTCTCCTCCTCTAATGATTGCCGGAGGAAGAGTGTTTGTTCTCCCATGTATTCAGAAGATCCAGAGGTCAGTCCCTATTTCATTCTTCTGTTTTAGGTATAAAATAACTGCCTGATTTAATGTTTAGTCAACAAACAAGGGAAATAAATGCTCATAGTTACTCATATCATACCTATTCTGAATGCTGTATCCATTACTGGGCTGCTCTTTGTTATTACATCTCATCCATGCCACCCTTTTATTGTATGTCCTTTCTTCTCAGAATCACACTCAACACGCTGACTCTAAATGTGAAGAGTGACAAAGTCTACACCCGTCATGGGGTCCCTATCTCTGTCACTGGCATTGCACAGGTATGCTTTGAGAATTGGATGACTGAAATACCATTAGGCTTCTATTAAATGGAGTCAAAAAAACTGTGCATATTTCTAGAAAAAAAGTTATTAAAGTCAGGGCTGGGTACCGAATTTAATACTTTTTAGGCACTGAACGAATGGCCTCTAAAGTATTGAGTATTGAAAAATGCCTCGTCATTCAATACCTAAGGAGTAAATCTCATCAGTGTCAGTGAGCCAATAAGTATGCAGCATGCTTCTACCAAGATCTAATAATGTCTGTGATTGGCTGTCTAACATTGCACGTCGCAGAGGGAGACAGGAAAAACTATGTTACGCACAGAACGGGGCTCATGTAGTAGGAGAAGAAATATAAATAGAGAGATTTGTGCCTCAATGTGTAACGTTGTAATTTCTTTTTTGTTTTATTAAATTGGTATCGAAAAAATCATTTAGGAACCGGTATCAAAGTCACGGTATTGGTATTGGTATCGGTACTGGTATCGAAAGTTTTTGAACGATACCCGGCCCTAATTAAAATATATTCAACATATTTTTCATTGACCCCAAAAGGCAGGGAAGGGGGTCAGCTATTTCAAATCAACATCTTTCTACAGAAGACTGTTGCACACACAGGCCTGATGCTCTCTGTATGATAAATGAAGGATTTACAGTATGAGTGGATGGGAACAAGTAGCTAGTGTATGATTACTTTAAAAACACAAAATGAAGGAAACACAAGCAAATTAAACTAGTGCAAGTATAGTAGAGCAAAAGACTCATCAGTAGTACTATATATACCCACAACATGCATATCCAGTTCAGTTTGAAGGTTATGTTGGTACACAAGGGAAAAGAAGATGACACTTAAAAAAGGTTGAGGCTGGATGGAGAGGGTCAATGGGACGCCCCCATGTCCAACCTCACATTTTCTTTCCCTGTCTTTTTTCAGGTGAAGATCCAGGGCCAGAACAAAGAGATGTTGGCCACCGCCTGTCAAATGTTTATGGGCAAATCTGAGGCTGAGATTGCCAACATTGCGCTAGAAACACTGGAGGGACACCAGAGAGCCATCATTGCCCATTTGACCGTGGAGGTTGGTGTGGTGTACTGACCTTTGCTGACTTGCTTGACATTTTCCGGCAATAAAAGATTGTTAAGCCTAATGTTTTTATTAACCACTAAGTGAATGCCCATATACAACTAGTATGAATATCTCTCTATTTGTGTACAGGAGATCTACCAGGATCGTAAGAAGTTCTCCGAGCAGGTCTTTAAGGTGGCCTCCTCTGACCTGGTCAACATGGGAATTGGTGTCGTCAGCTACACGCTCAAAGATGTTCATGATGATCAGGTACTTTAAGTTAGATTGAGTTCATTTTTTTGCCAGTGCTAATGACAAAAATCTGATGATCAATACACCAAACACTAAATACTGGAGCAGCAGCGATCTGAAGTGTTGCTGTAAGCCTGAAACCTTTTATTTATTTATTTTTATATGAAAGCTTTTGGTCTCCTATGCTTTCCTCTGTTACAGTAATGCACTTGATTGATATTGACTCAATGTCTCTGATTCAAAAGTCCTGAACAACTGCTCTTTACATTAGTGATGGATTAGGTCTAAGTGCTTTAGTGGTAATGACACCATCTCTTGTTTTTGTTTGCCTAATGCACTACCTTCCTTTTTACTGCTCCAGCTGTGTTGTCTCATATTTGACTGTTTCTCCCTCTCTTGCTCTCTCGCTCTCTCTCTCGCTCTCTTTCTCTTTCTCTCGCAGGACTACCTTCACTCCCTGGGTAAAGCTAGAACAGCGCAGGTGCAGAAGGATGCCAGAATCGGAGAAGCTCAGTACAAACGAGATTCTGTCATGAGGGTAAAATAAGCTTCTTTCTTCATCCCTGTCATTCTGCCTATGTGCTCATATGGGTAATCTGAAAATGATAACAATCCATCATTTGAAAAGAAATGCCAAAATTTGGTGTTTTGCTATATTGTCTACACAGGAGGCCCACGCGATGCAGGAGAAGGTTTCGGCTCAGTACAAGAACGAGATTGAAATGGCAAAAGCCCAGAGAGACTACGAGCTGAAAAAGGCCGACTATGATGTTGAGGTCAACACCAAGAAGGCTCAGTCAGAAATGGCCTATCAGCTTCAGGTACAGTTCATGGTCTGATCTTCTAGGGCCACGCTGTGAGGGCTTTTAAATTTGCTGTGTTTTTGTTAGGCTGGCGAAATTTCGGCCGGCCTGGTCAGTCTGTTCAGCCTGCGCACACCTCTTTCACAGATTTTTTGGGCTTGCTGGTCGAGTTTCTATCAATTGGACCGATCCAGATTGTAGACGATACCTGATTACTTTTCAGTGATTGAAGGCTGAGTAGTGTTGGAATTTGCTTTTTTCCTCTGCTTCCCTCTACAGGTGGCCAAGACCAAGCAGCGCATTGAGGAGGAGAAGATGCAGATTCAGGTGGTGGAGCGGACTCAGCAGATTTTACTGCAGGAGCAGGAGATTATTCGCAAGGAGAATGAGCTGGAGGCCAAAGTTAGGAAGCCTGCAGAAGCAGAGAAATACAGAATGGAGAGGCTGGCTGAGGCACAGCGGTGAGTGCTAGAGCCCAAATACTGTTGTCTTGTATAGTACTGATGAGAGTTGATCATCTATAAAACACATAAACACAGCACAGAGAAAGGACAAAATTAAACAAAAGTATACTTAAGACCGTTAAACAATTTTCAATCTTACTTCACTCCTGGCAGCCTACAGCTTATCATGGAGGCCGAGGCTGAGGCTGAGTCCATCAAAGTGAGTCCTACCGCATGTTTCCTTTTATTCTGAAATACTCCCATCTCATTTCCACTTTACCCTCCCTTTCTGTTCACGATATCACATTTACCAATAATTATTACTGCCAGGACTTGTAGTCTTTCTATTGTAATCCTAACTCTGTGTGTGTGTGTGTGTGTGTGTGTGTGTGTGTGTGTGTGTGTGTGTGTGTGTGTGTGTGTGTGTGTGTGTGTGTGTGTGTGTGTGTGTGTGTGTGTGTGTGTGTGTGTGTGTGTGTAGATGAAGGGCGATGCAGAGGCTTTTGCCGTGGAGGCTAAGGGCCGTGCAGAGGCAGAGCAGATGGCCAAGAAAGCAGAGGCCTTTGAGCAGTACAAAGATGGAGCCATGGTGGACATGCTGCTGGAGAAACTGCCACTGGTCAGTTTGACTCTCATGGATGAATGAATAGATGAAGATAAATGTTAGAGCTGCAAAATGAAAATACTGTGGTATTAACAAACCTTGCAAACTACAAGTGGTCTTTTTACTCTAACAAAAGTTACCACCTGTGTTTTTTTTTAATTTTTTATTACTCCATAGACTTGCTGTTGGTGTCACAGCATGGCCTCATGCCAGAAGACCTTTAGTGTTATTTTTATTCTAAATTAGTTATAGGTGATTAATCCACATTAAGATTGTTTGACAGCATTTTATCTATCTTTATGAGCATTTCCACTTTTTTTTTATCAGCATGGCCGCATGATGGTCTTGGAGGGTCCTTCATTTTATTTTACTGTAACTGTGGCTTCACATAAACAATTCACATTAAGTTAATTTAGTCCTGTTGATTATTATTTGGGAATTATTTTTTGCCCACTCAACTGATTTTATTATTCAGGATCTGTCATTAAGCAACCTCAAGGCCTTTTAAAGAAAATCAAACAAAAATATATTTTGTTACATATTTCTCTTCTTTTTGCAGCAAAGTTGTGTAGCTCTTATTCAGGGTTTCTGCAGGTTTCACTATGCAAAATTTGAGACTGTTTAAGACCTTTATGACAACATCAACAAGCCCTAAATTCATTTTGTATCGCTAAACTTGCACTTCCCCATAGCTGAAGAACAAGAAGTGTTTTGTGTCTGTGGTACAATCCGAAAGAGACTCGCACAAATAACACCCAATTAAATGATTGATTCCTCTGTTCTTTCTTGTCCTACAGATGGCGGAGGAGATCAGCAGGCCACTGTTACAGGCTCAGAAGATCACCATGGTGTCCAGTGGCAACTCAGAGGTGGGAGTAGCCAAACTTACTGGAGAGGTGCTAGATATTATGACCAGGCTGCCTGCCGCTGTGGAGAACCTCACCGGAGTCAGAATCTCTCAGGTAAGCTGGCATACAGTATGTGTGTAAAAGACAGATGTGAGACAGAACGACTGGTGCTGGTGTTTAATAACTCAAGTGTCTCTCGTTGACTTTGCAGGTTGGAGCAAAGCCCTCCCGTGTGAATTAAGAAGAGAGGGAGAGTAGAAGTAATCAAGAGAGGTGTCATCAATATTCAGACTAGGAGCTCTACATCTCCTCTTTGTGCCTATAACCACTGTAACGACTGCAGCAACATAGTCTTGTCTGTGTGCATGCATGTTTCACTTGTGTCTCTTTTTCCGGGTTCCTCTTCCTTCTAATGGGATTTTTTATTGTGCTGCAAGACATACATTACATTACATTAATGAAGCTACTTATTTTTTTAACCAGAGGAGACAAAAGCCTCTAAGTAGGAATTCCTGTCTTTTGTTGTTTTATACTTGATCTGAAGTATGCAAGTTTTTTTAATTTTTTTTTTTTTTAACTTTACTGCAACCAGCCTCAGTTTCTCTGCATAGGGACTTGGTCAATCAGCTGTTTTTTTTTTTTTTTTTTTTTTTTTACAATATGGAAACTGTTTATGGCTGTAGTTTTTTTGTGCCTTTCAATTCCTTAAATGGTGTGGAGTTCCTTATTACAGCACCACCTTATAGTTTTGTGGTGGGTATATCATTGCTGTTGTTGTAATTCTATAGAATTTACCCAACACAACCTAGCTTCATGTTTATTTACTCTTTGTCCAATTGTCAATTATTACACATGAAGTGACTGAGTTACTGGGCCCAAAATTATATCAGTGGAAGGTTTTCTTTTGTGTTTCAGAATGAAGGAGAAGGAAGTGGTTGATGTGAACGAGCTAAAATGGTTTCCCAAAACATTGACTTTTGACTTTGCTGCCTAGATTTTAAACTGACTTAACGGGAGATAATATAATGTTTTTTATTTGGTGTTCTGATTTTCTATGAGCATGTGAATTTGAGTATCATAGATTTTGACTTGATTTAGACTTTTCTCTAACAGAAGTTTTCTAGCTTCCAAGCCATATGCATTTTGTTACCGCCAAGTGCCTGTTCAAAACCCAACAGTCAAGTCGACTTCTTTACTTAGCCTGCATTCACACCAAATCAGGCGTTGCGGCTATTAGCGCAGGGTTAGGCAGCGATGTGGGAGTGTCACTTCAATGGCCCATTTGCCACTTCATTGCGTTTTGTCTGATTGTGGGTAGGATTCGTGATGGGCTACTGCAGTGTGACACCAGGTTGCGTTTCGCCAGAGGTTCGCCACAGGCTGCTGTTTTTTCAGCATCCTGTGCTGTCTCCACCGCCGCTGCCTAAACTCACTACACATGCACTGATTCGCCTTTTTTGCTACAACGGCTTTGGTGTAAATGCAGCCTTAAGCCTATTACACTTCTCTCGTCAGGGAATATTTCCTCATATCCAACTAATCCTAAACTATTGGCCATCACTAGAGACGGCCATAGATGCAAGCCGAAGTCAGTCTTTACTTGTTCTTGTGACTTATTTACTTTTCCTTAAACATTTGTTGTTGCATGTCTGTACTTGACATATGTAGTTGTTACATAGATTTAAAGTTGTATACTAGTCAAATATTCGAGATGTATCTGTAGTGACACTGACTGTGATGTTCTAAGATAATGTAGACAATAAAATATGGTTTGATCACTGAAACCTGTTGCTTATTTCCCCATTAGTTTCATTTAAGACCACGTGGAGAAGACTAGAGATGAATCGATCAGCAGAAATTTAATCAGCAACTATATTAATAACCTAATCATTCAAGACAATCAATTTTCAAGAAACCTGTTCGAAATCAAGTTTGGAAGTTCAAATGTGAAGATTTGCTGCTTTTCTTGGTTTTATATCATTGTGAATTGATCATCTTTGGGTTGGTCGGACAAAACCAGCAAATTGAGGATTTCACCTTTAATTATTAAGGGCATTTTTCTACTTTTTTATTGACCAAATGATTAATCCCTAATGAAAAATGATGGTCAGTCACAGCCCTAGAGTACATAGCAATTTATTTGAAAAGTTTAACTTTATTAAAACATCTACAAAAATAGACCAGGAATTACAATGGCATCAAGGTAGCAAGCGTTCTACAGAGATACAGAAGACCCCAAATGTAACAAAGAGTTTTCCATATATTAGTAAAGAAAATTATAATTCTGTCCTTAAAATATGTACATACTATTATGCTCAACCTCAAAGAAACAAAAGGACAAAATCAAACACCAAGGAGCGTCTAAGTACATACAGTATATATAAAAAAATATGGGTTTAGTTGAACTACAGTGTATCAAAAATGACTCAAATGGCACAACCATTCAGTATACATGTATTACTTGATAATCTTGATCATCTCAGGACTGATTTACAGTGCTATACAATCAGTAAGGTAGATAGCTTTGATTCTACCGCAGTCAGCAAAATGTACTAACGTGGGATAATGCAGAGGTTAATGTTGACAATCGCACTGAAAGCAGGACTCTCAGAATTCAGTTTGAGAAATGCATTAACTGTTTTTAGAGTACAGTAATGCATTTAGATGAGCAAAAATTAATGATTCGATGAGTAATCACATCTCAACACCCCGAACAAAAGGTTGTCATACATTTAAAAAGGAGATTAATTGATGGTGCCATTCCATTTTTTAAATTATATTTTACATCTCATGGTTTGGCAATGCCTTGTAGGGGGAGGATTTAACAAGACAGACAGACAGTCCTGGACTTTGATCTCCCTTGGCAACAATATGAAATCACTGCAAGTGAAATGCATTAGAATCCACATCAACAGGAATCATATCAGGCCCCTCACAGAGAAGAGTTTCATCATGGCCAGGGATATGCATGTAGGATTTAAAGTGCAGCTGGTTGTGGAATTTTACATCTATCCTTTGTGTCGCAGCCAGATACAAAAAAATTGCCAAAACACCTGAGCAGTCACATCTGAAGATGTCCCGTCCTGCTCACTGCTCTGGCTGGCAGTATTGTCTCTGCTTGGAAAAGCCGTTCCATTTTTTGGGTCACGTCTCCTCGGCAGCAGCAGACTCTCCTCTTCTGTGCCGTTTCCTCAGGTTTGAGAAGTCTATTTGGCACCAGGGATACAGTCTCTGTGGCTCAAAGATGGGGTTCAAAAACTGCTTGGACTTTCCGACTACAAGGGGGGTCGGTAAACAAACGTCATCGCAGAAAGGGGGCTGCTGTTGTCTTGTCCACATCATTTCACATTAGTCCACAATAACTTACAGCTGTGGATGGGGCCACTATGTAAGGTTTTGGGTTTGAGATAGAGGATTGTTAAAGGGTCAAGAAACACGGTGAGAGGACATATCACTCATGTTCTAGAAAGCCATCAGTCATGTCTGAAAGTTAAAATCCTTTCATAGACTTTTAATGGATTATCATTTTTTTTGCATCTCAGATGGGCAAAAGGGGCAGAAGCGTGGAGTAATCTTACTGATTTAGACTGATTAAAATGTGCACAGAAAGTTATACATACTATAAATACTAAGACAATCCCTGTGTGTGCACTTTGATGTCTGAACGATAGGTGTGCTGTTCAGAGAAGTTTGTGTGCCGTGTGCACCTCCACCCGTTACCCCCGTGTAGCATTTGAGATGGATAAATTAAAGTCATGAAACTTAATAATTGTTCATGTCCTAGCTTGCTATGGTCATTGTTTGGAGTATTTTATTTTATTAAATCTCTGCAGCTTCCTGCGTCATTAACTCTACAGCACTTAATCACCAGTCACACAAACCCTGCTTGTATGTTAAAGTATCTGAGAAGAAAGAATGTTCCTATGCAGACTGCACCCACCACCAACCACCCGTGAAATATAGCTCCGACTGTTACCCGTCTAAGCTGGGGTTAGTTTTGCCTTTGGGGTTGGGGGTCTGATGTGGAAATAAACCGAACCAGCGGTGTCTCAGCCCCCTTCACCCAAAAAAGTACAAATATAAAAGCGAGCAACCCAGTCTCCCTTCTCATCTGCCTCTGCTGTGCAGCCCCTCCACCACACCTTGGCACTGTAGCAAGGATGCATAAAACGTAAAAGACGGTTCCCCTCTTTAGCGTTGCCTCCATCTTTGTTGCGTTTCTCTCTTTACACCATGTTCATGGCGTCCTCGGTAAGAAAGGAGTGGATGTCGTCGAAGGGCGGGCGGAGCTTGCAGTCTCTGTACCAGCAGCTCAACATGAGCTCGTAGAGACCCTGAGGACACACAGCCGGCCTGCTCAGATACACCTGCGAGAGAGAGAGAGAGAGAGAGAGAGAGAGAGAGAGAGAGAGAGAGAGAGAGAGAGAGAGAGAGAGAGAGAGGGTGTATGGAGGTGGGGGCCATTTGATTAGTGAGACCTTTTTCACATGTGATAAAGCCAAAGTATTATTGTGTGTTTTTTTTTTTAAATTAACAACTGAGGACAGATCCTGAAAGACTCGGTGTTGTACCTGTCTGCCCTGGTCTCTGAAGAACTCCCCAGCGTTGTCGATGACTTGTTCATCTGTGAGGTTGGAGTACGGCTGCTCCTGACAAACGCTTAGCATCTCCCACAGAGTGACCCCAAACGCCCACACATCGCTGGCCGTGGTGAACTTACCCTGGGAGCACACAACCACACAGACAGACACGGTAATTTTCTTCTTTTTTTTTAAGAATATCTTTTGGGCATTTTTAGGCCTTTATTGACAGGACAGCTGAAGAAATGAAAGGGGTGCGAGATGGGGAATGACATGCAGCAAAGGGCCGCAGGTCAGAGTCGAACCCAGGCCCGCTGTGTCGAAGAGTAAACTTCGACATATGGGTGCCCGCTCTACCAACTGAGCTATCCGGGCGCCCAGACACTCATTTTCAACATCATAACTTCCATCAGTATCCAAATTATTATCCGCATCATTATCATCGAATGGCAAAATTAGGAATGACACATTTACTAGATTTCTTTCACATATGAGTACATCATTATTGAATTTTACAGATTTTAAATTTGTGCAATTTTTTCTTTTTTTTTTTTTTAAAAAGGAGAAAGGTTAAACACATTTTGTCGGTGCATCAGATTCCCACTAAAGTGTATTTTTGATAATGGAAATGGCCTTTATACAGTTTATTTAGTTCTTAAACATAACTCCTGGATTTTTTAAATAAATAAATATATATATATATATATATAGTCAGTGTAAAACTACATAGTTGATTCTGATCAACAATATCCAAAAATAACACACCATCAGATGCACAAACATTGACATTCCTGTAGTCTCACCATGAGTATACACTCCCAGGCCATCCAGCGTATTGGCAGCACAGCTCTGCCCTGGATCCTGTAGTAGTCTCCAGCATACAAGTTCCTGCTCATGCCAAAGTCAGCTATCTTGATGTGACGCTCACCGCCCTGATCCTCTCCACTCTCACCCCTCTCACCCCCGACCAGACAGTTACGTGTGGCCAGATCCCGGTGCACAAAGTTAAGGGAAGAGAGGAACTTCATGCCTGACGCAATCTGGCTGGCCATGGAGATGAGTGCCGGGTAACTGGGGGAAAAAGTTGACAGATGGAGGCAATAATAAATAAATCTAAACTATTACTGTTTGTTATTTTATATCCGTTAACATGTGCAAGTGACTGTGCACATTTCTGGTTTACCTGATGGTTGGAGTGTTGTGTGAAGGCCCTGTTTTGTCCAGAAGCACTCTGTGGGACAGATACTGGTTCAAATCTCCACATTCCATGTACTCCGTAACCATACAGAGGGGATCACTGCTCACACACACTCCTAGCAGATGGATAATGTTCGGGTCCTTTAGGCGAGACAGGATCTTCACCTCTTTCAGGAAGTCGTTCCTACCAGGACAAAGAGGAAGAGTGAAATGCATCAGACAGATGAAGGGATATCGCACAGGAGGGAGAAAGAGTTAAACATGCTGATTTGAGGCCTAATGTAAAAAAAATAAATCACGATTTGTTTTGCTGGTCAGTATGTTGCTCCAGCTCTCATTAACCTCCCATATAAACCTATTGAAAGCCACTCACTGCACATAAGCTTACACAAGATAGGAGCTTTACCTGCCCAGCGCAAAAAGTAAACAAGCAGCTGGTGAAAAGAGTCAAACATCTAGAAAACCACACAGGCCAGATATTTTTTTCTCAGGAGCTGAAGGAACAAATCAGGCTAAAATATGAGAAAATATTGGATTTGTATTTCAGGTGAGACAAACCTCTGCCCTGCTTCTGCTGTCGTTGATTACCAACACATTAACTACAAGGAGTTGATAAAGTATGTGAAAGCTGGGTGCTCTGAATTTGATGAGCACGAGCAGTGTGAACGCTGCAGTTCAATGAACACATACAAAAGGGGAGAAGAGGAGAAAAGCTGTAGAAGTGAAAAGAAAAACTGAACTAGTGGCAGCCTCAGTCTGTCTGAGAGTCAGGGGCACCAGCTGAATGCGGTCGCGCACAAGCGCAAAAAGTATGGCACAGCGTCATGTTTTCTTAATTTTATAGACCACCCTAGAGTGCACTTAATAATGTTTTACTCCTTCCTGAGTCCTCCAGTGCTGTCAACCACAGTGAAGCAGGCTCATCTGTGTATGACGTTACAGACCTGGCATTCTTGGAGGCATCCGGGCGCAGGATCTTCACTGCTACCAGAAGAGGGCGACCTTTTCTCACATTAAAGGGGAACTCCAAGTTGGGAAGGTCTTGAGGGTTCTCGATTTCACACAGGTGCACCTTTCACCAAAGAAATACAGACATTGTTAAAGCACAATCACCCATTCATCCACACACACACACACACACACACACACACACACACACACACACACACACACACAAAATATTGTCATTCTTCACCTCTCCAAACTGTCCCTCTCCTAGCTTCTCCTTGAAGATGAGACACTGGCGCGGCAGCTCCGGCAGCGGGGTGGCGTCGGCCCCGGGGCTTGAGGAGGCCAAGGCGGGCACAGCGTAGGTGTTGTTACCGCTGACACCCTGCAGACTCACAATGTCTGCCTCAGCGTAATGAGGGACACTGGGAGGCAGTGGGGGAGACACGGGGGGAGACAGGGAGGGGTAAGGAGGAGAGCCAGGGTAGGGAGGAGGCTCCTCTTGAGTCAGGGGGAAACCCTTCTCCATGTCCAAACCACAGGCTGAAGGGAGGAGGATGAGACAGACAGGGTGGATGAAATGGAGAGATTAGAAGAACTGTGTGATTAAAAACAGCTTTGTTTTTCCTGAGGTCTGTGAGTGAAAGAATCACATGCTATCATAAATTCAGACAAGTTGATATAAAGGGATAGTTTGGATTTGGGGAAATCTCATTGGACAATAACAACTGTCTAGACAACTGATCTGGCTTGCAGTGCTTATACTATTTTTCCTGCTTAATTCCTGGATGACGATCATGTAGCAGGTATCCAAATCAGTAACTGATCTTCTTGTCATGGATGAATAAGACTTTTTTCAGAATAATTTTTTTCTGGGACATTGTATTGGTCTATTCTATTTACATTTAAAACTAAATTAGAATCTACTGCTATACTTTCAGTTAAAATTTAAAGAAAGGTGTAACAACTTTGCTCTGACAGCGTACATAAGTCGAATGACTTGTGGGGAGTGTGGCTGAATAATAAGTTGTTTGTTTTTAACCTTTGTTAAAATAATAATGCAGATTATAGGAAACTTTCCAACCCAATGCACACACTGCCACGAACAGGAACACTGCATTTTGATGTGACTGTTAAGATTGATGCTGTATTTATAAAAATAATATTAAACAAAAAGTGTTGATACTATGCCGAGAAGTAATCTTTTAAGTGCTAAACCCTTAACATGTACAGTATTGCCTTTTAAGTGATTTAATGAATGAATTCATTATATAATGATTTATTTTAGAGTAGTGCCTTTGTGATTCCACAGATTCACACAGGCAAGATTTGAGTGAAGCACACCATTGAACATATTAGGAACTACGCATCTACAGCCATGCTAACGGCGTTGTAAGGCTGCACTTAGCCACAGCTAATGTCAGTCTAGACCAATGTGGTAGACCAACAACCAGGCATTAAGATTATCAGAGCCACGTTGGCTAAACAAAGGCATCGATGAGTTTGTCAGTCTTTGGGTATGTTTGAAAATGTGCACAATTCCCCAAGTACCAAAATATCCCTTCAAACTAAGTTATTTTGAGTGGTGAGTGAATAAGAGTGACTAATTATGTGAGTAACAGGAAGGATGACGAGAGTAAAACAAAGAGACTAATCATATCAACACATGCAAAACAGACTAATCATATCCCAGAAGCATTTCTTTGTGCGGTGACTGTGAGAGCACTTCTAAAGCCCCAGCCCTGGATAGATAAGATAGGTAGGTCCTGACTGTGTTGGCCCAGTCTGATGTCTCTTACCCTGGGGCACATTGAGGCTCTTTTCCTGAGCCTGAGTGGTGCTGGGGACGACTAGGGACCTCAAGCCTTTTCTGTGATCTGACAGAAGCAGGTGATAGGCTGGGTTGTTTAACAGCAAGGCTGCGAGGGCACACACACAAACACGCACGGCACGAGGCGGGGTACACGCAGGAACCATGATATGGATCATATGGATTGTACAAAGTGGCACATGCCACAAAATACACTCACACACACACACACACACACACACACACACACACACACACACACACACACACACACACACACACACACACACACACACACACACACACACACACACACACACACACACACACACACACACACACACACACACACACAATAACAACCATTAGCATGATACTGTTAGCATATTGATTATAATACAAGGGAAGGAGGAGGGGTTGCACTGACACATGGAGCACAGAACAGATTAGCAAAGCAGGCAAACAGGCAAAGTTAACACAATTTAACAAACAACAAAAACCAGTGGATGAAATAATGATTCTGTTACTCATGTTATTTCAAACTCACACAGGCGCCTCGTAAAGACGGCATGCAGACCTCCTGTAGTGCAATGCAAGTGAAGGAATGCTTTTTCTCCTCCTTTTCTTTTTCTTCCCTTTTCTCAGAACAATAGCTCCTTTGTGCTGCCCTCTGCACTGTGCATCTTCTTGGAGGCACTCTTCCTTGCGGTGTGTTTGGAATACTTTTGTTTGGTGTGGTGAAATACAATGTAATACCATTGTTTTCTAGATATGCATGCCACATTTCTTCTCCTGCTGGTTCCCCTTTTCCCATGAGTTTGCTTATTAATACAATCAACAAACGGAGGTTGTGAAAGACACTCAAACGAAGCAGTCTGCCCTAACCACATACATGTTTGTAGACCTTTAAATTCTGTACATATGGAAAATTGCATTGTTTAACTTTTTCCACTGACTCCACGCCTATTGTGAGGTTTACTATAGATCAATCTCTGTCAACATGTATTTAGCATGTGGCATGTTTTACTGCATGGCAGCATGTTTTATGTCAAGCTACTCATGTTGTATGTCACGCTACTAAACTAAATGTGAGTTTTTTTGGACTGAACCACTTCGCTCAAACAGAAACAGCAAACCCTGTCATATCTATAATTGCCCTCCTTGACTATGTGCTTATGTGTGTTTGTAACTTACCTGTGCTGTCTCTGTGATCCCTTGGTCGTAGCAGAGCACTGGGCTCTTGGTACTCTCCTTCACCCTCTCTGTCGTGGTCGCGGTCGTCAGGGAAAGTGTGGATGCGCTGGTAGCGGCTCGAGTAGCTGTGAGTGTTGTTGATGACCACGTTGTCCGAGGGGACGGACAGGTGAACCCGCAGCTCATTACTGGATAGACTACCCTGGGCCTGGGAGGGCATAGGATTCAAAAATATTATTACCTACACCTCTCAGTAAAACCCAAAACTGCCACTCAACAGCTCATTATAACCTTTACTAAAAGGTAGGCTTTCTTGTAGGACAGTTTTATTAGACTGCATTAGTTTTACCTGCCTGTATCTAATAAACTGGCAACTGGTGTAAATGCATAATTTGAAATCCTAAAGCAGATGGGGATCACACGGTGGTGGAAACAACCTCTAATCTTTGAACAATATGAAGTAATGTACAAGGATTCCCACAACACATCCAGATGGAGATCTAGTGGTGCTCTGCCAAAAGACCGGTAGTTGTTATCTCAGCCTGCTATCAATCATTTAAACTGGATTAAAAGACAGTTCAGCCTAATCACACAAAAAAAAAAAAAACATTTTCTCACTTAGGGTTATTTATTCTATAGAAAGCAATTACAATGAAAGTTGTTAACAGAAAGATTGATTGATTATCCAGAGTAACCTGGACATTGTTTCTGGAAAAAGAGTAGAGCTTTGAGCAACACAGACAAAATGTCATTTCCCTTCACCGTACTAGGGTGGTAATAGAAATCATAGAGATAGATGTTTGGTTTGTCTACTAAAACCAAGACTGCATGGCTAGTAGGGCCAACTATTTTCTAGATTCATTGATTAATTGTTAAAAAATGTCCATTCCAGTTTCTCAAAGTCCAAGGTGTCTTGTTTTGTCAGTAAAAAACCCAAACATATTCAGTTTAATATGATATAAAACAAAAAAAGCAGGAAATCTCCATATTTGAGAGGCTAAAAACAGCATTTTCTGCAATTTGTGCATAAAAAATTACTTATTTATACTCATCAAAATAGTTTATAGTAGATTATTTTTCTGTCAATCAACTAATCGATTAGTAAACTAATCATTGCAGCTCTAATGGTTAGATACCAATTACAACCATCCATTATCCTTTATAGGGTTGCGGGGTGCTGGAGCTGATCCCAGCTGACATTGGGCAAGGGGGGGGGGGGGAACTAATGGCACATTAGTCAACAATTAACCTAATTAACCTTAACTGCATTGACTCACCTTGCCCAGTATCTTTTTCCAGTACTGCCTCCACAAGATGACCGCTATCACAGCCAGCAGCAGAAGGATGATGCCCACCAGGCAGCCAATCAGAATAGCTGTATTACTGCTGTCATCCTTGGCTACAGGAAGCCCCGCCCTGGGAGTGTTTGCACCAAATTCTGCATCTAGAGGAGAGAAAATACAGGCGGAAATGTTAGGTGTTTGTATGTGTATGCTTGAATGTACGAAACCTGCGGTTATTTGTGGGTCTGATGTGTTGTGTATAGATTACTATGCAACACTGTCTATTTCTACATGCTGGCATTAGTTAATGAGTGCACTGTTTAGTCTGTGAGCATTAGCTCTTTCAATGCAGTCACGCACTTAATGAACATCTGATGGGGTTTGCCTGTATTTGTATGCATCCAGTATGCCTGCTCATACCACAGGGCTTCTCGTTTACCGCTGCTTTGAGAACAGAATGCGAATACTGTTTTGCTTTAACTCTGTAGTTAAATATTAATTAGAATCATCTAGTTATTTTTTTCATCACTCAAAAGGTCAAATGTGGAACTTTACATATCTCTTACAAAACGGTTTTGGGACAAATAGCACTGTTAAAAAGACCATATTTGAGGCTTTTATGTGTATGTAAATATACACCTGCAAGCACACACTCATACACAAACACATAAACACATTTACAAGCCAAAGATTTACACACCAAATTTTCACAACAGAAAACAACCCCTTCCCCTCTCTCCCTTTGTCAGTTCAACACCATGCTGGTGATAAATAAACCCAAACAAAGCCGTTTAACCACAGCCAGTAACAAGGACAAAGCAGCATACACGCCACAGACAACCATTTCCAGCTTTTTAAAAAGCCTGTTATTGTTTAGCTGTGTAGAACAGAGCCAGTTCCCCCCAAAAAACATGCAGTTTGTGAGACCGCAGGAAGCCAAGTTGTTATTGTACATAAATATAATGTACTATAGCTCGGTTAGTGTTTTCCCTACAGCTATATATCTTCAAACCCAGGGGACAGAGCCCAGTGCCAAAGCCTGCCCCTGTAATCCCTCCTACATTATACTTCGTACTCTTCACTAAGCAGTGGGACAGTTTTAAGATGCTGGAGGAGGGCCAGAGCGGATGGAGCTAGCTCCCGTCCCTCGGTTCATCCGCTTTATTATAATTTTTTGCTCTCTCACCTGACGTCCAGTTACCAGTGGTGTCCATCATGAAGGAGGTGTTGGTGGGGAGTTCTGAAAGGAGTGAGGGATGGACAAAGGAGGAATGTGTGAGAAGAGAGGTGGTGAAGAATCAGAAGAGGGTGATGAGGGGAGGAAATCATGGATAGTGGGATTCTTGCTCATTTGGCTTCCATGTAAATGAAAATCACTAAAAGTTCACACCAACTTTTTGAAAGCTAGACTGAGAAGATAGAAAATGAAGAATTTTAAATCAAAACATTTGACCTTTAGTTTTAAGCCAGATTTCTCCTGCCCTTTAGGTAAAATGAAATCTGAAAGATGAGCATCCAGCGTTGACTAAGGTTCAGCAAATGTTTGGCTCAAAGCCAAAGGATTTCAGAGCTTGTGATGAAGAGGGAGGCTAGTCAGACATGGGCCTCCTTTGGCGCTGCCTGCCTTTGGCTCTGCTTTAGACACATGGCTTAGACACACTGCCGACATGCTGACACTCATCACAACTGGAGAAAAAGAGACGGGCACAGAGACTAGAGGTGATGAGGGAGAGATCAGGGGGAATTAGAGAGGCAGGAGAGAGCAGTGATGTAGATGAAGCAGCATGGTGGGTGACGAAAGGGCAAAACCCAGAAAGAATGGTTGGTGGAAAGAAAGATAGTGAATACAAGAAGATGTGGGGGTGAAGAGAAGTAAGACGAAGAGGCGGAACAGCGGGACTCACCAGATGGGCCGGCGGTAGCATTGGAGGAGCTGTGGCTCAACGTGGGAGAGGAGGAGGTTTGGTTGACAGGACGAGGAGAGGAAGTGGTGGTAGGGATCTTGGGAAATGAATCAATCTCTGTGACATCCTGCTCAAACGGCTCTGGATAAGGAGAAAAAGAGAAAGACACGGGGGAAACAATTGAATGAAAATGAAATCATGTTTTTGAGGTTTAGGTGGTTTTTATATGGCACAACACACCATCTGGCTGTCCTCTGCTGTTAGGAAGCAGTGGTTGTGGTCACAGCTGGTTGAGTTTCCAGCCAAACCGTATTCATCTCAGAAGTCTATGATAATGATGTTGTTTTGATGTGGAACGGATACATTCCTTACAGACTCACGTGAATGATTTTGTATTGATAAACTTTTACCTTGGCAACCCTAAATTAACTGTCCAGCTAACCCTCTCTTATTTGTTTTAAAGGCCAACATCTCTGTATTGTGGGGTGTTTAATAGTAATATCAGCTGTCTGGTTTGTTCCCTAACTAACAGTTTGTCACCCAGGTAGACAGTTGAGATTGTGCAACTGTTGCTAAAAATCAACCATGTTCTGGTACCAGAGGACCAAATGCAAGTAAGCTCTGTCCCATAAAAAGAAATTAGGCTGCAAGATGTGGTAGTTATGGTGATGTAGACTCCAGTTTGCCAGTGTCGGGACCTTCAAGCAGACCAGTGTGGCTACTGGTACAGTTTTTGTGTGTCATTTATTACCAGTCTGGCACGGGTCCAGCAACCAGCCATGCCAGACCACTGCTGCTGGGTCAATTCATTTTAGCTACCCGAGTACGGTGTGATTACTGAGCACTTTGCTGATTCTTATCACGCTAACACTGACAGTGTTTTTGAGTAGAGAGGACAGTTTAATTAGTCACAGCCATCTGGAGAACAGCAGCAGAGTCCTCTATCAGACTTCTAATCAGATACGCGTAAATCCTGTCTTTACAGAAGATATCGAAACCCCCTTTGTGTTTGCTGCATGGGTCTCTTTCAGCCTGTAAATAGGTTGATATTTATGATAAGACCACAGATGGAGGAAAACAGGCATTTTCATACTTTCTGATTCTGATAAACTTTTAAATTAATTAGGAGAGCATAAAGTATAACTGATACAACATATATGTTCACAGTAGCCCCTTAAAATGTATTTTTAGAGCACAACAGCATTGTTTTTCTGTTGAATCATTGACAGAGAATGGACAAGCTCATTGACTTTAAAAAATCTGATACCTTAAAATCAAATAAAAGCACACAGCAAGGACATAGATTTGATTCTGAATGTGATTCTGTCACAGTAAGTCTTGAAACAGGCTAGAAAATCTAAATCTTTCAATGTATGAGTTTCACTTTGAGCATTTTAAAAATGCTGATTGGACTTACACCCATAGTACAACAATCCTTTTCAGGTATCACCTTTCCTGTTGCGGCTGTCTATATTTAGCTATTTTTGGGCAAAGCCAAATCTCTACTGGACCTCCTGGACAGTGGCAGACATACAGTAGTTGCTAGGATGTGCGTGACGCAAGTGAAAAGCCTCTACAGAACTGTGAAAAAAGTGATTGCTTCAATTCTGTTTCCTACCAGAGAGGAAGGATATCTCGCTGATGAGGAGCCAGCGGTCAGCAAAGTAGAATTTGCAGCGAAGGATCTGAGCTGGCCGGCCGCCCAGTGGGAGGGAGATGGGTCGTGAGGAAGGGTCCTTCAGATCCTCAAGTGGCACAGGCAGAGTGAGTTCAGGGGACCAGGGCTGGAGGATGCCAGGCTTAAAAAGACACTCTACCTTACTGAAGACTCGTACACCCTGAGTGTGGCGGTTGTTACTGTGCACCTAGAGGAGGGAGACAAGAAGGGAAAAGAAAGAGGACAGATGAAGAGATTTTAGGATGTTAGACAATCCTTTAATTATCTACACACCTGAATTTGCACAACGCAAACATCTGACAAACTCAGGGAAAAGTGTGGCCTAATCATTCATTATTCGTGGAGAAGCACAAAGAGATTCATCTAACACACAAAATTAATGAAACATTCTCATCCCGTTCAATTTAATTGCTTTGGCATGACTTTGAGCTGAGCAGGACGACAAGTTAACAACATTAGAAAACAGAAGGGAAAAAAAAGATTCAGGTAAAGAAAGTTGCGGCAGAAGAAAGTGTAAACAGAAGACCGATGGAGGGCAGCAGATGATGATATATCTTCTTTTTTCAAGTAGGGAAAGGCCAAAGAGAGAAGAATCCATAAAAACAGATCTAATATATGAGCCGTCATTGTGGCTGGAAGGAGGAAGAGGAACTTGAGGAGAAGAGAGAGGGACGTGAAGGAAGATGGAGCGTGTTTAAATGAGCGAGCAAGAGGTCAAAACTATAGATCTGAGAGATCGAAAAGTAAGGAGATGGTGGGAGGTTTTCTTCCTCCAAGAGAGAAGAGGTGTTGCGAAGGCTGCTCTGATTGGTTAGCTTTGCAAGGCCAGCCACTTTAACCTAATCCACATGTTAACACACACACACACACACACACACACACACACACACACACACACACACACACACACACACACACACACACACACACACACACACACACACACACACACACACACACACACACACACACACACACACACACACACACACACACACACACACACACACACACACACACACACACACACGTTGGTGGTGATGGGGGTCTAATAAGTCAACAGAACCAAAGTAATTCACTACTCCTTTAGGGAAAACAGCTCCAATGACCTGCACTAAGCTTAATTTGAGAGCAAAACACTGCATTCATTATGTTCCGCTTATTTCATCATAAATCTAACCTACATTCATAAGTTCCCTCTGATCTTTTTGTTGTGTTTGCTCCGTCTTCCACATGAGATTGCAAAGAAAAGATTTACATAAATTCCCAAAGAACTGGATCTTTACAAAGGCAAATCAGAGGGTGTCCCAGTTTGTTAAAGGTCCTGTTGGAAGTGCCCGTTATGACTAGCAAAAGGTCAAAGAGCAGATTTCCCTTTGGGAGAGTGATTAGGTGCAGGTTAAGGAACTACAGAGACAAGTCAAGCCAGAATTAGGTTCAGGTTCCTACTCTTTATTTATTTGACCTGTGTGTCTGACTTATCCGCTCTGCCAGGACAGCATAAAGGTGTAGGTCAGCTGAGGTTAGTGAAGGAAACCCACTGGGGAAAAGGCAGGAAAAACAGGATAAGCCTAAGAAAAACACTAGGAATACCGCTGGGAAAATTTTTAAAAAGGTAACTGAGAAACACTAGAATAACAATGAATATGTGAAGAAGAAAAAGCTGAGAGAGAACATTCAGAAATTTTGGATTTCAGTCAAAACCAAACCTCCAAAAGATTACTTGCCACTTTATAACACTGGCTGGGGATTCATGCTGTTCATTATGCACATGTATAGGGTGAATCCCACCCAAACCAACATTCCAACCCGCGTCCAACGAGACAACACAGTTATAACTCAAACTGGGTTGCTTCATATTATAAGTCCCCCCCGCCTCTGTTGCTCCACAAACCAACCCCAAAAGCCACACGGACGCACAAACAGACTGTGATGCAACTCTGTGGCACCCAGAGAGCCAAGCACAGAGGCGCTGTCCCATGATAAACAATGGCACATTAAAACTAATTAAATGGCTGCAGAGCTATTCCAGTCAAAATGCTGCTTACTGATGCGATGGCAGTCTATGTGGCAGACACATAACTCTTCTGTTGGAGTTCCTTTTAGAGGTTGTACTGTTTGGAGCTACAGAAATTGCTAAGGAGTTTCATCAGATGCAAAAAGAAACAATCAGCCTAATATCCTGCTATAATCACAATTACATGCTTGTCTTGTACTAATGAGGTGATTAATTAAATAAAAATCAATTAACAAACAGGTCTGTGTCTGCATACGTGTTTATTTCATATTCATGTTTAATATCTTTATGTATGCACCAACCACCAAGGCAAATTCCATGCAAGTGTTACTTACTTAGCAATAATACCTTTTCTGATTCTGATTGTCTTCACATAACACAGGAATCTTTTACAGGATCTCATTTTAAAACATTAAGGAGTTATAACTTAAGTTGAATAAAATCTCTTTTACTTGTTTGATATATAGATTTATGAATCAAGGTGCTCTAAAATCAAATAACCTCCTCTACAGGGGGAACAAGTGGTGTATCTAGAAAGTTAGCATTATGAATTGTTTTTGGCACTCTTGCCTCTATTGGATAGCTGACCATATAGATACAGACACAAACGGGAAAAGAGGGAATGACATGCAACTAAGGCCCTCGGCCGGAGTCAAATCAGGGACGTTGCACTTATAAGTTACAATATGCGTCTTAACCATGAGGCCACAGGGAGGCCCTGTTTACGGTTCTTGAGTCATTGTCTGATGGGATAACAATATACTGCATAACACTGACATTCATTTACACACAACAACACAAGAAAGACATCAGATCTGAGCATATTTTAGAAACATCCCTGAGGACACAGACCGGAAACTGCAATGACATCTCTGATTTACAGGCAGCTCCATGCTTTCTAAGAATCCAGTGGGATAACAATGTCCTGCGTAACACTCTGATATTTGTTTACACACAACAATGCATGCACTATCGTCACACAAACTTTCACTGTTTACCTGCATGTTGCGGAAGACACGTGGTTTCTCAAAGTGGAACTCAACATCCACGCTGCCTTGCCCAAGGGCTTCCCGGCTCCAACCCAGGTAGTCATACCCAGGCCACACCCTCAGCTCTTTAGTTTGTATGAAGTCATCTCCTCCTAGGACTCCGTCACACAGCTGACCCAAGCCTCCAAACTGCATCCTGCACACACGCAGCACTGTATGTCACTTTTTATTTACAAATGTATTCAATGTTCTGGCATGCAAATGTGCATAAATAAGAACACACACACACACACACACACACACACACACACACACACACACACACACACACACACACACACACACACACACACACACACACACACACACACACACACACACACACACACACACACACACACACACACACACACACACACACACACACGTCTGGATTACATCAAACATGTTAGCTCATCCGCTAGCAAAATGTTTCAGCCCCATTACCCACACAGCCCATGCACTTCCTAGTTCACCCCTTCTTTACTCCCTGCCAAAACGACCAGGAAACACGCCTCAAATCCCTGAGCAACTAAAAGAAAATATTGGCATTCCCTTTCGATTAGGCGGACACCAGAATAAACTTTCGAGAAAGGATTTGGCTGAGACCCCACTTTAGTGCTAACAGATGTGACGAGCGCTGAAGAGAAGATTTTAGTATTCCACTGATCGCTCCACATTGTTGATCGTAACACAGGTGAATGTGTTGCAATGTACACCCAGGGCTGCGTCGGTTTCATAATGCATTTCCATGAAAATGAAATCCAAAAAGGAGTTTATGGGAATGTATGGAGATGAGATACTTACTCATAAATAGAAATGAAAAGGGTTTATAAAAAAAAAAAAAGCCTAGAGCGCCTGAATATTTTACCCTTGCTCAGTGCTCCCATCGTAGGTGGAGTCGTTAAGATAGACAGGCATGCCAGATATGCCAGACAGGTGCATGATGTGACCCAGTGGAGCGGTGTAAGCCTTCAACCCATCTGAAAAAAATTTACAAATATTCAATACTAGTCATGTGATTGTTAAAACAAAACATGCTTTTTTGTCGTTTTATATGTAAGCGACAGACATGGACAAGCTGCATGTGAAACATTACATTTCCATCATGAGCAGCTTCACGTTTTACTGAGCCAACATTAAACAGTTATCAATGCCGCGGGGAAACGGCTACAGCTGTTTTTTAAGTAGTAAAACAAACGAAGAGGCCCGCTTGGTCCCAGCCACCATTAACTGGTGAAACTCAAGCGTCTCCTCTCCAATATACAGCTAATCAACCCGCTCCCTGAGAACAGAGGTGACGTCAGCAACACGCACTACAACCCGCTGCTCTGCTACCCATAATAAACAACGCTTCACATAGGATTTACAGTATGTGTGCAATATGCTCTGTTTGCATATAAAGGAGTGTCTGTGGATGTGATTATGCACTTAGATGTGTGTTTCATTTGTGTTAGAGAGTTCCAGTCCAAACTGAATTATAAAACAATAAACATAGGAAAGAATGAAAGTGTGCCGCCATAATATCTGTTACGGGATAAGAGGTTAGGCAGAATGTGCATTAAACTTGACATTCTGTAGATATTGTATAATCTTTGGTTTTTGGACGAATTGAGCTGCACTGAATTACAGCATATTTTAGAAAGATGGTCTCCCCAAATACACAGACCGGAACTGGGGCTTTTAGCCTCTGTGACAGTTGCGAGGCCTCAAATCAATGCATGGGACGCATGGCGAAAACATGCACTCCTAAACACTACCATCAAACAAATCTCTCTTTCCCCATCTAATAAAGGAGTAAATCTAGGATGAAAGTGAACTCCGTCACCTTCACAACATGAAACGTGATCTGAGATCACGGTCATTCTATATCTCTGTAATCTCTTCATGTCTCTCTCACTTCCACACACACACACACTTACCATTCCATACACAACCATAGAGCTCCACTCGAAGGCAAACACTCATAACCCGGTCAGCCAGGGGGTAGAAGCGCACCATGCGGGCCACTATGGGAGGGCCCAGGTCTTTCAGAACAACATCGTAGGTGTTCTCATTCCCTGACACCACCTACGGGAGACAGGTACAAATATTCACACACACTGTACATTAAATGAACCTCGCATCATATGGCGTTATATTTGTGCCTCATTCCTGAGTAAGAATGGTAGATTTAGAGCATAGAGAAATACATTTTGCAAGCACATAAATTACATTTTGAAGAGAAATTATACACAAGCAAAAAACAAATTTACACAAAATCTATTCTGTGCTCAATAAATGTATTTGCATGCTTGCTATTATCCATATTAAGGTGCAATAATAACTCTTCTCACTTTTTTTTCTTGCTAGGTGCGCTGGCAGACTGCTGCACACTAGGTCACATCTCTCTTGTCACCTCTCCACTCTGTGCTTGCTCAACTCTGCCCGTACATTTGCTCAAATTGGCACAGCATTACATGTGCAAAAAACCAATCGGAGAAATAAAAGTTAAAAATAAAATAATTTTTTTTGATACTTTTTGGGGGATTTTAGGCCTTCATTCATATAGGACAGCTGAAGACATGAAAGGGGAAAGAGAGGGGGAATGACATGCAGCAAAGGATGGCAGGGCGGAGTCCAACCCGCGGCCGCTGCATCGAGGAGTAAACCTAAAAAGGTAAATTCTGATTGGCTCATCTCCAATCACAATGCTTCCCAAATGTCCAGCCACCATCGGATGTGACAAAATTAAATGGTGAAAACAGCAACAATACTCCACAGCGTCAGGTGATGTAGCTATGTCTCCCACCAACCAGCTTAATTTGAACGGACACGTTGGGATAATTTCAGGTTTCGTCAAAAGGCATTGCAAACAATAACGATATAACAAAACTAGAAATTCATAACCCTCCTGACGCTGTGGAGTATTGTTGCTGTTTTCACCATTGAATTCTGTCATGTCCAATCCAATTTTATTTGTTAAGCACTTTAAAACAACCAACGTTGACCAAAGTGCTGTACAGAAGAATAAATACAACATCACAAATAAAAGACATAACATTATGACATGAGTAAAAATAATAGCAGCGCAATAAAAAGCAATCAAAATAAATAATTAAATGAAGTAAATAAAGTCGACATATTACTAGGTGTCAAAGGCCACAGAGAAGAGATGGGTTTTAAGACGGGATTTAAAAGCCGACAAAGAAGAGGCCTGTTTAATGTGCAGAGGCAAATCATTCCATAATTCAGGAGCCGACACAGCAAAGGCACGATCCTAAATTGAATAGGCAGCCAGTGGAGTGAGGCTAAAATGGGGGAAATGTGCTCATGTTTACGTGTGCCAGTTAAAAGACGTGCAGCAGCATTCTCTACCATCTGGAGACAGGCGATGGAGGACCCACTTACCCCCACACAAGTGCATTACAGTAATAAAGTCGAGTGGTAACAAAGGCGTGGATTACCGTCTCAAAGTGCTGTCTTGACAGTATTGGCTTTATTTTGGCCAACTGCCTCAAGTGGAAGAAGCTTGATTTGACAACAGCCTTGATCTGACTGCTAAACTTAAGCTCCGGGTCCACTTTAACCCCTAGGTTTTTGATGCCAGGTTTAATATATTGAGCCAAGGAACCCAGATCTACAGGGGGGGTCCCAGTGGTGCCACCAAAAACCATCACTTCCATGTTTTCATCATTAAAATTTAAATAATCAGAGCCATCCAGGCCTTTATGTCGTCGAGACACTTACTGTAAGTACAATGGTGGTTGGAAATTTGAAATCACTCTTTCATCTTTTTAAGGAAGTGCTGTGATTGAAGATGAAGCAGCAAATCAGAATTTATTTTCTTTATTTCTCCTATTGGTTGATTTTGTGGCACATTGTAACGCTGTGCCAATTTGAGCAAATGTACGGGTTGAGTTGAGCATGCACAGAGTGGAGAGGTTGCGAGAGAGACATGACCTAGTGTGCAGCAGTCTGCCAGCGCACCTAGCAAGAAAAAAAAGAGGGGTTATTATTGCACCTTAATATGGATAATAGGAAGCATGAAAATACATTTATTGAGCACAGAATAGATTTTTGTTTGCTCAAGCGAAAATAGTTTTTTGCTTGTGTATAATTTCTCTTCAAAATGTAATTTATGGGCTTGCAAAATATATTTCTATTTGCTCAAAATCTACCATTGTGCGCTCAGGAATGAGGTGCTTTAGCCTCAGGGCTGTGTCTTTTTATTCAGTGTGTGTCTTCAAATTATATTAATCTAAGAAGAGCTCAAAAGAACTCACTTTTTCTTTAATATACAAAAGGTGTAAAGTTTTCCCATGATATCATGTAGTTGTGGTATTAAACTTAAACACAGTGCAGATGCCATTATCTGCACAAGGTAAGCCATTCATTGCGCAGTGTTGACAACTAAGGCAGTGAAGGCTGCTTTTTGCCTGAACAGAAAAGTTACGAGACAAGTTTTAGCTGGTGCAATGTCAAACTGCTCCACTTGCAAACACATAATAAATAAATCAAATGCAGATGAATAATACAACCCTTGTGTTAAACATTACAGTCATATTAAACATCCACAGTATATTGAGCAGTTTCCTATCAATAATGGAGCGTAAACCTAAACGGTAGGTTCCTTAATTCCCCCAAAGCAAAGCTCATTTAATGACATTTCAATTGTCACTTTTCTTAATTTGTGTACACATGAAAGGGACAGCCGGCTCCAGCTCTATTGGAATAAACAAACGAAAAGACCCCGCTTACTTCCTGGCCCCAGCGGTCCTTCCAGGTGATCCATTTCACTCCGTCTCGGGAATAGCGGAGCCGATAACTGCGAGCAAATTCCTGCCCATGCCCGTCAGCATGACGACCCTGGGTACCAACCAGAGCCAGGAAGTGGAGTTTGTGCAGGTCTACCTGCAGGAGACAGGAAATACATTATGAAAACCCACATCTCTCACTATAATATAGAAAAACAAATTGAGAATCAGATAACGTAACAAGATTGAGAAAACCAGCATTTCTGCAGGTTTTACTAAGTCTCATTTCAATGAGCATTACATGGGGTGGTGATGGTGCAGTGGATATGACACATGCCTTTGTTGTGGGAGATCCGGGTTCGATTCCCGCTGTGATACATCAACCAATGTGTCTCTGAGCAAGACATTTAATCCCTAGTTGCTCCAGAGGTGTGCGATCACTGATATATAGCAATTGTAAGTCGCTTTGGATAAAAGCATCAGCTAAATGACATGTAATGTAACATGGATGTATGGAAATTTAACACCTGTTTAAAATTATTGGAAGCCCTAGAACACAATACTTCTGCTAATTTAAGACCTACATTATTTTAATTTTAGACTTTTTAAAACCCTGCGAAAACCCTGGAAGACATAGTGTATAGACAGCTGAATGTGTCACACTTCTAAATCTTGGGTAGATTTAAAAGGAGTAGGGTGACTTTTTGGGAAATACGCTTGTCACGGTGCTAACCCTTTGCCCTATAAGAATAGGTTACTTGCAACCTGGCTAACTCATTATGCACCATCTTTGGTTTGTCTGTAGGAAGATCTTCCCGTTTATAAGCAAGCGATAGAAGCTTCTCAATTTGAGTTATTTGTTGAAGTTAAAGAAAGACAAACTAATCATTGCTGATATTAAATCATCAACAGCTTTTTATATTAGCTTCATAATCATAAAATCACAATTGACAACAATTACATCTTATTCTTTCAAAAAAACAATACAATGATTGTACTGAGCGCTGCTTCCAAATCAGAGCAGAGCAAACGTAGCGTCTGACCTGAAGGTATTCTGATCCACTGGGGAAAACGGCTCCTGCAGGACACCACGCTCCATCCCCCTCTCCAGTACTCAACCTTCGAGAAACAGAGGCTTATTAATCTTAGATAACAAAATGAGAACGAAAACAAAAACAGAGGCTTATTAAGGTTAGAGAACAAAATGAGAACGAAAACATTAAAAAAAAAGTCAAATACAAACTGAAAAGGTTCATGAAATCCCAGTCCCACGCCTGACATTCACATGCAGAGATACAAACACACCCACAACAAGACTGACTACATCAAAACCTACAGTGCCTGCAGCACGCAGAGATACAACTAAGAATTCAATACAAACAGTCTGACCCTCCCATACCACCATACATATTGATTTCATAGAAGCCAAACATTCACAACTAAGTGGGTCAATGTTTCAAAGAGAAAAAGACGCACAGTAGGCAGGAGAGAGAGAGAGAGAGAGAGAGAGAGAGAGAGAGAGAGAGAGAGAGAGAGAGAGAGAGAGAGAGAGAGAGAGAGAGAGAGAGAGACTGCAGGAATAAACAGAGAAGAGAGGAAAAGAGATGAAAGGAGCAAGTGAAATTTACTGGCTCTTTAAAACTCACAGCAAGATCTGGTGTAGAAAGTCAGGACTAATCTTACATCAAGCATGACCACACACATGCAACACTAAAAGATTTTCACTAATTGGGACCTTCCTCAATCCAGCCTGAGAAGAAAAGTCCATACTGCCACCACATATTGGCCACATCAAGACCACAAACTTGGCTTGGTGTGTCTGTGACGTCGGATCAACTCGTACAAGGAGCTTTGGAACAGACGCCAGGCCACAACCACGCTCTGACCACTGTGGGGCTTCTCTCAAAATGAAAGCTGATGCTCTGACCGCCAAAACAAATCACTATATCAACTCGGTCACACTGACAGTGGCGCTAGCATTTCAATCAGTCCCCTCTGTGGGTGAGATCATGCAGCCGGAAACCGCGAGATCATATCAACACATTAGTGCTCCACAAAGTGTCCTGTGATGGAGGAGGACGGAGGGAGAAGAGGATGAGGAGGGAAAGAGGAGGAATGTGGCTGGGCAGAGTTCAGTCCACCGTGCACCAGCCAGCAGGATTAACATTACAACACGCTGTTCTGCCAAGTACCTCATTTTCTTCCATTTCTTTTTTGCTTCCTACCTTAATACAAGCCAACAATTCATCCCTCTCCCCTTGTTATCAATTCTCTTTTTCCTTCCAACTTTTCTCCACTCCCTCACACCAATAAGCTAACGTTTCACTGCCTCAGAGAAATAACAGCCACAAAGAAAAACACCTACCAGCTCTGCATCCCTCCCTTAACGCAATACCTTCCCTCAGACTCTGTCTTCAAATTAATTTCTCTGCAGCTTTCAGCACACTGTCACTTGTTTTCGATGTCCGCCGTTTTCTCTCTCAGTGTCTCCCCGAGGTCTCTTAAAAACAGGTTGGGCTAATAATCATTTCCACATGGTTAGACATGTTGGGTCAAGGCCAAGAGACCCAGCCATTACAGACAGACAGACAGACAGACACATTAGCATGTTGCAGGCCTAACTTGGCTCTCATGAATCTGACCTCACTGCCAGACAGACATGGTGGTAATATAATTACCTAGTGGGTTTTACAAAGACACACACTATCATCTGCTATCATAATCTAATAGACCTCAGACAAATTACTTAAGCACGGTACCAACAGACTGAAGAAAAAAAAAAAAGCATGCAGACAACACGTCAGTCCACACTGACATGTGTTCCTGTACAACAATATGTAATTCCTGTAGAACTACTGTTACTTGACTTAATGTGTACACAAGTATAAGTAAATCACTTACCCCAAAGTACAGTAAGTTTAGTACAATTGTAGGTCGTTAGAAGACCACTCACACTGACTAAAGTTACTCAGTTACTAGCCATGTGAAATGGCCAATGTGACATCCTGACCCGTACCTGACTGTATTAATATCAACACTGATCAAGTAGCCAGATAATGTAGCCAGATAATGAGATGAACTTACCATTTCGTTACACATAACATACTCTACTGTATATGAATCAAACAAATGTGGGTGGAAATTAAGATCTGAAGTCTGGGACAAGGCTATTAAATACACCCTATCAAGTACCAACTAACTCAAAGTAGTGATTATGTTTTCTTTATAAGAAGCTTTCTAAATTGAGTAAAAAGGTTTCAAGCCAGTTTTAAATTTTGTATTCAATTTTTTACATCACAGCTAATTGTTTTGCAAACCATGATGCTAAGCTTCAGAAATTAAAATGTACTTTTACTACTGTTCCACTGGTTTCTTTTCATTTCTGTATGGTACCGACATCAAATAGTACACTCATGAAACTTACTTGAGTTGTGTAATCCATCACAGTGAACACCAAGTATGCATTCATTTATGTCACGGTTACATTTTCATTGCATGGTGATGCAGTTGCAAACTGGCTTGAAAAGTCTGCACTGCATTATCTCACGATGACAACAAACAAATGACTGCCAACAATGTTAGGAAAGATTATTTCTGAAATCTGTCAACTGTATGGCACAGATCCAAAAATGCTATTGTCCTTTGAATGAAATACCATCTTAATTGTAACTAAACAACATATAAAATCTAAGTCATCACCAGCTAAAAATATTACATATTTCTTTATAATTTTGCTGACCTTCAGTGGTTTAACTTTTCACTTTGCTGCAGTGATGTAGACTTGTACTCCAGGGTGTGTCAGTACACCGTGACATCACTGTTGGGTGTGTTACAGGTGAAACAGAGCAGCAGTGATGCTGGGTGTTAAATTACTATTTAAACAGGATTACAGTTATTAGACTGTAACCACACAACATACAGGGAAAGTAAAGTAAAAGCCATTTGATTACTGTGGTAGGAGGAACGTAATTAGTAACTTTCTACCCTGCGCGCATGAACGCACACCCTACCTTCCATGTTTGGCCTCAGTGGAGTCTGACCAGGCGCTGGAGGCAGTGATGTCAGAGTCTGGGATGGTGCCATCCTCCATCCCCAAGGCGTAACGACACTGAGCTGCAGGGGAAAGAGAGAGGAGAGAAGGGGAGAGAAATGAGCAACATTCTCATTTGTATGGAGCACATGTCCAAGTGAAACTTAATATTTCCATTAGAGTTTCAGCAGCCATCATTGGTCACGGAGCATAATGTTGTTATGTCATCTCTGGGAAAACTTCCGGACTTCATGCTTCATAACCCACACAGACACAGAGAGGAGGGAGAAAAAATACCAAACTCTACAATAAATTGTTCCTGTCCTCTTATTTTGTTACAGAATCTCTCGGGGCAGAGCCTGTACTAATGAGCTCATGTCAAACGTAATGGCAGTGTTTTGCATCACTTATTCCTGCAAGTCTCATTTGTCCTTTCTAAAGTGACATCAACATTCAAATTAATCTGAAGACAGTGTATCCAGTGCAAGAAACTGTGACCCGTCTTCTCCGAGACTACACCTTTCCTGTTCCTTTTGTCTTTCCGACTCTCCATCCCACACAAAGCCACCTCCTCAGGGCTCTGGCGATCCTGCACAGCCCCTGTTCCTGTTACCACTGCTCAGGGATTTGCAGCAAGAGAACAAACAAGAGAAAGAAACCAAGGGTGAATGAAAGAACACAGACAGGTCTCTGATATCTGTGCTGACTCCGGTCCAGCGGCAGCATTATCAAATGATCCAGATAGCATGGTCCCAGGCAGGGATTACCCAACTACCCAGCTATCCGCTCTCAAGTCAGTCATGTGGAGGAGATGGTGTCGGGTGGAGGGTGAGAGGCTGAGGGAGGGTTTGAGTAGTGATAAAGTGGAAATGGTTACTGACAGTGATATGGAGGGGGGAGGCTGAGGGTGACAGAAAGAGCTGGGGGGTCGGGTGAGTGTCTAACTCAGTTTCTGTCATTGAGTCAGCGGATAGGAATGTTGGGCTGGATGACAAACCCTAAAAACCCCAACGGGTGCAGCAACACACACACACGCACGCACGCACGCACGCACGCACGCACGCACGCCACGCACGCACGCACGCACGCACGCACGCACGCACGCTATTTTATTACATCATCACACATCAGCCGTCATCACCCCGCTATCTGCAATCTTCTCACCTCTCTGTCTCGGTCTCTCGCTCCGTGGGTCTTTCACTTTGTCATTTTTCATAAAACTTCGGCCCACGCACTTAACCTTCCTGCACACACTGTCAAGATGGATTCAGTTGTTTCAACAGGACAAACTGTGTGTTGGTGTGTGTGTTGTACCACAGTCTGGTCATCTATCTCCAACTGTTCCATTTCCATCAATTTAGCTACAAATCAAGGTTAAAGGTTTTTTTTATTAGTCACGTGCGCAACAATAACAGAAGTAGTCGTGTTGGCCATAAAAATCTTAAGCCCCAGCCATGCACCTGCAACAATGCTCATTTAAATAACAAAAATGAAAATCATACCAGTAAAAGCTAAATCTAAGACAAAAAATGTTTACCATAAGTTTAAATATAAACAAATAAAATGTAATGAAGTAATATAATTACATAATATAATTTAAATCGTAGATTAATTTAGTGCAGACACAATTAGTCGATAAATCAATTTCAAAGTCGTTCAGACAATATTGCCATCACAAGAGCTACGCTAGCTTGCCTAAAAATGAAACTGATTATCAAAATAGTTGCAGATACATTTTTTGTCGATTGACTAATTGATTTATCAACTGATTGTTTCAGCTCTAATTAGAATAATCTATTAATCATTTGAGTCTTTTATATTTATAAAGCAAAAAGTTCAAACATACGATGGACCCAGTTTCTCAAATGCAAGGATTTTCTCTTTTATAGACTAAGCTGCTTCACGCTGTGCTCTTAGATCGTTAAATAGTCTCATTCAGAGACGAGCTGCTGCAGTCAGAAACAGTCTCCTCTGGTTAAACCTGGTTGGCTCTAATTTACTAGCCCCTCATGCGCTCCCTTCCGACATTTTGACTGACACTTTCATGAGCTGCTTGTGCATTAGCGGTCTTGACGAGCCAGCCCAGCTATCTCATTCTCCTATTACACACGACTGGCTGGCAGACAGGGAGAGGACACAGGATAGCCTGTTGATAGCGGACGGAGAACGAGCCTTACTGATCTGAGAATGTGAGCAGAATGTCAGAGCAGCAGGACCGACGATTGCTGTGCAAATGGACATGAGGAAAAGAGGGGAAGTAGAAGCTGATGGTTCTCTTTGTTGCATGTGTGTACACCACATCCTACCTGGGTTAAAGTGCCACTCATGATCCCCTGAAGACGACACCAGTGCCACCAGGACTGTGACCACAGTGACCGGAAACAGCCGCAGGGTTGGCAAGGCCATGACAGCAGCGACACACCTGGTTACCTGTCCAGGGACGCAATGATGTCCCCAGGCATACCTGTCGCAGAAAAAGAGACATTTAGGATTCTTGTCTGTGCTTGTAGAAACTGCACCAACCACCACCAAAACACAAAACAGTTTTATTTTCACACCCACATATACATTACACATGCACACATACGGTTCTAGCCTGAGGCTGCTGAGGCTCACAGGCTCAGCATCTCCATCGATAACTACCTCAATCAAATCCTCTTAGTGGAAAGCACAGAGTATGTCTCACAGTCATTGGTTTTCTGAGTTTTGCATGCCGAGCGCAGCAATGGGCCAAACCCCAGAGGAGCAAGCACAAAGCCATATAACAAAGGCCACTTTCACACACTAATTTGTTTTTCTCTCTGGCAGCAGAATACCGTGATATAATAATACTTGCTGCTTGCTACGTGCTGCCTTTAGAAAGGGTCCAAACAGCTTGGTAATTGAAGATGGTATAATTAGCTAGCCACATTTACTCCCAGAGAATTTTTGTATTCCTTCTGTATTTGAAACCGATTTCAAACCCACTTTCCCCTAATAGCGCGGAGCATATTTGGAGCACCCGGTCGCAGATGCTTGTTTGGAATAAATAACAAATAGATGAAGCTGTAAGATTGGAGAAATGAAAGCCATTGAGTGAGAGAGAAAGACAGATGTCAAAGTATTTTGAATTGATGGGGACACAAACATGGTCTGTGCTAGGTTAGTGCAAAGTAAACTTTGTTGCGCCCACAATTTGCGATGTGCTTTGTCGTGGTTGGACAGCAATACCGTAATCCCTTGTTCCATAAACTGCCCTAAACTTCTACACACACCCAGCTCTCTCATTGAGGTGCTGGGAGCTAAAACTAATTCAAAATTCAACTCTTACTACCGGCTTTATCAACATGATTGATGGTAATTTGTCTTAGTTAGCTGACTTAAACAAAGACAGAGAAAAATAGTAAAGCCACTATACACAGTATAAAATACATTATACATAGTATAAAACAGACACTATTCATACCAATTGAATAATCATGAAAGCATTTAACAAATGGGTAAAATAAAATCCAATAATAAGAACACCATAGATAAAACACTTGCACCTGTAGAGAAATTAGTAGCAACATCAAATGATCCACTAGATAAAATCGTCTAGTGGCTAGTCGTGACTCTGATTCAAACCTTGGATGATCATTTTGGAGGCTGTAGTTAGTGGTTGTGTTGAATTGTGTTGTGATATGCAGACAGGTGTTACCAATATTTGGTTTATCATCATTACCATGAATGACAAAATATTAGGAACATCTCTCAGAGTAACTCAATATAATTCAATGAAACGACAAACCACAGCAACAAAATGATCATAATGTTGAATCAACACCTCTCTTTAACGGTTTCAACAGAAACGGAAGATTCTAACCTTCATGAAGAGAGGAGGCTCTTGTTACAGGACTGCTGTATTAGACTGAAGTAGTTTTAGCTAAGTGTACCTCAGTAATAAACTGGCAACAGAGTGTAGATCTATGATATTTTCAAAATGACATAGGATGTGAAAAATAAGCACATTTTATTGCTCTATCCCTCGTGTACATTTTACTTTTGAGACGTCTTCGAGGAAGACTTGCAGTGGTGAAGCAAGAGGGAGGAAAGAAACCTCATGATAAGTGGAGGTCTGAAGTGGGAGTGACAGCTGGGAGAGACAGAGAGGCCAGGCTGTCTTCCCTTTAGACCCTCTGTGTTTCGGCTTCATCTCTGACTAGACTGGGACAGGCCGACAGCTGACACACAGCTGTAGTGACAGATGATCGTTGGGGGGGGGGGATTTGTCGAGGGAGTTGGGGAGGGGGAATGTATGGAAACGGAGTGAATAGTAGAGTTAGCTCAGGCACAACAGGGCGGAGACGGTGGAACAAGAGCAGCGAGGATGTGTGTGTGTGTGTGTGTGTGTGTGTGTGTGTGTGTGTGTGTGTGTGTGTGTGTGTGTGTGTGTGTGTGTGTGTGTGTGTGTGTGTGTGTGTGTGTGTGTAGAGGGTGACTTATGGCCCCGTACGGTGTGTATATGCATTGGTGCGTGGGGCGCATTTGTGGGCACAGAGGAGATCTCAGGGATAGCCAGCCAGTGCAGCTGTCCTGAACGGGGACACACGCAACCCATACATGGTGCATGTGTTGCGGGAAGAGGAAGAGAGGCTGAAAAACACATAAGTTGTCCGAATGAGTAAGTATGTGTGCGAGTATGCCAGATGACAAAAGGCTGAAATATGGGGCTTACTGGACTAAGTTCTTTGTGTGTAGAATCAGAGCTGAGAATCTGATGACTGGGGCCACAAATCAGAGGCAATCACCATAACAACCGTGATATGAACATTATCCTCGACAGCATCTCATCACCGTTTTGTCAATGAAAGGGGAAACAGGGGAGCAAGCTTTTATCCGACACACCACAGAGAAGAAGGCATTATAAACAAAAGAGGAAAAAATTAAATAATCTTTAATTAAAATTATAAAATCAGCGACAAAAATGGTTTGGCGAGCAGGAACAAAAGTGGCTACAACCATCCGAGAACATTGTTGTTGGAAAAGTCAAGTGGTGTTGAACAGCTGTGGTTAGTGCTCAGAGAGAAGCAGAAGGACCTGCTGTGTTCTGGAGGCAGCACAGTGTGGAGCCCAATCTACACACTCATATTTTGTCTCTGCTAATCCATACGCAGGACTAATGAATACTTATGAGCAGCTGCTGTTTCTCCCACACAACGAAACACAAAGAGACCGAGTCAAGAGCAGAGAAACGCACAGGAGTTTTTAGTTAGCAGCCATTGCATCATTAAAGATAGTTTGCCAGAGTCTCTATAATTAGATTGCTTCAGTGAAAAACTGGCAGGACAGCTTTGGCACTGGTTAGCGTATTTTCTAGCGAGCCCCTCGTGTTGGAACCAAACGTTTGCATTTGTTATTCTTTCTAGTTTTATAATGAAGCCGGTCCACCTAAAGGATTATTCAGGTAGTTTTGCACGTTTTAGCCCATTAACTGCAAAATTGTGCATGCTTTACATCACTGCTGAGAATATCGTAACTATCGGCTTTTACATTCCAGACAGCCATTAGTCCGAGACGGTCAGTATAAAATCAACTTGCAGAAACTTGAAACCTAAGAGAGGTAATCAATCACATTCATTTTGTACACTTTTTTTGTTACAATTACATAAACAACATCCGAGACTCAAGAGAGCCTGCTGAACAACAATATTTCAAAAGCGAGAAACTAGAAAACTCACAAAATGCTTTTAACAATGATTGGCTTTAGAACAACAAACCATTTGAACAGCAGGATTATAGCAGCCAAATTTACTGGTTGAGCATTCTTGGAGATAAGGCAGTAACGATTGGTCAGTCAGTTAGAAATGGCTAAACTATTAGATGGAATGCCATAAAATTCGGTACAAACATTTAAGTCCTCCACAGGATGAATTGTAATAACTTTGGTGAATCCTTAACATTTCCACTACCTGTGAAACTAATGGCATCAGCCTCAGCTGTACTTTGTCTACGAATGACTGATAAGCTGATTAGCAACTTAGTTGGTAAACAAGTAGACTGGTAGTCTTGTTACAACATACCCTGCTCTCATCTGCATTAATAGGCGATAACTTAATGCTGACAAAAAACACTGATACCTCATGTTTACTATGATTAATTACTGTTATAGGTATGTTAACAGTAAATATATGCAAGGGAAACCAACTATTGCATAAAAGATACTAAATGTATCTCAAATGTATCATTTTGAAAATGGTAGGCAGTGATATAAAGGATATGATTTGTAGTTAATAAGTTAAACCCTTTAAGCCTTAGGTTTCTCGTCCTTACACAGACCTCATTGTGTGAAGTATCCAATCACAGCAAGATAGAGTAACACGCTACCTCAGTTAGACCTGACTAATGGCTGCTGGGAGACAGAAAGTGGTGAGCTCTTTGTTTTGGATTTCCATCAGTGTGAGGTTGTATGCACCACTACCCTCTGAGTCTGGAGAGAAGAAAGCATTAATTAATCTTCAAATTTCACATCACTTTGAAGGGTGAGACTGTGCAAGCTGCAGAAGCAAGGTCATTGGATGGCTTTCCTGTAAACAGGCTTGTTTCTGTGTGACTCAGGGATGGTGTGAAAAAACACTGATCCCTGCGGGGCCACTGTGTCCTTGTTTTTACCTAAGACCCACTCCAAGGGCAGTTGTAAGTTGTTTGGCTGCACAAATCTGTCCATGGAGTTCTTTTTTTGATCTTGAAACATTTCCTTCAGATTACTTTGGTTAAATATTAAAATATCACTCAGTCTAATATTTCCTTCACTCTCAGCATGGAAACAACACAACTACTCCCCCTTAGTCAGCAATGATGGTTGGAGACATTTGCTCTTAGAACTGAAAATACAGGCAGGGCACTTTTATTAATGCCCTACAGTGAAATCTACAAGTGACCCGTATGTCAGGAAGAGACGAGTGAAGTCCGGTGATAGTGTCATACATTGGTCATCAAATTGTACAGATGTGTGTCACACTATTCATCTGTACAAGGAAGTCCCACTCATGACTGTGGTATCTGATCATCCTGAGTTTAACTAAAGGGTGAGGAAGCAGGAGGAAAGAACTGATGAGTCAGTTAAACAGGGTAATGAAAGCTGAAGGAAAAGGCAGCAATGGTGGCCAAGTCAGAAAAACAAATTAAACAGCAGTAAGGAGAAAAGGAGAAAGTGTGACTAAAGGATGACTGAAGTAGGTGGTGATTCACGATGAAACACTGAAGGAAGCATGGTAAGGGGATTGTAAAATAAATCATGTTTCCAGGAATAGTTAAGTTGTGCTGAACATCATATGACTCACTGGCGAAAAATACCCAATTCAAAACACATCTTCCTGGTGGCACAGAAAAAGCAGTGCTTTGCAACAACACTGCTAAGATGTCTAAAATTTACAAGCTAACACTGGTTTAGTTCTGAGGCTCATAAGCCGAGGCTCGAGGGTAGTGCAAAAAAGGGTAAGAGAATGAATGTAATAAAGTTGGGTTCATTAGCATGCGAATACACAAAGCTGAAATCAATCAAAACTAAAGAGTGAAACTTCCGTCTTCTCCCTTTTCACTGCCTGCTTTATACTTGGACGCAGGTCCACTTGGCCCCTCAGTCCATACCAATTGCAGCATTGCTCGGCATATCTGCATGGCGGACAAAGACAAATGGTGACTGATTACCAAAAGTTGGTCTGGCAAATGAAGAATGCATTCATCAACCACAGCCACACAAACCTATTTGTAAGTGTAGGGACAAAGCATTACAAGGAGCTTGTAGCCAGAAAGACCCTTGAAAACAACAACATTCATCTAAAAAGGGGTTTATCCTGAGATACTAAAATGTCAGACATCTAAAATGTATACAGACTATTATATTTACACATTTCCAAAACCACAATGGCTTTAAAAGTATGGGGTAGCGCCAAAAACACTTCAAAAAGCTGGTTATTTAAGTCTGAGTCTGAGTCTGATTGAGGTAGGCAGTCATCTCTGCCTGTAGAAGGCTGTATCTGACGGTGATATTGTACAGGTTTGTTGTAGATACTGTTCAGTAGTACTTGATAGATCTAGAACGATATAGCAGCTGATATTAGCTTACTGCAGATATATAAGTAATAATAGGAAATGCCACGTTTGATTATGTGATGTACAACAAAATCAGATTGTTTCAAACTCAAATATGGCCACAAAAATCCAGTTACAGTCACAAGCTAGTTTATGGTCTTTCCGGATGATTAGCTTTCAACAGGATTAATGTTGCAAATGGTTAACAATAATACATGCATAAAGCATTGGGGTCTTGCCTGTAGGTCTGCAAGCCCATTGGGACCCAACGGCCTTGAGTCAATTCGGGCCGGGCTCGGGCCTTCTTTTGTTTTTAATAGACCGGGCTCGGCCTGGTTCAAGTGATTGGTGTTGGTTTCCAGCCGAGGTCGGGCCTTAAAAGTTGTAGACTTTGTCAGGCCTGGCGGGGTAGGGCTGGAGGTTTTGGCCCTTGCAGGGCTCTTGTCTTGCCATAACAAACTAGGTCTATGTGTCTAATTGTTTTATTTTTTTTGCAGAATACAGTTTATCCATAACCTGCAGTGTGCAGGTTATGGATAGCACAATTCCATTGCTCAGAGAACAATGTTGCTTGTACTTGTTAGGGTAACGTTCATTTTTGGCAGCTGATTTGTCCAACCTATGTGCCAATTAAAAGCTTGTTTAGAAAATGGAGACATTTGCAGGTTTGTCTGTTAATCAAGAACAACAAGTCAATAAGCTGCACCCAGGTCGATTCAAATGTTTGTATGTAGCTACAGAGGCCTGCAGTACAAACAATATTTAATCTGGACTGTTTTTTAATTGTATCATTGTGCTCCAATATTATGGCATCTGCAGAGGCAATCAAAGGAAATAAGCTTGATCAGATACATACACTGTAACAACATGGTGGATTGCCTGTACCAAATGCACAAGAGCGAACTACAATAAAACAAAAGATGTTCTGTAACAGCTGAAATGTGACAAAGAAGTGAGCGCAACACCAAATAAAAACCCCACCAAGCAAAGGTCTTGTTAGCACCTCTGGCAATCAGCAGGACCTATAATGTCAGTATAGGTCCCGCTGATTGCCAGAGATGTATCGGTGAATAAAAGAGTGAATTCCTCTCTGTGTGCCAGCAAAGGAACAGTTGAAAAGAGTGCATTACAAGTTCTTTTGGGAAACTGGTTTTTGACTGACAGTAACTGGAACACGGTTTTGGTTGTCAGGGCTTGAAGCTTTATACATGTCTTTACATGAAGTTTAACTTTTCTCAGCTCCTTTTTCTCTGTATAATGCATCTGGAATGAAAGGAGTGGCATTTCACTTCCTAGTGAAAGTGAGTTAGACCTTTATCACTTAAAAGTTAGAAGTTAAGTTTCACCAAGCTTCACCGCTACAGTGAGGGAAGATTAGTTCTGAGTTTGACCTTAGTTGAAGTGTGGGTGTAAAAATGATTATGAGAATCTAGCAGATATGTGGCAGCATTAGCATGTTATAATGATACTGTGGCAGCAGAACGTATGCGAATGGTAGTTTGACACCGAGGCCGTCACCGAGAACGTTTTAGGGCTGCAGTGTGATGGCAAGCCGCAGCCCAATTCCTTGAATTCAATTTGCACAGTCTCACTGCCACCTGTCAGAGAACAAGTGAGAATCAGAGGGGAGGATAGGGTGAAAGGAGAAAGGAGAGGCATGTGACAGCACAGTGTTACTCTCACAATGGGCAGCGAGAAAACGGCTGGCGACAGACATACTGGAAAACAGACAGAATGGTGGAGGAAAATTCCCTGCAGTAAACGAACGAAGAGACTCCGAATGACAGAGCGAGCGTGGGACAAAGGCAACTCTTAGCCCGCAGGAGGGGGGAAATTATTCATTCAGTGAGCAGCTATTGAAACAGAGAGTGGAAACGGGAGAAGAAGGGAGGGTAATAAGAACAAGGGATGGCCTGGAGAGAAACAGAGCAGAAAGAGAAACCAGAGAGCCCAGGTCAAACAGGAATGAGTGCTGCGAGACTCAGCATTTTGAGTCAAAGTGAGAAAAACAGGCCAAACCGAGCCCTCTAACAGATGTCTTCTTCTCATTTCTAATGAATAACAGCCGAGCAGAGAGAAAAGATTTGCTGATGTCTTTGCACCGTTTAAGGTTTAGCTACTGCAGTGGACAAAAAAAATTTAAAAACACTCATAAAAGCAAATTTTGATCCCCAAAGTGTTGCACTTTGCACTTAAACACACACACACCTACAACTAAACACCTCAGGCACAGGCTGATACCTCTATCACACTTGCAGTCCTCCTCCTCTCTCTAAGCAGAAAAAAGCCTCCTAAAAGAGCTAAATTACACATCACACAACAGTTTCCTGATGCTAATATGCCCCTCCAAACCCCTGGGAAAGAAAGACAGACAGGTCCGCCCTACTCAGCGTGGATGTTGTTTTAATTCAAATTTATCATACGAAGAGAGACATTAAAAAAGAAGTTCACCTTTGATGTTGAACACGATTTTCTTCTATGTTCCAACAAGGTTTCAAAAGCACTTACTTTGCCAGAAGCCATTAGTGATTATTAGTGATTTCCTGAGCCACGAGAGGCACGGTGTGTGCTAGCAAATCAAGACGAAAACACCACCAGTGTGAGGATTTGAACAGAGGAAAAAAACACTGAAAAGAAAGAAAGTGCAAGGGGGGAGAGAACAGAGCACACGCTGGCTTTTAAGTTTGAGAGAGTTTCCATCTTTCATAAGGTTTGTCTATAGTTTTCCCAGAAGCGATAACTTCAACTGCCAGATGTTGGAGACGTGTGAAAGAACTCGACGTGATTCACGGTTTGGTTTCAGCTCGCAAGATTCAGCATTAGCAACCTGTATTCAGTACATCCTTAACTTCACTCAACATCATAGGATTTAAAAGGGGGATTCCACCAATTTTACCCATCAAAGTGTGTTTACATGTACTGAGGAGAACTACTGCATGCATGAAAAAGTTTGTATAAAGACCTCTGCTCCAGAGGGAGACTTATTAGACCTCTGTAGCCAGCCTCTTATCGATGCTTGAGGCAAGCTGCTCGAGGCTACATCTGCCAGCATAACACACCCAAACCTGAGAGCAAACTGTTTCACGGCCGAGTTGCATTGTGGGTAATGTATGCCCCAGGCTTTGACATGAAAGAAGAATGCATTGAATAAAAAAAATAAATAAAAAAAAAAGGACAATATCTGCTGCTTCAATTTTAATCCTTTTGTTCTAACAAAGTCTGATAATGTTATAGGAGTGCAAAGCTTAATCAGTGGAGTACTCTTTTTGTGAGAATATTTTATTATTTATGAGTCATAAAGCATGGAATACAGTTGAGAAATTACACACTAGGGAGGAGTTACTTGCCAACTTCTACATTTTTGTTTTGTTTACATCTTTTACTTTTATCTCAATAAATGAAATATTATAGCTACATTAGCACCTCCAAAAATGGGCCACTTTTAATTTTGGGACATATGCAAAGGAATTTCTGCAGGTTCCTGAGCTGAAAGGAGGCATCAAGCCAAGGTCCTGAGATATTTGATAAGATAGTGTGACAAATTCTTTGAAGAAACCTCAGCAGCCAAACTTTAACCCCAGTTTGCTTACACCCAGACAGCAACATTGTTATCTAAGCAGGGCACACTCGACGGGAAGAGCAAACAAATAAATGAGGAGACTCACAGGGGCGATAGGAGAAGGGAGGCTGAGATGGATGAGCGGCAGAGGAGGGGGGTTGGAGGATAAATGAAACATCTGATGCTTCTTCAAAGGGAACGGAGAGATAGAAGATGAAGAGGGAGAATGCGTGCTCCATGTTAGATGCAGAGAGAGACAGACAGATTGCCAGAATGATCAATTAGGGGATCAAAAGTATGCTGGATGTCAGGGTGGGATGGAGGGCTAATCTGAATAAAGGTAGGACTAGGAGATGGAGGATATCAAATATGGATTCAAGAACTTACTGACAACTAAAGCCCAACAACACCCCGGGTTCTCGCTTTGAAGTGTCACCACCCATTACTGGATGAATTGGTTTCTCTGACAGTCTCATCGAGCTCGCTGTGCATGTGACCACACATACGGCAACTGCAACTGAAAAGTCCAGCTGTCTAGACTTGAGGGGAAATTGGTTTAGGAAATCAGAGTGGACAGTTGAGTCCTGCCTTCAATTGGTTTTATTTTCCCATTAGCAAGGGACTGTAGAGAGGGGAGGCAATTGCAACTGTGGCGTGTCTTTGGACTTTAATGAATTCCTCCACTGGCCTTGCTCGGTCTGTCGGGAGCCAATTACGAGCAAACACAGAATTGAGTTGAGTTGCTGCCTAATACTTGATCGTCGTGAGAGAAGTCACATAAAAGACCTGTCTTATGGATGGAAAACACCATTGTCATCATTGTGTTCTTTCATGTGGTTAACTAGCCAAATTGGCCACATCGCCACAAAGATCAGGCAACTGTGCAAAACATGCAATTCAGCTATTGTGCAAGATCTGCCTTTGGGTTTTTGGATTTGTATCCACCTGCTTAAAGTCTTTTCAGAATGGTCTACAACCAGAAACACAGACAAAGTCACAAAGCATGGCTGCCACCAAACAATGACGCAGTTAGAGGACAACAGACTATGGTCAATGATCAACCAGACTACACAAAGCAGTGTTTCCATTGTGGAGACTAAACTCTTTGTGTGTGTGTGTGTGTGTGTGTGTGTGTGTGTGTGTGTGTGTGTGTGTGTGTGTGTGTGTGTGTGTGTGTGTGTGTGTGTGTGTGTGTGTGTGTGTGTGTGTGTGTGTGTGTGTGTGTTTTTGTGTGTGTGTGTGTGTACACGCATCAAGAGTGTTATCAGTCACAGAACAGCAATAATGCAAACAATTAAAACTTGTAAAATGTTTTCATGTCAAAATCTTTCCAAGACTTGTGTTGCTAAGTCCTAAAATGTCTAAAGACTGAAACAAAACAAATAACAAAACACAGCCATTTCACAGACACTGTCAGACAAATTACTTTGCTCTGTGCATACTTGTCCACAAATCATATTATGCAATTAATGTCAATTTCTCTTAAGCCTGCCAAGAGACTAATCAATAAAATAACTGTTCCCCATGTGTGTGCATGCGGGTAATTATACTCACATAACTGTTCAATCCAACTAATTAATATATTCTGTGTCTCCTCTCTGCTGGACTGCACAGCTGAGGAAAAGCAGCTATGCAGGGCCAACGGCTCTCGTGGGATGCTGTGGGAGACTTAGCAGCCAGATGCCCATCAGACAGCGCTCCAGAAGACCTGAGTTTGCTGTGAGGGACTGTGTACACACGCTCAGGGCTCCTCCTCACTTTATGCCCCTACTTTTGCTACAGAGGCAGAGAGGGAGGGATGGAGAGAGAGAAAATTGTCTTTTATTGCCTCTCTATCTATTGGCATATAGCAAAGGCACCCCCACCTCCTCCTCCCAACAGTCTAACAATGCTTCAATTCCTCTGGACTGCTCAGTCCCTCAGCCAACAAACTACCCACATCTCTAGTTCTCATGTAGTGGAAAGGTGACTGCCCCTGCTGCTCTGCACACAAACTGAAGCCCACGGTTAACTCCTCCATCAGGCCACCTCCGCCTCTCTGCAAGCATTAAGGGCATGCACAACAAGCTGGTAACAGAAACATATGCAATCACACGCACATTTTCCCCGCTCTCTCTTTCTGTGTCTTGCTGCCATAACTGATATGCATTTTCTGAGCATGACTTTTTTTCTTGATTCTTGCACCATCTTGTTCACAGAGAATATGAGATTTATTTATCAAACTACATGATTGATTCACTCTCACCACCGCTTTCTTGTGGCTCATAAATAATACAAAATGTGTATTCAGTTCAAAGTCCAAATCTTCTGGCGGCTCCTCCATAGAGTTTAAAAATGTTTTCTGTATCAACACAGCTTCTCCTCTCCAGCGCCAGGCCGCCCTGTAGTGATGTCAGGTTTGGTTCTGGTGACTGGTTAGCTCATTTAAGGCCAGAGGTGAATGAAACCAGAGTGGGTGGTCTTACTGGAGGTCACCTGTGGTGCTGTGAGGTTACAAGTTTAATGGTGGGTGTGGTGACCACCACCTGGATGTGTGGAGGTCTAAACATTAGACATTTTACTGACCCATTCATCAAGGCGTCTGCAGTTTTAAAGCTTGGCATGTCAAGAATAAATACCATTGTTTGACTTGTGAGGTGTGTGTGTTTTGTGAGTGAGGTGCAGTGTGAAGAATGAGTTTAACAGACTGCAAAGAAAGGCATGACTGGTGAAAACTTAGTTAGTGGCCATCACACTGTGTAAAGATTGTAAATGATGAAGGGCAAGATGGAAGAAATAAAAGTCTATTTTGAAGATAAACGTAAACGTGTGAAAGCAATATAGTTCTGGGACAAATCCGGACTGTGAATAATGTTTTGTTCTGCTGCCAAGGACCCACATTTAGCAAGACGTGGAACAGTTTGAACTGAGTCTAGACCATGATGTACACTGTCAGAATATTTCAGCTACGCGTTCGGTAACTGCCACAATGTATCTGCCACGCAAACGTGCAGAGACCGTAGACTGTTAAAACTAAGTAGAGACCCAGGGCGCAACTAGCCCTCATATACAGTACGCTTCCCAGCAGTCTGTGGCCAGCGTCCAGAGCTGCCGTGCCCGCCTCACACCGAGACTTGTAGACGCCAAGCCACAGACAGACAGACAGACAGCTGGGAATATCTACAGCAATATTATTATAGCCGCTTATTATGCAGTTAAAATGCGCAGAGAAGAAACGCGCGAAGGGTTTAAAAGAGTTTGTCAGGACTTACCTAAAAGACACGCAGAAGTTTGTTGACAGAGAGTCCAAACTTTGAGATGAAGTCTGTGTTAGACGAAGTAAAGCTGTGTTTTGTCCTGAACAACACGCGTCCACTGAATAATCCAAACGCTGCTCTGGAGCAGTTGTTGCGCTCAGTGAACGACCTCTGTCAAAACTCAGAAAACAACAAATTATCCGAAAACTGCTGAACGCACAGGCTGATATTAAACCTGCAACCTGGCTTTCCCTTGATACTCTTAAGGTATTTTGAATTTTTTTTTAACTTGTCGACAATGAGGGAGAACATTAAAAAAAGAGCGAGAAACCGTCCGGGGTCGCTGCGCCTCGGCCCCTCTCTCTGAATATGAGCCCCTTCAACTCCAACCTCAGTCCGGGCTTCGCAGCAGGGCCAGCAGGCGCCACCAGGTGCTCATTTACATAACTGCACCGGCTGTGTCCAATCACGGCTCCGAGCAAGGTGTCTGATTGAATATTCCAGCAGGCACACCATCCAATCAGAGCTCCCCGTAGGCGGGAGCTGTGACCTTAACAAAACTGTAAAATGAAATTCAACGTGAAGCCTTTGGGGGCGATGGGAGTTTCTTTGTTACAGCAACGCTGAGGTTTGGGGAATATGACATATGATACGGCGTCACGCAGAGCGTTTCACCTTGTTAACCCTTTGCATGTAAGAACATTTTGCTCTGATGTTTTAAAACGGATGTTTTAATAATATAAACTTGTAAACTCACTTGAATTATTATCTGTTCTCTCAGCATCTGGTCTGTGCCATTTAATGTGGACCCACAACACACTGCCTTGGTATTTACCTCTAAAGGAAACTTTATTACAGAGTATTGGTGGTGTAACTGTATACCATTACTGCCCCTGGGCTATAATGACTCGGATTGAAGGGTTTGCACGTAAAACACAGAAATGGAGCTGGAACCAGAAGAGTTGTTGATATGGCACCCCGAGGCAAAGCAGGAGTGAAATGGGAATTCATGTTTTAAAAGAGCCACATGAGTGTATGTTTATGCTGAATTACATCAAAAGTTGAACCAGTCAGAAAAACAGGCTGTGCAGGACTTACAGTCTGTGTTAGTACTTGTCTGACTGAGAGGAGGGAAATCTTAGCTGGTGCTCAATCAGCAGCGAGGGACAATAAAGGTAATTTAACACACACTGAGCTCCACCTTGGATAAACAGAGAAGAGAGGAACACTCTCTCTACTGCCTAATGTTCACTGGTGTGTGTGAATTGTGTAATGTGTGTGTGTGTGTGTGTGTGTGTGTGTGTGTGTGTGTGTGTGTGTGTGTGTGTGTGTGTGTGTGTGTGTGTGTGTTTTTTAACTTGCATATGTACACATTATCTCACGAATCCTTTGTTTTGCCAATAAGTCAAATGTTTTTGACTAAAATGAAGTCAGCAAAGTGCCATGCAGTGGTGGAAAGTAACAAAGTACATTTACTAAAGTACATTTCAGAGGAACATTTTTTACTTTTCACTTTAACATACTAAACGGTAGCTATTCTGTATGACAAGTAGGCCTACTAGTACTTTTGATACTTTAAGTACATTTCTTGCTAATACTCCTATACTTTAACTTACGAGGAATTTTGAATGCCGGACTTTTACTTGTAATTGAGTATTTTTAAAGTATGGTGCTGGTGAGCTACCAGGGTGCCCCTGGTGCTGCTACTTTTACTTAAGTACATAATCTGAATACATCTTCCACTACATGTGCCATGTATTTGAGATTGCAGGTTATTAACAGTTTTTTTTCCTCCAGAACTAACTAAGTGTGTGCTAATGCGTGTTTCTAATGTGTGTTTTAATCATATATTCATTATTATGATACAAATGTGTGTGTGTGTGTGTGTGGGGGGGGGGGGGGGGCAAATCCCCATCCTCAACCCTTCATCCTTCCTCCCTCCCTCCCTCTCCAAGTGTCTTTTGTGTTTATAAAGACTTTAGCTGGACTTTCATCTGGCCTGGCCTCGTTCTCTCTGCATATCATTAACATTCTCTCACCACTTTTCAATCCAGAGCTAAACCCAACCAAAGCACTCCTCTCTCTCTTTTTGTGTTTAATGGTTAAGCCTCCCTTTTTCAGTCCCATACAAAAAAAAACATAAAAACTAATCTTGCGAGCAGTTTTTTTTCTCTCTCTGTGATCATGATTTATTAATGTTTTCTGGTTCTCATACAGGCACAGCTTTTTTTTTCTAAACCTTGTTTTCCAATAATGCTAAACAAATAGAGTGATGAGTTTAAGATGAAAATTAAAGGGATGATAAAGAAATCATTGTGGATATTTTAGAGTTATTATCCGTGACACTCACTGATTACCAAAAAATGATCCTCCTGATGAGCGCAGTAATTGTCAGCCCTTGTTCTCTCTCTCTCTCTCTCTCTCTCTCTCTCTCCACAGAGCCGTTCCCTTCTCTTTTCAGCATTTTCTGTTGTGCACATCGTCCAACTGGCACTGCTTTGTTCGTTGTCCGGGCAACTGCAAATCCCCTGGCAGAAATTATGACCTTTTTCACTATTATTTGCTCACCACCCGGCACCTCCTTGCTCATATTCTTTGTGTATCTCACTTTCTCTTTGCTCTGATCTTTTTTTCATATTCACTCTTCCTTTTTCACAAAAGTTCCAGTTTTAGTTTGTTGTCACTAAAATGCCCTTTCTCCCTCCTCCCTCCTCCCTCTCTACCCATTCTCACTTTGAGTGAAAACCAGTGTAGCATAAAAAGCAGGTCTGATCCTGTGAGGAATTCACTGAGTGAGAGAGAGAGAGAGAGAGAGAGTTGTATAGCACTTTTGAGTCAGCATGGACAAGAAAGCACTCGGTGTTATTAGGTAAGGAAAGATAAAAAGAATGAAAAAGAATGAGTTGCCTGAAACATCAATAGTCTGTCAAGAAGAAGAAAGGAGTTTTTTCAACAGAGAAAAAAGTGTTTAATGTTGAAAGAAAGTCTTTACTTAAAAAAAAAAGTTATTGCATTCAGCAGAAAATTACCATTTTCATCCAAAGTTGCTATTGAGAAGGGATGACAGATGATCTATTGCCTGTCATTTTGAATACACAGCCGGAATTTATCACCTCTCTTACATCACTATGGTCAAAAAACACAAACATCTGAATTAGAAATGGAAGTGTTCAACTTAAACAAAGGCATGGTACAACACACACACACACACACACACACACGTACACGCACACGCACACGCACACGCACAGCCTGTCCACCCCCTGTCATGGTCTGACAGCTGTGCAGGGCTGCAGGGTTCAGACATCACAGATCAGTTGCAGAATGCGAAGCTTGCAGTATGTTGGGAACCGGCGTAAAACCACATACCAAGCATACTACCCCCTGAAATTTCTCCACCAGTGTCCTTTTCACTGGGAATATCCAAAACCAATAAATGTCTCCACGATGTGCAATGGTCAACACACTACAAAAAAGTCCCGCAGCTCCTTTTAGCACAAAATACCCTCTTTTTTCACATGCATGTGTGACTTGAGGTCCAGGTTTGATTTAAACATACATGCATGCATGTGTGAGAGTGTGCGTATGTGTAAATGTACAACTGTGGACTACATGCACCCCTGTGCCCCCCCCAATGTCTGTTTACTGTGCCTTTTCTGTGCTCTGTCAGTATCCGTGTCACAGGCCCAGGGCAGCTTGTATTTGATTGGCCCCTGGAGAGGATCTGGGAGCGGTGGAGGTGTCAGGGGTCACAGGGTCAGCGTCTGCCTCAGGGAAAAGTTCCTGGGTGGGGGTCAGGGTGGGCGTCACAGCCCTGTAGCTCTCTTTTAGGTGTTCGGTGAGGAAACAGTCGTGTCAGCTTCTCTCACTTTCCTCAGAGCTCTCTGACTTTCCTGTCGTCTCTGTTTTTTCCCTGTTGTTTTTCTATTTTTGGATTCAAGATTGTTGGTATATTTTCTTAACAAGATAGCTCTGTCAGGCTTTTCTTAGGCACAGTGATGGTTTAAGCTAAAAGCCTGGGGAAACGTCGTCTGGGAACCATGATGTTGTTTGTCTGTACAAACCTTTGTGGCAAACCATCCAAAAAGTTGTTGTGACATTTCAGTCTGGACCAAATAACCGACTTTTAAAGTGACTCTACCGATACAACGTCCTCTTTTGTCTGTATTTTCTGTTTTTAATGATCTTATTACTACTTTCAAGCAATCTTTTCTTCACCCTTTTGAAGTCAAACAGTGCTTATAGACACAGGAAAGAACTTTAAACTTAACAGATTCATTTTACTGGCTGACTCAGTGCAGAATCTCTCATAGATACTCAACTATCTCCTGGATGAATCTGACCCTGCCTTGAGTGTCCTTGTGATCATGCAGCTGGATGTGTGTGAAGTGTGATGAGCTCAGTGTTGTCAGGGGAATGTGGGGAGAGAGAGGGTGAGATGGGAGGGAGGCAGGCTGAGGGGAGGTGGGACTGGGTGTTGGTGTGAGGGGGTGGGGGTTGGGGTTTTTCAAGATGACCCCTCACACAGTCAGGAGTCCCTGGAGACCCTCTCAGCTGTAGCAGCACACTTGTGTCTCCTCTTCCTCGTGGCTGGAGGTGGAGGACGAGGGAGGGGTGATGCAGACTCTTTTTGGGTGTCCGGTTTCTCCCCCTCCCCCCTCCCCCCCTCAGAAATCCCCTCTGTACACATGAACACACACATCTGACAGTGTGGAGGACTACAGCCTGTGCTATGGCATTTGGGAGGCTCATCTACAACTGTCGCCCTCTGTTCAAACTGTACCCACTGTAGGATTTTACTTCCCTTTTCCTCACCCCTTCCCCCTCTCCTCTCTTCTCCTCTCCTCTCCTGTCTGAGCCAGCCCTTGAATGAATGGTCTCCCTTTCTTCTCTAATCTCCCTGCGTTGCTAACAATAGAGCTCCAGGAATTATTCACTATAACCACCAGCGGATGTACTCTCTGATCTTCTTTGTCTGGCCCTCCACCCTATACTGTCTTTACCAATTATTGTGTGTGTGTGTGTGTGTGTGTGTGTGTGTGTGTGTGTGTGTGTGTGTGTGTGTGTGTGAAGACATATAATTATAGCTATCCTTTAATTATTTTAATTGATATTCAAATTGGACGAAGCCCAAAGGAGAAACAAAACTCAGCTAATATACTGAAGCAATTTTGAACGCCTTGCTTGAGGACTTTATTGCCATGGTAACCCAAGTCTGATCTGCTTCCTGTCTCCACTGCTGGATCTCAAACTCCCTCACTTAAAAAAAAAAAAAAAACCAGGCACACTGTTGCTGGCTCCTTGCAGGGAGAGTGAATGTTGTGGCGGATTGGAAGCAGCTGAGGACAGGACAGGGTGGGTGGATGAGGATGGTGGTGGAGGAGGTGGGGGTGGGGGCACAGAGGGCGTGCGAATGAGTGCCATTGCAATCCAGTGAGAGGTGGTGCTAAAAATACCTACTGACACATGGGCTCCAACTCACAAACAGGGTCACAGACAAACACACAAGCCAGTGACCAAAGAGGTCTCATTCATGCACCACCATGCACAGAAACACACATATTCATTATAAAACATACCCAACACATCAATGTGACAATTAAAAAATGTATAAAGCCTAAAACACTATTGAAAATATAACTGAACTATATAATACTAAATCCCTCTGAGTTTGCATTGGTAGTGCTTTGTGTTTTGGAGAGCTCTATATCAAACAGAGAGCAGGCACTTTCCTCACTCAAGCACTGGTGCTCTGAACAAACAAACCCAGCTTCCATATTGTGACCCTCTGGAGAAGGAATATAGCAAAGCTGCTCTGTACACATTGAGTAGAATGCTCGCTGTGGCTAATATTGTTTCCGAGTTTACCTCATGATGACATGCTGCCGGGATGGCTTACTAAGCGACGATCACCTGTTACAGTATTCAGGTTTGTGCCTTGGTTTCACAGGCATACAGTAACATACTTTGTTACTCTCCTCCATTGCAGATGATGGTAGTGGAAAACCAACATGACAAGAAGCCGAAGAGGATATCCAATCTTCAGGGCCGAGGCCTCGCCACCCTCTAAAGCACCGCTGGAGCACAGGACGCTGACTGGAGGGACAACTGCCCAAGTTGTAAATCTGTGTGTGTGTGTGTGTGTGTGTGTGTGTGTGTGTGTGTGTGTGTGTGTGTGTGTGTGTGTGTGTGTGTGTGGTCCCTGTATATAAGTGAACATTTTAACACAGCAGAATAGGGATCTCTGGCACAACTTCACCTACTTCCAAGGTGCATGGATAAAGAAAATTGTCTCAAGAGGTTTATCCTGAGGGGTTTGGCCCCTTGTTTGGGAACTGGACTAAACTACCTGACTGTATATAAAGCAGGTCCACCTCGAGCAGCTGCAACAGTAAAATGCTGCTTATGCATTGTGACATTAATGATAACAACCCAATAATGCCATGTAATATATCATACCATAAAATCAGTCACAGGGGACATTTTATTGCCAAAAATGCGCTTTTACTTCTGTACTTTTACTTGAGTAAAATATCTGAATACTTCCATTCTGGCTATCCACCGCTGACCCTCATAATAGTTTGTGACCCACCTTTTTTTTTTTTACTTTTTAAACTTTTTATTTTTTGAACTTTTTATGTGACCCACCTTTTTTAAAGGTGATAAAACCATACAGTCTAAGGATAAAACTGATCAGGGTTGTAATATCATGTAACACTATTAACACCAAATGGGAAGCCTGTGCACAATCAGCTTGGTGCACCTGACTGTTAACTGCAGCAGAGACTCATACTAATACTGGCTTTGACAGCCCTCTAGTGACCACAGAGCTGTACCTGCCAGATGAGATGTAGAACTATAATTTACTATAATGAGACTTACTGCAGTTTAGTTGTTTTTATTAGGCCAACTGGGACATTTGATTTTAGTTTTTGTCTTTAAAGGAAAAGCTAACACACTATTGTTGTTCTCCCTCATCCTGATTGCTTTTTACAAATTCCCACTCACTCTTTATCTCACCTGCATGTGTGTGAGTGTGTGCATGTGTGCGTCTGCAGGGCCCAGGGGACCGTATGAAACCAGACTAATGAATTTTTCTGCTCTGCTTAAGCTCAGGCGCTCATATGAAACCAATTCATTCTCCCTGGTCTCACCCACATGTTAGCCAGGGTCACATAGGGAGCATGAATGGGACAAGTAAAAGAGAGGGGGGAGAGGGCAAGGGTCCCCACAACAACCTGATTGCGTCATGAGAAATCTTTCCAAGAAGAAAAAAAGAAAAGATCATATTCAAACCACATGGGCATTTTAGGCGTGACCAGTGCTGGCAGCAAAGACATTTAACACAGCAGAATTTAATTAACAGTTTTGAAATTTATGGTGTCATGCTCCAGTAAATCTGGGGCCTTTGTCTGGCTGTAATTACTGCCATACAGGTTTGAGGGCCACAACATAGTTAGAGCTCTAGCTGGGGAAATTAAGCAGCTCATGGCTCTGGCTACGAATCGAAAACAATTCCAGATGATTCCTCTCTTCCCTCCTCTAAATTTATCTAGTCAGCAAATAGCATCCGTGAGTACCATACAAGTTAGCACTGAATCTAAATTATGCAAGGTTAGGGGATTTCCACCCACTTCCATCCCGTAAATAATAATTATGGCAGTCCTTGGTGGTGATTATCATCATACTGTCTCAGCCACTCATGAATGGTGCCCAATGGGTCACGACAAACATAATGAGATAATAGCATGAGCCAGATTTACTCTGACAGGAGGATTTGATTGGCATAAATAATTTGACAAACACTGTCAATACAGTTATCCCATATTGACTGATGAGACATAAATCTCAAGCGTATGTTTCACATTTCTGATGCACGACTATGGAAATTGTTTTATTAGAAGCTGGGAGGGATGATAATTTATTCCTTATGCTTTACAGTTAATAAAAGCAGTGGCGCAGTGGACAATGCGTGGAGGTATATTTTATTGTTTGAGCCATATCTTCCTCCCATGCACATCCTGTTTTATTAAATGTAGTCATGTAAGACACACAGTGGTATGAAAATTGGAAGTGCTTTGATAAACAAACACCATTATAATAAAAGCAAACTCACAATGTATCCCAGTGCAGCATCTTTTTAAGAGACTATTCTCCTATTCACTCTTGAGGGGATCAGACACACAACATAAAACCAACACATAAAACAAGCAATGTATTGTAATATTACTGCATTATAATTATTAATGCATTAATATGTAAGCATCATTAATGTTGCTGTTGGTAAAGGTGGAGCTAATTTCAACTACTTTTTATAGTGCTGGTTAGCTTAATCCATAAAAACTACGGTCACGATTTTGATTCTAAATAGAAAGTCAATCAGCTGAGCTTTCAATTTTGATCATTAAAATCAAAAGCAATAACACACGACAGCTAGCTTACTAGTAACATAAGACGCAGCGTAACGTTAGCTTACCAGTAGCTTGCATCTGCACTTTTCCGCAGACACCATGGCCACTGCAGGAGTTGGTGATGATGGAGAAACAACAGAACTGGAAAATCCTCCTGCTTCCCTGAAGTCACTGGTGTGTGGCAACATTTTGCCTTCCTGACTTAGCTATGTAGCTAAACCAACGAGGAGGTAATGTATGGAGTTGGCTCCTTCATGGTGCATTCAGGTGCACCTCGTAAACTCTGAGAAACTGTTGTTGTATAGTCCCGTTCTACCATCTAGGGGATCTTAGGCATTGCTGTCACTGCTGAAAAAAAGGTAAAATTAAAATCGAATCGTGAAATCCCTAATAAAAATAGCTCATAATTTATTAGTTGATTTATAGGCTACTTGTATAAATAATGTGAATCTACAAAGTAACTACTAACTGAAGCTATAAAGTAGTATAAATAGCAATACTAAGGTAAAGTACAAGTACGTCAAAATTGCACTTAAGTACAGTACTTCAGTAAATGGACTTTGTTACACCACAGACACTGGCATTGCAGAAGCTAATAAGTTTTAATATTGGACTGTGCATCCATCCATTTTCTATATCTCCCACGCAGGTTAGATTGGAGTCTTTCCCATAATGCATTTAGCAAAAAGCACATAGCTCATAATACTGTGCTTCCATAACTCATAGATATGTAGCACATCATATAGTTTTACATGTAATGAAAGACCCATTTACAAATGGTTATACCATGAGAGCTCAAGATTGCTAATTACTTAAATTATTCCTTAATGATTTGTGGTCGGGTGCATCTTACTTCATTTCATGTTATCTGCTTCATCTGACATTTACCGATTAAGTAGTTTCGGAGGACTTTAATTAGATCTGAGTATGTTGGTACACCACTATCAGCAGATCTCATAGAAGTAAATATCTGTCTTTAGTAAAAAGAAGGTCCCTAAATAATTACAAGACAACTCTAACCACAAACATCTCCATGAAAATACATTTAGAACGGTCTATTTGGCATTCAGGCAGTGTACAAAGTGTAATTAGTCTGATTATGTCCAAGATGTCCTCTTTGATCACAAATCTCTAAAATGTTGTCAAAACATTTAAAGGAAAAGTTCACACATCATCTGTTCTCAGTTTAATTATATGCATTTGAAATGAGTAGGAGTTGGCATGGAGGGTATGTTTTATTTTTTATTAAAACAAGAAGTCACAGAGGGTTCATCATTGAAAGATCTTTCCGACATGACAACATATTTCTTTCAACATTATCTCACACGTTACAAGTAAATATCTTAAAGATGTCTTTAAATAAAATACAAAAGCAGTCATGGACACATATATGGTTTAGAGGATTATTTTCTTTTATTGCAGAAAGCAGTCCAGTCATCATTGAGCATAGGATTGAAATGAGGAATGCAGCCTGAACACAACTCAAGTCTAAACCCCACACTCTCCAGACGCTGTCAGTTTGAATATTTTCAAAAGAAAACAAAAATTCACATCAACACAACTAAAAGTCTGTTTTGTTTCTAACAGTATGGTAGTGTTGAGTAACTGCTTTACATTGTACCAATGGTAGACATGACTGCATGTGGCTGCAGTGTGATGCATTACACAGTAACACAGCACTGTGCTGTAGAGTTCCCCAGTGAACAAATAAATGAGGTACGACAGCACACAATAATACAGCACTCAGGATTGTAGCGGGGCCATCACACAGTAAAGTAAGTGTGTGTGAGAGAGAGAGAGAGAGAGAGAGAGAGAGAGAGAGAGAGAGAGAGAGAGAGAGAGAGAGAGACCGGTCAAACAGCAAAAATTTCTAATTTCAACATAAAATTTGCTAAAAACATGGCATTACCAAACACTTTAGAATCGCCTGCAGCAGATGTCTTAACAGCATTAAAATATCGGACCTTGAAATTGAGAACTGCGTCAAAGTTATAGTTCATGAAAGAACACAGATGAAGTGTGTAATGTTATTTATAATGATGGACAGATAGGAAGCTAAGATGGCCAGTCTCTCTTTCTGTGTGGTTAAAGGAATAGTTAGCGGTAAATACGCTTATTCACTTTCATGCAGAGTTAGGTGATAAGATCCATACGATTCTCAGATACAAGAGTGGCATCAATCTTCTCATCTAACTCTCAGGAAGGAAGCAGATTTCCCAAAATGTAAAACTATACCTGTAACTGATTGTTAAGCAGTCTCTGTTGGCTCAAACCCACTGCACTTCCATTAGCATATAAACTTGCTAAATGAGTGTAGTCAAAACCCTACACTAAATACTGTAGATCTCCAGCAGCATCTAAAGGATCATTTTTCTAGTAGTTAAAACACTACAAGTTAAGTTCCTGAAACAGCCTCATCCAGCAACACAGGATTCAAAAACACTCTTCTCCCCCAATTCCAAACATTTTTATTTTAATTTCCTGCTGACTCTGTAGAATCCCACCATATAAAATATCACGCTCCGATACAATATTATCTAAATCAAAACCAAGTTCAAATAAGTGAACCTCTAACAGAGCCGTAGTACTGGTAACCGCAAAACCGTTTGTGTCAAATGTTGGTTTTATTCATTCCTCTTTTTATAGTCCAATATCTTCCAAATCCTATCTCCACACCCTTTGACCAAAGTTGTGACAAACTATGGTCAACAAAGAAGATTTGGAGTCATGGTCTTAAATCTCCAGCTGCTCTGAGAGCCAAATAGCTGCTCCACGGAATGACATCATATCGACGGTGCATCTGATTTGTTTTATCATCTTTTCCTGAACTTTGGCATCTCAGCTGTGAAGTCACTTATCAATAAAGAGATGGAAAACCAGTTGGTTGATTATTCCAGGCTGAGGGAAGTTAATTTTACTTTTGCTTCTAAGAACTACACGCAAAAAGATCAAATCAAACCAAACCAAACCCATTCCTAGAAGCAACACTAAAGAACAATCTTCATGGATGAACAAGCAGAGCAGAGGCACAGCAAGGAATACATGAATATACTCTATAAATTATAGGGAGAAGGAAATGGGGTGAATTCATTAGAATAGATCATGTTAATGGACAGAGAAGGTAATGATATGAGAAAAAAAGAGAGAAGGAATGCAGATTTAGGAAAAAAAAGGAATGAAAAGTGCACAGGGGTTAACGGGGAGAAGTCAGGGAAGAGAAACAACTTATGGCCGTCTGCATGTCTTTATCACTCGCACTCATTTTCCCGAAGGACATTGTACATGTTGACAGTAAAGCCAGACGGCTTATCTTCCTTCCGTATTGGATGTCCAAACCCCTCATCTTCATCATCTCCGTCCTCATCATCGTCTGCGTCCCGGTCTCTCTCTTCCTCTGGCTCGGTGCTGGACTCTCCGTCATCATCATCGTCCCTCTCTCCTGTTCCTTCATCCACCGTCGTCCTTCCTTGCAGTGCAATAATCTCCGGCAGGTCTGGGTGGTTTTCCCAGTGCTCTGTAGACCATAAATAATCCAAAGAAATCAATTAATTCCACCCACCTGCCGTTTTAACCTTTTTAAATACACTTGAAGCTGAAATGATGAGTCATAGAAAAGCCTCTTTTACCTTTCAGGCAGCTGTAGCCAGGTGGTTTAAGACAGAGGCACAATCTGCCATCAACTGCCAACCGCAGGATACTGTTAGCTGCTCTGTAAGCATCGTTGCGAGCTGCTTTTGCTGTCTTATAGCCTCTCCTCTCTGCCCATGCTAAAGAATGCAAAGACAGATGGAAGAGAGAGACATGGCAGGTGTTAGTGACAGTATACCAGATCATGGTATTGGCTATAATTAAAAGGAAAAGTATGGTGATATTCTTTTTCTTTAAGATTATTTTTTGTGGCATTTTAGGCCTTTAATTCCACAGGACAGTTGAAGACATGAAAGGGGAGAGAGAAGGGGAGTGACATGCAGCAAAGGGCCGCAGGTCGGAGTTGAACCCGCGGCTGCTATTGCGAGGAGTAAACTTCTATATATGTGCGCCTGCTCTACCAACTGAACTAACCCGGCCACAATGTTGTTTTTCTATTAGCCAACACACCTCAAACATCACTGGCTCAAAGTGGGGATTGGCTTTTAAAGAGGTTTATATTTTATCGATAATGGGCCACGACTTGGGTGCCTATTAAGGGAAGTTGGCCATCTTAATATTTGTACATATGTACGAAGGTGGTGGTGAGGTAGATGAGTAACTGTGCACATATGATTCCCAAACTCTTAAAAGAGACAACAAATTAGAATGGTGGGTGTCCCAAACTTACCTTCACACACATCCCAGGCAGTCCAGTTGAGCTCTTCAGACCCCTGGCTTCTATTATGGGCTTTGTTCTCCATCAAACTGGGATGTGTGAGCTTCAGCGCAGAGCGGAAAGGGGTCCTTTCACACAGATAACCAACTGAGCTGTAGGGCTCCTGCAGCTGAGACACTGGGTAGATGCCTGCCAGAATCTAGAGAAAATAAAACAAAAAGGCACAGATAAAAGAAAAAAAAAAAATCAATAAGAAAAACCAGAGAGGTCCAAACTTTTTGAAAATGGCATACATATTGTATAAAAAAAATTAACAGTTGAAAGATAAAATCAATAATCCATCTTCCCAAAGGTGTGTGAGTGCGCTCTTTAAAATGTTCACAAAGTACACAAAAGTGAAGCTGTACCTGCAACTGTTTATTGACCAGGGAGGGGAAAACCAGTCCAGGGCAGTCACAGAGTTTGACTGTCGGGGTGAGGTAGTAAGTCTGGAAGTATTTGGTGTGGCCTGGGGTTCGAGACACGCTCACCACCTTCCTCCCCACCAGGCTGTTTATAACCGATGACTTACCAACATTTGGAAAGCCTGCGGGGGAAAGAAGGGATAGGTTTAAGATCAATCTTTAATATCGACAAATGATGTCCCCAATTTGGTTTGCTGATGTTAGCCTGAAGTTGTCCAGGGGATTGGAGAAAAAGCTACTTCATATTTTGATGCAATTATCTTTGTAAAGTAAAAAAAATAAAAAGAAAAAAGAAAGAAAGACTGAAAAACTGAAAAAGAAAACTGGTTAAGATCTTGAGAAAATATCCCAGTTAAGGAGTTTCTTAGAAACTGCTTTTCTTTGCAAGATTTTGTTTTGGAATAATCAAAAAAACTCTCACAAAACTTTCACTGTATGTGGCTACAGGGTTCTATTTCTCAGTGTAAACTCAGATGTATACCTATGCAGCCTAGTGTGAGAACCCCATCTTTGTACAGCTCATGGGATGGGCTGCTCATCTCCATAGCGCTGTCAGTTTGATGCTCCATCAACACCGTCTCTGCTCCTTCATCCGGCTGCTCCCCATCCAGATGCTCAGCAACGGCATCTCTCTTAATCTTCCGCTCCCAGCTGGATAGGTCAACTTTGAAAACGAGAAGTAACATTTAAAACAAATGTGAATATGCAAAGAGTCACGTTTACAGAGACAACTGACAGAGGATTTTATGGCTTTGTTAGGAGTATGCAAGATTAGAAGTGGACAGACACCCACCTTTCCCTGCTGTGATCTCCTGACAGGCCTTCAGGATATCTAAAGGACCTCCAGCGTGACTCCAGTCAGCCTTCTTCCTCATCCTCTTCTTCTGGAGTACTACAAGTCAGCAGACAGACAGATGGTTATTCTCAATGCAACAAGAGTCAGTCGGGTTATTCTGGGGATGTTGCACTAAAACAAATTCACTGAGTGACAGGTTTATTACAATTTCAATGTCTTGTCTATGGTTATCTTTTCCATCCTCTATTTTTCACTGTCTCCCTGCCTGCTACCCTCCCTCTGCTCACCTGTGCTGTAGGGCTGTCCAGGGTGGGAGGTGAAACAGACTATTTGCAGGTGGGGGAACTGGGAGGTCATGTAGTGTTTCCAGGCGATCACCATTGGAGGAGGACACAGGTCGGCTTTGTTCAACACCAGGATCACCTGCTTCTGAATATCTCCTGTGATGTAGTGGTACAGGGCTGGAGGGAACTGCAGCACCTGGGTGGTTTAAATGAGGATACCCATTATTAAAACAGCAATAATGACCTATTCAACAAAAACTACTAGATCATATCCTTATTAATAGAAACGAGACAAGTTGTGCTGTTTTTAACTTAACATTAATACTGGAAACTGTAGACTTCAACACAAACTATATCTAGCTTCAAAGTTAGAATAAGTAGGTCAGGAGCTGAAGTCTTATAATTAGAACCAAAGAACTGGATTTAATTTTACCTTGGAAATTAAGTCATGAGTAACAAATTATATTGACACAGAACCTTAAATAAACCCATTTTCCCCTCACTTTATCAACAAAATTACAAAAAAGGATTTAATGAGACACTTATGAAGGACAACAAATGGTCAATGTGAAATATTTTGAGACATTGCTAAACTGAACTGTTGATCTAAGGGTCTAATTTATCCAAATACATAATATGACTATTTAATTTGTCGTCAAACAATAAGCGCCAGTAAACCAACAAAATTGTAGTTCTAAAACCATGGACCTAGTAATATATTTCAGTATCGGATATGATCATTTTCTCCCTTTCTTTGCCCCTAAATGTACTTCTTTTTTGTGTGGCTTTCATTGCCTTTATTTACAGGACAGATTAGGTGTGGAAAGTGGGAGAGAGAGGTGGATGACATGTAGCAAAGGGCCGCAGGATAGAACTGAACCCTCGGCCACTGGGACAAGGACTGAGCCTCTGTACATGCAGCGCACGCTCAACCAGGTGGGCTACCCAGGCGCACCCTAAATGTACTTCTATGTTCATTACTAATTGTCTTTAAATCTTTCCAGGTTGTCAATATTCCTTTTATTTTGTCTTGACATTTTCCAAGATAGAGCATCATACATGTATCCTGTCAAAATAAAAATAAGGTCTGTTATAATGTGAACAATCATTTTGGGTGGCCGAATTGGCAAACAGAAACATGACAAATTTGAAAATGTGTGTCAGTTAAATAAACAGATAAATAAATCGAGACCATGTCAGATATTCAGACACTGTGTCTCCATCTAGTGGTCTGATCCATCCCGCAGGCTTTTGCTTACTGGGTGCCTGATGTCCACAATGAGCAGGATGACATCTGACATCTCCAACACTCTCCATAGCTGCCTCCATGTCTAAAAGAATGAAAAAAGGAATGGGAAGTAAGGTGAAGTTTAATACTGTAAACAAAACAAAGTCATGTCCATCTATGAATTCACAATTTCTGTTCTTATTGAGCCAGACAAATTATTAGGAAAGAATGGTAAATTAAGATTTTTAAAACACATATTTATTATTCTGTTTAATGTAATGTTTCTTTTTAATACCATAACAATAATAATATCCAGTCAAACAGGCATCATTTTTTTCCTCAGCTCCACTTAAAAAGCCATCATCTCTAGATTACTGAGAGACACTTATTACAGCACCAGCTGCTTCTGCTGTGATGTGCCTCCTGAGCTCAGAACACACTTTGAAATTAAATGACCTGCAGGGTTTTTGATTTAGAAAAATAGCGTTACCATTTTTACAGCCTGAGCTAAACTGAGCAATATCAGAGTCCCCAGTGGAACATACCAGACAATAAACAGGCATGTAAAACTATTCTTACAAATCCCCACATGATCTAACTTCACCACAATGAAATATTCAGTTCATGGTAAGTCCTGGCGTTATATGCTGGATAACAGCCTCACCAGTTATGTCTATAAGCAGGATTACTTCATGCTGTTATCTTTTGTCAAACATTTTAACAGGATTCATAAATACTAATTTTGCACAGAAAAGGTACTGCTTTTAAAACCTGGATCTCATATAATAAAAATGTTTCTATGGCTGTGTGCTAAACCTACTGCTCTCAGCTAAAGAAAACAATTAACACTGAGGGCATATTGGCTCAAAAGCAAGTGTGTACACCAGAGAACGTTAATAAATGGACTAATCCTGGTTCATCAGAAAATTGGCTAGGTCTGACCTTTATTGGTGTGGGATTTAGTACAAAGAATGGAGTGAATTGTGACTTGCTGGATTAATTGCTAGGACAAAGACTGGAAAAGTATCTGAACTGAGGCATTAAATATACAGTAACAACAAAGTTCATTTGGGTTGTTAACACAATGTTGAAACTTGAAAATGAAGCTGCGTCATTCACATTGCCCAGATCTGGTCACCTAACTGTCTGATATTCAAAACAAAACGAAAAGAAATAATTTAAGGAAAGAAAAAGAGTTTCTGGTCCAGCACTGGCACTTTGATGGTCAAAAAGCACTGGAGAGTGTTTAAGTAACTTACCTCCAGGTTGTGCTCAAAGTGGCTGAGAGAGCCTGTGGGGTTTCTGGAGTGCATGTCATCCAGGTAGTCTCTAAACATCTTCTCCTCTTTCCTCAGCAGGTTCTCTCGTGTCATCTCATAACTCCAAGGCGGTCGCAGTGGGAAACCAAGACCTGGCAGTGAATAATTAAGTTTCAGCGTGTCAAGCAGTGACCCACTCCATTAACCTACTCTACTCATCTGTTTAGCTTATTTTGAGGATGTCATGTGGAAAGCATTAAAAACAGCCAGACCTTTCTCTGAGGGGAAGATGTCACTGATGTTGATCTCAAGTTCTTTGTCTGAGACTGGCTGCAGCACCTTCTCCCTGGCCAACTTCTTCCTCTTTTCCACTTCCTCCTTACTCTCTTTCTCAAAGTGCAGTCGGAACCTGAAGACAGGAGTGTGTGTTTATGTTTTGAAATCATTTCAAAACATGCATCTACCCAACGATCTACTTTTTCTAGATTTAACTTCTCATCACACACAAAAGAAACAGATGTCTTAGTCAAAGTTAGATGAACACACTGACAATACAGAGTATGGTGTTTTCTACAACTAAATTAGACCAATCAAGAAAGCCATTCCCAATAAAACAAAGTCACATTGCTACAACTGGCCTCCTTTACTTATTACATGCATGCTCTGACATATTACTCCAATTAATTATCATAGAGTAGCGACTTAATTATCAATTCAAGCATCCTGCTGCTACTCCAGGCAATGCATTTTAGATACCACTGACTGTCAAAGAACAGACACCAAATGCACAATGTGTATTCATCTCAGCAGAATTTTACATCTTCCACAATACCATTCTTTTAATAAAAGTAAATCAAAGGGAGTATTAGTAATGATAACGACAACTCACCTGTTGGGGTCATATCTACCTTCTCTGCCAAAGGGCTGTTGATTTATTCTCCGAACATCAGTGGTCTCACTGTCTGAGGTGTCCGACTGTCGCTCTCCTCCTCGCTCCACACTAGCATTGCGGCTGCTCGGCCCTGAACCTGTGTCACCTGGAAGTCAGGGGTAAAGATCAGGAATCACAGTCAAACACAGGGAAATATCCAATACCAATGTCAAATTTTTCCACTTATATCGAATGTCACAGATAGTCAATATGTTTCTAATCAGGTGGCCTCAGCAAAGTCCCAATTCAGGAGGAAATGTGGCTTCTTCATAAGGCTAAATGCGCACCACTTTCATTGACATGAACTGAAAAACGCTTTCAACTTGAAAAAAAAAACTTAAGTTACAAGTGCTTGTTTCAAATTGTTCTGGCTCTACAATAGCCTCCTGCACTGATTAAGTTATGATGTTTAATAACAGGTAATTTGACCTACTAATGCATCTTCTAGAATGACTTCATACTTGGTTACATTACATTACATATTTTTATTGTAATATTTCTTTTCTAAATTTAAGTTATTGGCGGTTGCAGTACTTTGCTTTCTTGTTGTTTATTCCCTTTCATATGTTTATTGTGTATTGTATGCCCCAAACACACCAAGGCAAATTCCATGCAAGTGAAAACGTATTCAATAAATCTCATTTCGGATTCTGAACAGACTGGCCTTGTTTTGAATATGAGTCACTTTCTTACAAGTCATGGTATAATTGAACTCAGAAAGACCTAAAGAAATGTTCAAAGTGCCTTACTGGTATAATATTCCTATACTTTTCAAAACAGGGTTTTGAAATAAAATAATGTAATGTGCTTCAATATATTTCAAGCACATGGAAATCTTTGAGCCAACATCTGATCAGTGTTAAGTGATTTTGAAATTGCTCAATGACAGTACACTACCCAACGGCCTCTACTAATTTGGCACTCTATATTGTATCATTAAGGTCTAAAATAAAAATGGTTAAGCAATTTCTGACGCTTCTGTAACAAACGCACAAGCCTGTGCTATTCTGCTGTACTATTTACACCATGGATACATTAAGAGATGTTACAGCCGTCAAGTCCGAAGTCAAGTTACGTCACATTGCTTGTTATTACAGCTAACGTTAGCTAACAGAAAACATTGAGGTTTATTTTACAGGCTTAAATAAGTGGTTTGATGCTCTACTTAAAATATAACTCACAGACACACAGACAAACGGGTTGCTAATTTACTACATTTAACTTAGGTTAGCTAGCTAGCTGTGGAGCAAGAACCGTTAGCTAGCTAACTGCTAACTCTAGCATGGTAACGCTACAGCACATGACGTTACCTCTCTTTTTCTCCCGTTTGACCTGTAGCTGTTTTTTCTTCTGTTTGTTGCTAAATGGCTTTTTCCGGGGCATAATTAAAAAGTAAGCTGGATAATATATATAGCTATGTACTGCGTATTGCTACCTACAGCTTGCTTCTTGCCGTTATTTACATGGATGAAGTTTCTCGACTCCTACACTTTTTAGTGACGCCATATCCACTGCAGACCGCAGAGAATGGTGGACGAGACCACATTTCAGTGTTCGCAGACTGCCCGAGTTTAGGTCTTATTGGCTTTATTTAGACGGTCTTATTTAGAATTAACTTTACGCCGAGTAATCAGCCTTACTCCAAGTATTATGTACATGTACCAACAAAATGTTGCCTTAACGGACATTAAACCCCCTCCTCTTTAATGGCACAGTCCACTTTTGTAAACACCTCACTTTAACATTCCAGCAGGCATGCTTACATGATGCACAGTAGCATCATTGAGTATCATTAAGACTAGCATGCAAAACACAAGTTTTTCAAGTGTTACATATCTCAAATATCCTGGTAATAGTGTTTCTTGACAAACGTAAAACGGTATTTACATGTTATGATTGTAGAGTTGACACAATTTGTCAAATAATTACTAAATTGACAGAAAATTAATCAACACCTATTTTGATAATTGAATAAACCTCAGTCATTTTTCTAGGCCAAAATGGCAAAAACAAACAAACAAACAAACAAAAAATAGTTAGCTTCTCAAATGTGACTATTAGATATATTAAATTTTGGCCTGCAATCTAAAAGGTCAACTTGAGCTTTGGGAAATTGTTATGGGCATATTCAATATTTTCTGAGATTTTATAGGCTGAATGATTGAATTATCTTTTTAGTAACAGCCCTGAATAAAACCTGTCCCTATATAAAACCACTGTGGTAAATAAATAATTAAAATAAATAACTTCGCATTAGACTGAAACATATGAGAGGGTTTATTGTATTATAAGCCGGAAAAAAAGACAAATTTCATGTGTCAGTATTTCTATAAAGAACTATTATAAACATTGTTATCATGGAAGTATCATAGCAAGAACACATTTGTATAACATTACTTTTAGGACATACACAAAAAGCAGTACAATAGGATTACATGAAACGTGAACCATCACTGACCAAAAGGTCATGTGAAAGCCTGCGAATGAGTAAATCGGTTATATGGATTATCACATCTTTTAAACACACAATCATACTTTATAAACTGGTAGTATCTATATATACTTGATTGATATTTTCTCTTTCCTGAAAAGGAAAATTACCTCTATGTTGGTTTTAAGGTTAAAAAGAAATATTTGCAGTCATGTATTTTACAACAATAGTAGAGGTAATAACTGAAAGTCTCTGTAGAAAGTACAAAAATTTACCTTCACAGTCAACTACCATTTCCCTCAACAGAGAGACCATAAATTGCTATGGCCAAAGCTGTATTTGTAGGGAAGAGCATGAGGTGATGAAACAACAATGAAGAGAAGCACTTTGACTCTCTTCCTATCATAAAACCATCACTGTGATGGACTGAAACACACTTTATTGCAGCCTTTACATGCACGTTCTACTCAGACAGGACAGCTAAGCAAAAGGAAAACAAAGCAAACAAGGCAGACAGAAAAAAAAGACAAATTAAAAAAATAAAGTCAAATCATAGTCTTCAGTATATGTCACCATATTGTTTGTCCTGTCTGCCTCAAACCATCAGCCAGGCACAGTCATGTGTTCCAAAGTTCTTCTATCATCTTAGTATTGCTTTTATTCCTCGACTCTCCATCCTCAATTTCTTGAATCAATTTTAACTTCCCCACCCCCCAAACTCCCTCCTTGTCATCACCTCTAAGAGTTGAGGTGTTCCACTTGAATGGTGGATGCTGACACAGTGAGACAGAGGTTCTTGTGGGAAGTAAGGTCAGCTATGCTGACAGGTTTGTACTGGATGTCACTGGCAGACACTGTCTTGTATTGGTGCATGTCAAATGGACAGGAGATGGTTTCTGTCTGGGGGTAGTTGCTTTGGCTCGGTCCTTGCTGGCCTCCGCCCGCTCCTCCGCTCCCAGCTCCCCCAGGTTGGCTTGATCCTCCATCTGCGCTATCTACCCGGCTCTGACCCTGGCTTTGGTTCTGTTGTGCCGCCTGTGCTGCTGGGGCAGTTAGCTGGTCTGGGTTGTGTTTCTCCATGTGTTTCACCAGATACGTCTCCTGAGATGAGGGGAGGATAGGTAGAGGGGGAACCAAGGGATACATGATTACATTGTGTAAAATAGCTGGCAGGTGTCTGATTCATAGTCTTTCATGTAGAACTGCACTTCAGAAATGGACATTTGTCTTACTGAGGTATAAGTGCGGTTGCAGAGACCACACGAGTAGATCCTCGCATGCTTGACTGTGTGAGTAGACATGTGCACCTCCAGACTCGCTGCATCTACGTATCCTTTATTGCAGTTGGTGCACTTGTAGGGCTTGTCCTTGTTGTGTTGACGCCGGTGGGACTGGGACAATATTGGTAATTGAAGAAAAGAGTTTTACAGTACAGTGACTGAGACAAGGAATAACTAACACAATATATGCACTCTCTGTATGAGAAGAAAATGAAAATATTTCACACCTGTAAATTCGAGAGTTGGGTGAAGGATTTCTCACAGCCTGGTTGGATACACTTGTATGGCCGATCTCCAGTGTGAATCCTGAATAAAAAAAAGACAAACAAACACCAGTGTTGTCGTCAAGACCACCTAAAACGAGACCAAGTTATCACCAAGACCAGAGTGTAGCCAGAGCATCGTCTTCTGTTTCCTGCATTCACTTTCTTGGGAGTGTGTGTAAAGCGGGCAGGGAGAGGGGGGTTTATGGTAACAAATTTCAAATTAAATTTGAATCAAGTTATTGGTTGCATTTGTAAATTTTAACACATAAATCAGACAATGCACAGGCAATGTAGCGAAATCCCTGCAGTTGTGGTCTTGACCGCTCTTGAAATAAAATCTTGAGTCCTCTTTATCCAAGACAAGAGTAACGAGTAAAAATGTGGTCAAATCCGAGACGAGACGGAGACCTTCAAAAATTGGTCTTGAGACCAAGACCGATACAGAGTACTACAACACTGACAATCACATACATGTACATACACAGACTCCTATCACTTTCATGGTGATCTAACCTGACTGCAGAAAGACACTGAGGCAGAGGAGAAACCCAAGACCAGTAACTCACTTACCGGTTGTGCTGCTGAAGATGACTGAGCTGTCTGAAGCACTTTTGGCAGTAGGAGCAGGTGTAGGGTTTCACTCCAGTGTGGATGCGGACATGTTGGGCCAGGTAGCTGGAGTTGGCAAATGACTTGGTACAATGGGGACACTTATGAGGCTTTGACTCTGTGTGGTTCCTGATGAGGCCAGGCAGGATGGTGAAAGAGAAAGGGAAACAGGATTGTAAAGGTAGTCTGAGAAAAAAACATGATACTGTGCTTGGCACATACTGCAAAGTGATTCGCTCAATTTTTCAAAACCTCTCAGGAAGGCTACTGCAAACAAGTAAAGAGAAGCACTAAAATATTTGGAAAACCGTTAACAACAAAAGTCAATGAAAAATCTTTATAATGTTACACTTTTACTGCTCTACAGAGTCAGTTGTAATTTATATTGCTTTAAATGCAATGTATTTATACATCACAACATCACACATTACAATCCCAGAATAAAGAAAGAGTCAGAATTATTTTGACTCTGCCCTATTTACGTGTATCCTTGTGCTCTGGATGATTTGGACGTATAAACAGAAGGACAAAATCTTGAATGTAACAATTGTAATTCAAAGGGTTTCACAAATTCATCCATAAAGATCAACATTCCTCCAGAAATGACTGTAAATTGATTTGATGACAGCCAAAACAGAACAGCAACAGATGACTACAAAATAAGCAGCGAGCAGGAAAGCAGAGCATGGCAGCAAAGGATTTCTATCACACATCGCCATTCAATGGAGAATTTAAGAAAAAGCATTGAAAAGGAAGTATACCAAACAATAACACAATGGGTTAAATGGGGAAGCACAATACTGCATTTAAACCTTCATTTCAACATTTTATTCTAAATGTGTGAGTGTTTCTGATGAAGAAGCCCTGGCAGGAGAAATGACATGCAGATAAAAAGAAACATGTAAGTGGGAAAATGCAATGCAAACAAGTATGGAGAAAAGCACGTATTGTACACATAAACACACAAATGAAAAAGGGTAAATATTATCACTGTATCAATTAATATAACAGAGCTCCATGCATTTCAAATGGCCATTCTGATTATTGTTTAAATTATGAAAAATCTTCTTATGGACAAAGCCCAAACTTAAAAAGGTGTCATTTGAGTTTTCTGAATAGGTCACTTCTGGATGGAACTGGTAGCCAACATCTACATGGCAGTGTAATATGTGTCTGCACACTCCTCAAATCTCTTCTGCCGGAGGAAGAAGAAGACAGGAGTCTGGACTTCAAAAAGGGGACTTGGCAGGACAAGTTAAGAGGACAGGGGAATATGGTACGTGGTCTGTAACGGGGATGAGGGGTCTGCAGTACCGTGTGTGCTGCTGTAAATGACTGAGCTGCCTGAAAGATTTCTGGCAGTAGGAGCAGGTGTAAGGCTTGGCCCCGCTGTGGATGCGGATGTGCTGGGCCAGGTAGCTGGAGTTGGCGAATGACTTGGCGCAGTGTGGACACTTGTGAGGTTTGGCCTCTGTGTGCGACTTGGAGTGGATCTGCATGTCAGACTTACTGAGGAAGGTCGCCGCACACATCCGGCACCTACAGGCGGAGAGACACAGAAATGGGAGGGCGGGATGGAAGAACAAGAAGAAGGAAGAGGGACACATATACAGAAAAGAGATACAAGAGAAGATGGAGAAGGGAAAAAAAAGGAAATGAAGGAGGAGACAGGGCAATGAAGCATTGACCCACAGAAATAAATAATATATGATAGAAAATGAAACTCACAATAAAAAGGAAAATGAACAATATAAGATATATCAATGAAGACAGAAGGGGGAGGGGGTAAACACAGGGAAAGATGCCAAGGGAGAAATCAGTGAAAACTGACAGGGAAAGGTACGTAGATACTATAAAAAGTGAAAAAGCAGGACACAAGGGTGCTTGAGAGTTTACAACTCAAAGAGCATGCTATATAAAGTTAAAGAGGACAGTAGAGGGCAGGTAGCGATTAATGTCCAGTGTGTGCAGAGGCGGAGAGAGCGTCTATGAAGCACTGATGTATTTGTATCTCAAATACATTAAGAGAAGGAATCAACCATCCACTATAAAGCAGGCATGTTCTGCCACAACATGCAGTGAAGTGTGTTTAGAAGAGGTGTATGTGTGTGTCAGATGCTTATGCAGCAGCGCCTAGTTCACCTATGAAAGCTGAACATCTCTATTTTGATTTTGACAGAACACAGAGGAACAGGTGTGTTTGCATTCCACAGCTAAAGCGAGGAGAAATGGGGAAGCACGACAGGTGTTTGTTTTTTGGGCACCGTACCTGTATGTCTTAGTGCTGTCTTTTGGGCCATGGTCTTCCTCTGACAGCTCATATGGGTCTCCAGTCTGATGGTGCAAAGATGCCACCTGTCAAAAATAATAATAAGTTATTTGATCATCTTTTTATTATTAGATTTCCCTTTCTACGTCTGTATTTTCTTACCTGGCCACCAGCTGTCAGATGAGCCAGTATTAGGGTTTCATTTCCTGCAGGACCGACCCTAGACAGTGTTGTCTTCTTCTTTCTGCCTCGTTTGGAGGGCGCCGGCATCACAACAACATGGGACGCCCCGTCCCCTTCTTTTTTGTCTACAACAGGATCAACAGCACAAGTAAAGAGAAGAGAATACTCTTGAGTCCTTCTGTATATTAACTGCCCTCTACGTGTTGGTCTGTGGGTATATTAATGTCAAATGGATAATCAAAGTATGGTGCAGGAAGTCTCATGTTTTTAACTGTGCTTATTTTTTCAGGTGTAATTAACATTTGAGTAAGGACATCATGGTAATAAGAGCCTTTGTCACAGAAAATGTTATTAATGCAGTACATTTTAGATCCATATACAAGATATATCACATGATATGTGTGTCATCATTACGTGTGTTTTACCTGCAGAATGGAGTGCTGAAACAATCATGGTCGTTGCTGGATGATGACCAGAGACAAATGACTGAGAGGAGGTGGGAGAGACTAGTGTTCCCTGAGGAGTTGTGATGACCAGACCCGCTTCACAGAAAGCGACAAAGGAAGAAACAACAAAAAAAGATCACACATTACAAAAGGTAAACTATAGGCAGTACAAAATTCTAAAATTCTAAGTTGATCCTTGTGGACGGTGTTATTCCCATGATTATAGTCTGTCCTTGAAGTTCAGGAATTTGTCTAGAATTACGGGCTATTCCATTTAAAAAAAAAAAAAAAGTATATTACCAACCAATGTTGTGTACCTTGTACGAAACCTGGAAGTGTCACGATAGCGCTACAAAGAGTGTGACAGCACAGTGCTCCTGTTCCATTATTTGAAAGGAAGGCCTGAGGTTGTAGCGTAAATGGAGACACACAGGTGTTCATTTTACCCACAGTTCTTCTACTAGCAATGTGTGCTGTTAGCCCACAGTGCTGCTTGAAGGTAACTGGAATTTCAAATGGTTCTGATGAACTAAATCACTAATTGCATCACTGTTATTTTATGGTTTAGAACTATACTTAATCCAGCCTCAACCTTTGGGTTTTTGTTGTTGTTTTACGTTGGTCTGATTTTACTTTGTCCTTTGATCATTAAATATTAAGTCATGTATCGTGGAATAAACATAATTAGTCTCAACCTGAGAAAGATCCAGAAGGTTCTCCATGCAGAGACACTAACCTGCTGTCATGATGCCTGTGGAGGGGACAGACAGCATGTTCTGGGTGCTGTGAGCCGGGTGGAGGTGTGCCACACTACAAGCCTGCCCTCCTCCATCTGTCTTTGTCCCAGGAGTGGGGATGGTGAGAAGAGCTGTTTGGTAGTGGGATGCAGGGGAAGAAGAGAAGGAAGCATTCTTTTCCTGTTGCTCTTTCACCTTGTTCAGGAACATCGCATTCTCAATCTGTCAGTAAAGAGGAGATTTTTCATTTGATTACTCAGACTGGTCTCCCTCAATCCTCTTCTTGTCAAAAAACACTCCTCAAAAGGAGCTTATTCTTCTTCATGTCAATCCTAAAGAAACTATATATTCTTGATTTATTGTCCAGACTTACCTGTCCTGATACAGTGGGGATGGGAGACCAGAAATACGATGAATTAAAATGAGAGTCTTCCATCATTTCTGCAATGACACAAAAGCAGCAACCATTAATTACTGTTATGACCTAGTAAATACTACCACTGGTTACTTTGCAATGATAAATGTTACATACAAATACTACAAAGACATAACCAACAGTGCACAGACCATAGCAACTAAAGGAACAATCCTTCTTAACTCAAATTACCCATATGTAAACTAAAGTGCAAAAAAACCTCAAACACAAAATTTACAAAAAAGTGATTATCATTCCCAACTTCACTGAGAGATCTTTTAATACAAGACATAACCCTATTTACCTATATCAGTAATATTTGTGAACATACTACAGGCTTACATTTGCAACTATGAAGACAAAGATGAGACAGGTGATTCCCCACACCAATGAGGATATGCTACTTTTTTATTTATTTTTTTTTTTTTTAAAAAGGGCCCAGCCATGACCCCATTAACCTGCTAGTGGACCCAGGGCAGAAATGAGCTCCTGCTTCCCTATTAATCCCCAGGCTTGTTGCATGGTAATATTGAACACAATTTATTTTAGGAATATGCATCTTGTAGCAAAATACCAGATGAAATCGTAGTACTCCTCAAGACCTGTAAAAAGACTTGAATGTGTAAAATCAGTGGAGCTCCCCTTTAATTTCCACACAGGGCCCCTCTTTAAAGCACGGTCTCCAGATCAGGTAATAAAGCTGGACCAACCATAAGGGCCTCAGCATGTCAATTGATACTGCATATACTGACATTATAGCCTATATGATGGCTGAATTCCATTTAGTTGCTTCAGTTTCCTCATATTGTGCATGCTGGCTCACTGACACACTGTCCCTGTTTTCCTACTACGACAAGTCAATATATCTTACCACAAACTAATTGCCACACAGTGAAGCTGGGGGTCTGAGGGCCCCTGCAGGTGTGGGGCTCTTGGGGCAGTTGCTCACTTTGGCTGGTTGGTCATTCAGCCTTAGGCCCAGCCTTGTAGGATCCTACAGGCAAAATTACAATTAAATAAAAAAAGAGATAAAAACGAAAGGTATTCTGACTGACAAAAGAACATATATCGTTTTAATAACATAATAACTGATTAGCCAAAGACCACCTATGTGGTTTGTCTCCGAGATTAACATTAGCAAAAAGAAAATGTGTAACGTTACGTTTCCATTAAATAGTATGCTCCTGTAAAGTTAATAACATCAAATATGTGATGCAATGTTCAGCTTTCTATACTGGACTTCAACTGGAAGGTGTGGATTTAATTGGTTTGAGCACGACCTCAATTGTGTGGTAGGCTATTTACAGCAACTTGTTAGCTAGAAGTTGGCTCAACAGACCCACGTCACGCTTAATAACAACAACCAAACCTAAAGGTAACTTTTATGAAATGCCACAAATCAGATATACCGGTATGCATTGTTTACAATAGGCCGTAGCTCATCAGAACGACTCAATTTCGGCTGCTTGCATCTTGTAGTTAATCAGGCCCGACGTGCTGATTAACATACAGTTAGCTAGCACACAGCACAGTGTGTCTGTAGTAACGTTACCCCCCTGCAGCTGCTTGGGAAGAAAATAACAAGCAAAGCAAAAAAAACCAAAGGATAAAAAAAAACTGAAGCGAAAGAAAAAAACCAATAGACCATCCTTACAGACTTCCGGCTGTGTGGACGGGTGGAGAGGCGGCAGCAGAGTCGTGTAGCTAAAATCTTCCAAAAAATACTACCGACTGCACGGAGAATAGTAGCGTTTACCGGTAACGACGACTACGTCTCCCTCCCCGGAACTCCCGTAGCTCGGGACAATTTGGACACAGTTTCCAAATTCCAGTGAAGTTTTTGCCTTTTCGCTCTGTCTTTTTTTTTTTTTAGATTTTTTTTTTCCCTCCGGTGAAGCAGTTGCAGCTGCCGCTATCTTCACTTCCCCCGGATAACGCCGTCAGACAAAAGGAGAGTGTGTGTGTGTGTGTGTGTGTGTGTGTGTGTGTGTGTGTGTGTGTGTGTGTGTATATGTGTTGATGTCACTTCCTGTAACTGAGGGACAGTTAAATAAAAACGTTCTGAAATGTAACATGTCCTCGGTCAGCTAGTTGGTATGTTTACAACGGCGGTTAAATTGGGAATCTACCATAGACAGTATATAAGAAGGAATCTACACGGATTTTAACCACGTCCGTTCCTTATATACTGTCTATGGTCCGTTCATGGTTGTTTGACTTTGACAGAGTTTAAGTTGTGAGTGGAGGTAAGCTGCGTTGATGTGCTTTCGGAAGTAATAGAGTGCCGTAAGTGACAGGGTCATGAGGAACTTTTAATCGTTCCTTCAAATATATTTTGTTCTCTTAAATGACAATTTATTCCTTCATATTACTAAATTGTGCGCATAATACACTTTACCCCACTTTTAGTAATTTATACCCTCAAATTACTTATTAACTTCCCTGGGGTTAATGTGTGCCCTGAAATTAAAAAATAATTTGTTTCTGCCTAATTCACTCTCAAATGAATAACTATCAACCCGTATTCTGTAAATGTTTATCCTCCTCACACCTTAGGAGCCTACACTTGACCCAGGGGTCCAAGTGCTGCATTTACCCGCCAGGTGTCCCAGCTGTCCCAGCTGTCCCAGACCATTTTAGGCCTTGCCCCATTGTTTATCCAGCCTTGAGTCTGAGGGATCAGGGAGCCCCTAGAGTTACAAACTTATATAGCCTTGATGTTTGTGACTTGTTCTAGCTTCTCAAATGTGACAATTTGTTGAGTGTCCTTAAATATTATATATATATATATATATATATATATATATATATATATATATATATATATATATATAATATATTGAATATTGCTTTTCTGCACATTTAGTTCAGTTTTAGTTTAAACCATGCAGGAATTAGATGGTTAGAACCTGTGTTCTATGTGTATATGAATATATAAAAATAAAAAGTTTATTCTAAATGCTGAATGACATTTTTCCTTGTCTAATCAAGTGTATGTGCATGCCTAACATTTGGTGATGTTTATTTGTCAAACATTCGTTTTTATCTAACAAAATATCGAAGTGCGAATGGCTTTCCTATGACTCTCCTATGTCACCTTGCTGCTAAATCTCCAAAATAAATCAGCTATTATGATTTAGTTTATTTTAATTTAGTTTTTATTCTTAATCTCGATTTGGAGACACAAAAATATGACTTGATGGAATAGCACTTGAAGGCAGCACAGTGTTACTGTCCTTCGTCCTCCGGTTGACAGACTTTGGGTCAGTTAGACTTTTGTTTTGTGAATTAATTGCATGTAACATAAAACCGTACACAATCACGTCTGCTTAAATGAAAACCCGAGAACGGTAAATGTACTGTATAAGTCTATTTATTGTTAACCTTTTTCCTTTTTATTTTGTAATGCAATATGTTATCCGTCCACATGGTGTCGCTGTAAGGACAAGTTATACACGTCAACTGTGTCATCAACATCCGGCGACACGTCTCTTCAACCCACTTCCGAGCCTTCTGATACATGTTTTTTTTATTTAAACCTCTCCCGTCTTTTCATTAAAAGACAAATGTTACGTCTTTGACACAATACTCAAAGTCAGCTAGGCAGTTTAAAGTGTAGTTAACCTGCGGCGCCTTCGACAAGCCCAGAGCTTCTAATGGGGGAGGTGAGGAAGCTTCAGAAGAAGTTGAGACAGATTGGAAATCTGGAAATAAAAATCAGTCTTACCCCAGAGGAGAGATTCAAGGTACAGAAACACTTCATCTGCCTTTTTGTCCCAATGTTAACTGTGTGTGTAATCTGTGTGACTTTTGCCAATCCTGAATAGATTTCCCTCAGATGTAACAACAGGTTATGACTGCAGACTTTACTAAAGCACAGACACAGATTCAGTCAAAAATTAAAACATTAGAACATATCCATCTTCACCAGCTGACACAGGTTGAAAAATTCAGTAGAGTAGAGCTGCTTATTTATACATCATTAAAATACACCATTAAATATTACACGTCATATTTGGCACATAGTAGCCAAGCTCACATGGTTCTATAAAAATTGTTTTAATGGTGTTCTGTGATGCTACAAAGTTATGAAGTAAGGTATCATAAAGTTGGGATATCATAAAGAAAAAAATATGTGATTAACATGAATTAATGATAATGGTGGAAATGAATAATTTGACAGCTTTTGCCCTAAGAATTTTGGAGATCAGAAGGTTTCACGTTGAGCAGAGTGCATTAGAAAAATAATGATCAGGAACAACTTTCTCCTAACAACTTTAGGAGAGCCTCACTGTGTTAAAGGGCAGAATCTGAATTCTGTAAGTTATGGTCATGCCCTACAACAGTGTTTTTTCTGTACTGAACTGCCCCCCTACTCTAATCCCCTAATTGGAAACAGGAAAATAAATGCTGTTGTTGCACACATCTGCAGCTGAAGATTATTCGGTAGTGATGGTGAAGGTTACTGGTACCCATGATTCATTTCTGTGACTAAGTTGCATTTCCTTGTGTGATCTTACAGTGTATGATGAAACAGATAACCAGAAAATGATCGTAAAACAGAAATAACAAAATAAATTCCCTTTTAAAAAATATATTACACAGTATTTACAATGAATAATCTCATATAAGTAACACACAGATTTCACATTTTGGGAAAAAGTAAATGGATTTACTTATTTATCACGTGTAAAAATAGTAGAACGTAACTACCTGAATACTTAAAGTGGCAATTGTTAAGATTTCAGTTCTGGTTGATTTAGAATTTGTATTTGAGTAAAAATGAAATTGTTCGTAATACTGCATATAGATATCGCAATACTTTCATCTGTAAGCCTTATGCTCAATCACCATTGTAATACCTCCTTCAGCAGTAGATAGTGACTCAACAGACATTTATTTGAATGAAAATCTTCAAGATTACAGGTTTGCAGTATTAAGTATTTCCATTTTATGCTATTTCATAGTGGGAAATATTTTACTTTTTACCTCAATACATTTATTTGACAGATAAGGTTACTTGTTGCTTTTACCGCTGCCAACGAGTACTTCCGCTTTTGATACTTTTACTTCAGTATTTTTAAAAAAAATCCAGGGCTTTTAATATGAAATTAGTTTTTTTATATTGTTTTATTTTTTTATGGTCAAAATAGAAGAAGCAGACATTCAGACTTCAACTGTAGTCTCTAATAAGGGTCAAACATTGGATCCTACATTGCCCACAATGTTCAATCACACAATTCTGTCTTGTTATACCCTCCCTGCCTACAATTGCCCAAATATTTTTAAACAACATGTCCCCACTTTCTGTAAAATAAATTGTGATCTCCAAGCTCAAGCAGAGACAACCCTGATGAGATCATGATTACATCATCAGGGGTTATTGTCTCAGATGTAACAAAGCGCCACCAGAGCCACTATAGATCTCATATAAATGTTTTCTCAATTAAAGAAGTAGACATTTATGTGTAAAACTGGTGGAGTTCTCCTTTAACACAGGAAACTGACACTTTCAGTCACAAGTTGACAGGCCTGATTCACTCATTCATGCATCTTTCATATCTCACAATCAGACAGTACAGTGTATGGTGCGCATTGCCAGTTGCAGTCTAATAAATCAAGACAGGCGGAGTATATTGGTTGTGCATATAAACAACTTGTGGATTTACTGGCTTGGTTTACAACCAATCTCGTGCCTTCTTCCCTCTCAGATCTCCAGGAAGGCGGAGCTGCGTTCCAGATTGGCTGAGCTTCAGCTGCAGCTTTCTGGCCCGCAGCAAACTCTGGGGATTGTGGGAGACGGAAAAAAGGAGAAGATGAAAAGACAAGTGTAAGGAAGTGAGGGAGAGGTACCAACAAGAGGGGGCAGATGGAGAAAAGCATAATTCTTCAAAAGCAACAACATTCACTTTGAAGCCTTTGATCTTTTTTGTATGTCTATCTAAACACGCTGGAGGTCAAATACTGTCACGCTTTCCACTGTCGATAATGTGTAATGTAAACATCATTCAGAGATGTCATCCTTCCTATTGAAGCCCCTGAGGGCAGATAATTTAAATCAACGTGTGGATATTCAACAACAAAAAATCAAATTGAATGAAACACTTTTTCTAATACACAGACTAGGAGCTCATTAAGAAGTACTGTTTTTGTTTGTGTGGGACTTGGAGAAGCTCTACAGGTATGTTCCCTGTCACAGAGGATGTTGTGTGCCGCTTGCATCTTGGTTATTCATTCAGCTTTCGCTTTTCTGCACTGGCACAGGGAGGATACCCCTGAGGCCCTTCCATCACAAACGCCTCCAGCCTCCAAGATCCTTAAGGGAGAAGAGAAGTCCAAAACTCAAGCAACGCCAGCGCCGGCTGCCAGGCAGAGGGAAACAGGAGGGGGAGCACGGATAGGCAGACAGCAGGAAAGGACAGAGCCGGCCAAGGTGTCGGATCACTGCCGAGACGTGTCAGGAGGCTGCTCTGACTTTGACACAGATCAGCAAATTCGACAGTCAGGTCTGATTGAGTACATTATGATTACAGTTTATCGCAGGCAATCGAAAGCACAATGCAGTGCCCTTATTTTTTTTTAAAGATTATTTTTTTGGGGCTTTTCCGTCTTTAATTTTTGACAGTACAGCTAGGTGAGAAAGAGGGGGAAGACACGCAGGAAATTTGTCACAGGACAGATTCGAACCCTGGACCTCTGCGTCGAGGCATAAACCTCTCAGTATATGTGCGCCTGCTCTACCACTGACCCAACCCGGCCACAGAAGTGCCCTTATTTTGTCGTTAACATCTTAAATCAGATTATATCATGTATGCCACAGGTATTCCCAACAAGCTCATGTGGCTGTCAGTATTAAAACCAACAGCCTGCATTTGCTTCCCTGAAGACAGGACCCACGTTTTGCATCCTTGCAGCTAAATAAGCCCCATGTTTCGTGGTGGCAGACTAATCCATATTGAAGAAGTGTGTAGATTAACAAGCTGGGGTGCTGATGAGTCAACATTGCTAATTGGACAAATCATTTCCTTTACAGAGGCTGAATTTGCATCCCTCAAATCGTCTTGGGAGAAAGCAAAGTTTCGCTTGCGGCTGTTGGAGGGTCACAATGACATCGTCACCTGTGTGGTTGCTGTTGACAACCTGGTTGTTTCTGGAAGGTAAAGCAGGAAAGAAGGTCCTATTTGCATAATGGATGTGCAAAGTGAACATTTCACCTAATTTATCACTTAATATGCTCCAGCTCTCTCCCTCGCTGTCTGACATATTTGTTTTTCTTCCCCCTGCCGAGATGGCCTGGTGGAAATCTCTCGCGATTTATGTCGAACGCCTTTTAACTTTGCTTGTTTTCACCTTCTCTCACTCTCTTACTCACTTTCTACCCTTCTATATCCTCGCTCCATCCATCTTCCTCTTCTAAGCCGAGATACGACGGTGAAGGTGTGGCACGTTCCCACGGCAACGGAGCACAAGAACCTGGGGGGTCACGCTGGTGGAGTCACCTGTCTGTCTGCGCCTCCCCCTGAGTACTGCAGGAGGCTGGGTGAGGACACACACGGTTGCACACACACACACACACACACACACACACATCCACATCCTTACATGTGCACCGACTACAGCTGAGTAATGCCTGTGTCCTGCTGTCTGGTAATTATAGGAGCAGTTCATCAGATCAACCCCAGCGAGAGATAACCTCAGTAGTCACTTTAGAGAGTTCGCTGTCTGTCTGTAGCAGGCAGCCTTCCATCACTTGAACTCCAACTCCCTCTCTGGCTCGCCTCCTACACTCCCTCCCCACCTGCTTCCCCACCTAAAATACCAAATTGAGAAGCACAGCACATAGATTATGCAGCTCAGTCGAACTAATAGTCACACAGTGTTCATAGACTAATTATTACTTTCTTTTTTTAAATCATGCCTATTCTCTCTTTGCCTCTTTCTTGCAATCTGTCCCCTTTTTGTACATCATCACTTATTTACAGCTTCCTCTAAGCTTAATCTTTTTGTCCTCTTCTCTCTCTCTCTCTTTTTCTGATCCCCATTCTTTCCTCCTCCTCATTCTCCTCCTCCTCCTCGTCTTCCCCTGTCCCCTCCCGCTCTTCTGTCTGTGTTTGCCCTCTCGCCAGCCCGGTCCCTGTCTTTGTCCGACAAGGAGAGGTTTATTTTGAGTGGCTCGGCAGACTGCTATGTGAAGATCTGGGCCCTGAGCATTGGTATGCTTAACCACACAAACACACACACACACACACACACACACACACACACACACACACACACACACACACACACACACACACACACACACACACACACACACACACACACACACACACACACACACACACACACAGATATACAGTATATACATATATATACATATATACATATATTAAGGTAGACAGAGCCTCAGGGCTCTGTCTGGGAAACGTGTCTCTGTGTGTGTACATCGTAATCAATGTATGCCTGTGTGACTGGTGGTCTGTGCCCTGTCAATTAAATTAGTATTTTCCTGTTACTTCCAGGGCAGTGTGTTAAGTCTATCTACACGTTCAACGCTGTGACTGCACTCTGCTTTTTGCCAGAGGAAGAGGGCTACTTTATCACTGGATCAGGTGTGTTTTTGTGTGGAAAAATATGACCTAGTGACACAGTGAAGTGAACACAATAGTTGGAATTTGACATAGTGGCATTGTGTCGTATTTTTATTTTACATCTATTTCTGTACATCTATGTGCTTTGGAGGAGACATGTACATATTTGCTAATATGTAGGCATCATCTGCCAGTGAATTAGTGAGTGTAGCGCATGGCTATTGGGCTGAATCAGAGAGATGGTGGCGCACAGATTAGGTAGTCAGGCTCAGGTGGATCGACCGTGACCAACAATAATGACTGCCAGTCGCCTGTCAGCACATGTTAACCTCACCCTCTGTCACCCAATCAGATGGGGGGAAAGTGCAAGCCTGGAGCTGGCAAACTTTCGAAAACTGCCAGTCAATCAATGCTCACCAGGAAGCAGTCACCTCCATCCAGGTGGGTGGGTCACTCACCTACGTTCCGTGATGTGCTCTCTCGCTTTTTATCATGTTATGTTCACACTGAAGATGCTCAAGCTGTTTTCATGTTCAGCCTATTTTTAAAGGCTGATAAAAAAAAAAAAACACGCCAATGTTTCTCTCTCTGTAGAAGCTGTCTAAAGTAGTTTTAGAACTCTTGATTATTAATTTGTGAAAAAGCCCCTCCTCAGGAAATCAAACAGCTTTATTTTTCACTCTTATCCTCACAGCTTTCCTTGTTTATTGCTTTCAAACAGATATCAAAGATATTTATTGAGATGTAAGTCGTTTAGCTCACCATTTTTAGAAAGCATACTGTACAAATTTGGAGCAAAAAGGCTTTTTATGAATATTGAAATCCAGAGCTACATATGCACATTTTTGTTTCAATTTGCAATCATCAAAATATGCCTAAAGCATTAAAGCGTAGCACATCATTGTCATCCTCTTTGTTGTTTATCATGCAAAGCACACAATCCATTTAAAACCAACAGCGGCTCAGAAACGTACATTTTCAAACTGTTCACACACAATTCTTTTCCCTTCACACAAACATACATACACACTCTTTCCCTTATTCTGTGTATCTATCTCTATCTCTCTCTCTCTCTCTCTCACACACTCACACTCACACTCTCACACACACACACACACACACATTCACGCACACATACACACACGCACTGGGTAAAGACTCAGATCACCATGACAACCATGTCTCCTGTGCCCTCCACAGTCTCAGGGTCCGCTGGTGTTCAGCGGCTCGGCAGAGGGAGGGGTGTCTGTGTGGGAGAACCGGTGTTCAGATCGAGACCCCCTGCGGCTGCTGCACCACTGGGGCGAACAGGTGACGGGCTGTGGAGGGGGGTCGGGCGGGCGTCTGACCCTCAGCCCGAGGGGAGACAGAGTGTTCCTGTCTTATGGTCAAGCCTGGCTCAAGATCCTGCACTGGAGGACCGGTAAGTGTGTGTGTGTGTCTGTGTGTCTGTGTGTCTGTCTGTCTGTCTGTCGTCTGTCTGTCTGTCTTTCTTTCTTTCTTTCTTTCTTTCTTTCTTTCTTTCTTTCAGGATGATTGGAAAAGCAAGGTAGATGAAGGAACATTTGCATAATCTTTCTACCTAACATCTGTCCAATTATCACAGGAACCATGTCCAGACTGACCAATCACAACAGCATCACCGGGGTAACAGATTGTGTTCACCAGACAGGAGGCCTCCTAATTGGCTCCTGCTATGATCTGGCGAATGGAGAGAGCTCGCTAAATTGTGAGTCACAGAGTAAACCTTGTGCAACCAGAAGTAACTTGCTCCACTTTGAGAGAGTGAAAGCACAATAAGGACTTAAGACAAAATCGAAAGCACTTTGTTTTCCTCTGTTGACCTCCATTCCCTTCATCTCCCTCTCGTCCTTCTAGTATTCTCTCTGCCTCAGTGTCAGTACCTGGCCTCTCTCTCCTGGCCCGATGCTCCCAGAATCCTCTGCTTTACAGCGTGGGCCACAGGAAGCGGAGACCACCGGTGGGTCACTGGAGGTCATGACCTCATTGTATGGGAGCAGCTCCCCAGTTCTGGGAAGCAGAGGTAGGCTCAACACATGTCAACACTACTCAGATAAAAAAGATTTTGGACTGAACTGCTCAACGAAATTTCTTATTTGCATATTTTTCCAAGGCTAAGTGCACTGCTAATTCTAAAGCTTTACTGGGATGTATAAGGTGCTAATGAATATAACGGTTTTGACACACACCTCTATTGATATTAGGCGTTTAATTAATGTGAGTGTGAATGTTGAAGGGGTGATGTCACAGTGAAGAGAGACAGTCGGTTGGAGTCCTGTTCGCTGGAATCAGAGGGGGACACAGAAGATGACGAGGAGACTGATGGTACAGACACACACTGCATTTCACATGTTTTCATGTCTTCATTTACTGACTGGCACGCTCAATGAGTAACCATGGAATTGCAGACTTCATTATCATGTTAATTTTAGATGATGCATGTCATGACGAATCCTCATGACCTCCTTATCAAATTTAGATTACGAGGATGATGATGACAACGCTGAAGGAAAAGACATTGCGGAGGATGGAGGGTCCGGCTCGTGGTTGCGCTGCATTCTCCAGTGAGTGCTGGTTTCTCATGCTGAGGACACCACGGCCTGCAGCCATGAAGAGGAAATGAGAGAGAGAGAGAGGGAGCGTAGTGACAGCAAAGGAGGGTGCAGGGGAGCGAAGTGTGACAGACTGACTGTCAGTGTCGGCGGGGGGAGCGTATGGATGAAGACGGGGAGTGCGTGTGTATATGTGAGTGATAGGCAGATTGCTTTACATGTAAATATTTCCACATACAATAAAGCTGTCACCCTTTGACTCTTACCTCCAAATTGGCATCTCTTGTTGTCTCTTTTTTTTTTATTTCAATCTGACCCTGCCTCTTCTTCAAACACCAGTTCATCGCCCTGCTCTGCTGGCGCAACCTGTGTAAATTGATGCAAATTAAATTTTATTCTATCTTTATTCCCCTCGTTCCCTCCCTCCTCTTGCTTTCTGCATTTCTGTCTCTGGGGTGTCCTTGCCTGTTTTTGTAAATATAATTGAAGAGTTTTTTTTTTTTAACCTCCTGCCTCTAAAATGAGCTTACCAATGTCGTCCTCAGTATCATTTCTGTTTGCCTCGTCAAATTCATTTCTTTTCCTTTGCCTCCATTTAATTGAACCAGTTTCTTAAAAAAAACAACACATAATTAGCATTTAAATCTCTTTCCTACAGTCTCCTGCCCTCCCTACATCGCTCTCTCTCCCCTCTCTTACTCTAGCAGACTCTACATGTCTCAGTCGCTAAGGCAACCAATGCTTTTTTTCTCACTTGCTCTCTGTATCTCCCCCTTTCTCTCTCATTCCCTCTCTCCACTGCCAGAGGTAGGCATGATAACTGATATGTGTCGGAGTGTGTGTGTGTTTGTGTCCGTCTCCCGGTGTGCTTGTGTGTCTCTAAGTGACATTTCTGTGGCATTTAGGCAGCAGTTGTGGAAAGGAAGTTACCTCTCTTTGCTCCAAGTGCCATATAGAGTATTGGCTCAATGCATGATGCTTCTAATGATGATTAATGTGCTGTGCTCAGGTGTGTGCACTGTAAATGTGTGAGAGAACAGAACAGACAATGAGTATGTACTTCTGGGTGTTTTTGAATGCAGATGTGGATACTGTATAAATGTGGCGCATAATTGAGCGTTAAATTTAAAAGCCCAGGGGAGTCTGTGTGTGTATGTTTTTTTTTATTTTAATTTTTTTATAAAGATGACCGTTTCTGTTTTCTGCCAATACTCTTCCTGGTGTCTAGTTAACATGGTTTTATCCGGCAACATAAAAGAAGAAAAAAGCTGGACCCTCCCCCTTTCTCTCCCTCTCTATCCCTCTCTTGCCCCTCTGTCCTGTCTTACAGAGAGAGATGATCGGAGGAGCGGAGTCTCAGTGAACAGAGCGAAGCGATGGAGAGATGGTAAGGTGGATAGTAACGAAGGTGAAGGAGGGATGTATAGGGTGCAGATGCATTAAATGTCAGTTTGAGTGATGGCTGGAATAAGATTACATTTCTGAGCTGATGAGGTCGTGCAGACGCCTGGGGACAATACGTTTTCTCAGATAACTTCTCTGTCACTCCACAACCTCTCATTCTTTCTCCTCCACTTCTCTTCCAGCTCCATCTCTCCTGTCACACGACTGACTGCCCTCCGCTGCCTTGTCTGCCTTCTCCTGGTTGCTCTGGTCACACAGCCTTCCACCTGTAACCGAGACGACAGTGAGGTCGAGGAGCAGGTGGACGCCCGGTCTGTCCAGCTGTCCGTTACAGCCCAGGTCACACCCACCCCTCTGTGGGCGGTAGTCTGGGGTCCCACACAGCCTCTGGAGGATGAGACTTACCATTTCCTTTCCAGCCAGGAAACTGACCCCCTGCACCAGCATGGTAACCAGCAGGAGGCCAGCACCGCCAAGTCAGACTGGCCTGCAAGCATGCAACCCCGGGAGGACGTGCCGCTGGAGTCTAAGAACCAGGAGGGAGTCGAGGATGGAGGCACGGAGGCGGAGGAGACGGAGCCTGAGGAAGGTGGGCTTCAGGAGATGCACAGAAAGGATTTCTAAATAAAGGTGGCCACGAGCCACAGTCCACGTGAACACACACACATACCACAAGTCCTCCAGGGAATTAGCTGTCACCAGGGTGAAGGCTGCTGTGTGCAGCCGGCTGTGTCTGTGGCGGGGGAATGCCTAATAAAGTTCTCATCACTCACAGTGAGGAATTGGCCGCTGTCAAAATGCAAGATATAGAGAAGACGTCATCGGATTAGTGTTATAGTTGGAGGCCAGCGTCTCGCACATCCAATTTCATGTTTCAGCTGGCTTCATTGATTTCTTCTTTTGTTCTGGATACAAATTATACATGGTCATGGTCTGAGATAAGTAATTGCACGAGTGTGTGTGTGTGTGTGTGTGTGTTACAGTGGACCCTCAGTTCTACGTCACAGTGACCATCTCCTCGCTGCTCATCCTGACGGCAGTCGTAATTACAGCCAAACTCTGGTAGGAACCTAAACTCTCTCCTTTAAAATATTGTGTGTGTGTGTGTGTGTGTGTGTGTATTGCCACATAAATGTGAAGTGGGCATTGCTGAATAAGAGCAAGGATTAGCAAACTTTCCCTGTATGAGCTGAACACCTATCCCACAGCAGGAGGGCAGTACTGGTTCTCCTGATTCAAAGGGTTTTTAATGCTAAGGTTGTAGATAAGACTATTTATCATTTTAAGAACACACACAGCCAGGTGCAGACCAGTTTGAGCTTCAATACAAGATGCCTCCCTTAATATGACAGCATTTTGATTTCTAAATTGGGCTGTTTAAGACCGAGTTTGAGGTTAAATGAGGTGCTTTGTCTGAACGCATTGTGTAGACCCCCTGGATTACATTTGCTCTGAGAAAATTGATTCCTAGAATAACGTGCCTCAGTTAAAGCAGGGATGTACTGAGGTCAGTTGTAGATTTACTTAGAACAGACATTTCCAACCTGGGGGTCAGGACCCCCTAAAGGGTCATGAGATGATTAACAAGATAGGAAAGCACAATAAAACTATCCCTGGTACACAACATTGGGATTCTTTGTTCACACTTCAGTCTAATTGTCTTTGTATCGCGTCATTTGCTGGATAATTGTGCTTCTTTGGTAATCTTAGCAATCTTAGAGGGACTAATCATCTTTTTGTTGACTTGGTTATAATCCGTAGGCATATCCAAACACTGAAGAGGAAGTCACAGACATATCTTTATTAGCTAGGGCTGTGCTGCATTAAGAGATTGGAATATACTGTGCTTTGAAGAATGGGACTGAAAGAGTCAAGAATTTGACTTCTCCCTTTTTCTACCCACTGATGGATCAAGATGAAAATTGTTGGATTGTACTAGATGTGAAGGGATTTATGAAGATGACACCCTGATAGTTACAGATGTGTTTGCATGTGCATGTTGGTCCGTCTGTCATGTCTGTGTGCCTGTTGTCAATGATTACGTAATGTGTCTGTGTATTAGGGATCGACCGATACTGTTTTTTTTTAAGGCCGATACCAATTATTATTAGTTTATGAAACCGATAACTGATATTTGAAACCAATGTGCATTGACAGTGAAAATCAAAATCAAAAGGCAAGAAATCAAAAAAAGTCAGAATTAAGATTTTTGGAATGTTACAAACTGCAGCACAAAACTTTGTTTACAGTAAATGCTTTAAGCAATTATTAAATACATTAGGAACTTTCAACATGATACACAGTAAAAGATAGTCAGATAGTGTTGTGGGACATTAAGTTAGACTCAGTGAGGAGTGAAACCCAAGCAGAGGGACAGACACAGAGCTGTAGCGGAGCCAAAGTAGCGCACTTTTTAATGAATTAACTTTATCGGTTATCGGGCAAATAAAACGCCGATACAGATCATATGCAAACTGCCAAAAAAAACGGCCCGATAATCAGACAGGGACGATAACTGGTCTATCCGTACTATGTATTCCTTCCTAAAGTGAGAGCTAATAAGAGTAATTACATTCTAATGACTTTATTAATAACACTTGTGCTCCTGAAAAGTCACAGTTGGCACAGATGTGTCATTTAATGCCATTAGAGTTGCAATAATTAAACACTGACTATAACCAATAGGATGGAACTGGAAGCAAAAACAGATCTGTCGCGTTACAGGCTTGAGCAATAACATGGCTTCACTGATGTCAATGTGCTTTAACAGCCCATCGGCCATTAAACCTCTCAGTGCATGTTAACACAAGGTGGGGGTTCTGTTTGTGATACGTTATGTTTTCAGGCCTCGTAGGAAGTGCTTGCTGCACACATGGCCATTAGCTGGAAATGAGGAGTCATCTATGTGATGTAGTGGAGCATTTCCACGCTTTGCTGATCAAACCAATAACGCCTAGTTTATTTGACCGCTGGGACCCCTCATTCCTTCTCTTTCTGCATCACCCACATTTTTTTCTCAGCCATTTATACTTTTACTCTCCTCCTCCTTACTCTAATTCTCTTATCTGCTCATCTTACCCACATTTCTATTATATCATAATTTTTCATTTCATTGCCTGGATCTGTATAATTTATTCTCCTTCATATCTATTTTTCATACTCTCTCTTAATCTCAGTTTTGCTCCCACACTCTTACATTATCTCCCCTCACTCTCTCTCCAACCCTCCCTTCCTCCTCTTACTTGGGCCTCTTTTCCATTCACCTCCCAGGTTCTTTTTCTTTCTTTCTCTGAATACCTGTGTTCCCCTACTTCCTTCAGGTTCTTCGCTTATTTCCAGTTATCATCATTGCATTGCTCTAATAGTGCCTGTCTTTGCACAGCTGGTACTCCTCTTATCTCCCTCACCAGTCTCCTATCTCTCCCAGCACCGCCAGTCTGACTGCTGATCCACAGATAATCCTCCAGCTTGAGCTGATACACGATAAAAGCCTCTTTTCTCTCTGTTGCTGAGACTGGCCTTCATTGTTGTTCCGATAACTTACTCCACCGGTCCCCGCCAGGGAGGAAAACCCACACTGCTGGTGGATCCAAAGTGGCCTTACAAAAATGAGAATAGCGGGGATTCAAGGCTGGAGACATGGCAGCAGCCCATCTCTATAGACTGGCTCGTGCTTCAGTGTCATAAATGTGTAAATAACGCCATGTGTTAGATGGAGAGAGTGCCGCGCTATGAGCGGGAGGGGGGCGGGGCGGTATACAGATGGACTGAAATGATAGCCTATAGTGGAAATTGGCCACCGTCCAGTTCATTATGATTATAGAAGAGCGGCATATGTGCTCAGTGATTTTCCCAGCCCTAAAATCGTTAGTGTGGCTAATGTTATCAAGCGTGACTATGTTTGTGTGTGAATGTAGAGAGAGAGAGAGAGAGAGAGAGAGAGAGAGAGAGAGAGAGAGAGAGAGAGAGAAAAGTCAACCAGAAGAGGACAGGTGTTACTGAAGGAAGATGAGGGTGCAGGATGGCTTTTATGGCTGCTTTTTTGCCTCTAAGAGCCTGACCCTGTGACTCTCGACTGCGTCTTCACCCTCCTTACGAAAACAATGGCACGCCACCTCTGTGATGCGTCACCCCTCTGTCCATTTCTTTGCCTTGTTGCATCCTTCCCACCTCACCCCTCTCCTCCCCCGTCCCACAGTGCCTGTCTCCTTCACCCATTTCTCGCTCTGCCTCCCTCTCTCCCCTGACAACGTTTTAATGAGTCCGATGAGTGCACTAATTCTCTCTCACAGTGGCAGAGTAATGTGTTCGCTGATGCTAAATGGCTCGGCTGTTCTCGACGCTCTCTGACATTGTTTCTCTGTATCTCCCCCCTCTGTCTTTTCTCTTTACTCTGCTGTTTCTCCTTATCTGTGTCTCTGTCTATCTCCCTTAATTTCACCCCTCTCTATCATTTCCTGCACTGTTTCTTCCTCTCTCACCTTCTTTTACTGTTATCTGTCTCTCTCAAACTCAAACTTTCTTTGAGTCCTTTCATCTCGGTTTCTATTCCTGTCCCTCTTCTTCTCTGTCTCTTTTTTTCCTTAATTCCCATCTTTTCCCATCCCTCTGTCTGCATCTTTCTTTTTCCTCTTGTCTGACTCCCTACTCCACCAACCCCTCCTTTGCTCACTCTTCTTAACTCTCCATCCCTTTCATTTTCTTGCCTCCTTTCATCCTTTCTCGTCTCTCTCTGTGTCTCTCTCTCTCTCTCTCTCTCTCTCTCTCTCTCTATCTATCTATCTATCTATCTATCTGTGTCACTATCCTTCTCTCCCAGTTACGATCACAGCTGTTCCCAGCATCCACCCCCGCTTTCCCGTGGCGTGGCCCCCCCACTCTCCCTCGCTCTCCCTCGTTCCCTTGCTTCAGAGGACAGCCGGCAGACGTTGCACAGCACCTCCGCCTCCTTCACCGACAGGGAGAGGTAATGAGTCGTCTCACCAGTCTTCAGTCTCGAGTGTGTGCGTGTCTAAGTCTATGTGTCTGATTTGCATGTGTGCACCTCTGGATTGAAATATAGATACATAAGAGTGACATGACACTGTCATGAACGTGTCATAAACATAAACAAGTCATAAACGTTTATGACAACACTTTTGTCACAAAGTGTCATTCGGTTTTTGTCATGACAAGTTAGGGTTAGGGCTCAGAGTTAGGGTTAGGGTTCATGTGTCATGACAGTGTAATGTCACTCTTATGTAGATACCTTCAAGTAAAGTGTTACCGAAGTTTGTTTCTTTGTGTGTGAAGAAGCCTTATTACCTCTTTTGCATTATAAGCATGTACATGGAGTAGAAATGAACAGTAGTGCTATTCTCTGAGGAGTATTCAGGCCTGGAGTGTTGTAAGATGTATCAGTGTTTTAAACCCCCTCTACAGATGAGTCATAGTGGGCCCAGTCACCATCCATGAAATTATGCTTTTATTCGAGGGTATTTAAAGTTAATCTCAATCAAGATAATTATAGTGCTGTACTCCAGTGCTCCCTCTCACTTCCTCCCTCCCCATCAGCTTTTCCTCCACCTTCCACTTCTACCTCCTTCTCTTCCGTCTCTTCCCCCCGCCGCCCTCTCAGTCCCCTGTGATGCAGCTTTCCGTTTGCGTGTACACCACTTTTCCAGCTTCAGGCCTCGCTGCTCCACTTCACCTCTCCCTTTCTGTCTTTCCTCCCATCATCAGAAGTCCCAAAGCTTCCCACAACCCTCCCCTCCTCCTCCTCCTTTTTTTTGGTCTTAGTCTTTCTATCTCTCTCACTCTTCTTCTCTGTGTCTCTTGCTGTGTCAGGATCCCAGTCGTGAACCTCTGAGGTGACTATTTTTCCATATGGTAAACATTTCTACGGGGCCTGAGGAGGAACATCAACACGACCAGAGGCTGTGCCTGCAGCGCCGTTTTATTTTCTCTGAAACTGTGAAGTGAATCCAGGGGTCCCAGGTATCCAACCATAACAAAACTCCTTGGCTTCCCTTAGGTCTAAAAAACCCAAACACATCTCCCTGCTGCTCCCTCCTTCCTTTCTTCCTCTGTGCTTGGTATAAATTTCTTTTATGCGGTTCCGCGTCTCTGTAACCTGCTCCCTGTTTTCCATCCCCTGTATGGCCCCAAGCTCTGCCAAGCCAACCAACTGCTCTGCGCTCCGACCCGCCATGACTAATTCACAAACAAGCAGTTTAACAGATCTGCAACATCCCATTACCCCTGAAATGCCCTACCTGTGCTTCCACAGCTGTTTCCAGTGATTCAGCTGCACATATGAAGCTGTTCAGTATTCATTCTAATCTAGCAGACGGTTCTTTCATTACATGACACTCAAATTCAGTTCAATTTAGCTGGCTTTTATCTGGTTTGTAAATGGTTAAAAGCCATTCTCAGCATCTCCCAACACTGAACGGGGTATTTCACAAAGCTGTTTGGCACAGCTGTAGCCAACAGGCAATGTGTTTAACATGTCACGCTCCAAAAACTGCTGTTTATTCCCTGCTTTGGGCGCCGTAAATGCAAATAGTGTGGCTTTTTCCTCTGCGGTGTGTAGAGGAGTCTGTTTTGTTTCAGTTTTTCCTCATGATTTGTTTTCTTAATTATCTGGCTGACGTTCACCTCTTTGTCGAGTCTTTGTGAGCACCCTCTGTTCCTGCTGGACTGTGTTAGAGGTGTGTTAAGCATAGAGTATTTCCAGTGGTGGAGATAAAATATTCAGAGCGGGAATGGATAGAAGAGGCATTCCTGTAGAAATCAATGATTCCCAAAGGTTTTGGATGGTGAACAACAAAGACAGATTTATGTCATCATGGAAATTAGCATCTCTGAACTGTACGCGTGATCAAAGGACTGATGATACCACGACAAGTTTTTTTTTTTTACCTGACAGTATCCCAATCCCGGAAAACAAAACGGCATCATTTTCCTCATATCATGTTTCAAGTCACTGTATATCAACTGTCTTGGGAGCACTAAAGGAAAGTAGGACATCAAGGAGCATCATTTCTGTCTCTCCAATGAATCTGCATGTGTACAGTAAGAAAACCTGTGAGACTAGCTTCAAATCTATTATTTATAAATGTCTATTTTATCTATCAGTGAGTGATGTCTTATAGAATCTTTCAGAGCCAAATGTCAGTTTGTGTTTGGCAACTTTTCTAAGCAGCTTTGAGACATGAAATACCCCCCCCCTCCACACACACACACACATACATTTACATCACAGACAGACATAGTGCTGGTGGCATCATGCGTGGCTCTTGCTATCCTCCAGATATCCAGTCTTGTGATTTTTAGTAGCATTCCTGTAGAAATGTGGTCTTTCTGTACCATGGAAGTTCAATAAAGACTCAACACTGGCGTTTTAGCTTTGCGTCTATCTGTTTATTTCTCTGCATGTTGAATGAATTCCCCTGGGAGCTGTGCGATCTGCAATGCTTTATGGGAAGGACAAAGCTTACACTGTGCAAGCTTTTACTGTGCATTTTTATAGCTACTGCTGTATCCTAATCTTTTTCTCCCTGACGTGAACATTTAGTCCACCGGCTTGCATTGATTTTGAACCATGGGCTTGGCATTAAAATGTCCTGCATGTGCCAATCATGTTTTACCAGTGAGGAGCAGCTGAAAAGGGGGCGAAGAAATAGGTGGCTGCTTGGGTCTGAAGCGTTTCCTTATCTTCTCACCTCATATGGATTCCTCTCGCTTCAGAAAGATTAACAGGGTGCTAAGCAAGAATTTCCTCCTGTGTATAGTTTTTCAAACAAATGTCAATAAAATCAAGACGGGCACCAGAGGACAAGTACCACTCGTGTGTATTGGGATTCTCCACCAGTCTGCTGCACAGCTACTCTTTCCATCTCCCCTGGGCATTTTACTAATCAATCAAACTAATTGATTGGCTTTGTTCCACTCTGAAGTTTTAATGACTGCGTCTAGTTATGAGCTACATACCAGGAGACGCTGCAGTAATCTGTAACTGTGGTGGGCAAACAACAAACACTAATGCAGAAGTTAGGTGTGAACTCACAAATGCAGAGTCATCGCTTACATGCTCACACCTATAAAACAGCACACACACGAATCACCTGCCACTTTCTCTCCAGATTACACGGGTGCCAGTGAACCCTCTTTCACTGACAAACACTCAGAGGGGTGAACAGCTGTTGGAAATCACAGCTCCAGTCTGGTAAAAAACTGTGAACCAATGAAGCTCAATCACACTGACTGAAATTAACACCACTATTTATAGAGGTGGAAGGATGTTGGTGGTAGAAAGATATGCAGGGTTAAATGAAACAGGATCCTAATTTCCCTGTCCGTTACCCTCTCACTGTCGGTCAGATAATTGCAACCAATAATGTCATGCAGGATGAAGAGCGGAGAATTTTGAGAAAACCGATTCAATAGAGTGAAAGACGGACAGGGCGGGCATGATGAAGGCAATTTTGACAGCGTGATGGAGGTATGAGGGAGGGTGGCAGGCAATTTCAACAGGCAATTTTGACATTGAAATAGAAGCTCTGGGCAAAACATACGCATATGAAATATGAATGCGCTTGGTGTGTGAGTGTGGATGTGGGTAGCCATGCTGGTTGCGCACAGGGGAAGCCTCAGCTCTATAATACATTAGTCTCTTTAGGGACATGCCCTAATTAATGGCTTGACCTCTTAACGGGTAGCCCCCTTCTGTGAGTTAACATTTAGCTGTGCACCCTCCAGAGATGCACTTTGAAGTGCATTTAATAAAAGAAGTGACAGTGACATTAATAAGACAGTTAGGGTACAGGGCTTCGTTTTATTTCCCGACAATTTATATTCTGATTTTATACATGTCTCAACTCAGCAGAGAAAAAAAAAATACAACGCGCATTCATCTAAACCAAAAGAACATTTTTAAACCAATAAAGATGCACACATACACATCAAATACACTCCGTGTGTTGTGTGTGTGTGTGTGTGTGTGTGTGTGTGTGTGTGTGTGTGTGTGTGTGTGTGTGTGTGTGTATACACTAACAGTCCGCCAGTTAGGCTATTAACAACTGCAAGAGTGGATGTCACACCTGTCGTTTTCCATCAACCGGCGTGTGTTTCTGAATATGTCAAGGTGAGATTTGGTGACAAGAAAAGTTCCCATGAAGCTTCCTGGTTTTATTGTGTCGAGTGTGTCCGTGAACATCCGTTTGTCCGTCACCATGTCCATGTGTCCGTTCGTTTATCAGTGAGAGTGTCCATCAGTCCCCCCGTCTCCACATCTTAGTCTCTTGTCTTCAGTTGGACTTGGACCAGATCTTCCCACTGCCACGCAGCCTGAGTGGGGGAAAAAACCACACAGCACATTTACATGTTTACTTTGCACTTGCGCTACTAAACCAGCATATTATTGATGCAACATTGGTGAAACAGTGTCTTTGTGTTAAAATATCTAATGTCTCTAATTTAGTATTTTTTTGAATTGAAATTTATCTCAGTGAATTTTCTATTTCTGCAAATTAAAAAGAATGTTTTGCAAAGAAGCCATTTCTAATAATAACTGCTGCACTATCAGTCCCACCCTTTAACAAGCTTTTTAAAGAAATGGTGTCAAAACTCATTTTTAATTTGAGGATTGAGGTTAAGCTATCATTAATTTGGATTTCAAAACATAAAGTGGATCTACATTTGAATGAAGTGCAGCGCTGAGTGATGAAAATTACAGGGCTCTATGCTTCATCAAAATGTGACAGGCAGCCAGAAAATAATCACTGCTTTCTGTTCGGCGGCAAAAACAAACGGCAGACAAGCTAAGCATCTCGTCTGATCACTGGAGGGGGGAACATTTTTTTTTCAGAAAGAGAGCATGTGGGGCATTTGTATATCCAGTGACATTTGCAATCCAGGACAGATGTGAAATTAGCCATCGGTAATTGGGCCGGATGGAAGCAGAACAGGAAGAGAGTCCCTGATAGCAGGGTTAGAATACTGCTGCAAAACACTGATGTACATGTGATAATAAAGCTACTTCATGCAGACACACGCTCGCACACAGACAAACCACTTTCACCGGCAGCTGGCTTTTGATGTTATTGGGGAAAAAATAACAGAAACATAGTGGTTCAGTGTTGAATTAACTTTGCTCTCAACAAGAACATTGGACTGATGGCTTAATTTAGTGTTTGAAGTAGAGTCTTTATAGTGCTCTGTTTATAACTTGGTAAATTCATATTTATAAAACACATTTCAAAAAACACAGTAACAAAGTGTTTTACAGAACAAAAGGAGAGAAGCAGCAATAAAATAAACTTAATGGAAAAAACCTCCACATGCAGCCTTGTTGTTCCAATGTTGTGACTTGCACGAATAAATAGCATTTCTTGTTGTAAAAAAACACCTCAGCTTGATTTAACAGGGCACCAACAATTCTGAATAAAACATCATTTCAGTAAATTATTCTACATGGCCAAACATGATTAATGTTTTCAATTTTTGGACTGTTTAGCTATGCTTTATGAATGCAATTTCTATGCAAACTCTTGGTGGTTGCTTTTGTTAGCCATAACATCCAGAGAACTTTGTTCCAGAGAACATTCATAGAGACAATCTCTGTCTGCCTCCCTCTGTGTAGCTCCACACAGTCAATATAAAAAAGGTGATGTCACAGTACTCACCCTTTCACCTTTGAACTCTTTTTGCCTGGTTGTCGTGGTTCCTGAGAGGAAGCGGGGTCTCGTGGCTCTGCAGGCTGGTCTGCGTCCTGGTTGGAGGCGGCTCCAGCAGGGGCGGGGCCTGATGACGGGGAGGCGGCGCTGGCCTTTAACGTTTTCTGTAGGTTTGAGACCTGAGGTAAAAGTTAAGACTGATTAAAAATTTTAAATGAAGGAGGATTGAGCAAATTAAAAGGACACAATCTTTCATCTCTGTCGTAAAACAATAGTCAGGTTGGAGCGTAAATTCATACAGCAGCATGATTATACTTTAAAGTTAGAGGTTTGAACAGGCTGCTGTATGAGTGTATCCTCAAACAAGGAAATATGCAGTCAGGAGGAAACTAAAAGACCACCAGTAGCTGGAAGCATAAAAACAGAGATGCTGAAGAATCACATTAAAAAATTACTGGATTTTCTGGGGGGGTAGAGTGAAAGAACAGTAGGCTGAAGAGATGAGGGACCAACCTCTGTTTCCACTTGGACTTTGACCTTTAACTGGCTCTCTCTGTATTGGTTTGCCCTCGAGACCTGCTCCTCAATACCGCACAGCACCGCTTCACACCCTGTGCACCTGAGAGAGGAGAAAGGAACGGAGGGAGGTAGAAAGCCAATTGTAAGTTAGAAAAACCAATAAATAATAATCTAAAGCGTGTGCACAGACACACAGATGTGATACTGACCACTCCTGCAGTGTGTTGACTATGTTTGGGAGCTCATTGGGGCCGAGGTCACGACCCACGCTGCAGTCTACCTCCACCTGCTGGTTCCTCTGGTCCAGTTTGCCCTGGATGATGTCACAGTACACGGCGTCGATCAGCAGGTCCTCCAGCTCCCGCACATTCTTCAGCTCCAGCTGCTGCAAGAGCAGCGAGTATGGCAGGCACTGAGGGAAAAAAGACATGAAGAGACATTATATATTCTCTTCTTTTTTCTGACCAAAGTATACAGGCAGATAATTTGATTCCACTTTTAACGGTTTGATGGAAAATGACAAAATGTTAGCGAAATTGCCTATTGTCACTAAATGTCACTGCCAGGGGAAGATGAAAGGTAGGTTTTGAATTGAACAATCCTCCCCAGGGCAATTAGAGAGTTCAAGCCTACATGTGGGGAAAGCAGTGACATCACGACACGAGTGAAAGGAGCAATGGTCGTAGAAAGTTAGATTAAGTACAAAAAAAAGGACAGAGCTGGTGAGAATAATGAATTAATTATTTATCAAGAGCAGAGAAAGAAAAGGGCATAAGGAGAGCAGTATGGTTGGAAGGTGCGAATGAGAGATGCCTTAATAAAAGAACATTAAACACTTTGTCGTGCACATAGAGACAGAGCGCATTGTGTCATACTCGGAAAACCACGCCCACTGGAGGGGAAAACAATCGCCACTAAAAATATGCCACAGAGGTGTGTAGCTACCGAAAATCATTACATTTAAGCAAGTGAAAGGATTATTTTAGCACCCTTTGTCTACCAGAAAGGACAAGATAGCTGTTAGTAAGCTTATGTTAGCTATTTATTAGCAAGCTAAGGCATTTGCAAACAAAATAATACTGCATATCTTTCAGATTTTTTCACATTCCACTCTAAAACAAGTTGCATACTGTCAGAATGTTTAAGCCTACCTTACAGAAATATAGTAAGCCTAAAACTGACTATTGGCTACTTGACTTTGTAACAAAATGCTTGCTGCACACGCAAAGTTGTGCAGAACGTTAGGTTAGCGTCAGAATCCCACAGTCTTTCCATTCTTCCTGCTGATTCCTCACATTTGTCTTCCTAAAAGGCTCAGTTCTTCTGTTTGGCAGCTTAAAAAAAGTTAATTATGGGTTCTTTACCCTGTTGGTAGTGCGTCCTACCACACAGTAGATTTTAGGCATTTTTCTGTTGTTTGCTAGCAGACAGAATTGATGAGGAGGCACCTTAACACAATACAAAGTCAATGGGGACTGATAAATTGTTTTCCCCTCCGGTGGGGGTGGGACTTAAATGTGCTCCGTCTCTATGGAGGGAGGTCTGAAATGAAATGAAGTCTGAAATGACAGGAGCTTTCCAAGACTTCCAAACTCTTTCTTGAGAAACTTGAGACTGAAAGGATTGTCTGTTTTTGTAACTCTAATTTAGCAGCTATAAAAAACAGCCACTAGCTTAAAACCACAGCCAACTTCACATTAACTTTATTTTTGGGGCATTTTTAGGCCTTTATTTTCACAGGACAGATGAAGACATGAAAGGGGAGAGAGAGAGGGGGGGAATGACATGCAGCAAAGGGCAGCGCATGCTCTACCAACTGAGCTAACCCAGTCACCTCACATTAACTTTTTGAAAAATGTGGATTACGTGCTATATTTAAAAGCTAAATTGTTAACACTTCATTAATATCTTGCTTCATAAAGCCTACAGCAATATGGTGGCTGCAAATTATATATTTTTTTCTTTTAGACAAATACAACATTACACAGTTTTCACTTTTCTGTGAAAACCGCAAAGAAAAAATAATTAACCAGTACCTTGAGGTTGGATGCCAGGCTGATGATGGACAGATGGCGGAGTTTGTTCCTCTGTGCGGGGGTCAACTCTGGAAGAGAGGCTGCTCTCTCTGGAGCAGCAGACAAGGACATGAAATAAAATAAGAGACATAACAGGGAAAATATACCAGAGCAGTGTGCAAGTGTCACTTTGCTGAGGGTCAAACAGTCACACATAATCGAGGCACTACTTATTACTTTGAAGTGTATGTTACACAGGGCAGTGCAGGTAAGTGTGGAGCTCTTTAAGCCGCCAGAGAACACAGTCAGGAGGAAGTCGGTCTCCAGCTGCCATGCTCCCCTGGTGACAGGACACACACCCTCTGAGACAGCAGCTCTGACAGCTCCTCTAAGGGCTCCACTGCACAGCTCAATGAAAGTAAATGTGCTCCCTGTCGGCGTGACTCGAAAGGCAAGGAAACAATAAAGTAGGCTACATTCTTTTTCCAGGCTATTGGTTGATGTTCGGCATAAAATTAGACATCATTAACATTCCACTTCTTGTTGTAGCTTCCCGACACATTATACAGACGGCAAATTTAGTCACAAAAGTTAAAGTTAGTTTATTGTCCATTTGTGCCGACACTGCCGCAACACAGACAATCATCAGCCAATCAGAACACTTAACAAAAAGTAGCCCAAAACAGCTAAAAGCCCTCCAGTAATTTTGTCTTTAAATAACCTGCCTGCAGTGTGTCAGGTGAGGGTGTTTTTATGTGTCAGGGTACCTGCCTTGCAGCAAAAAAATACAGCTCATAATAAAAGAGTTGCAGGACACCCTATTATTTATTTACACTGTGCTGCCACTGCAATACCTTTGTAGTCGCAGTAGGTTCCATAGGCAAAGAGGTTGAGGAGCTGGTACATTGGTGCATGAGGGCCATTCTCCATCTGTGGTGTAGAGGAAAGATGAGGGGAAAGTAAAAATGAAGTGGCAGAAAACAGAATGAGGCTCTCTACATAAAAACTCTGCAACTGGCTTTGCACATCTCTGAGGAGAGGTCTTGCTGAGAGAGTAAGATTAATGGCATGTCTACACCAGGGCGAAAGCAAAGATATTGTGCCATTTGCGCAAGTTTGATCGCAGGATCATATTTGGATCATTTGCGTTACTCGGCTAATCACATTACCAGCCGGTGTAGAGCTGTAGGCAACAACAAAGTTACTTTCTGTCATCAATATGGCCAAAATAATAAGAAATATTATAAATAGCCAATGTTACCAGCTCAACTTAAGATCAGTGATAGAATCATTTGTGAAAATGAATGTGGGAGATTTTTTACTTTAAAAATCCTCTGACTAGATTATTGCAATAAACAAACTGACTGGACCTGCTATGAGCCAAAAAGGTCAGGAAAAACACATATTAAAGCAGAAAACCACTGAGGGAAACTGACAGGTAAAGCTTTGTGTTGAAGCAATGTTGTCTGTACACATTCTTAACAGTGCCGCTTTGTCTTCCCTTTTACCTGTATAAAACCTTGGTATGGTCCTTTAGAAAATAAAAACAAATGTAACTTGACAGTGTTCAGTACATAAAAAGGGACACAAATCTCCATCATTTCCAGGGCTTTGCTTAAAGAATGGAACAATAGTGCAGCAGCATAATCCTACTCTACTGTAACAGCAGCATTTCACTTCCAAAATAGGGTGTTAACTGCGTATTCTCACGCAAGTTAACATACAACATCCGTAATATGTAGGTAATGTACTTTCATATAAATGTAATTCATAGCAGCATCCCGCTCAGTAACTTTATATATAGATGTGTTGATTGGGAGGTAAGTCATGACTTTGATTACATCATTGGTGCACAAATGTATACACATTTCCACATGCATAGATGATAAATGTACAACGTGGTTAGGAAATACACTTTTTGTTGATGCTGCACTAACAATGTGGTAACATGCATCACTGACCCCTCTGAATGTGGGTCAGTTGATCAGATTATCCATGTGTCTGGGATACATTAACACCTGTGAGATTAACTGTATAGTTGTGATTAAGATGGATTTGTATTATGTCAGGCCTGAAAAGGTCCCCAAAGACACAAAGGGTGAGGAAGATGAAGTGTGAGAGAGTGTGTTTACCTCTCTGACATTAGGCAGCTCCAGGATGTCAGAGAAGACGTAGAGGCCTGGGGTCTCCAGCAGAGAGCTGACAGCCTGGGCCAGTGCTGGGCCTGACAGAGACAGGAGCTGCTCCACCTCCATCTGAAGCCAGGGCACACAGGAGACAAAGAGGTTAGCAGGTTAGACAGAAGAACTACGGAGAGAATAAAGGCCCCGACACACCAAGCCGACGGCTGACCGTCGGCAGAAAAGGCAGTCAGACTGATCAGTCGGCTCCCCGAGGTCCAAAAAGTGCCTTGGAACACACCAAAGTGATGCCGACTTGAACGTACGTTCTACGCGTGCGCTAGACGTAATACATAAAATGAAAACCGGAAATGACGAACGCGTCACGTGGGTCTGGCTTCTCCAGCTGACCATAATGGCGGCTTGTTCGAAATACGATCTCGTATTTTACGAAAATAGTTCACTGAAACGTGTTTCTGAAAACATTTAAAGCGAGAAATAGCCCATATAGTTGCTGAATCTGTCTTCATTTCAGATCGACAAAGGTCAGTTTAAAAGATTTTCGTCAGATTTTGAGAGGCGTTCGTCACTCATCCCGCTCGCCATTTCCGGGTTAGCACTCCACCAATCAGATTGGTCATTGAGTCCGACTGCCCGCCCTCCGACTCAGCAAGTCAAGTCGGCCAAAATGAAGGCCGACGTCCCCTCCAACGGACGACGACACGGAACACACCAAACAGACTCGAGTCACCGACCTCGCCAGACTAGATTATCGGGTTGGTGTGTCAGGGCCTTAAAAAGCAGCAAAGTTGTGTAGAAATGACACAGATAAAAATCAAGGAAATAACCTCTCCGTTACTGCTTTGGCTCTGCCATCTGAAAAATGGCATAGAGGAACACCATGTCACAATCTTCCATAAACACTAAACAATCACAAAGCTCTATCAATGAACTAAGGGACTCCATAGGATGAAGATGCCGTAAATGGCTCAGCCACTTGTGGCCTGCTAAAAGGATATAGAATTGAATGAACAATACTCCCTTTTCATTTATCATCTATCAGCGAAGAACTCTTGATCAAAGCACTTAACCATCAAATTACCTAGAGAGCTACTCAGATAGTGAATGAGTAGATGCACCAGGTAGCACCAATGCAGGCATTGGCAACAAGTGTAATGAATGCAAAGCAGAGCATGTATATTCATCAAAACCCATTCCCTGCATAGAGACATGATGCAAATTCACTTTGTGCTGAGGACAACACCAGAATAATTAAATAAGCAGTAAAAGGACTCAGTCTGTGTCTCAAGCAGAAATTTAGTGTCCAGAAAGTGAATTCCGAAAAGAAAAGAAAAAAAGAGACTATTCTTGATTCTGTACTTTGGCTTTGTAATTCACAAGATTTACAGTAAAAATGACCCAAATATTAAAACAAATTGATGTTAGTCTGATTCCCCGTGTGTGTTCCTTTCAATTTAAAAAATGACTTAACTGACAAATATCTCAACGTGAAGAGCTGTCCTGTTGACTTTGATGGGCTATTTTAAGATATCTTAGCCTAATCCCAGCAGACATATCTTGGGACACAAAAGAAGCTAGGTCTTATAGATACATGATAAAATATTGCAATTGCATCACACTGTTATTACCTGAGGCCATTCCCTAAAATTAATGCAACAAATAGTCTGGATACCAACTGCTGAGCTAAGACTAGTCTGACTGGTTCTTATTCATTGCAGTCAGTGCTGAGTGTGCTGATGTTTTGTATCATCCTAAATCGGATACATTTAGATGCCCACGCACATCTTCCATATGTTGTCCCACTGGACCAACATCAAAGAGGACTACAGAGCATCTCAGGAAATCTGAACAGATGAGCGGGCATGTGTTGCAGCCAAACAAATTAACCTACACCGTTTCAGAAACAGTACAGCATTTAATTTTGGGAATTTTTAAAAGTCAAATCAGGCTGGAAGAGATCCATCTGTGTATTTCTATTGAATTTTGAAGGAGGCCAGAACTGGCTGCATATCAAGGAGAGATGGCTGGAGGAATAAGTCGACCTGCAATATGCAGGATGTGGCTGTTTAGATACCGAGTACCTGGTGACCCCTGAGAACTACAGAACTAATTCCAAGGATCCCAAAGCGCAAAGGGACGCATACTTACTTATTGTAATACAATTTTTGCCATTCAGTAACGACCTTAGATAACGACTACATTGTTGTTGCTCTACACCCTTCTCAATTTATTTTGCCTATTATTGTCATCAATGATTAATTATGTATAATGCCAACATAATGTGAACAAAAATCATTTGTATAGCAAATATTTCTCTTGTACCTTCCATTTTATAAAAAATTCAGTATTTGTTTTGCTATTATTATTGCTTAATTGTTATTTGTGCTGTTGCAATGAGATTTAGATTCAAAATAAAGTTAGAGAATCAAACAGAGTAAAACATTTAATAGAATAGTACAAAGGTACAAAGGTAACAGAGGGGAAACTATTTAAAATTGGATTTGGTAGCTGTAAGCTTCCACTGTTGCACAGAATAGCATACCCCAAACTCACTAAAGCAGCAATCCCTTCAATAGACTCTCAGCTCTAATAAGAAGTGGTTTATAGATTTTTCCCATGATCCTCTTCACCAAAATGGATCCTAAATGGCTCTGAAGATCACTGTAGACCATTTCTAAGATTTGAGTTTTTATTAAATGATGCGCAACTTGGTGAATTATTTTAATGCTGAATTAAGAGCTGTCTCAGTAGATGATGAGCAAGTCAACTTAAGATGGTCAGATTGATACCTAATACAATTGTTAACTCAAATTCTCTCCATAGAGGGGGGAAACCCTGATTCAACCCCCTTCACAACCAGAACTCTGCAGTGGCCCAATCTTTATAAACGCATGCTGCACAGCCAAACACTGTTCATACCTAAAAAACATTATTCAAATTCTAGTGAGGTTCGCAAACTTAAAAAAAAAAAAAACTCTGGGGAAATGAGTGGAAAATGATGCACAACACAGTGATGTTGATAGTTTTTAGATGTAGTGAGTCCCGGGACCCACAGGTGGTCATTTGAGTGGGCCCCAGAGAAATTCTAGAATATTTCCAGTGGATGGAATGACGCAGTCACAAAAACATGGAGTCGTAAATTTGAATATTTCACTCAGTATGAACACCATATAGCTTCAAAGAAGAGTTGAAACAAAATGATGCAGAACACACAGCACATTGTACTGAGGAACAGTCTGGTATACGATTACTTTAATAAAATTGAAGCTACTTAAGGGGAAACAAAAATGGTAAAACTGTATGTTAAGGGGTTAACTGCATGTGGGGACTGTACATGTATGGGAGCAGGAGCAAAGGTAAAGCTCCTGGAAAATTTCCTTAGAGTGTAAGTCACTGTTTCTTATTTATTTGTACATGTATATGTTTGAGAGAATATGGATGTATGATACAACAAATGTCTATCACAATACTAAATAATGTGAGTTCAGAGAATATATTAGTATGTGATATAAGTGTTAGAAATGGGCATATACAGTATTAGAGGGGAGGATTAGCAATTATATTCATAATTAATCTATCAATTGTTTTCTCAATTATTTAATAAAATACATCGTCAGTTAGAAATATGTGAAAATGCCATTACAATTTCGTCTTCAATTTGCTTGTTAGAGCAATCAACAGTCTGAAAGTCTATTAAGCACAGAAAAGCAGCAGTCCCTCAGATAATCAGAAAATATTTGTCATTTTAGCTTTATAAATTATTTTAACTATAAATTGATCAACAAAATCGTTGGTTAACTTCTCTGCTGACCGACTGTAATTATTTCACCACATTACACAATAAGATGATATACAAACAACGTAAGCGTACTCTTTTTGACTGAATCAAAGTTTAAAGTCAAGTTAACTTAGCTAGCTACATTGCTAAGCAACTGGTCCTCTACTTTTTTGCACCTCTGTTTGCAACCACTGTTGTTAAGCGTGCTAGGCATTTTAGGTAACGTTCTATCAGGACTAGCTACATTATTCCCCAGAGAGGGTAAAAAAATCTTTAAAACACAGCTTCAGTAAAAAATCATGGAAATCTCCCGTTTTTGCAAGTTATGTTTCCCTTAAACGCCGAATCGGAGCTACGGCCACCCTTACCCTACAGTGTGACTTCAACAGCCAAACTCCTAGCCCGTCTTAAAGCTAGCTTAGCTGCACCGCTAAATAACCCGGTTAACATTTAAAGCTAATGGCCTCAAAGTTACCTGTCATCATAAATTGAGGCAAATGACAGATGAAATGCGCAACGTTCAAAACATGTCTGCTTTTAGACTAAGAATTATCATTAAGCTGTGTTTTAGATATTATTAGAGCTCAATGTGTCATGCTAGCTCGGTTGCTAACCAACTGCAAGGCTTCACTTATCCGTTGACGCTAGGCCTCAATTCATTTTAAGCTTTTCTAGTGATTTAAATCCTACCACTACACTGCATAAAAAACCGGGAAGTGGAATACGCACGTAAATGTTTCCGAAAAGTGTTAAAATAAGGCTGCGTGTATTTAAATGTACCTTGTTGTGTTGGTTTCTAGCAGACAGCCTGTCGATTGTTCAGTTCCGCTGTCAGCACACGTACAACAACAAAGCAACGTAAGCGCTGATTGGACGGGAGAAGTGCAGCTGTCGATCAGCATCTGTATCAGAGAGAACAGCGCGATCTAGCGGTAATCTCATTTACGACACCTGGAATATTATTCAGCAGTGGTTTACAAGCTAGTGCCAAAATCAATCTGAGGGGGTCACTCACAACACGATTAAAAGTAGAGCATGTTTTCTGTCTTGTCTTTAATTATTGTCTTTTTCTAGTGAACTACTCTTTAATCCTTCAGATTAAACAATCTAAGAGGGCAAAGTCACTCTTTGGTTGAACTTGCACAACTCATGTAGCCTACCTCATGTGAAAAGGGATCACAAGTAGACTTCACAGACTTCTAGACATCACAAGCAAAAAACGGTGGGAACCACTGTTTTTAAGTATAGTAGGGGAATGCAGTTACATCCATTACCAGACTTCAACTAGTTAACTTGTCAGATAGGCTGTGTGAAAGTGGTGTATGTCAGGGAGAAAAGGTAGACCATAGAAAAAAGACAATTTTATTGGCATACATTTAGTCTTGAAAGCCCGACATAGTGCAAGGGTACAACAAGATTAATGAAAGGTATAGCAACCTAAAATAAAATCTACAATGTTATTTCTGAAATAATTTGCAGCTCAGTTTTAAGTTGTGAATTTGCACAAATCTCTACCAAATATGAACAGCAGAGACAGACAATAATCATGCCCAAACTTCACACATGTAGTAAGCACAGTATTTGTGGCATTCAACTTTTCAATATAAAGACCTTTTTCTAATGTCAGACCTGGATGACCTGACATTCAAATAAAAGTCATTCAGGTAAAATATCTATCTAACTACATTTAATAATAGGCCCATTCATTGTAAGTGGACACACTCCAAAAACTGTAACCTTATGTCATTGTCTATCAAAGTCATTAATTTTATTTATTTAAATATTGATTTCCTTCTCTATCTAAAATTAGTGCAATACTACAATGTATGTTCACTTTTAATGTCATGCTTTTTGTTTTAGATTTACTTGAAAAAAAGACTGCAGTAGAACAGCAATCAACACAATGTACAGAGTTTCCAGACTTCCCAGTTGTGCAGAATTTTCAGTTGTATGGGGATTCAGTTGAGCTGAATGGCATCCATTTGGCAGATCCGTTTATAAATGTGTTCACAAGGAACATCAAACCATGTCTTTGCGTGGCTGTCTAAGGTGGCACAGTCCTCTCCATGTGCTCCTCCTGACTGGTGGTTATTTGGCTCTGAGCTCAACTGATCCCAGTAGCTGTCACAGAAAGAGAGAGGAGGAAACAGGGATAGATAGGATAAGCTATAAATAACCGCTGTGAACATTTCTGACAAATATAAAAAAAACAGGCTCACCTTGCCCAAACCTTTGATTCATTCATGACATTTTTAACCTTTGATTTATTTGAGGTTTTGATATAATAATGGACATTGTTGTGTGTCTTGCTTTCTTTTAATGTTGCAAATGTTACTTTATTTACACAGCATTTAAATATTTTTTTGTATCTACAGGCTGCGTATTTTGCTTTGAGTGGTTTAAATCCTTCCTGGACAGATCATGAAGAAATAAATGAATGCAGGATAACAACTTTAATATAAAACATTAATACATAAATTACTTAATGCATCAAATATTAAAATCAGATAGTACTTGTGTTGCAATGTTGTGTTGTCCACCCATCTCCAGTCTCCTTCCTTCTCTATATCAGACAGGCCAATCCAGAAGTGGTAATCAAATCCGCCAACTCTCCTGGCTTCTTTTTCCAGTTCGTCCTGAAGTTAAACATTCACAAATCATTGACATAATACATTTCTTTAATCCTTAATTCAAACCTATTTTTAATATTACCCCCAAACCCAAATATTAACCCTTTGAAAATGTGAGGACCAAACAAAATTGCCTCATTTTCCAAAAATGTGTTCACTCAAGATCTTGTTATTGTATTATTTTACTGCCAAGGATCTATGGTTCTTACAGTAAACAAAACCAACATGTTTAACACTTTAAAGATCCACTGGGTAATTCTTCAAACATATACATTTAAGGTATATTTACATACATACTAGGCCATAAAAAGCAGAGGTTTTACTAATAACATCAACAGTGCTCTCTAAGTTTCCCAGTAAACCATGACAGTGTGACATTGGGCCAGCATGCACACTGTCAGGTCCCTGAAACTGTCACAGTTATATAAAAGTCAGCCTTTATTAGTTTTATGATTTACACCCGTGCTTTGCCTACTGTGACATATCAAATGTCTGACATTAAAAGACCTCCTGCATTAGGTCAAAGACAACAATGTATATTATTTATGTTTGATTATTGATTATGTACACAAATGTTTGCTTGTCACAGTAGGAAACGCACCAGTGTAAATAATGAAATTATTATTGGCTGGATTTCATTTAGCTATTTCAGTTTCGGTCATGGTATTTTCATGGCTTACTGGGACACTTGAATAGAACAGAGCCATTGTTAATGTTATTTGTAACACCTATGCTTTTTCTACTATGAAGAGTTAAACTGTCTGCTGTGAAAAAGTGTGGTCTTAACTTAAATTGGTATGTTTCCCATCTTTACACACACACACACACACACACACACACACACACACACACACACACACACACACACACACACACACACACACACACACACACACACACACACACACACACACACACACACACACACACACACACACACACACACACACACACACAAACAAACACTGTCTCACATGCTGTTCCATGGTGTGCAGTATGGCAAGATGGCTGCCCATCTCTGCACAGCTATCTCTGCTCTTCAGCCAGTCCAGCTTGTTACTGCTGAAGTGGTAACACTGATCCCCGACTTGACGCCATCCGTCAGGACACTCTGAGCACTGCTTAACTGTTAATGAGAAAGAAAGGGCAAGATAAAAAAGATGAAGGTTAACAGTAAATCAAAGACAGCAGGAAATTAAGTTTGTGTATGTGTTTGATCTACATCCTGCCACCTGTCTTTGAACAGCTCTGTCCCAGGGCGGTGTAGTTCTCACACAGCTGGATGTAACGTCTCTGCATCGAGTTCAGTTTGAAGCCTAGAGATGGGGAGTCCAGGGGGGCACCTTGCACCGGCCTGCTAATCACTGAGAAGAAAGATAGATAGATAGATAGATAGATAGATAGATAGATAGATAGATAGATAGATAGATAGATATAGATAGATAGTGGTGTAGAGTGGTGCATGCTCACAATGACAATTTAATTTAATGTTCAGCAGGTATAATGTTTACTATGTTCACCATCTTAGCTTAGCATGTTAGCATGCTAACATCTGGGGAACATGAATATCTGTACAAAATGTCATGCTAATCTAACCTGTAAATGTTGAGACATTTCTGTCTGGACCAAAATGATGGACTGACATCCACTCCCACTCCCACTAAAGTGTGACTTAAAAACTAGTGTAATTTTCCTACTGTTGTGTTTTCTCACACTAACTTCTCCCTCTACAAACATATGATGCTCCTCTGTGCAGTCTGTGAATATCTGATTTTATTGCAGTTGTTACTGAAATAATTGAGTTAAATGAGCTCCCTTGCGGCTGTACAAAATTCATTGCCAGATATTTTTCAGCATTTGTGTTTCCTCTATTTATGTTGCGGCTTCCCCTTTGCCTTTTAAAAAAATATAAAAAATATTTCTCTAATGCTTTCTTAGAAGAGTAATTGATATAAGTCACAAATAAAGATAATAAATACATATGTATGTGACTTTCAATAAGAGACACCGTCATGAGACAAGTCATGAGATACTTGTCAGCAAACTGAAAGACCAGTTTGGTTTTTCTGATCAAGCTGTTAGCTGGCTTATCTCACATTTGGAACATCGACAGCAGTGTGTCCGATTTAGGAATATAAAAACATCACTCCTGAATAGCAGAACTGGTCTGCCGCAGGGATCAGTTTTGAGTCCTATTCTATTTTGCTTGTACATAAATGATCTACCAAATATATGTAAAGAAAGTGAATGTCAGATGTACGCAAACGACAGTCTTTTATGTATCTGCAAAGACTCCCGTCTGACCTCTGAGATCTTGGGGAGACAGATGCTTGCGGTTTCAGAATGGCTACAAAAGAATCATCTAACACTGAACCACAAAAAAACAGTGTCAATGTGCTTTTCAAAAACAAAGAAAAAAAATTTGAAATTTGAAATCCCTATTGATACAAAAGAAATAGAGGTCGTAAACAAGTTTAAATACTTAGGTGTCACCTTGGATCCTCAGTTAAAGTTCGATAGACATACTGTATAAAGAAACTATCCAAAACTATCAAAACCAATCTAACTTGTTTTAGGTTTATAGGGTCATGTTTATCCTTCAAGGCAGCTAATCTGTACCTGCATGCTATTATTTTTACACCTATCCTATTGTACTGCCTGGGGTCAGACTTCCGAATCAACAGTCAGACCTCTATCATTACTTTATAAACAAGCTTTAAAAATATTAGAAAAACCCATAAAATGGCATCACTGCAAGGACTGCAAATTAGCAGAGACTAGACATCCTAAAGACAACTTGCGTCTCTCACAATTGGTTGTGATACTGTTAGGTAATGTTCCTGATAAAAAAAACTAAATAAAAAAAGAGGTATAGAAAGTCAAGTAATTTACTGTCCTTTTATTGTTGAACTGTGATTAACTGTAAGAGGAAAGTTTTGCTGTGGTCAGTGAATCACATTAGAACTAGCGTTTATTATAAGAATGAGTTATTCTTGGTAAAACTAATGACATACTACCATTTCCTGGCAAGCCTGCTGATGTAATAACACAGGTGCAGGTGATGCAGTGAGGTTAAATGTGAATAACACATACATTCCACAAAAACCACCATGATACACCCCTGACACTTTTGAAATTAGATGTTAAAATGTGCTGCATTTTTTATATGGCAAATTTACTTTGTAGCTAATGTACCATTACAGAGCACATAAAGAGTCGACCTTAGTGAAAATATTTATATTACCAGTTTACCTGACCCACTATAAATAAACTGCTATTATGGCCAATTTATCATGATACAGTTCGTACACAATGTGTGCCTCCATGCCATATTCATAAAGTAGAATTAAAATTAATAATTGTTGTCTCTATCAAGAGTCTAACAATATGTTACAGATTTAGTGGTGTTTGATGTTTCTTTTTATTTCCTTCTCTTGTTGCAAGTCATCATTTTCAGATACTAAAATTTTACTCAATAGCTTCTGTGTGTGTGTGTGTGTGTGTGTGTGTGTGTGTGTGTGTGTGTGTGTGTGTGTGTGTGTGTATGTGTGTGTGTGTGTGTAGTAATAGATCAAGCATGCACATCCCCAGTGGTGTTTGTTTTAAATGAGAGAGTGTCCTCACAAGCACATTATCAGGCTGAGCTGCCAGAGCCTGCAGGAGAAATATTTCACAATTATGGACTTTTGTGCTTTTTTTTTATTACATGACCCTCACTGGACTGGAGAGAGCGCTTTATCTTTTTTATTGCCAATTATAGGTGTCCAAAAGCGCACTGAGCTGAAATAAAGAGAGAATAATCAGCAAGAGTGAGACTCACAGACAGGAGAGACAGACAGGCAGATATACATACTCAGGCTGGAGGGCAGGAAGCACAGGGAGGTTGTTTATACTTACAGAGCACAGTGAGTACGATGTTGGCGCAGATGGAGGCCAAAAAGCCAATAAGTATCAGGAGAGAAGTCTGACTCCGCAAACACTCAACCCCCCGCTTCAGTCCCTGTGAGCCTGATTACACACAAAACAGTCCGCAGCATGGTAGCTCTTAATTCACAATTTTTAATCCTCTGGTGTAGCGTAGAGTGCAAGAGAATGGACAGAACCATTTGACCAGAATTTAGCTTCATAATATTTACTATTCCAAAAAGAGTACGTCTGCTGGAAAGTTAGGCCAAGTGGATACTCATATTTGTGTCTCTTGTTGCCAAATTTGAACACAAACACAAAATATATATGCATGTGGACAGATTCAGTAGTGGTAAAGTATACAGATCCTTTACTAAAAAGTTAAAGTAGCAATGCCACACTGTGAAAATACTCAAATCTTACTTCAGTAAAAGTACAGTAATATAAGCAACAAATTGCACTTTAAAGGAAAGTATACTCATTAGGCAGAAGAATTGCCAGCATTTTATTATCATATATATCGTATTACTATTTCATTATTACAGATGCATAAACTTACTTGTATACTGTAGTTGGTTCAGGTAAAGCGGGTTTTAACTATTTTATATAGTTTTAGTAGGTTGAATTATAATATTACATCATATTTTACAAGATAATATGTTTTACATGTAAAATCCTAATCTTAAATGGAAATACTGCAGTATACCTTAGTTATACTTAAGTACAGTACTTGAGTATATGTACCAATTGTGATACAGTAGATTAAACCACCCAATAGAATATAAAATAGATTATCTCCACTGCAACCAGCTACAACATTAAGATGCTGTTCATACTCATGAATTAGTTATAATTCAATAGTATTATACAGAATAATGTAGCACCGATAGCTGCAATGTTGCCTGCATAGTGCAAACTTTTAGTTTTACAGGCTACTTTAAGTACATTTCACTGATAATACATACACTTACTTAAGTAAAATGTTGAATGCAGGATTTTAATGTGGTGTTTTTACATAAAGGTATTGCTACATTTACTTAAGAATCTGAATACTTCTTTTACCACTACATATAGTGGAGTCCAATAAAGTATAACATTGCATTACAAAGAAGAAAGGTATGCCTGAATTGTCACAGTACACAGAGTAATTGTACTTATGAGTATATATATATATTTTATTTTTTTAAAGTTTTAGAACACCCCAATTTTTCTAGTTTTTTATTGAAATTTTAGCAGTTAAAGTCCAATGAATAGCTTGAAATGGTACAAAGGTAAGTGGTGAACTGTCTCAGGTTAAAAAGTAAGGTTACCCAAAACTGAAAAATAATGTACATTTCAGTATTTTACAAAAAGGCCTTTTTCAGGGAACAAGAAATGGGTAAACAACGTAAAGCTGTTCTGCAGCAATGGAGGTTGATCAAGCTTTGAAAGTTGGTGCTACCAATTCCCACAGGTGTTCACACTTGTCTGGATTACTTACAACCCCCTCTGTTTGTATAAAAGTATTGTTGGAACACACTGTGGTACCGTACCCTCGTGGGCATTATTTGAATAGTATTGTACTGCAGAAAGTAGTGTGTTGCCATAAAAATGGCGGGAAAAAGGCAATTAACAATGTAAGAGAGACAGACCATCTTGAATGTTGGTCTTTCCCACAGAGAAACTGTGAAGAAAGTCAAGGTGTCAGTGAGTACAGTATTCTTCACCATCAAAAGGCACTTAGAAACTGGGGGAAACTGACAGGAAGAGGTCTGGCAGACCCAAAGCCACAACAGACTCAGAAGACAAGTTTCTGAGAGTCAACAGCTTGCATGATAGGAGGCTCACAGGACAACAGCTTCAAGCACAGCTTAATAGTGGTCTTAATAAGCAAGTCTCAATTTCAACTGTAAAGAGAAGACTTCGAGCTGCAGGTTTGATAGGTCGAGTTGCAGCAAGAAAGCCATTGCTAAGACGTCAGAATAAGAAAAAGAGGCTTGCCTGGGCCAAGAAACATCGTCAATGGACTACTGAAGACTGGAAGAAGGTGCTATGGACTGATGAATCAAAATTGGAAATCTTCGGTTCATCACGCAGGATTTTTGTACGCCGTCGAGTAGGCGAAAGGATGGTTCCTCAGTGTGTGACATCAACTGTCAAACATGGAGGAGGAAGCATGATGGTCTGGGGCTGTTCTGCTGGATCCACGGTCGGTGATTTGAACAGAGTGAAAGGCACCCTGAACCAAAACGGCTACCACAGCATTTTGCAGCGCCATGCAGTACCCTCTGGTATGCGCCTAGAACAAGATGGTAAGCTTAAAAACATGGAGTGGCCAGCACAGTCACCAGACTTAAACCCCATTGAGCTGGTTTGGGATGAACTGGACAGAAAAGTGAAAGCAAAGCAACCTACAAGTGCCACACATTTATGGGATCTTCTGCAACAGAGTTGGGAAGAACTTTCTGAAGAATATTTGATTTCCATTGTAGAAAGAATGCCAATGAGTGTGTTCAGCTGTTATATCTGCCAAAGGGGGCTACTTTGATGAGTCAAAAATTTAGAATACATTTTGGTTTATAGTTGATTCCATGATTTATTTTTTAACTTCAATTATTTATTTGTTCTATTCTTTCATTTCAGAGTACAAAAAGACATTGAACTGCATGAATTTCAATAAAAACCTGGAAAAATTGGGGTGTTCTAAAACATTTGACCAGTAGTGTATATATGTACATATGTTCCACCACTGGCTCTTACATGTATGAAATCACTCAATATTTCTGTAAAATGTAAACATGAAATACCGTCATCGTGTTCAAGAATGAGCCTGTTCCCTCCAGGTGTCGGCTCCTCAGTGAACTCCTGCAGGCTGCTGTAGTTTTCTCTCTCCTCCATGGCTGTGAAGCCCTTGTTAACACTTCTGTCTCACTTTGTCTCTTTGTACTGTATCTCCTCTGGGCCCTAAAGGCTTTGGTATCTCCTCTCCCAAGCAGCAATATTTCTCCTTGAAATTAAATTTGTCCCTGCTGGTTGATGTATCAAGGCACGTCCCCCTGCCTACAGCACTGCTGCAGTGCTGTAACAAATGTGCTCAGTTAAACTGTCCTGTACCTACAACAAAATAAGTCCAGCTTGTTTTTTGGAAAAAGAGGACATTCTGTTAATCCAAAGTGGGAGGTTCTTTCCTCAGTTTATTGGCTCTGTGTGGAGTATTTCTGCTTGTTGCTGTGGTATTTTACTGTCAACTTGCCCTGTAGCCTATTGCGTAATCCAGTGGTTTCTTCACTCCCGAGCTCTGTTTGGAGAGAAGCACTGAGTCTGGATCTGACAGATGTGTAATAGATGACACAGCACATTATGTGGCCGTGTGAGTCTGAACAGGAATAAGTGTTTTGAAATAGGTGGGAATAAAACAGTGAGTAGCTTCAACTTCCTGACATTAATAAAAAAAAAATATTGCCAATGTGACAAGTTTGTGTCAGGAAAGCAGCTGGGTGTGTGCTGTGTGTGCTGTTTGTTCTGTGTGTAATGTGCGTTCTGTGTGTTCTGTGTGTGCTGTGTGTGTTGCAAACAAAGAAATGCCGAGCTCTGAATCATGTAGAAAGTACACAATTTCATAAAAATTTGTGGTGATGGTGCAACCACAAATTTTGGCTCAGTGGTCACTGAAACAGACACAGAAATAAACACTAAATATTCCTCCTCTGCTTTAATTAGTTTGGTTTGAATAAAAAAAAGAAATGAAGAAGAAAAGCTGACAATGGTTGTGGGAATAAGGTGCCAAGAAAAAAATGAATGGCACATATACTAAAAAGAAATGTCGACAGTCTGTTGGAGCAACAGAGTGGGCATCTGGTGTGTGTGTGTGTGTGTGTGTGTGTGTGTGTGTGTCTGTGTCTGTAAAGATGGGAAACATACCAATTTAAGTTAAGACCACACTTTTTCACAGCAGACAGTTTAACTCTTCCTAGTAGAAAAAGCACAGGTGTTACAACTAACAGTAATGGCTCTGTTCTATTCAAGTGACCCAGTAAGCCATGACAGTGTGACAGTGAGCTAGCATGCACAATACCAGCCAATAATAAAAGTGTGCTGATTAATGCTGAGTCATACATTTTAGACCTCCATGTTTTCCAAGTTTAAAAAAGTAGGCGACTTTTCTCATATAACGGTAAATAATGCCAAATCTGCATGCCAGCACTCCGTCATAAAATTATTGTCTGTCTGATATGGCAGGTCATCATTGGTTGGGCTGACAGATATTGCACCATCTGAGTTTACATGCTCGATGTTCATTAACTTTCCAGCCAGTCTGGTAGATTTGTACAATCTGTACTTTCTGTCCTTTGTTGTTTACACACAAACTGCTCCTATAAAACATCCAGAGAGCAGAGCGAGGAAGCCAGCGAAGTAGAAGAAGAATTTTGTGATATTCAACAATCTGACAGACATGATGAACCTCATCAAAAAGAAAGGTAAGTGCACCCTCATCAAAATCAGATTTATTTATTACCAAATACGTTTTTACTAGCAAGGAATTTGCCTTGGTGTATTATGTACATTAAGTAAACAATAAGGGAATAAAAAATAAAGCAAAGTACTGCTGCAGTCAAGCAAATAAATACAGAATGGATATACTACAATAAATTATAAAGACACTATAACAACTATTTACTATATTACTGTTTTAGAAAGGGAAAGAAGGAGGGCAGTACAGTTTGTGCAGGGTGTGCAAAATAGTGTGCAAAATATTGATTAGGGGATGAGAAAAAGTTGAATATATATATATATATATATATATATATATATATATATATATATATATATATATATATATATATATATATATATATAATATGTGAAATAGTCAAGGATAATAGTCCAGGATGTGTGTTAATGTAAGGTGTAGCGACTGTGGGTGGGGGGTTAAGTATCTGTCAGAGTTTGTCAGTGGGGGTCCTGGGCCTTGATGAGGCCCACTGCATTAGGTAAGAAACCTCTTGTGGCTTGAGGTTTTGGTCCTGGAGGCATACAAGTCCTGGAGGGACGACAGATTGCAGCCAATCACCTTCTCCGCAGAGCTAACTTTTTCTCAGATCTCTGCAGGGTTAATCCAGACAGCTAGTTAGACTATCTGTCCAATCTGAGATGTCTATTGCATGACTAAAACAACTTTTCAATGTACACGTTCCACCAAAACAAGTTCCTTCCAAGGCTATTTTGCAGTGGCTTTTCCCAGTGCTTAGCACCGCCCAAGACAATTGTGATTGGTTTAAAGCAATGCCAATAAACCAGAGCATGTTTTCCACCCATCCCTGAATGCTATGTGGATTAGCCAGACCCTCCTCCAGTGTGCTTTGGAGGAGGGTCTGGCAAAGCGAGACAAACCGGAGAGTAACCCAGGGTGATGGGGGCGGGTGGGGCTTCCGGAACTCCACAACCATCTCCAGCATTTAGCTCCGAGTTGCTCTTACTGCAGCAGGTCACCAGATGGTCAATCCACCACCTATAGAGGGTCATGTCGTCTGCAAACTTCAGGAGGTTCAGGGACTGATGACTGAATGTGCAGCCTTGAGGAGAACCGGTGCTGATGGTCCAAGATTCCCCAGCTTCACATGCTGCTTCCTGTCAGACAGGCAGTCTGTGATTTAGCTGCAGGGAAAGTTGAGCATGTAGAGCTGGGAGAGCTTGTCCTTCAGCATAGCTAGGACAATGTTGTTGAATACAGTGTGCACAAGTGTATGTGGATGTGCATGTAATGTTGTATCTGCATGTTTATATTGTGCTATCTGTCTCTTCAGGCACCCTGGGCATCAGAGGCTGCACCGTCCTCTATGTTCTCATCGGCCTGTTGGTTTCTAAAGCCTCCACTGAGGCTGCAGACAGTACAGAGGAAGAGGTGTCTTCTCTAAAGCTGAGTCTAAACTTGATGATGAATCGCTACAGACTTTTGTGTAACCAATTCTCCAACCTGGCATCCAACTGCTCAGCTCCAGGTACTGTACGTTTCTCTTCCAGGATCCAGCAGAAAATTCATCAGTTGTTTATTCTGCAATCTCACACGTTCTGCCTTTTTCTGTAAACCATCTGTAAAGTTTTCCTTAGTTAACCAGGCTTTTTTATGTGATACATGCACTCTCCCACAGCTATCAACTGCACCCACTGTCCTAACGGGTGGCTTAAGAATGCTTCCACCTCAGCACTGACAGGGACAACTATTTTAATAGTACAGATAAGTGTACAGAGATAGGTGCCCATCTTGCCATCTTGACCACCAAAGAACAGCATGTAAGTGTTTCTGTTTCTGATTGTATATCTGCATTTAAATATACTTGTAAATTCACAAAGTATTCAAAATAAATTTGGATGCATTACATTTTTAGGATGTTGTGCAACAAGAAGGCAAAAGGATTGGAGGCATATACACATACTACTGGATCGGACTGACTGACATTAACAGTGAAGGAGACTGGAAATGGGTGGACAACTCAACACTTAAAACCCCGTATGTATGAAACGGCTATAATTAAAATACCTTTTACCCGACTGACGTTCCACTCTTCACACTGCTGTCTCGGACAAGAAGTCACCTGATCAATAATGTTGTCAGACACTTTAAATAACAATCTGAGCCTGTCAGTGGCAAAAACAATTACTTTTAGCGAGGATGCAATTGCCCGGCTGGGTTACATTGCAGCTCGGTTCGCGTCGGCTGGTCACTGCGATCTCACTCAATACTCGACCAATTTCAAAGATTTTTGTTCACATCAGTTTATTAGACACAAATGCATGGGGAGATGTCCAAGTTGAAAAAAACGACCTATAAGAGTGTCACACCTACACAAGATTTATTTAATGCATATTCACATGCTCGAGTGCAGCATTACAATAGGTTACTATTTTAGAAACATCTGAAAGCCGGCCAGACCTGGCCTCTATCAATACCTCTGCTGCTCGTCAACAAAACCCACACTTAGGCCCAGTGGTGCTTTGAGCTAAATGCTAACAACAATGCTAACTTGGTAATGTTTAGCCGGTATAATGTGTGTTAGCAGGCTAACCTTTGCAAGTAAGTATTAAGTATTAACCCTTGTGTTGTCTTCTTGTTGTTTTTTGGTGCTTTTAATGCTTAAAAAAACCCCAAAGTTCTTGTTACTTATTTCAACGCTTTTTTCATTCCTTTTTTTTCAATTCAGTATGACATTATACCTAATTTTGGAGTTTAAACAAAGCAGAAACTATGAATTATTTTTAATTAACTCAGAGGATGCTGAGAGGATCACAGACTGGTTTATGTCAGAGTTTAGTCAGGATGTTGTTTTGAAACCATTTAAACTATGATAATGCTATAACATTGAATAAAACACCCAACATGCAATGAAAATAATCATTAATTTTACCTGTGAAAAACGTTGGGTTCCACACAACGTACATGCATGCATCCATGTTATTTATTTTTGGGCACTTTGGTTGAAATTAACCCATATTTCTGATGTAAAAAACTTTGATAACCAGTAAAACTTTACCCCAGGAAAACACAAGGGTTAAGTACAGCCGAGGCTGATGGGAATGTCATTTGTTTTGCAGGTATTTAGTAATAATCCAAAGTATTGGATAACTAATTTTGACCTGATGATGACGCTATATGAAAAGCGAAGTGATCACCAAAGTCAATTTCATTGTGGTGCTAGAGGAAAAGTATAGTAGACATGCAAGTCAGTAGGATTCATCCTCTGGGGAACATGAAGTTAAATGTGTGTGGACAAAATTGTTTTATAAATAATACATGACTGAAAACTACTTAGTTTATAAATATAATATGTATATAAGTTCACTTTCTATCAAAATGTGCCATGAGTATTTGGTTGTGGTTGTGAGTAATTACAGGTAATTAAATTGTATTTAAGTGTGATCATCAATAGACAGGAACCAGCAAAGAATTCCTCTCATTCTTTTATTTATTACCCTTGCAAACTTTGCTATGTAATGCACATGCCCCCTAAAGAGATTCACTTTTAAAGTCAGGTGAAGTCTGTATTATAGTCTGACTTCGAACAAGCACACACTGATTTCTTCTGTCTGCCCACTGTGTAGATTTTGGAACGCGTTGAAATCACAGTCAGACAAGAAATTACCCGGTGGGCTGGAGGGAGAACATTGTGCGGTGGTGGACAGCTACATGCAAATCTGGTACAATGTCCCCTGTTCCTTCTTGTACCCCCGGGTCTGTCAGATGGACGCCATCCCTCTCTAGTGAGCCCCAGCACACCACTGCAGGACCACCACACAATTATGAAAGATATTGATACTTTATTGGTAAACTTCAGTGGCCAATGTCTTTACATTCATCTACAAAAATAAAAAATATCTGACAAAAAGGTCCAGTTTTGATTTAACTAATGAAGTGTCCTCATTTGTGTATTTAGTATCAACATTTGCTGCTCATTTTAAAAATAATATATTTGTAAATATTTATAAAAGCAAGTATCCAAGCCTATCAGTGCAGTATTTTAGAGCATCATACAAAATACATTACATATCAAGACAAAACTAGAAACAATGTGGATGAAAAAAGGTATAACACAAACAATTATTAACAGCAATTATCACAAACAATAATGTTAAAATGATAATTAAATTGAACATAGAGCAATTCTGTGAAATGGAAAAGTCCCTAAGATTTTACGTTACAAAACAATCCAAAATGGCTGATATGTACAACTATAAAACACATTTTTGTGATAAGACAGTCAGGACTGAAAAAACGTTTAAAACGTTCAGACCCTCATCTAACACATCTAGCTGAGTTTCAGATATGATAGGAATATGATATCCATCTTATCTGGACAGAAATAGAATTGGTTGCGATGTCCTCTTGAAAACGTCTTTGTGGTGCATATTATGTTCTGTAGAATCCTTTGGGCTTGGGGCTGAAACATAAAATGTCACAGGTTTCATTTTGAGCTATAGAAAGAGACACAGACCTACAAAAAGCAAGATGTATATTTTATTAATGTTTGTATCTTCATAAAACACCTTATGGCTAAAAGTGTTTTTCACATTTCAATGCTGGATGTGTGTTTGGAGTCATTTCATAAGTCCAGGAAATGGTTGTTACGTACGTTTTGCATTGGCAGAGTCGGCGCCCGAGGTGTCTCATCTTCCGCTAATGTCAGCCACAGAGAGAGAGAACAACATAGAAAGACAGAAACACACACACACACACACACACACACACACACACACACACACACACACACACACACACACATATATATATATTTATATATATATATATAAAAAAAAAAAAAAAAAAAAAAAAAAATATAATATATAAAAAAAAAAAAAAAAAATATATATATATAAGAGAGAGAGAGAGAGAGAGAGAGAGAGAGAGAGAGAGAGAGAGAGAGAGAGAGAGAGAGAGAGAATAAGTTAATGTCACACTCTTAATCCTGTGTGATCGAACAGAAAGAAATAGGAATGGTTTAACTGTACTTGTCTTTGTTGGTAGAGGATGAAAATGAGGATGAGGAGGAGGATTACGATGACTGTGACACTGCATATGACCACCAGCATCCACACACTCAGTTTGGGTTCTGTGTACAGCAGAAACAGACAGGCATCAAACAGTATACAGTATACAGTAGATATCATGTAAAACCAAGTTTCTGCCGAAAAAGAGATTGTGACCACAGGGTCATGCCCATGTCATATTTCCTGCTCTCCTCTCACTTCCTGCGCTCACCAATCTTCAGAATTATCTCAGCCGACGTCAGCCGTGTGACGTTCTGCCACAGCTCACACCTCCACTTTCCACCATCTCCTGTCCCCACTTCCGGGATGGTGAGATGGGTTGGGTGACCGTCAGATCCCAGAGACAAAGACGAGAGGGATGCTTGTTCAGGTGGGACCCATTTGAGTCGGAGGTCAGAAGTCAGCGGATGGCTGAGATTGCAAGTCAGGTTGAGCTGCTGGCCAGAAATTAACTCTGTTCCTGGGGAGGAGGTGACTGAAGAGAGATAGAATGGAAGAAGAGCAGAAAGAAAGACAGAGAAAAATATGAAATGCAGAAGAAACTTTAATGTTGTGCTCTCCTTTCTTCTACATTTGATTATGTAAATCCGACTGAGCTTCTGTTGATGCAGTGTGCCAGGAAAACTTGCCAAATTTAGTTTTTTTTTTCCAAATAAAAACAGAAATAAAGCAATACATGGCAGCATATCAAACCCACACTGCACATAGCATTAACAACACATACAAATTAAATAAAAAGAAAAGAAAACCCAGCATAGTCAGTAATTATATATTGTGCGTTGCCTTAGAAAAAGTTAGAGCTGAAACAATAAGTCAACCATTCGACCAGTTGATGGAGAGAAAAAACTATTTGCAACTATTTTGACAATTGTCAATTTATCGTCCAAATAATTTAAAAATTGTTTCTCTGGCTTCAACCCCTCAAATGTGAATACTTGCTCGTTTCTTAAGACTTCTATTGTAATAAATTTAATATATTTGGGCCTTGAATTGCTTGTTAACTAATAGCTCAGATAAAACTGAGAAATCTTAGTTTTACGCCATAAATCCTTAAAACACAGAGTCCAATTAAAATTCCTTGTGCTATCACACTCTTCTGGTGGAGGGAAAGCTCGTTTTACTACAAGTGTATTAGCCACTTAATTAGACACATGTCACACCAGGGACACTTCCAAATAAACTCTGCAGCAGGGAGATAAAAACACTTGCACGGTACAAAAGAGCAGAAGCAGAGAGAAGGCAAAGAAATGACAATCTCAAACTTGTTATGAATGAAAATTAGGAAGGAGAAAAGAAACGGGAATTCAAGAAAATAAATTGGGACACCACGATAACAAAAGAACAAGCAAACAAAATTTCATATGACGGCTGTGACTGCAACACAGAGCTGAGCGTGCACAGTGCAATTTGTTTTGACTTACATTGCAGCACCTTCACGTGTACAGTCCTGTTCAGAGACACACCATTTTTAAATTTCAGGGTGCATACATAATCTCCTTTATCTTCACTTCCTTGATTTCTAATCAAAGACAGATCCATTTCTTTAGGGTCTTTTACAGGACGCAGTCCTCTGTTTTGTTTTGGCTGCCAGGTCAGTGGATCTTCCAGAGAGAGGTTGAACAGCCTCTCTGGACTCGAGTCTGGTTCAGGGATGAATTCCCAGTGCACCTCCTGGATGTCCTTAGCTTTGATTTGATCCCAGGAGATGTGAGGAGGAATGGAACAGGGGACGGTGAGAGGCTTAGATGATTTAGACGTATACAGAGGACTTAAAGGAGCTGGGGAGAGGTCTACATAAGGAGGAAAAGAGAAATGATGGTGACGTTATCTTCAGGATGAGGGTACACTACTGTAAAACTAATGCATACATGCTTGTACACAGTAAGTAACTCACCCATAACCGTAATGGGAACATCGGCTCTTTTCTCTTGTTTAGCATTTGTCACAACACAAGTCCAATGGCCATTGTCTTGGCTGGTGGCTCTCACAGGGAGTTGTTTAAGTGTCCTTTTAACTCCTTGGGGATTCAGCCAGTGTATCTCTGGCTTGAGACCCTGAGTTTCTGCATTGCAGGACAGAGACAGGGAATCCCCAGGCAGCAGAGGAGAGGGTGGGTTCACACTCACTAGGAATGGAAATGATGAAAATTATTACCAAAATAGCCCATAGATTATGTTGAAAACTACAGTAGTATTGTCAAAAAGTATAATTGTTCTTTTAAATGAAAATGTATCAGGGTGAATGTGTCATGACTCATGACACCTTATTCTTACTCTTACCAGTGAGTTTGAGTAGTTTATATGTATATACAGAACGGTCACCATGTAGTCTAGATACTTGAAATTTAAATTTTGTCCAGAAGTCTTCTTGTTGGAGGTTTGTGATAATAAGTGAGTCGTCAGAGTACAAGGACAACCTGTCTTTCCAGCGTGATTCTGCAAGGCCAGAATGAAATGGTTGTTATTGTCAAAAGTACCTTTATTTGTTTCAACTGTTGATGGTAAAAACATGTTATTATATCTGTGAATAGCTTAATGCACTGTTCACCTTGAGCAGTCCATGTTCTTCCCATGGTATTGCGCCAGGCAAGTTCTATTTCACCAAAGTACCAGTACACATAGTTTTGTGAAAAAGACCCTGGAGGCTTAAGGGTAAGCGTCTCTCCCACCTGAGCATAATATATCAACTCTTGTGCCCCTAAGAGAGTGAGAAGGATGTTACTGTATACGTTCACAAAACCAGACAGTCCCTAATAAATTAATCATCTGCAATCAGTGCATCTTACCTGTTGTTGACATTAGCACAACGAGGAGAAGGACGGATTGAATTAAGTTCTTCATTTCAGTCACACTGGAAAAAAGTTAATCAAGAAAATTACAGGTAACATATACATTATGTATGATAATAATAATAATACATTTGATTTGTACAGCAGCTTATACATTGCAGCCAAAAGTCCTTAAAATTAGTGATCGAATGTTTAAATTGATTCTAAAAGAAACAAGGAGTAGGTGTAAACATGCTAAAATGGGTGTGATCTGTTCTCTTTGAGAGATTTCTTGATTTCTTGAGTCCAGTTAAATAAGCACTGCAATGGCCAAGACCAAAGCATGAATCCATTTTTTTGCACTGTTACCTGCTAGATATGATCAGACTTTTTCTATATTTCTCAGGTGAAAAAATGCAGTCAGTGAGCTTTTTTAAGTTCAAGCTATGCCCTATAGCTGTCCCTTATATTTGAACCTGTCCCAACAACTACAGTATAACTGCCTCATTTAATATCTAAAAACCTATAAGTCATCCAAGTTGTAATACATTTTCAGCAGTCCAATTTTCAATAATAATTTAAACTGTTGGGGTTGTCGGGCAGTGGAGGTAAAAACTAGATAAAAATACATGTATGGTGGGAAAAGGAGTGGGCCAAGTATCAAACAAAATTATTGAAAGATTTGCAATAAAATATTCGAAAAGTAGTATTTTAGTAAATTAATGTTGTAGAGACATCCTTACTTCATCATATATTTTGTATGTCTATCAACTTTTGCTGCAAAGAGACATTATTCAGCAGGAAGCAAAGAGGGGTTTGTGGTGGTCGTAGATTTGAAGAGATTTGAGAAGATAAAAGAGAGGTGAGAGAGGTGAGAGTAGGCGGCCTGTGGTGGGTTTTTGGATGAGAAGAAACATAGAAGAGACATAGAGCGTACGCTAGGTTGTGGTGGGCCTTGATTTAGTTAAGGTGCAGATTCTTATCCCAATCCTCCACCTCTGCCTCTCACACCCCCTCTCTTCCTCCCCTGTTCCACGAAAGACGGATCTCTCGGCACTTAAACAAAGAGAAGAAAAGAGACCACACCATCAGCAGCACACCTAGACTGTGGTTTAAAGGTAGATGTTTCCCTCTTCTCTCTCCCTGTCTCATCCCCTTATCTTTCTGTCTTTCTCCCCCTGCATTTTTTTGTTATCTCTAGTGTGTACAGTGTGTGATTGTGCACAAAAACATCTTTTCAAAGACTTTTATTGTTGCTTTTATATTGATTTGACCCTTTAAAATAAAATGTTAGTTTATACATTGGATCTATTTTTTTAATTAAACCATTAAAATCAAAGAAATCAAAATAAAAGTTTAACTTTATGGACGGACTGTGAATGTAACCACACAGGCCAGACAATTTCCTATGATGAAGCTGTTAGGTCTTAACTGATTCACGCTTAAGGCTAAAAGGGAGCGCAAGAGACTGATATTGAAGATTTATTTGTCAAGATCTTATTTTGACATGTAGATCAAATAGAATTTTACATCAAAAACAAATGCAGAACACTGCTTATTAATGTTTATTAGGTGTTTGCCTGAAGACTAAATAAATAATATTGTATAAATAGGTGCGTAGACATGAGGAGCGCTGGCTTCGGATTTGTACTGGCCAAAAATTACAAAACAATACATAATAAGAATAAGAAAAAGAAAATAATAGGCTTGAGTCCAACATGAGATACTTTTGCAAGATACTTAGACAATGTATTGTGCTAATTATCTTCCATTGGAGCATTTGTTCCTCTTAACCTATTACAACAATGCTTTGCAACAATGCATATCCTTAAAGGCTTGTAGTAGGTTTTGACAAATGTTTTTGTGGTATAAAACATCAACGTTTGAGCACCCTGGTCTCTGGTTTGTGTCCGGCCAGGGACCTTTGCTGCATATCATTCCTCATCTTGCTCTACATAAAAGTATTAGATGAATATTTCAAATGTCTTAAGGTGACACAAATCCCAACACATTGATAAAATTCCGCTTATGGCTTAAAAATGTTATGTCAGCCAATTACCTCAGGAAAAGCAACACTAAAGAAAAAATCTGATGTGATGTGTCTCAAAGCAAATGGTTTATGTATGTTTCCAATGTATGTATAAACAAATCAGGATCTGTAAACATATGAAGATAGATAGAAAATAAATTATATTATATATATTATTATATCATATTATTTCTTATTTCTTATAACTGAGATCAGAGCGTGTAAGAAAATAAGTAAAAGGGGAGAACGTAGATACAGAGTGACGTACAAAGTCACAGCACCTGTGGAGCTGCAACCCAGAAACCAAGACGATCACATCTGTAGTCAACAACAAGCACAGATGGAGGAGGGAGGGTCAAGGGGGGAGGAGAGCGAGCAGAAAAAGGACAAGGACTGGCACGATTACATTATAATTTATTGATTGAAGTGTGTCTAATTGTCACTATTTAAATTCCTGTTTTGGGCTGAGCCTTTTTCAAATGTTTACTTCTTAATGAATTACACAGAGATATAATGTATGCAGTTTAAGGAAACAAAATTGTTGGACTGAAAAATCAGTGGTACACAAATGAATGGTATCTCAATATATTAACAGTAAGCTCAGATTGTCACATTGTGTTTAAAGGTCCATATGAATTAAATTGACTAATATAAATGTCCTTATGAATGAATTTTTTCTATATAATCTGTAAATTGTGTACATAGCGGTAGTTCATGATACCACCCGGTGCTTTATGAATTCCAACAAAGCATTAAATACAACAAAAACAACCAAAGAAAATTCTAAATTAATTGAGGTGCAGTGACAATTTTATCTAATAATCTATATTTATGATGTTTGTTGTTGATGATTTTCATGTTTAATATTATATGTAATATTTCTTAAGGTTTAAGTTAAAGGATCGGTATGTGTGTTCTTCATTAATACATCTTATATACATATATACATCTTTGTAGCTGTAATTAGATGAATATATAAGTGTGACCTGTCGGCCCCGATGGGCCTGCAGGTGCAACAAGTTTATAATTCAAAATAAGCATCAGGTAAGAGAAAACATTTGACACTGATATTTGTGTAAGCAGCACTAAATGTTTTTATATTTTAAAGTATATGCATATTTAGCTAAAACTAAATTTAAATTACAATATACTCACATCTGTTGTTGAGTGCTAGGTGTCCCTCTGTGTTCAGTGATCCGGAGTCGGGTGGAAATGGTGAATATTTATCAAACAAACTGTCTTCTTAAGTGGCGTTGCACCTCCCTCCTCAATGATTGGTCTGGAAACAAAGCACACAGTCGTCGATCAAACCCAAAATCAGAACAATGACCTTTGATTGGTTGTTTCAGAGGAAGACGTCTCATCCCTGTCTTTTTTTTTTTTTTTTAACTAAATTAAAACAGTTTGAACTAATCGCTTAATGTGTTGTGTAAAACAAAAATGAATACCCTACATAATAATATAAAAATCATTTGGACAGTGTGATGGTGCCATATTAAATCAGTACATTCTAATCTGTTCCTGGTCTTCTTTGTTCCTTTTTTACTTTTTAATCTTTCCAACAGATAAACAAACAACTAATCTTAATTGGATAACATTGTTATTTGAGTTGCTGCCTGACTGATAACACAACATTTGTGAAGGGTCTCCATGGACTCATTATCTATCTTTAGCATGTTCTAACTAGCACATGGGCAGCTTACGGCCTAATTTATTATAATTGCTCAGTTGATTTTCCCCTGATCATTTAACTGTACTGATTTAGATACATAATTAATTGGTCAGAATTCAAGCCAAGAACTGCCTGACCAATCTTCACAACAGCAGCTGACAAATGAAAAGTAAAAATGAAGCAGTTCTTTAAAAAAAAACAGATAAAGTGCTGTGAGGAAAAATTAAAAGTTTTTGAAGAGATTGTCTCACTGGGTTTGTACAGAGAAATGTGAGTTTAATATACGGTGAAATAAATATACTGTACAAGGAGACCTCCAACCACGAAAATACAACCGTCAGTGCATTTTATCTTCTTCTTTATAAGATCACCTGGTTACAACTCTAACACCAGCGCCTATGCTCATTTTTACTTACTTACTTACTTACTTACTTACTTTTCATAAAAATGGTCTTTACTCACATTAACAATGATAAAGTCTTTAGATATCTTCCAGAAAGTGGGAAAATACTGTTGTATGAACAGTGGGAGCTACGCACATCAGTGTACTTTATAGTTTTAAAGTTCACAACAACATTCACGACATGGATTTAAAAGTTACGTAAAGTCTGCAGGACGATTCGTCTCTTGTCTGACAATTGGAAAGACTCGAACATGATGTTTCAGGTAAAAATGGTGTAACTCCTCTTGCGTATGTAAAAATACTGAATATTAACCAAAGAAACATTAAAAAAATTCACAATTTATTAATTAAATTCCCCCTTGGGTAACTTTGAAGTTATATAATTCATTTTTTTATCACTGTTTGATAACTTGACATTTCTTATTTGTATCTGCTTGTTACAATAATGATATTATTATCATATGATATATATATAAACACTGTCCAAAGTTCAAATCCAAGACACAGTATTTTGGCAGCACAAAACTTTATGTGCATAATTTTAGACACAGTTTCTTATAGTTGAGCATGTTAGTTTGAATATTTGGTAGTAGAAAGAATTTGACTGGAATTTAAATTCAAACAAATTCTCATTTGCACGAGTTTGAACAAGATCCCGCCAAACGGTCCATGCAGGTGGAAGAGCTAAACAGTTTCTCCTAAATGCTTTCATCTAATCTAATGCTTGTTTTCTGTTCTGATTCATGATGAATTAGTATTCAAAGATAATTTACAAGATGGTCAGAATTAACAAAGCAAATGAGAGCAGCCTGCGATTTAATTTAACAAAAAAAAATGTATCTTCTGATAACCAAAATTTTCACCATGAACCCATTGAGATAATATTTCTTTTACATGTCTGTTTAAAGTATACAGGCCTACGGTCTTGTTCAGTCAATTTTTCATTTACATTAATTTTTTTTTTTTTTTTTTTTTTTGTGTTTTTTTTTTTTTTACCTTGCAGTGTTCTTGTAATAATTTTTTGGTGAATGTACACCTGTGCGGGAGCCAAACATCTGCTTGTGCTTATCTCCTCTCCTAACCTGCTGTAGTCTCGTCTGCACTCAATTCAACAGTAATGTAACATCTGTGGACCTCTGTCTGTTGTTGAGTTTGTCTCTGACAGCTTATTGTGGTACTTACTGAAGTAATGCACAAAACTGCAAATATTGTTACTGTTACAACGCTGCTTCATAACTGTGCTGATATGGTATCATTACAGGAGTTAAATACTGAGAGGAAAATATCCTCTAATCAACATGTATACATTTCAAACCAATCGCAAGGTTTTTGAAAAGTTATAGGAATGTAGATGAAACTGGAATGGCCGCCACAGTTGTCACGAGTTCCTTTTTCTTTGTTTCTTTTCAGCGAAACTCGATAACCACTTACAAATCTGTTAATTAATACCTAAAACCATGAAAGAAAGTTTGCAAAATTGGGCACTTTTGTTTAATTTCAGACTTCAGTGGGTCAAATGGAAGGGAACAATACAATACAGATCGCTTGAAGGTGTAAAAGATTCACTTGAATACGTTTGCTTGTACCACATTGAAACATTAGTTTTTTAGGCCTTCGTAACGAAATAGAAATTCATCCTCATATGATAATGAAGTGATCTGTCTGAGGCCAAGCTAACTAATGAGAGCTACAGGGATCATTAAGGGACTGGAGCTGCAGAAACACACTGCTGAGGTGGTTTAGAAACACTCACCACAACAAGGACAAAACAAACATCTCGCACACGTCTCATGTGTCTCTCTGAGGTTTGTGTGCCTGCCTCTGTACTGCCTTCATGAAGGGCTCACACCTGCTTCTGTTCCCTCTGAGCTCAAAATGAAACAAGCCTTTTGTTTGCTCCTTAGAACGAGTACCTTCAAGTTATGGCCGCCATTAAGAAACATTTACTTCTAGGGCCTGGCGTAAACTAAATGAGTCTTCTCTTACAGAACATCTAGACATTAATGTGTCGCAAAGAATAGGTCCAAATTTGACACTCTCTCAGTGGATACACATCTGTTTTCTAACTGTGATTTTGATGGAAAACACCTGAAAGTGAGGACTCCCTCATTAGTCACACACCTAACGGGGGAGTGTGGACCACATTGTTTCATTACTGAAAGAGAAAAAGACAAAGTGTGGGCCACAAGCAAGAATGAAGGGTGATTCACTTATTTCATGTATATATATATATATATATCTTTGCTTCCTCATCCTCCATTCACTCCTACAGAGGATTTCCCTCACCATGCGACCTCTTTTTTTTGTGTGTGCTTTATAACCGTTTTCAAGTTAGACGAATGGTGTGTGATTTAACTGAGACAGGTAGCTAAAACACTGGAGGATGTCGGAAGCCCTGCGTAGACGGGAAGGTACCGAGATTATAATGTATGTGACGTTTCTGAATGTTTCAGAAATAAACAAAATGTCAGTGGAAAAGAGGTTGAGAATCAGAAACAAGTGACATTCTGCTCAACGACTGAAAACAGTTTGTCTGTTTCATCATGAGGGGGAACTTCATTCAAACTTCTTTGAAACTTCAGTTGTGAAACACTACATGTCTCTCCCACTCACCACTTCATCTCCATCATTAGTACACATCGATTGTTATTTTTGGGTGTTACTGTATTGTTTGTAGGCTGCTGCATAATCATTTCATCAGAATGGAAACATTTATATCTTTTGTTACTATGAGCTCGGATTCAAAAACAAGCAGGACTGTCATGTTGTTCTAATGTCAAGTCATGTTTTTGTGATATACCTAAAAAATTCAAACCAAGCAGAATTATTTTCGTGAATCGGAAAAATGCATCATGGCTCATAAGAGACGCACACGGTTCATGATAAAGCATGCTATTACTGTAAAGTTGTCATTAACATAATGCTGATTTGCTGATGTTTAATGATGACGTTGGTTATACCATGGAAAATCTGCTGTACCCTCCCACAGAGCCTACATAAATGCATGCAACAATAACTGTTTCTATGGTTTTTGTGACTACATTCCTGTGAATAATCGATTTGACCATTTCAATTATCCACATTACTGTCAGTATTCGTATGTGAACTTTCACATGGAAGCAAGGGTTGCTTAATGGAGTCTGATACGAAGCACAGATTAAAAAGTAAACCCTGTTGTCAGCAATACAATATCACTCAATAAATATATCTGTATGTTTCTGTGTACTGGCTGTGAAAAGAGATATCCCTCTAGACAATAAATCTAAATCTTAAAATAGCTTCCCTGCAAACCCCCAATTTGTCAATGTCATAGCACTTATGAACATTTCTTTTCTGATGCACCACAGTCAATTCAGGTTTACTACATTAAGTACAACATTATACTGTATGTTGAGTATGATATTAAAGAAACATTTAGCAACAGAACTGTAAAATGAACCCAAATGACAAAGTTTTGACATTATAATGCATCATAACACTCCCCTGGGTCTTCAATTTTTTTTAAGCCAAGGACCCCTTAACTGAAAGAGAGACAGAGCAGGGACCCCCTACTACATATGTTGTACAAAATGATGTTGCATATTAAAGAGGGCCTACAATAACGTGTTGGACGGCCTCAAGCCTGTATACATACCTTTATTGTGCATATACTAAGCTTTTAAAATAATAATTGTTGGCATGATTTTATAAATCATCTTTTACACAGTGGCACAGTGAATCCTCATGATTAACTGTATCTTTGGATGGCTATCTTAGTGAGTGCCTTACCTATAGGCCAGCCCACCTAGCATCAGTGGGGATTTATATTTGCTAGTAATGTTGGAATTATGTTTAGACATTTTTACTTTAATTTACTTTATTTTAACTTTCAATATTACAATTTACAATAATTTGGTGGCCCCCCCTGCAGTGACTCTGAGGACCCCCTAGGGGTCCCGGACCCCCTGTTGAAGATCTCTGGGTTAATGGTTAAGTCGAATAACACAAACGCATCGTCCTCAGTTCAATTGAAGCCGTGGACATTTGTTGCAGTGGTGGAATGTAAGTACATTTACTACTGTACTTAAGGACATTTTGAGGTACTTATTTCCCTTTTATGCTACTTTCTTCTTCTACTCCCCTACATATCAGAGGCAAATATGATACTCTTTAAGGTTTGTGATGAACTGAAGGATGAAGTGCTTCTTTATGTGTTGAGAAAATTCTTCGACTTCTTAAGCTAAATTAACTCTTTTAATACTTTCTTGGTTGAGCTGGAAATCGTCACAGAGCTAAAAACAGGTCTGTTTTTCTAATGAAAAGTTGACTTTTTAGAGATACGTGATTCTAACAGGACATCGACGCTACAAACATATGATGATCTTATAGGTTATGCTGCACTGCTGTAAATTAAACTACCCAGCAGTAAATAAAGTAGTTAGAATTAGCACAACCTTAAACATCTACAGCAGTAAAATGCAACATACACATTAATGCAGCAGTAATATTAATCCAGAAACATCAGATAGAATACTAAAACACTGACAGGGAACATTTTACTGCACAATGAGAACATTTACTTGAAGTACTTTAAGTACATTTTGCCAGTAATACTTAAATGCAGGACTTTTACTGTAGAGTAACTCAGTATGGTATTAGTACTTTTACTTAAGTAAAGGATCTGAATACTTATTCCACTACTGGTTGCATATCACACCATGTTTTCTGTCCACCGCTACACTATCATCAATCAAATAAAGGCAAAAATACTCCCTAAATGAAATACACTCACTTAAAGTAAAAATTTTGAACTTTTATAGAGGTAGACGACGAAACAGACAACTGCTCTCCTGTTATGCTACACTCTGGGAAGCTTAGCTGTCTAACAGCAGCTAATACATTTGTTTGCAAATGTAATAAATTCTACAATTGCTGCATAAAAACTGTCATGCTATATCAATCCAGTAGCTTCAGCCTAAATTAGGAATTAGATGATTTGTAGTCAGATTTCTCTGAAATGTGTCCTATGTTACAAGCACAGTTCTGGACGCATAAATGGGAAAAACACAAATTATTGTTCACATACACACACACAGCAACAATATTATAAACACAGACAGTTATTTCATCTAACCACTTAATGCTCAGCATCCGACATACACAGGTGCACACATCTACCTTATAAGAGCAACAGTTTTTATGTTTCGTTTCCTGGTTCAACGCACTTTACTCCTGGCCTACTGGGAACCGTCTTCTTGTTTAGCAGTTTAACATTAAAGTTGCAAAGCTTATACACATTGGCAACAATGAAGGAGCAGCACTCAACTGCCAATCTTTTACAAATTAAACAACATATTTTCAATCGGAGACTGGTCAAAGATTGATCACAATGTACCACAGTTACTTAAACACTGACTTCACTCATCCGAATCTGCACTGACAACTGAAACCTGCGTGGAACTGAAGCTAAACATTAGGGGAGTTCACAGAACGGGAAATCACCTATCAGGTGATTATTTAAAATTTAAGGATTGTGGATTATTTAAAAATCAAGTGTGCACTTTGTTCCTGCAGTTGGAACTCACATATCAATGTGCTGATTTCTGCACCTCTTTTTAGCAGCCAACAAATGCTGTTTGGCATTCAACACGAAAATGACACACACTTGAACCAGGTGTTTACATGGCTTTGTTAGTGTTCACAATAAACACACTTTATACACTGTATGTCACGGTTTTCTCATGTACTGGATACATGCTCCTGATGGAATGATAACCCAAATGGAAATACAAGAGGGAGGGACACACATGGGTTCAGAAATTTCAGTTTCACTTTGTGTGTGTGTGTGTGTGTGTGTGTTTATTTGTGTAAGACAGATAATGAGACTGAGAACTGAGTAATATCCATGAAAAGGGAATCCTGTTGTCTCATATGAAAATACCCCCAGTGCACCATAGATGTTACATTTTCATGACTAAGTAAGGGAAACACTTCTTGGTAATCGCCTACAGAAGAAACAAAAAGTACACATCGAGGCACTAAATATGAATGTTGACATGCTTCTCGCCGCTCTAAGAGAGAGAAAGGAATACATTACTTTTTTTCTTTTACTAAATATGATGTAGTCCATTATTTTGTCTCTGTACTCCAGCACACTGGGTTTGAAATAAAACAATGAGATTAAAGCACTGACTTCAAGCCTCATCTGGGTTTGAATATGTTATTGCGCAATCTGTTTGTTGCATATAGTCCCCTTATTTTTAGGATAATGCAGCAAAACAATGCTCTTAAACAAATAGTTTTCTCTGGCCAACTACAGGTTAATAAAGTCACTCCAGTTACCTAGAGTCAATACAGCTGCACCTCTGTTTGCAGAAGACCAAGCTAATGGTAAAACCCTCCAAAACAATTACAGGGCAGTACAAGTCTGTCAGCACCACCAGGTTAAATACCAAGGGCCTGCTGACTACAAACCTGCATCCAAATACTGAATATGAAAACTCTATATAGTTTGTTATATAGGTAGTTTTTTTTGTTATGTAATTAATACAAAAACACATGTTGGCTCAACAAAAATGTGGGACCATGTGTTGGAGATATTACTTTTCCATATACAATTAATGTGAACACTCTTAAATTAAAGCACAGCGTCAACTTTCAAATCAAACATGTCCGGAACAACGAGCCAACACAACACAAATGTATTACTGTCCTTCTACTTGGACTATACCGACAGTTTGCAAGAAACCTTGAACAATCTTCTCTGAAACAAATTTAAAAGTGCACACAAAACAAAATAGTCACAAAGATGTCGTCCGTATTGACAGCACAATATTATATAATGTAGGCCTTCCAAGGTGACATCTTCTAAACTGATGGGTGTTTAGACTAGTTTTAGTGGTAGTGAATGCAGCGTGGACTATCATGGAAAAGGAAAAGGATAGGGGATTGATGCACCTGGGTAAAAAGTGTAAGTAAGTGAGAATTTGCTTTTACTATATTCAGTTCAGTTCAATTCCAAATACTTCATTCGTCCCTCAGAGAGCAATTGGCAAATGGGTTAACAAACCCGAAGACTCACAAACCATTCATTCACACACATAAAAACAATCCCAAAATACAAAAAAATGCAGCGTAAAGAAAAAAAGTTTAAATACACAGTGTGTATGGCCAATCCGTAGCTGACCAACACCACAAAGAGACATTATGTCAAAATGTGCAATTGTGCAAGGTATACCGCGCCTGTTAACAAGTCTTATGGCTTCTGGCTACATTACACAAGCAGGTGTATCCCTGTGTCAACTTATACAGTAGAAGTATAATATATACTTCTGCAACAATGTAGGATCAGCCATTTTGTTATGTCCTAAATAACGTTTAGGTTAATATTATCTTTAACATTTCCTGTGTTTATGGTCCACAAGTTAGAAACAAATCATGTGAGTCATATGTTGATAACAACAGAGACACCTGCACCAAATCTTTAGGCTTTTCAGGTTCCAAAATACCATAGGGACTGAATTACAGTATCAGTTATCAGAGTGTAAAGTCTTTTTCAAAAATGACATAATGCCTAACCATTTACCATTTCATTTCAGATTACTTGACAAACAAGACATGACAGAATTTGACAATATGTTACGGAACGTGCCAACCAAACAGACTCTTCAGTTAGTCTTCAGTGTTGGATTGGATAAAAGCAGAACTATTGTTTTTATATGTTACAGTTGATGAAAACTCCTGCATTAAGCTCCCACCATTTACAATTTGATTCTTTTGCGTCCTGTTGAATTTTTGAGTTACATTACGTTTATATACGCTGTATGCCACATATGTGGACTGCGACAAGTACATATGCGTATACGTTATGTTACAGTATACACCGCTTTTCTTAAGGCATTATTGAAAGCACATAGAAAGCTTTTTGTTCAGTCAGCCAACTTCTGATATACTTAACTCATAATGAGCAATACCATGAACCTGAAAAGGGGTTCAGCTCTGGCATAGTGTAGATCTCAGTCATTTGACCCATAAAACATATTTTACAGACACTTTAAGTGCCCCAAAATGCATGAACAAAACAAGTTATCGTTACCGTTTCTCTTTTAAGGCTGTTTTGAGTCAGAAACAAAAAGCCATTTTGTGAACGTTTTTAAAATGTCAAGGATTACTCTGGGCCCATCAGAAGAATACGTTATTATATTATTATATTATAATGAAACTACAGTATAATTCTTCCCAATAGAAAGACTTAGTATGTCAGTTAACAGCTTATGTAAACACACAAAATTAGTTTAAATGTTTTTTTTAAAAATTGGTGTTTCAAAGCTGCCACAATAATCTTTCATGTTGGCCAGTTCTAAGGCCACAAAGTTGCAGCCCTTAGCAACAGCTGTTAACAGTTAACAGGAACAAGATTTAGGTTAAACATTCACAATCTCCAGGGTTTAAAATGGTTTATTTTTCCAGAGATTTCTTTCTAAAAGAATTAGTTTCTGTTCCACTTGCATATGACACCCCATCAATTGCAAAATCAACTAAATGTCGCCAACGTTATTGCACAAGTTTATTGCACAAGTTTGGAACATTACACTTCAAGAAACTGAGGAACAGAGAATTCTATTTTAGGCATTTCTGATTTCTGATTTTAAAAACCTACTCCGGGTTGTCATGAGGAACAGCACAACACCAATAAGATAGAGAATCTCCCATAAAGGGTGAAATCCATGCATCAAGGCTGATACATTTAAGTTACTTAAGGCTTGTGATGAAACAAGCAAATCATTAAGCATATTTTACTTGATCCAACTCATCTGTGTGCCTTTGAGCTAAATATCACGAGCCCTTGACCCAGAACATTGGAGATAATCCGGCTCATTGCTTTCTTGTAATTATTTTTGTTTGTGTCAGTTTGAGGCAAAGTACGTACAAGACAAATGAAACCACACTAAGGCCAAGACAAGACAATGAGTATGTGGAACGAAAGACAAAGAGTTTTAAAAATGTGTCCTGGGATGAGACCAGGTTTAAGTGCTATAACTCCCCTCAGTGCCCCTTTGCTTCTGTCTATGAGGTGCATCTCAGGCAGCGTTTGTCAGTATTTGTAGAAACAATTTGTCCTCGTAGACAGACAAGTTGCTATCCTGACTTACGCATCTTCCCTCTGTAAGAAAATCCCTTAAATCAGCTTTTTATATACTACTGAGTTTATATATACAGTATGTTTAGAAGTACTTACGTGTGATGTTCTCAGTGCAGCGATGCGTTCACCTCTGACATTTGGTACTGTACGCATTTCAGCTGGCTCTTTCACTCTCACACACATGGTCTCACACACACACACACACCCATACACATACACATACACATACACATACACATACACATACACACAGGAAGTCAGACACCACTATGATCCCATCCTTTCTGTTATGTACTAAATGTATTATAAAGATTAGGATTACATAGTCACACACATACGCATAATGTAGAAGTTTTGCAAAGTAGTTTCATGTTACAAAATACCAGAATTCCTTAACTCATATAAGACATCAAATATGTTTTTACTCTTAAATACATACAAATATGTATGTATGTATGTATATATGTATGTATGTATGTATGTATGTATGTATGTATGTATGTATGTATGTATGTATGTATGTATGTATTTATGTATGTATGTATGTATGTTGTATGTATGTATGTATGTATGTATGTATGTATGTATGTCTTGTGTTACTGTTTGAAACAGGTGTTCACTGTGTGTTTCATTACATGAAGTGCTGCACTGGTGTCAACACCTGCATGCCAACAACTGTGCACCAGTTGTGGGGAATTCAGAGCTTCTAGACAAATGTAGACACAGTTTAAAGCATTTTAAAGAATATAAGAGAGTAAAGATAGTGTTTGATATTATTTTGAACAAGATTAAAGTTAGAATCCTTGTTATTTAAAACCCATTTTAGGCTTAGGGTTAGCATAGTTTCTTGAAATAGCTATTAAATGTATATACCATCAGTAATTAGCCCTCTATAAAGAAAAACAATACATATTTAGCTTTTTGTGATTTTATCTCACTGATGGAAGCCTCCCCTGTCTGTAAAATGAGGATAGAAATAATGTAGCAAATTTTGCAGTTGGGTATCCTTATAGTTTATTGGAAAAAAAGACAAAACTTCAATACAGTACTATCGTCTTTTTATGCACAGCCTACAGAAATAAAGACAACGTCTACATAGACATCTGTCAAATACACAGAAACACAAGAAAGAAAACATCAAAATCAGCTGGATGAAATGTACAATGGAAAGCACATTAGAGGTTGACAATACAGTATTCAAGGATATTCTTAACATGTTAATATGCTGCATAAATGTCAAAAAAAGTACAGACTGTTGCTGTTTTCTCTTGCATTGGAGGAGCCTATTTGCATTCAGTACACTGGTTATATTTGGTGGAAATTTCATCTCAAGCATTCAAAAGCCCATTTACATTCATTCCATATTCACACTGGGGTTCTCTTTAACTCGCTCTCTTTATCTTGATCTATTCCTCTTTCCCTTCCTCTCTCTCTCTTCTTTTTTTTCTGTCTATTTTTCCTTTCTTGGATCAGTCTTTCATCTCACGCCATTAGCAGGGGTTGCAAAGGGAGGGCTGATGGCTTCGCTTTCCTGCGTCCTTGCTGCGGTTTTGCTGCAGCTGCTGGGCTGCGATAAAGAGAGGAAAGAGGAGAAGTTTTCACACTAATTACAACACAATAATGAAGCACTTGGTAAAAGGCGCAGTGAAAATGAAGGTCAAACTGTCATTAATATAAAGTGAATAGGGTCTATTAGAAAGCATTTGAAAAGTGACCAGAGATTACTGGAGAGGGTATAAAGTTTAGTTTTTTTACGAGATAGAAGCAAGTTAAGAACATTTACCGGTCACACTGGCAGTACGTCTTGGGTTTTAGTGGCTGTCGGCCATTCTTCTTATTTAGAAATTTTCTCTGCAGCAGAAAGAAATAACAATAACAATATATATATATATATATATATATATATATATATATATATATATATATATATATATATATTTGCCTTAGTAACCCATCCTCCTTATCCCACTGACTATCTACAAGTGAGTGTATGAAGATTTTGTAGCTGGTTGTCTTGACTTACCTTCCTTCTTTTGATCTTCTTGCACAAGACAATGACAAAGACCATCAGGAGAACCACGACCAGGCCGCCTACTCCAATTGCAACCCACACCCACCAGCTGAGCCCCAGCAGCACAGCATCAGTGCCTGAATGTTGATTAACGCCTGGTTGAGATATGAAAATTTACCATGGCAGAAAGGGAGGAATCAATGACATATCCAGTGAAGAATCACTTTCGTTAATATGTGCTCATAGAGGATTCACCCAAACAAATATGCACAGTCGGGGCAGGTTGACTTACTGACGTTCTTTGAGCTTGGTGAAGGGGATGGTGCAGCTGTTTCAGGAACAGGCGCTAAAAGCAAAAACACAGCACATCTTGCTTTTGCCAGTGGCCACACAGGTACCTTTATTGTGGTTTAAATCATATGTAAAGACTCTGGCAAAAGCCAGTGTCCTACCTTGAACTTTGATTTCTAGGCTCTCACTGTATGTCTTCCCGTCATGGGAGAACGTACAATTCCAGTTCCCTGCATCAGAGTGGTCTACAGATTTGAGTTGAACAGTCTGTGACTCTGAGTGTGAACTTCCACCTGGCCTGTTCCACTTCACTGGAGAGTCCGGGGGGTTCAGACCTTTAACCCGACACTGGAGCGTAGCCTCACTGCCCAGCTGGAGCTCACTAGAAGGGCTGACTGAGACTGATGCAGAGAGGGACAACAGACGGGAACAAGTATACAGTGAGAATCACCAAGAGAAAGGGGAGGCCATGCCGAACAAAGGACTATCCAGATCATTAGAAATGTGACACACCCTTATGACATAATAAGAAGAGCTAAATGAAAATGTATCCCTTATTGTATCTCTTGTTGCTTATGGTCACAGCTTTACAGACTGGAACATCTACATTTGAGGGATATTACATCAGGAAAGTAAAGGGGCACGTCATCGATTTACACATGAAGGTCAGTTTATTCATTATAGGAACTGCTGTTCAACTTGTGAAAATAGTTGTAGACTAGGGAGCTTTGTACTATACTACTACTACTACTACTACTACTACTAATAATAATAATAATAATAATACTCACTTGTATTTCTGAGTTTATAAAGACATAATAGTACATTTTAAGTATTATTAGGAACACCCCACCTTTGTAAGATGTGTGAGTGTGTGTGTGTGTTTATTGAAGGCCTAACATTTTTATTCTAAAGTCAATTCTTCAAAAGTTACTTTCATTGTTTAGTACATTTGCCAAAACTATTCTTATAAGTAAACTGTTTGTTTGAAGAATCAGAACCATTATTTAATTTTCTTTTAGGATTCAAAATTCCTAGATGTAACAATGAGGTAAACCCTACTCACTCTCTATTATATTATTATTATCTATTATATCTATCTATCTATCTATCTATTATGCTAGGAATTATTTGTAAATACATTTTTCTATTGTCTTCTGCTCACCTGAGACCACAAGAAGTGCGTGTTCATATTTTCTCCCATCTGCCGTACAAATGAACTCTCCGGCATCGTCTTCCCTCACTCCAGAGATCTCCAGACTGGTAACCCTTAACCTCGACCTGTCTCTAAATTTAGCACCTAAAGCAGAAAATACATGTTAATTCCCAAAAGTGTTAAGAACAATACGTTGTGCTGTAGGTAATGTCAACTTTACAAAAGTAAAGTCTGTTTGTACCTCTGCGAGGGAAGCCCCTCCCATCAACACTAATAATCAGGTCATTTCCATAATTCCACGCCAGGCTGTGAGTGTTTGTCTCGACCCCACACTTGAAGGTGGCACTCTGCCCTGGTTTTGTGAGGATCACGTCGCCTCCAACAGAGAGTGCACCCAGCACTGAAGAGAGAGGATCACATTCATGAAGCACACTAATATATTCTTGTTACATTGCCTTGGAGACACATATAGTTCATTTGAAGTTAAAGGGCAATTTATCAGGTTGAATTTAGGCAATAAAATACAACTGCAGTCATTTCCCAGGTAGATTAAGAGTATTGTAAACATAAAGGGACATATTTGCATCTATGTTACTGGCTACTCATTGCAATGACTTCATGTAGCCTAGCAGAAGTATTTTCACTCACCAAAACCAAACCACACGATTGTCTTCATTTTGAATGTTGGATCTAAGGGGTAAAATTACACAAATGTACATTTCAGTCAAGACAAAAGTAGAAAGAAAGAAAAACAAATTGAATGCAGTTGTTCAGTGTGAAAGCAAACATTTCCAGGTTAGAAATACCACACAGCTTCTGTTTGAGATGAACATTTTACAAAATACCTGTGTGATCCCTAACCACGAGCTAGCACTCTACTTCCTGCCTCTTTCTATCTCTGGTATTAAACATATAAAACTTGCTTCGTAGGCTTGCATAAAAACTGAAACAAATGTCACTGTGAAAATTCCAGCTTATGTTTTTGCTCTTTTGCATTTAATTAACATGCTCAATAATGCATGTGAAGTTCCTTTGTTGCAGATATGTATCTGATAATACATCAGAAATAAGATGTTTTTGTTGTACACTTTTCTTACTAATATGTCAACTATATGAAACAAAAAATCTCATAAAATCACTGTGTTCTTTTATACGTTTAATGTTTTTGAACATTTTAAGAATTAAATTCAGCAAGCTAAAATAATTATTTAAACAATTTCTCATTTTAAAGCCACAAATCATATCTTTGTATTTAAGTTTTTGGATAGCCAGAACAATTACAATTCTAAATGAATACTTTAGAAAACTTTTAAAATGAATCTAAAACGTCTAATTTGACATTATCAATATATTTCACCCCATTGACTAAACAAGAGTTACAAATAAAGATCATAAAGAATCTTTCATCCTTAAAATTAGATTGAGCTTGATATATCCACTAAACCCTTGGAGACTTTGTTACGCACATTTATCTTTCTCCTTCCTTAAGTTTCTAAAGATTAATTACAGAGAAATGAGGACTGACAATAGCAAACTATTAAGTGTTCAATGTACATATTTATTATTAAATTGGTTCATCCGCCATTATGTTAAGTTTGGACATTACGGAAGAAAATTAAAAAGGATTCAGAATGGTCACATTAAATCCAATAATTGCATTTACAATATAAAACTTGATTTTATAATCTAATTTGAAATCTTACCTTAAATTGTGAAAAAGTTATTGAAAGTCAAAATCTTTCCTCATCCTCTTTGTGCTTCACCGCATCGAAAACAAGAGCACAAGGATGCAAACCTGTAGAATGCGGAAGAGATCTGAAAAGAAACGTGTACCAAGTTGTAGGCCGGTGCAAACCCCTGCAGTTTGTGGGTTTGCTCTTCATGCCTGCGCTTTCTCGCAAACTAGGCCTGGGATTCTGTACGCAGTGAAAAACAGACATTACTTATATTGAATACTGTATTTTCCCAGACAATTTGTAGGATTTTGAAAACTCAGCACTAATTTGTAATCATGAGGTCGACATCATATGATGGAGAACCACACAGAGAAGTGAAAATAAGTTGACCAATGGTAAAAAAAAACTTGACTCGTTTAAAAAGAAAAGGCAGACTGACAGAAAGACAATTCTTTATTTGTCACAGCAGAAGTAACAAGGATTTGTTTGCAAAATAAAAACAAAATAAAACAAATCCCCCAGATATCACCCTCGCCAAACTTCAGAGAAAATACAAGTTCATTTGGTGTTTAGACTTTTTTTTTTTATTTCCTTTTTGTCACACACATTTGAGCGGTTATATATTTGTTTGTTTCACTGACATTTCCGCTCTTCATGGATGTTCATCCGTTGTTTTTTTTTACTTCCTCACTGAAACTGGTGGAGGAGGAGTTGGTGCACATCTGAACGGGTGACAACAAACTGCAACCATCCAATAAAAGAAGTGGGGGGGGGGGCTGGAAGCAACATATTTTGATGGGAAGGGGCAGTGACTACTGATGGCAGTGGAAATCAATAGTCAGGACATGGATGAGGGTGATAGTTACACGAAGAGTGAATGGACATAGGAACCCTCGAATGTTCGGGGCTGGTTTCATTGAAGCAGGTTTTCTGAATTATCTGGATCCATTTGCTAGTAAAATTAGTAAAACATGGAACAGGTGTTTTAAACATATTTCATATGGTTTTATTCAGCATAGTTTTCCAAGTAACTAACTGAATCTGATTCTCTGAACAGGCCCATGGTTTGGAATCAACGGACCAAAAGGAAAAATCTCCTTACACCTTATCTGTACATCTGCACCAATTTATTCAACTGTGTATATATGCAATCTGACAGATTTATTTACACTTTTATCAGCTGTGAAGCATGCCAGGGCATTTGTAAGAGCTTGGTGGGGTGCAACTATGAATGCTGTCCTGTGTGTTTGTGTTAGCGTCCACATTACTCTGCCTTCACCCTGAGTGTAACGCTCCCTTGTCTATTCAGCCACTCTCCTGTAGAAGTAGAGGTATCCCAGGTCTTTGGGAGGTTTCTCTGAAGCGCACACCTTCTGGTCGTTGAAGATGACCCACCTGTTGAACAGAGAGATCTCTCAGTTCACAGAGGATTCACCCAAACAAACAAGCAGTATGCACAATCGGGGCAGGTTGACTTACTGACGTTCTTTGAGCTTGGTGAAGGGGATGGTGCAGCTGTTTCAGGAACAGGCGCTAAAAGCAAAAACACAGCACATCTTGCTTTTGCCAGTGGCCACACAGGTACCTTTATTGTGGTTAAAATCATATGCAAAGACTCTGGCAAAAGCCAGTGTCCTACCTTGAACTTTGATTTCTAGGCTCTCACTGTATTTCTTCCCGTCATGGGAGAACGTACAATTCCAGTTCCCTGCATCAGAGCGGGCTACAGATTTGAGTTGAACAGTCTGTGACTCTGAGTGTGAACTTCCATCTGGCCTGTTCCACTTCACTGGAGAGTCCGGGGGGTTCAGACCTTTAACCCGACACTGGAGCGTAGCCTCACTGCCCAGCTGGAGCTCACTAGAAGGGCTGACCCAGACTGACGCAGACGGGAACGAGTATACAGTGAGAATCACCAAGAGAAAGTGGAGGCCATGCCGAACAAAGGACTATCCAGATCATTAGAAATGTGACACACCCTTATGACATAATAAGAAGAGCTAAATGAAAATGTATCCCTTATTGTATCTCTTGTTGCTTATGGTCACAGCTTTACAGACTGGAACATCTAAATTTGAGGGATATTACATCAGGAAAGTAAAGGGGCACGTCATCGATTTACACATGAAGGTCAGTTTATTCATTATAGGAACTGCTGTTCAACTTGTGAAAATAGTTGTAGACTAGGGAGCTTTGTACTATACTACTACTACTACTACTACTACTACTACTACTAATAATAATAATAATAACTTGTATTTCTGAGTTTATAAAGACATAATAGTACATTTTAAGTATTATTAGGAACACCCCACCTTTGTAAGATGTATGTGTGTGTGTGTGTGTTTATTAAAGGCCTAACATTTTTATTCTAAAGTCAATTCTTCAAAAGTTACTTTCATTGTTTAGTACATTTGCCAAAACTATTCTTATAAGTAAACTGTTTGTTTGAAGAGTCAGAACCATTATTTAATTTTCTTTTAGGATTCAAAATTCCTAGATGTAACAATGAGGTAAACCCTACTCACTCTCTATTATATTATTATTATCTATTATATCTATCTATCTATCTATTATGCTAGGAATTATTTGTAAATACATTTTTCTATTGTCTTCTGCTCACCTGAGACCACAAGAAGTGTGTGTTCATATCTTCTCCCATCTGCCGTACAAATGAACTCTCCGGCATCGTCTTCCCTCACTCCAGAGATCTCCAGACTGGTAACCCTTAACCTCGACCTGTCTCTAAATTTAGCACCTAAAGCAGAAAATATATGTTAATTCGCAAAAGTGTTAAGAACAATACGTTGTGCTGTAGGTAATGTCAACTTTACAAAAGTAAAGTCTGTTTGTACCTTTGCGAGGGAAGCCACTCCTATCAACACTAATAATCAGGTCATTTCCATAATTCCACGCCAGGCTGTGAGTGTTTGTCTCGACCCCACACTTGAAGGTGGCACTCTGCCCTAGTTTTGTGAGGATCACGTCGCCTCCAACAGAGAGTGCACCCAGCACTGAAGAGAGAGGATCACATTCATGAAGCACACTAATATATTCTTGTTACATTGCCTTGGAGACACATATAGTTCATTTGAAGTTAATGGGCAATTTATCAGGTTGAATTTAGGCAATAAAATACAACTACAGTCATTTCCCAGGTAGATTAAGAGTATTGTAAACATAAAGGGACATATTTGCATCTATGTTACTGGCTACTCATTGCAATGACTTCATGTAGCCTAGATCACTCAGTTCACAGAGGATTCACACAAACAAACACAAGCAGTATGCACAGTCGTGGCAGGTTGACTTACTGACGTCCTTTGAGCTTGGTGAAGGGGATGGTGCAGCTGTTTCAGGAACAGGCGCTAAAAGCAAAAACACAGCACATCTTGCTTTTGCCAGTGGCCACACAGGTACCTTTATTGTGGTTAAAATCATATGCAAAGACTCTGGCAAAAGCCAGTGTCCTACCTTGAACTTTGATTTCTAGGCTCTCACTGTATTTCTTCCCGGCATGGGAGAACGTACAATTCCAGTTCCCTGCATCAGAGTGGTCTACAGATTTGAGTTGAACAGTCTGTGACTCTGAGTGTGAACTTCCATCTGGCCTGTTCCACTTCACTGGAGAGTCCGGGGGGTTCAGACCTTTAACCCGACACTGGAGCGTAGCCTCACTGCCCAGCTGGAGCTCACTAGAAGGGCTGACCCAGACTGACGCAGACGGGAACGAGTATACAGTGAGAATCACCAAGAGAAAGTGGAGGCCATGCCGAACAAAGGACTATCCAGATCATTAGAAATGTGACACACCCTTATGACATAATAAGAAGAGCTAAATGAAAATGTATCCCTTATTGTATCTCTTGTTGCTTATGGTCACAGCTTTACAGACTGGAACATTTAAATTTGAGGGATATTACATCAAGAAAGTAAAGGGGCACATCATCGATTTACACATGAAGGTCAGTTTATTCATTATAGGAACTGCTGTTCAACTTGTGAAAATAGTTGTAGACTAGGGAGCTTTGTACTATACTACTACTACTACTACTACTACTACTACTAATAATAATAATAATAATAATACTCACTTGTATTTCTGAGTTTATAAAGACATAATAGTACATTTTAAGTATTATTAGGAACACCCCACCTTTGTAAGATGTATGTGTGTGTGTGTGTGTGTGTGTGTGTGTGTGTGTGTGTGTGTGTGTGTGTTTATTAAAGGCATAACATTTTTATTCTAAAGTCAATTCTTCAAAAGTTACTTTCATTGTTTAGTACATTTGCCAAAACTATTCTTATAAGTAAACTGTTTGTTTGAAGAGTCAGAACCATTATTTAATTTTCTTTTAGGATTCAAAATTCCTAGATGTAACAATGAGGTAAACCCTACTCACTCTCTATTATATTATTATTATCTATTATATCTATCTATCTATTATGCTAGGAATTATTTGTAAATACATTTTTCTATTGTCTTCTGCTCACCTGAGACCACAAGAAGTGTGTGTTCATATCTTCTCCCATCTGCCATACAAATGAACTCTCCGGCATCGTCTTCCCTCACTCCAGAGATCTCCAGACTGGTAACCCTTAACCTCGACCTGTCTCTAAATTTAGCACCTAAAGCAGAAAATACATGTTAATTCGCAAAAGTGTTAAGAACAATACGTTGTGCTGTAGGTAATGTCAACTTTACAAAAGTAAAGTCTGTTTGTACCTTTGCGAGGGAAGCCCCTCCCCTCAAAACTAATAATCAGGTCATTTCCATAATTCCACGCCAGGCTGTGAGTGTTTGTCTCGACCCCACACTTGAAGGTGGCACTCTGCCCTGGTTTTGTGAGGATCACGTCGCCTCCAACAGAGAGTGCACCCAGCACTGAAGAGAGAGGATCACATTCATGAAGCACACTAATATATTCTTGTTACATTGCCTTGGAGACACATATAGTTCATTTGAAGTTAAAGGGCAATTTATCAGGTTGAATTTAGGCAATAAAATACAACTGCAGTCATTTCCCAGGTAGATTAAGAGTATTGTAAACATAAAGGGACATATTTGCATCTATGTTACTGGCTACTCATTGCAATGACTTCATGTAGCCTAGCAGAAGTATTTTCACTCACCAAAACCAAACCACACGATTGTCTTCATTTTGAATGTTGGATCTAAGGGATAAAATTACACAAATGTAAATTTCAGTCAAGACAAAAGTAGAAAGAAAGAAAAACAAATTGAATACAGTTGTTCACAGTATGAAAGCAAATATTTCCAGGTTAGAAATACCACACAGCTTCTGTTTGAGATGAATATTTTACAAAAAACCTGTGTGATCCCTAACCACAAGCTAGCACTCTACTTCCTGCCTCTTTCTATCTCTGGTATTAAACATATAAAACTTGCTTCGTAGGCTTGCATAAAAACTGAAACAAATGTCACTGTGAAAATTCCAGCTTATGTTTTTGCTCTTTTGCATTTAATTAACATGCTCAATAATGCATGTGAAGTTCCTTTGTTGCAGATATGTATCTGATAGTACATCAGAAATAAGAAGTTTTTGTTGTACACTTTTCTTACCAATATGGCAACTATATGAAACAAAAAATCTCATAAAATCACTGTGTTCTTTTATACGTTTAATGTTTTTGAACATTTTAAGAATTAAAATCAGCAAGCTAAAATAATTATTTAAACTATTTCTCATTTTAAAGCCACAAATCATATCTTTGTATTTAAGTTTTTGGACAGCCAGAAAAATTACAATTCTAAATGAATACTTTAGAAAACTTTTAAAATGAATCTAAAAAGTCTAATTTGACATTATCAATATATTTCACCCCATTGACTAAACAAGAGTTACAAATAAAGATCATAAAGAATCTTTCATCCTTAAAATTAGATTGAGCTTGATATATCCACTAAAGACTTGGAGACTTTGTTACGCACATTTATCTTTCTCCTTCCTTAAGTTTCTAAAGATTAATTACAGAGAAATGAGGACTGACAACAGCAAACTATTAAGTGTTCAATGTACATATTTATTATTAAATTGGTTCATCCGCCATTATGTTAAGTTTGGATATTACAGAAGAAAAGAAAAAAGGATTCAGAATGGTCACATTAAATCCAATAATTGCATTTACAATATAAAACTTGATTTTATAATCTAATTTGAAATCTTACCTTAAATTTTGAAAAAGTTATTGAAAGTCAAAATCTTTCCTCATCCTCTTTGTGCTTCACCGCATCGAAAACAAGAGCACAAGGATGCAAACCTGTAGAATGCGGAAGAGATCTGAAAAGAAACGTGTACCAAGTTGTAGGCCGGTGCAAACCCCTGCAGTTTGTGGGTTTGCTCTTCATGCCTGCGCTTTCTCGCAAACTAGGCCTGGGATTCTGTACGCAGTGAAAAACAGACATTACTTATATTGAATACTGTATTTTCCCAGACAATTTGTAGGATTTTGAAAACTCAGCACTAATTTGTAATCATGAGGTCGACATCATAAGATGGAGAACCACACAGAGAAGTGAAAATAAGTTGACCAATTGTAAAAAAAAATAAAAACTTGACTCGTTGAAAAAGAAAAGGCAGACTGACAGAAAGACAATTCTTTATTTGTCACAGCAGAAGTAACAAGGATTTGTTTGCAAAATAAAAACAAAATAAAACAAATCCCCCAGATATCACCCTCGCCAAACTTCAGAGAAAATACAAGTTCATTTGGTGTTTAGACTTTTTATTTTTTTATTTCCTTTTTGTCACACACATTTGAGCGGTTATATATTTGTTTGTTTCAATGACATTTCCGCTCTTCATGGATGTTCATCCGTTGTTTTTTTTACTTCCTCACTGAAACTGGTGGAGGAGGAGTTGGTGCACATCTGAACGGGTGACAACAAACTGCAACCATCCAATAAAAGAAGGGGGGGGGGGGCTGGAAGCAACATATTTTGATGGGAAGGGGCAGTGACTACTGATGGCAGTGGAAATCAATAGTCAGGACATGGATGAGGGTGATAGTTACACGAAGAGTGAATGGACATAGGAACCCTCGAATGTTCGGGGCTGGTTTCATTGAAGCAGGTTTTCTGAATTATCTGGATCCATTTGCTAGTAAAATTAGTAAAACATGGAACAGGTGTTTTAAACATATTTCATATGGTTTTACTCAGCATAGTTGTCCAGGTAACTAACTGAATCTGATTCTCTGAACAGGCCCATGGTTTGGAATCAACGGACCAAAAGGAAAAATCTCCTTACACCTTATCTGTACATCTGCACCAATTTATTCAACTGTGTATATATGCAATCTGACAGATTTATTTACACTTTTATCAGCTGTGAAGCATGCCAGGGCATTTGTAAGAGCTTGGTGGGGTGCAACTATGAATGCTGTCCTGTGTGTTTGTGTTAGCGTCCACATTACTCTGCCTTCACCCTGAGTGTAACGCTCCCTTGTCTATTCAGCCACTCTCCTGTAGAAGTAGAGGTATCCCAGGTCTTTGGGAGGTTTCTCTGAAGCGCACACCTTCTGGTCGTTGAAGATGACCCACCTGTTGAACAGAGAGATAACTCAGTTCACAGAGCGCTAATTGATAACAGACAGGTTATGGATTTGATTATGTATACACAAAAGAGCGTTGTTGTTTTTTCAATCACCATCAGTGGGTCTTATTTTGAAATAAACTATCCCCCACTTGTGTAAAGTGACACCTGCTTTTCCCAAATGACCAACAACATCATAGAACACATAATGGTAATTTTTTTTAGCAATCTTAGGTCATTTATTTGTTCAAAGAAGCATCCACCAGCTCAGATGGGATCATTACTATTATCAAAATTAAAAAACAAATCTGGCGTTTTAAATAGTGGATATAAACCATTTAAACCTCAGTTCGTTGACAGGTTAATACTTTGCACTATTTTTATATAAGCGGGTATTCTTGTTCAGACAGGACCTGGAGTATGGTGCCCCCTGCTGAGGCAGCATAGAACTAGCTACTACATTACATTAGAATGTTTTTTTAAAAGACATTTAATGAATAAATAAACTAGGCCTACTGATTAGAGAACAGCAGGCATACAACTTATGAGACTAACAGTTTTTGTTTCTTTCAGAACATGGGATGTGCATGAAAAGAATTTTCTGTAAGGATCTAAGACTTACAATTATATGTTTTAACAGTTCTGAGTTTTAAATGGAGAAGTATCCCTGGAAGCCAGAAACAAGTGCAAAAAAAAAAAAAAAAAAAAAAAAAACACTTACTGCTGATCCTTCTTGATGTGACAGACGTAGTGGCCGCACATTGTGCTCGTCCCCATGTGACTGATGAACGCAAACAGCTCATACTCTGGATAAAGGAGATTAACCATGAGTATAATATAGGATATACATTATAAAATATATAATCAAATTATGAATTCTAAAAGAACAAATTATTTGCAATGTTGCTGCTGTCTACAATTCATGTTTGTGAACACATCGTTGAACTAATCTGATGATCATTTTTGAATGCCTCCTCTCTCATCCTACTCCTTGGGACTCACTGCCTGGTCCGTCTCTGACACGAGGTCCAGGTGGAGGATCCCTGCCACCCTCGCTCTCTGCGGCTGAGCGACCGCCTTCAGACACATCCATGGACTCAAGGTCATCCAGGTGGGAGAAGATCCAGTCCACTGCCCGGTCTAGGACATTACTCTGTGAAACAAACACCAGAAAAAGGAGACATTATTAGAGAAATGGAGACAAAGAGTTTGTTCTGATATTACAAGTACAACATTTTACAAGTTAGAGGGCCAGAAGACAGCTGATGCAATTTCTTCACAGGCTGGCAAAATACTTTTTTATGTTTGATAATAATACCTGTGTTAATACTGTAACTGTAATAATATAACAGAAAGACCAGAGCTATGCTGCTAAAGTATTTTCACTGCCTCAACATGCGACTGGTACTGTGGCTAATGATGGGTACCTAAACCCAAACTGGTACCTGCAGCTCTTAGTCCAACTAGTTCACTTGTGCAAAAGTGTCCCACCATTTCTTTTTTTATGTAATTTTTGAGCTGCACCTATTTTAACCCTAAATAACCCTCCAACGCTGCCTAAATATGGCCATATGCAAATTTGTGTTAGCTACAGGGTGTTTTCTGTGTTCTGTCTGCTACTCCCATTCATCAGCAGTGCTTGGCTATGACATACTGTACTCAAGTTTTTTTTTTTTATAATTTCTGGCTGTTTTATTTGGACATATAGGCAAAACTGTGGTGGCTAATGTAAATTATGTTTGGCACAACCCCATACAGTAAATACAGCCTAAGACATATCTCTTACCAGTGCTTCTGAGACAGCAACTTTAAGTTAAATCGTGCTACTTATTTTTGTTAAGGTATTAAGGCCAACAACTAGTTAGTCTCTCACACAATGAAGAAACTTGCCGACAATACTGTCTGAATAAAAGCAGCTGTGCTTGTATTGGCATAGATCTACTTTTAGACTAGTGGCATATGACATTAGGTCAAATCTCCATCTCTAACAAAGGAGTTTGATTCTAACCGTGGCTCGAAGTGCTTTGGTTGCCTGGTCTCGGCTGAAGCCCATGGAGACGATGGTTGCCAGGTGCTCCTCAGAGAGGCTCTCTGTGGGTGTGGTCCCGGGGCCGGAGCTGCAGCCTGGCAACACCAGGGGGGACCCAAAGTCTGCAGCCAATCAGAAAGAGGAGAACATAAGTGAGAGTGAGAGGAGCGATCAGACTGATTGATGACTTGCTTTTAGGTAAATCCCCACTGCTCTGCACACCTGGGTCATCCATATGGCCCATGATCCAATTCATGGCAGCATCGATTCCAGTGTTTCCAGTGTAGTACACCGCTTTCCGGCAGGCCTCCAGTGGGAATCCCATTTCACATAACTGGGACACAGTGGAGTCATCAAGTACTGGAGCTGAATGTGTTGAAAAGAAAAACTTGAAATGACTTAACAGGTACTTAGTGCATTTCACATCGTTTGTTTGCTGGTCTTCATTTTTTTTTGTGGAAACACACAATTACAAAAGGAAAAACATTATTTTTGTGCCCTGAGCACTTTCTTAATGTTAACATGTTTAAAAAAAAATAATGAAAATAATATATAGAAACATCAACTCATATACATGAAAAACAGAACCATTACAGAAACTATTACTTTAAATTGAAATGTAACTCAAATCACTTCACATAATGCAAAAGTAAACAAATAAGGCAACAGAAGGAGGCACGAAAACAGAAAGGCAGAAAAGAAGTAAAGGAGGAAACAAGGCTTGACAAATAAAGAGCATCACAGAAGAAGAAGGAAAAGAGCAGAAAAGACAGACAGACTAACACAGTAGTGGGGAGTAGAGAGAGTCGTCCTCCTCGTTGCCATGGAAACCCAGGATACCTTTAACCTCCACATCTGGGGTCATGAGTGGAGGCGGGGCCACCTCTGGTAGAAGCTCTTCCCCTTGCTGCTGGCCGGTTGCCCTTAGCGCGCTCAGGTCCAGAGTATCAGGAACGTCGATGCTCACATCTGCACAGAAGAAAATGATCAATCACCTATAATTCACTTTGGTCCAAATGTTTGTTTTCCATACCTTATTTTTACAAACAATGTTTTACAACAAGGTGTCCTGAATGCGGCACTATATGGGGAAGTTAAGAAAAGTTCAACTTTGTGTAAAAGCTCTGGGTCCTCCTCCTTCGTGCTATTGGCTGGTGAAAATGGGGACCCGCGGCCTATCACGGTCATCACGGTATAGATCAGCTGAGGAGCTGCACTTGTAAGCTATTTTGTCAGGACTTAATCCATAGCTCTTGTGTATGTTGCTGCCAGGTTAATGCCAGAAACATAAGCCTTCTACTGTCAAACTTTGCTTAGTCAGTTAATTATCCTAAGTTATTGTCTTTTTTTGTCTTTCAACAAACAACTTCTTGCCAGGAAGCTCTGTAGGGGAGAGCTTCTATGTTTGTTGCTTTCTTCTAGTGTTTTTGTTGAATAGTTTACTTAGTTATTGTGGTTTTATTTCTACTTAGGGCTGGTTGGTTTGCTATTGCCAGGGCCAGTTAACAGTCAGCTTCTATATCTGTTAATAAAAGATTGAAAACCTAAAAAAAAAAAAGTGACTCTCCATATATAGTCTAACGTTACTGCCTTCTCCCCAAGACAAACTTGGGGTTGCAACACATGCAGAAGCAAAAACCTAGCACGCTTTTGGATTTCCCCAGAAACGGAAAAACAGTTCTCTACTCCACCAAACTACATAAAAGCACTTAAAACAAAATGGAGTAAAAGATATTAGTCGCCATGAATGGCTTTCCAAATCTCTGCGATTTAACTTTAATGGGTGTTAACACATTGCTCAGGAAATCAATGTATTTGTTGTGTGCCAGTGTAGTTGGAACAGGATGTAATCAGAGCCAGTCATGTAAATTACAGTGTCATGACTAGGGTTGGGTACTGTTTTGATTTTTAGGATTCCGATGCTGAACCGGTTCTTTTAAAACGATTCCGATTCCTAAACCGATTCTTGAAAAACTGAAAAATGACTTAAATATATAATAAGTAAACCTAAGTCACCTAACACACAACTACAACAATTTAACAAATAAAAGTTACACTATTAACAAGTAACAACTAAATAAATGTTGTTGAGTTGGTATGCCAACCAGCTTCAAACTTTAGCAGTTCTTTTGCAGAAAAATGACCATATTTGCCTTCTCTGGCAAGACAGGACACCTCTCCTGACTTATGGCATGTCCTGCACAGGAGAAAACTCTCTAAGACGTTGTCAAAGAGGTCTGTACACACCCAGGTATGAGTTTGAAAGGGCAGACAATTTGGGGAGGCTGTCCTCCCTCCTCCACCACCAGGCTACCGAAACCCGGTTCCATAGTGGAACCGGGTTTCGGTACCCAACCCTAGTCATGACTAAATATACCCATAAGCTTTACGATTATGAGACAGAGATGGCAAAAAAAAAAAAAAAAAAAGAGTAGTAACAGACACTGACAAGTCAATCAGGAACAAGTATTGTGCCTAGTCAGTATAAAAGATAACGGTATAAATGACAGTGAGTCTGTACAACATGAATTGCTGTTTGTGTATCAGAAGTTCCCTCAGACTATAATATGGGCTAATGTGTCCCAGTGAGCAAATTACCAACTCTGGTAGGAATAAATAAAAATAATGATCTTACCAACAGAATCATTTTTTAATATCTTAGCTCACCCAGTTTCTTGGGCACCCAGTCAAGGCCAAAGGTGAACTTCTTAATCTGGATGACCAGGTGGTCGGGGAAAGAGGCAAAGCGGGTCGTTCTGACAAATGAGACAAAAGCTGATATTAATAAATATATTTAAGATTTGTTTTATCACTTTAAGTATGAGTGGCTGTATCTCTCATACTTGGTAGCAGTAGTCTTGGACTGCACAGCCGAGCTCCAGAAGTCTGCGAGGATCTCTGGTTCACTGAGGGCCGCCATGCAAGCTGTGAAGGGGATTTGTGCACGCACCGTAGGGGCTGATGAGTCCCCCTCCTCACGCCGGCGTTCTGCCTCCTGAAGCTCTTCTGTTAGATAAGATGTACATGGTTAAGAAACAACAACTGTAGCAAATGCATGTCTGCACGTAAGAAATATCTTTTTAGGAAATAAAAGACGGAACATGTCTGACATGTACAGACCATCTTAAAGCAACACCCCACAAATTTTACACACAAGTGCAGTGCCTGTTCAAAACATACCTGTTTGGGATTGGAGTGCCGATCGGGCCGCATTTTACTGTCCGAACCCGGAACGCATCCGACAGAGCAGTAACCGAACCTGGCCCGAGCCAGACAGGCATTAAGATATTTATGTCCGAGCGCGACTCTCTTTCTCATACTAATGACACATACGTTTGTTTGTGTAGAAAGTCCGCTTTTATTAAGCAACTGTAGGAAGGCATTCGGAAATGTTAACAGATGAGCGCATCAGCGCACACGGGGCACGTTAACACATTAGCGCACCTACATAATAAGCTTTGTTAAATTTAAAATGTTCAATACCTTATCGTGCTGATGTGACCGAGCCCGACCAGAACCCGAACATCATTTCTAAATATCTGTCCGAACCCGGCCCGGCCAGACGGGTCCCGACGGGCTTGGTTTGGGTATCCATCCTCTATTTGAGATTCAGATTCTACTCACAAAATACCACAATTTAAATATGATGCATTAAACTATCCAGCATTATATTAGAGTTGAAAATCTCCACCTTGAAGTATATTGTGCTGAGTGATAATGCCTCTCTTTTTACTTGCACTGTGCAGTCAAAGGCGGTTTTATATGGCATGAGTAAAGCACCTCTTGAATGTGTGTTTTTTGTAATTAGATTTTTTATAAAACTCAACCTGTAACACATGTTGCAGGTTTACTCAGATGTGGTTCGGCTGCAGCTCATGTAGAGATTCAACGTGTCCGCTTTGTTCATGCAACAGTCACACATCGTGGTAGTTTTAGGCAATGTGGCCCAGGTGGTAGAAGCAGGGAACCCGGCGAAGCAGCGCACAGAACGGCCGGAGAAATGTGCGCAGCAAAACAACAAGCTGGAGAGCCCCAACCCGTAAACACATTTTGCAGCGCGACTTAATCAGCCGCGGCTCAGCTGCGGCTAATCGAGAGATTCAGCCAGCGTGTCCCCTATTTAATCATTTACATGTAGGGTGGACACCAATTAGTTTTTGGCACATGATCAGTCTTTGGCAAGACACCTGTAGCCGGTGAACTGCAATCAATGAGCCTTGTAGGGATTCAGCAACTCCCCGCACCCGCTGCTGTACTGCACATGTGTGGGGACACACGCACCGATTTATAGATAGATGAAGATCAGTTCACTTGTCATGAGGATTACTACACAGCCCATAAAAAAAAGCATTTGTCCTCTGTGGCTCTGTAGAGTTTTTAAAGTACAGTAAGTAAATCACTTCAACTTTATAGAAGTGCAATACTAAATCTCTGGAGTACCTTGATAAAAAGGTTTCTCTACGTATCCATTACCAAAAGGACATGTAACCTCCTCAAGACAACTGCCAGGGTCTTTTTTTGTAATCAACTGGAATGTGTAATTCACAAATAGCCTTTACTGAGTTCAATTTGTTTTTCACATTTCCGAGCACTTTCTTGCTTCCTGGAGCATGTTGGTGACATAAACCTATGCTACACTATGGCCGCTGCATTGTGCCCTGCACCCCACGTTGAGCACAGCTCATACCCCTGATCATGTGTAGAATTGGAGATTAAGTTGGACATTGTATGTCGTCAGCCCTTCACCTGTGTTGGTAGCCTGGTCCATCGGCACAGGCAGCTGGACGATGTAATCCACCCGCTGCGTGTACTTGGCTTTCTGTGACTGCTGACACACAATCCTCTCCTCCACCAGGAACCTAAAGGCTTCAGATGGGTTGGACGCAGAGCGACAGTTTCTCTATTGGTGAAAAGAAATAATAATATCAGAGAAAAGCTGGCGATGAAAAAGAGAAGCAGAGTGAGAGTGCTACATTACCTCCACCATGTTTATGAAGTGCAATAAAAACTCCTGAGCATCCTGTTGTCGATTGGTGGAGAACTCAGGGTGGCCCCGCCCAACAAGTGCTTTAAACATTCGTGGTGCTATACCGATTTGGTCTCCCTGCAAGGAAAGCATGAACAGTCAGATTAGTCAACGGTGAGGGCTAACATTAGATAGACCACATTCTCATTTATTTCTGAGAGTAAATCCCAGATGTTCCATGGATATCTGTTAAAGCTAAGACTTGTAAATCCATTGTGACTGATTGCATCTTCCTACCCTGGGTTCAGACGCAGCATTTTCATCTCCATGGTCTGGTGCTGGTTTGGAATAGTCTCCTGACAACAGACCGTAGCCGAGCTTGGCGCTGCAATAATAAACAAACAAAGATGACATCACTGCACATCCAACAACAGTCTCAAACAGGAGGGGGATTTGGATATAGGCCTAAATGTAGTTTTGGCTTTAAAATAACATGGTGGAATGTGTACTTTCTCATCTAAGGTGAGTATAAAAAAAAGTTTTTGTACAGCAACAAAAGTATTGCGTGAACTAGGCCAGATTCACATCTGGCAGGTCTCAATTTAAAAAAAAAAAAAAAAAAAAAAAAAAAAAAAAAAAAAAAAAAAAAAAAAAGGAGTGAGAGGTGTCAAGTTACTGTATAGGACATACGCATGAGCAATACCAGAGTAAGGATTCACTTTTGTTTCCACAATGTGAGGCTCTATCAGTTTAGATGATACACAGTTAAGGCAAAACTCATTTTTCCTGCAAAGGCAAAGAGCTAATATTACACCAAGAGTCCAAGTGTCAATATTTGTCTGTGTAAACTCTTAGAAAATCAATAGAAAATTTCTATTCTGGAGGATAACCCACATTAAAAACAAAAATCACATTTAAATACGGAGCTGCCTGGAAAATAATCTGTAATCGGCTTTGTGGCTGACAGATGGCACACTACGAATATGTTTGTGTGTATTTATGTGGATGGTTTCTTTCATCTACTGTGACTATGACATTTTCAAGACAAAATGGAAAAAAAAAAGGAAAGGATGTGTGTTTGAATGCATGTGTGTGGAAATTGTGGTAAAGGAGAAGAGGTATGCAGAAGATAGCACTTTGGAATTCGAAATATTTTATCAAACACGGCCCTTTGCTTTCCTGCCGTACCACTGAGCAGTGCTTTTGAGCATCTAATGGCAATAAATAAGCTGGCCATAGAAAATAAACAGACACTAGCAGAGGACACTCACACTTGGGTTTTGAAGTCCTGGGTGGGGTCGCTTGGGGCTTCATCAATGATCTTGTCGATGTTAGACACGTACCTGCAAGGCATGAATAAAAGGACATGATATATATTCTTTACATTCAGTATCTTACTTCATAATGCTGGACCATGTGAAAAGTGTCAGTTTTTAGAGGAATAATTATTTCAACTTTACTACAATATTTTTATTGCAGTCTACCCTAAGAATTAACATGGTCTTTTATCACAGGAAGTGACATGGTCCAGTGTTTCCTCTATGTTGAGTGACAAGTGGCGGTCCGCCACGGTTAGATTTCTCCCGCCACGGTATCAGAAAAAAGCCATCGCAGAATAGCGCGGACACGCGCTTCACAACGCGAGTGGGCACGCGTGCCACTCAGAGAAAAGGGAGAAAGAAAAAAGAGACAGGCTGTCCGGAGGACCCGGTTGAGATGACACGTGTGCATCCTTGAGAACTGTAAGTCATATAGCCTAACGTATATTGTCAGTTCATTTAAGCCTGTATTAGTCTATAGTGCTTGCACATTTCTAGTTTCGCCTTCACCTGCTAGCTAAATTGCACGTGGCTGTTGATTCAATATACTGCCTTGATATCATATCATGGCATAGTAGGCTAAACTGTGATTATTTCATACATTCATGTCCCGAAACATATTGGGGGAAATTCATTCAACATAATTCCAGCCAAATAACAATTAAAAGTAGGCCATGTTATTTGAACATTTATAACCTAACCTAACTGGCACTGCTTCCGTTTTGGTGTACCCTGCAGCGCAGCTCGGACCGTGCGCCACTGCCCTTTTTTTCCTCCATAAACTCCGCTCTCAGCTCCTCTGCCAGTTGCTGCTTCTGATTCAGAACAGTCCATCCACGCCGTAGCCTGCGTTAGCGACTCTGGCTTTGCCTTCAGCCCATCGGCGATGCCCATTAGAGTCCGGATCGGGCCAAAATTTTCTGTCCGAGCCGGCCCGCGTCCGACAGAGCCGTGACCGAACTGGCCCGAGCCCGACAGGCATTAAGAAATTTGTGTACGAGCCCAACACAGTTAAAATCAAATTCCCCCCCCCCCCCATACAAATGACACATGTAGGTTACGTTTGTTTGTGTTGAAAGCCCTTTTTTATTAAGCAACTGTAAGAAGGCATGCAACCAAGATGCATCTTCAACCACGCAAAAGATTAAAAACAAAACCGCGAAAATGGCCAAAATAGGTAAAAGTGATTGTATTTTCTTTGCCTTTTGTGTAATGTATATAGCCTAAAAACTAAAAGCCACGAAAAGAGTCTGTATTTTAAATGAAAATACAGAAAAGAGTCTGTATTTTAAATGAAAATACAGACTCTTTTAGGAAAAGTCAGGTACCAGCAGGATTGTATTTTTTTTATTTAGCAAAGTTATTACACATATAAACTTCAAAACGGTCAAAATGTCCATCCAGGCCACAGGGGTACCATCTAGCAGCATGTATGCTACTCAGCATTAATGGGCCACCTCTTTCTGAATTCCCCTATAACCGAGCCTTGGAGTTATTTTTCCAAAAGCCAAGAAAAATCAGATGCACACAGCAAGGCTGCCAACTTTGCCACTGAGGCAAATATGCAGTTAGTTTTATTATGAATGGTTTCATATTATAGCCTACTTTGGGTTTTGGTTTCCCTATGAAGAATTTCTTGTAAAATTCATTTTGTAGACCTACAGTCATTGTGTGTGGTGAATAAATATATTTGTTTGTGTTGCAGCAAAGTGTCAGTTCCGTTTAATACATAAAACATTTGGTCGCGGGACGGGGGACGGGGGGTTCCAACAGATCTGCCCCCACTGCTAAAAAAAATCCTACAAGAAACACTGTGGTCAACATAACAACTAGGAGGAACAGGATGATGGGGGATGTGAGTAAAAGAGGGTACTGACTTGTTCTGGAAGTCTGGAACAGTGAAGAGCACTTGCATGACAGAGTTGAGGTAGCAGCTGTTGCCCAGATTCTTCATGCCAGTCAAACCGGAGCCAAACAGGGGCCGTAGGGTAGTCCCAGACTCCTGGATCACCTCCCACTCCCCCACACGCTGGTTCACAGCAATCTCCAGCTCTGTCATCGTCCGCTCGGTCTGAGAGCAGAGAAGTCAACGTGATAAGACAATTAAGGATGCAGAGTACAAACTAATCACATTCTTAAATAAAAGAAGTAGTAATGACAGCAGGCAGACAAGGAAGAAACTACAAAACCCATCATCACAGCACTAAGTGCTGCACTTTGTCTTCTGCTCCACTGTAGCACAATTCATCCACCCCGTCTGTGCAACATAATTATGTGTGTGCAGCAATACATTACCAAGACAAGAAACAACATTGCAGTACACAGTGAGAGGCACAGGGATCTAGACATTGACAACTGTGTAGTCTGCACTCTGCATAAGTAGAGAAGCAGGTGGCAAAGAAATTAACGGCAGCAGAGAAATAGAGAAGAAACCGGTGTGAAGAAAATAGGCAGATATGAAAATGGGTATGCAATGAAAGTAAGTGTAATAATGCAATCATAATCCTTTTATAATGTTATTATAAACATACACATAAGTATCGGACAACAATGTCCTGGTAAGAAAAAATAACCAAGAGGAGCCAGGCATACGAGTGCTATTGGTTCTCTAGCACTGGACATACATTTGAGACCCCTTAGTTAACAGATTTGATATTTGCAATTGCTTCCACTAAAAACAGCAGAAACAATGAACTTACCTTCTCCATGGTCATCATGTTAATGCCAAAATGAGCTAGGTGCTCTGGTAACTTGGAATCCAGAACCATGTCATCCTCATCATATGAATACACATCTGGACATACAAAATATAGGTGGCAATTACAGGGCAATGAAAAACAAACTTGCACTGTGTCTTAAAAGACATGAGCAGACAGTGTCTTGTTAGCAATAGTATTGAAGAGTAAGAACCACAGCAGCATCTAAATGGACGAAAGTGACATTTGCAGGTACGTTTATGTGCCGTTTAATGTCCTGAGCAGAGCAGCTATTTAGCCTAGGGCTGGGCGATAAATCGATTTTATCGGTTAACTCGAATGTGTAGTTAACGTCCATTTGTTAAAATGAAAATCGGTTTTCTCCTTAACATCCACAGACGCTCCCATAGTTCCGAATGGGCTCGGCCCTCCCCCCGCGTATTTGCCATAGAGATACACAAACAACATGGCAGTGACTAACATTAGTTCTTAACACTAGTCGTTTCATTACTTACTTAACCGTAATCTCCGCCCAAATGATCGGCAGCTCGCAGTGCTCTGTCCCTGGCTGAGAGTCACCTATTCTCTGAAAACTGAACCACCAGCTACAGCTGCCCTGACAGAGCACCATGCGGAGCACCATAGCCAGTGTTGAGGAACTCTGTTGCGGCTCAACACATCTACTAAGGCTACGTTCAGACTGCAGGCAAAAGTGGCCCAAATTTTTTTGGGGTCAAGTGACCAGGCGCACCACCGGCCCGTCTCACCCACACCGTCGGGGAGATGGCGCAGGAGCGTGTGCGATTTAGGACCCGAAAGATGGTGAACTATGCCTGGGTAGGGCGAAGCCAGAGGAAACTCTGGTGGATGCCTGGAATCTGATATAGGTCACAATTTATAAAAAGATAATGTGAACAGTCAAAAACAAATAAAAAAAAAAAATCAGATCTGAGCAAAAAATCTGAATTAGGCATTAAGACTCGCGGTGTGAACGTTGATACGACCAAGCTGTGACAACAAGCCAATATAAACAACTAGCCAGCCCTAATTTAGCCTGCAAATTCATGTTAGCAATGCATTTTCCCTGGTGAATGTTTAATTAGTGGCGCATTCAACAAGCTCAGGAGAACATGTTCATGTATTTTTTTTTAAAGTTCTATAAGAAGGAGACTTTAGCATAAAAACTAATCTGGGTTGTTCAAACCCTGTGGCTCTTGTGCTGCTATCATTAAATGACAATTTGATTGAATTTATGGAGACAAGTTCTATTCAGTTGGACTTTAACATTATGACAACCAAGAAATCATCCTGTCATCGGTTTACCTGCTCCATCGGGCGTAATGGTACCAAGTTTGACAGCAATTGGGTATCCCGTCTCCTGGAAGTGGAGTAGGGCATGGTTGTTGCCCCCGGAGCCATCAAAATATCTGCGACCACACAGCAATTTTCCGTCTGTCAGGTTCATCCAAATATTCTCCTGGAGGTCACACACCTCACACCGCCAGCCACTAGGATGTAGAACAGTGAGTAAGTAAGACATATTTGACTCTTTCACTGCCCTTGATGATCTTGTAGGGTTTGAGTAATGAAACTAAACAGCAATCTCCATTCTAACTCGTATTATTGGGGACACAACAGCATTAATGGACCAATGCAATAATGGATAAGTGGATCCTAAATCCAAAAAGCATTATAGCCTGAACAGTTTACATTTGCCATTATATCATCAATGTAGAGAGAAATATAAGAAGCTTTGTTTATAAAGTTCTAATTTGGGAGGAACTGCACGGTGGGTTTATTCAAGGGACAGCTGTGACATAATGTCTTACCTGGGAGGGATTTTGACTCCATTGTCAAGCTGTTTAAGGTCAGCGGCATGCCTTGACTCCTGTCTCACCTCTCCATCCCACTGTTGAACTTGTAAAGCATGAGACACTGAGTCGGCTGCCATGATACCCGTCATCGACAGGGACACCTTGAGGGACCGCAAATGAATCGACAGGAACAAATTAGACCTGATTAACAGCTCATGATGAAACTTCTCAATTATTTGATCACTAGAAGTAACAAATGTAGTAGTCATATGTCCTTGTGTGTATCCCTACTGTATGTGCATATGCCCCAATGGTCTACTATAGGAATATATGTGTATGTTGTATGACGACTAACTTGTCAAAGATCTGTAAAGACTGTCCATGTTTTCAGCAAACCTCTCAGCTATGTCCTTGTATTAATGAGAGCAATCACTAAGTAATTAATTATTTTTTTAAACTGTTTTCTATATATGACAATGTGATATATGGTACTTTAAAACTGTACCAGCATCACTTCTAATATTGTAGGGTAGTGTATTGCCATTGTGAAAAACCCAACAGAATCTTAACAGAATGATAACATTTCTCTTGCCAGAAAACACAAAATATCTCACCCGCTCTCTTACAACGTCAGGCATGGTAGCAAGGTCCTCTGATGTCACTTCCTGTCTGTCAGGTAAAATGACCACCTTTACATCCTCCTCATACTGTTCCTGCTCCACATCAAACCCTCCTTCAATCCCTTGACAGACCAGAAACAAGAGGGGAGTTAGACACAGGTCAGTCTCAAAAGGAGGACACCTGTTGTATCTGTGTTTGTGTAAATACTCTCCCATGCACTCACCTATAGCTAATCTGGTGGGCTTTTTCTTAGGTGGGTGTCCAGAGCCAGAGTTACTGTCATCTTCCTTCTGTGGGAATAACAAGTATATGAGTGTGTGTTGAGATTAGTTTACTTGACATGTTAAGAGATTGTGCAGAAAGTGTTAAATGTAATGTAATTTGTCCATGTGGAATCAACCATAGTCTTAAGGAAAATAAATCATAGAGCATTATAAAGTGTCCACCTTAGGCTTGCGAGACCGGGTGATGTGCAAGTAAGCCCTCTGTCCAGTCCGGGCATGGTACCTGTCCACATACTGACTCCCAAAGCCAAGAAAACTGTTCATGCACACATACAGACCTCCTTCACTTTCCTGTAAAGAAGACACATGTAATGTTAAATGTTACAACCTTATCTTTCTCCATTATGACACACCTCTGGGAAGTCAAATGCAATTTGGATGTCACATATAGTTCCTGTACAATATTTTAGCAAACTAGCTCTCCATTCTACCTGCTAACGCTTGCAAATTAGTTTAACATGGGTTTAATGTTATCTAAGTCCACGAGAAATTTTACCTAAAGATTGAAAATAAAAAATGTGGGCTATGATACGTTAAAAAGCATGAACAGTCCTGCCACAGTTGCAACCATAAAACGTTAGCTTGCTAGCTAGTTTGACAGTATACAGTTGCACTGGCATAGCTAGCTAACAAGCTTGTGCAGCTAAGTTAAGTTTCCATTACAGTGCATTATTAGCTTAGCTTGACGCTAGCTTGCTAGTTAGTTGAAACAGGAAAATGTAGGAAGCCAGTGCGCTAAAGTAGGACAGCACTGAAAAACATTACATTAAACAAAGAAGAAAGAGCTTGGAAGTGAATAAAAAATAAAACAACACCGTTTTTTGGCTAACGTTGTGATTTGTAAAAGGAGATGGCTCACCGGCGAGGAAAATGACAAGGCGCATTCGTCTTTGTGGACACGGTCCCCGGGCTTCGGAACCCGAATCGTGGACAAAACCGACATCAAAACCTCACCAACCTCCGCCATGACTACCTAGCTAGTTCCTCCTTTCAGTGGGACACTTGCTCCTCTTACTTTGGACCCCCAGCCCTATGATTCCCTGGCTCGGAAGAGTGTCCGTTGTCTAGCCCGTCTAGTGCTGTCTGTGTATGGCTGAATGAATCATGAGACGCTGCCTTGTGTTGAGGGAAGGCCGAACAAACCTGGAACAAACTCAGTTGCTCGCACGCCGAGTGGCTGCGGCTTGTTACCGTAATGTGTAGAATACAGACAGCCGTTGTGGTTTTGTGAAGCATTGTAGATCAGTTTAACCTCTTTTATTTGTATATTTACGGTAACGTCCGTTGAACTCAACCGAACCAACGGCTTCCTCTCGTGGCTACGTTGACGTACTGCAACGTGACTTGCTGGATAGTACTCCGTTACAGTAAAAACATAGCTACAGTAGTCTCATGTTAATTAACTCAAAACATTTAGCTCGATTTAAACTAACGAAATTACTAGTCGAAAACGGTAACGTGGAGTAGAAGTAAAAACATCATGTGAAATCAAACTGTAGCAAACTTTCTGTATTGCGATTCCTTCATCCCCCAAAAATATTTCCATAGTCCCTCCTTCTCCCAACTCCGACTCACTCCTCCACAGGGTTTGTTTCTTGGACCATGGCGCTGCACTCTGATCGTTTCACTGTATACGTGGCGTTTCATTTTGTTATTATAGCATTACTTAATTTTACCTTAGCAACCCCGGGTAGAGGCAGCTCCAGTGTTTTGTCACTGCTGCAGCCGTATGATTTCTTGTATTACAGTGGAGTACGCTCATATTTTGGTGAGGAGTGGGTAAAGGCTGCGGAGCTGCTGGAGAAAGCCATCGTGACCAAGGAATCACTGTTTAGAGTCCGCAGGCAGTGTCATGATGACTGTGTGACAGCAGGGAGAGAGGCGTTCAATAAACTGGGTAAGTTAGAATGTGTGTTTGTAGAGAGAGCGTAGTGTAGTGGTGTCCTCAAATGGAGTCAGTGGTGTGCCAATTTACTATGGTCTTGTTCATTAGTTATTTATTAGTAATTCCTTAATCTACATGGGTAATGAATAGGCTACATTAAATTTGCATTTAAATGATACAGCACAGTCCCTTTTATTAGCCTATGCCTGTGGTTTCCAAACTTTTGGGCTTGTGACTCCTTTAAATTCCATGTTACTTGACTCCCATTAAGTACATCAGGTGTCAGCACAGCAGTTCATTCTATGAAGATTTTTTTGAGGCCTAAAGACAGAGCTGAATGTAATCAATTGTTTCTCAAGAAAAGGGCAAAAAGAAAAACTCAGTAGCCAAAATATACTTTTGTGTAACAGAAATGCTGTTTTTCTTATCATCTTGTGACCCATTAAATTTATCTTGGGCCCTTGGGAACCACTGGCCTATGTTTGAATGCATACATTCAAGTATTCATTAATTTAAAAGAATTCAAACATTATCACATTTAGCAGGTTTCCTTTACTTTTACTAGCATGGGGTCTAGCAGTTAGCCGAACTGACTGAAAGATAATTACTGGTGAGAAACTAGATTAGAATCACTGGTTGATTACTTTATAAATCATATTTTTTACGTATCAATTAAACTCTTTATCAATGTATAGTTTGTAGATTTTCAACACAAGCTGCTCCAAAAATACTCCAAATGTTGACGATGCAACTGTGTTTATTATTTAGACATTATTGTTTTTGAATAAAGGACAGAACGTTTTCAATGGTATATTTCACTCCCAAAAATGATTTGTGTTTTCTGTATTGTTAGATATTGAAGAGGGGCGTCTGTGGGACCTCTGGACCTTTGATTGGGTGCAGCAGAGAGCTGAATGTTTGAGGTTCTGTATTGGACACTCTATCTCACCCGCAGGACAGCTCCCAGTTTCTACTGACATAGAGTATGAATTCAGCTCTCGCAACCCTTACAACTTCCTGCAGGTCACATATTATAAGGTACTGTAAGCTATTCTTCAGGTAGCTATATACTAATACTTGTTAATTTCTCATTACTGCTGACAGACTTACATATTATCTTATTTCAAAGTGACATCTAGAGGCATACAGCTCAATGTCTAGGCTGTGATTCTCTAACACAATTTATTTACTCTCTGCTTCCTGCACATCAGTTGGAAAAGTTGCAGAAGGCAGCATCAGCAGCTCATACCTACTTTGTGGCCAACCCCAGTCACTTAGAGATGAGGAACAACATTGAGAAGTACAGACGGATGGAGGGAGTAACCGAGGACGCCTTCCAGGACAGAGAGCTTGAGAATGAGAAACACTGGGTGAGGAAGGAGGGGTGATGTCTTTGTAAAGGACAGGGGAATGGAGTTGCACCAGGTATTTAGGTAACATCAAAATTTCCATACCCAGAAATCATGCAGTGTAAAGTAGATAAACTGCACTGGTTTGCCTTTTCATATACAAAATAATGCTTAAGGGAAAGACAGAGAATAGTATATTATATATATAATGGTAGAGAGTCCAGCTTACCATAGACATACTATTTGTTTACTACGGTTTAGGAAAGGGATCAATATTTAAATTTTACGGTTCATTTTGTCACTTTCTATGGGCTCAGAATTTTATATACCCAAATACGTAATTTTATTTGGGTAAACAGGACTGTTCTATTGGGTCAACATTAGCAAGAGGGATGGGACAGTCTTCTCTGTTGCAGAGAAATATTTTGTAGATGTGAGTGTGGAAAGACAGTCATGGGGCTTGAGGGACTGAATTCCCCTCTCTCACCTTCACTTTCTCTTATGCAACCATGTAATTCAACCCTGGTTTTACTTATTGAAGATCTCTGCCTGAGCAACATATTTTAGTCTATTCAGAAACACGTGTCATAACATGATTCGGCTTGTTTGAAATAGTTTTAAATGGTCCATGTAAGGACATGTCTCAAAATAATAAAAAATAAATTATTAGCAGAACAAGTCTAAGTATTTATATCTAACTATATTATTCTCTCTATATGTGTCATCAAACCCAGGTCCTTTATGATTCTGCAGTTCAGTATGAGGCCTCCTCTGACTGGGTGCAAGCAGCAGGGAAATGGAAAGCATCTGTGAATGAAACACTGCGGCAGACAGACGAGTGCAGGGTGCAGTGTGAGGTGGCCTCTCAGAGGCTGCCAGAGGACAGGGGAGTGGACAGTGTTGATGGCGTGTTCGAGAAGGCTGCAGGTAAAAAAAACAACAATGGCCACTCTAGACTGCAGAAAGAGAATGGAAAGGACCCGTTGTCACTACATTTCTTTTCCGTCTAGCTCTTTCCCTTTCCCTGCTCTCGTGCCGGCAATCATGTGTGACTCAGGTAGCCACAAGACCCGGAAGGATTTCTTCTCAGGAGGACTTCCTGCCAACACAGCTGGAGCATCTGCATATTGCACAGTTCAAAGGTCAGGGTTCGGAGGTCAAACTTAATTATTATTATTCAAGATCATTCAATGTTACAATACAGTGTATGTGTATTTTCCTCTGAATTTTCTTTACCTATCATAGCACAATGATTTTTGAGCCCTTAGGTGCCACTCCTCCTTATTTTGCATTCCTGTTTCCATACAGCTGGTGATATTAGTGGAGCAGTGCAGACACTTCGCTCTCTTCTCCTGTTTTACCCCTCTGACAAGGACTCCTTAGACAACCTGCAGCTCTACTATGAGACACTAGGAGGAGACACAGAGTCACAGGGCACACAGCCTGCTCAGGTTAATGGCCATTACATTAAAATCACCACTATGGTGGTAATAATCTAAGTTCCTTTTATGTTTTTATTTAAATAAGAAGTGAGGAATCACGGTGAAGTCACTTCAGACACGCAGACTTCAAATATGTATTTAATTTTCTTACTTTTGTTCATGCTGATTACACGTTTGTGTGTATTTGTCGCACAGGAGATTGTGAGATACATTAGTCGTGCTTTGGAGGAGAAGAAGCTACTGTATTTTGGTATGGAGAACCTTGACTTCAGTTTTACCGACCCAGTAAGTACTGAGGCAAATGTACGCTATTTTGATACAAAATTACATCCACAAATTTAATGATTGCTTTCCGTTCAGGATCTTTGGACTCCAGAAGATGTTGTACCTGAATCACTGAGGGATAGTTGGAGGTGAGAATGACAGAAGGGAATCCATTTGGTGCCAAAATCTTTAGTAAAAGTGCATTTTAAAGTCAACTCAGTATTGTTTCACTTTCAGAGCTGAAAAAGAGAAAATAAATGAGAGAATTAAAGAGCAAGAGCAGAAAGAGGAGGTGGATGACAGTGGATTTTTTGCAGGTGATACAATCAGTTCACCCTCTTGATTCAGTCTGTCGCAGTTAAGAATTTACCAATTTCCTCTCTAATACTTTTTCATTTGTCCTTTCTTCAGGTGGTCCAGTCCATCAGGTGGGTGTGACCATCACCATGGATGACAAGGTTATGAATGGGACCAATCGCGTAGTACTCGATGGAGTCATGACTGAGAAGGAGTGTGACAGAATACTGCAGTTAGCAACAGTAAGTCCAGATTGTTAAAGAGTCAGGCCTTCTAAATAGAAACAGGACCTCTCACCTATCATTTCATCTCGTCTCTGATAGGCTGCAGCATCTGCTGGAGATGGTTACCGGGGACGCCGGTCTCCGCACACGCCTCATGAGACGTTTGAGGGCCTGACTGTCCTCAGGTCTGTAAAGGTGGGTGAACGGGAGATAATGGGAGCAGAAATATGACGTGTTTTTGAGTGAACCCGAATAACCTGTACTACAAATTAATGAACGAAATTTGGGGCTGCGACTAATGATTATTTTTTATTGTCGATGAATCTGTTGATTATTTTCTCAATTAATTAATTAGTCGTTTGGTCTATAAAATGTCAGAAAATTGTAAAAACAAATGTTGATCACTGTTTTCCAAAGCCCAAGATGACATCCTCAATTTTCTTGTTTTGGCCACAACTCAAAGATATTCAGTTTACTGTCACAGAGGAGTAAAGAAATTAGAAAATATTAACATTTAAGAAGCTGGAAGCAGATCATTTTTAAAATGTTCTTAATAAAAAACAGCTCAAACCAAATAATCGATTATCAAAATACATCAAATAAAAAATAGTTTGATTTAATTTAATTTATCGGTTGACAACTAATCAATTAATCTTTGCCGCTCTGAACTACATTTGAATTAATTAAAGAACCAATATTATCTTTGTGTGAAGTGGTGATGCATGCTTGAAAATAATTAATGAAGCTGTTTTTTTTTTTAACATAATCTTAACTTCTCTCCCAGTTGGCTCAAGATGGCCTGGTGAACCAATCAGATGCCCGGCTGTTACATGAGCTGGGCGAGAGAGTGAAAAACCTGCTGCACTCATACTTTAGGAGCCCTTCAGGACTCTTCACCTCTTTCACACACCTGGTCTGCCGCAGTGCTATCGCAGGTAATATTACCAACATTACCCAAATCTCTCTTGAGGGAGATCATTATTACTTGCTAAAGGAAATGGATTAGGGCTGACCATTTGGAACTAGAACAACTACAGGGTTTCATAGACTTTTATGCTGTGAATTTAAAAGTGTTCTTTTGGGAGGTAAAATTGTTTTTTTTGATTTTGATGCCCTTAGGAGACCAGGAGGGCAGGCTGGACCTGTCTCACCCTGTCCATGTTGACAACTGTCTCCTAGAGCCGGAGACCAATCAGTGCTGGAGGGAACCGCCAGCATTCATACACAGAGACCTCAGGTACACAGAAATAATCATAATCAGTAAGGAAACTAGAAAAATATGTTTATTTTATTTTTAGTATTGAGAATTTAAGTTTTTATGGCTGGATGACGGACCTCAAATCCTATTTCTCTCACAGTGCCATTCTCTACCTGAATGACAACTTTGATGGAGGAGAGTTGTTCTTTACTAACAGGGACGCCAAGACAGTAACAGTCAGTCACTTTTCAACCTTAAACCCAGATTTTATCTGAACTCACTTCCCTTAAGCTTTCCCCTCTTCCTCCATGTCTCAAGGCTCGAGTAAAACCCAGCTGCGGTCGACTGGTGGGCTTCTCGTCAGGTCCAGTAAATCCACACGGTGTTACTGCAGTGACCAGTGGCCGGCGGTGCACACTGGCCCTCTGGTTTACCAAGGAGAAGCTCTACAGGGACATGGTGAGTAGTACGACGACACACAGCAGTGATCTCCTCCTCAGGTCGGACCTGTCGGCTGCAGTCCCGTGGTTGTTAATGTCGTGACACCGGAGTTAGATAATAATACCAGCTGGAGTGCAATGCAAATCTGGTGGTTGTTTTCTTGTTTTGGCATGCCCAGCCCTTGCTCATTCCACATCAGTGTCCTTTAGGTTTATCATATATTTGTACAAATAGCAGAAATATCAGGAGCTCCTCTAAAAAGTGGGTGTTTATTAGTAAAGCCAAAAATGAATCTTGAAATAGTTACAGTAGCTTACCCACTTTAATGCTGGCTACTGTTTAGCATCATGCAGACTGTCTCACTTATTTTACACATTCTTCTGCTTAAAAATATGAAGTTGAATTCACAAGCAATGAAACACACCCTTGCTACAACCTTAGTAGGTCTGGTATGATCAGTAGCTCATGGTGGCTAATGCTAGCTAAAGTTAGCTAAGTTAACATAGATATTGCTGTGTAATGGACATTGCTGAGTCAGTTTGCTGACTTTATTAGTCTTCTCTACATGTGCTATTGTTACGTTACGTTTTATTATTCACCATTACCCTACAGTTGTCAGTGGAGCGGCCTAGTGGCTGCTATTCAGCCAAAGCTATGTAGACTCACTTTACTAGAGGAGAACCACATTATGCTGGCAGAGCCTCCTCACTAATATCATTTATCATTAGAAAAAACAAGAATAATTAAAATATAGAATATTCATCTAGAATAACCTAGGAATAAATGTAATCAGTCTCTTCCAAACTTGCTTTTTATGTCATAGTGACCACCCAATATTTAATTCAATATATTATATGTCATTGCTATGCTTTTGTTTCTCTCCCTCAGGAGCGAGAGGAGGCAGAGGCCATGTGGGCAGCAGACGGACAGAGTGTGGTGAAAAAAGACAACGAGGAGGCAGAGGGCGGCGCCGCCACCCCCGGCAGGAACGCTCGGAACCAAGCATCAAAGGAGAGGAGCAAAGGGAGAGGCAGGGTGACAGGGGGCAAAGATGAGCTGTGAGAGCCAGAACAAACCTGACACACTGAACCACCCAAACTGGAAAACATTCTCATCTTTGTCCACTCTAGTGGACTAGTCCGCCATCCCATATTTGGACCATGACACCAACCATGAACACGTTTACGTTTTTAGCCACACAATCATTCTCTTCATCTTGCTGCCTTTTTATGTAAAGCTGCTTGCGAGTTTGTATTTACTGTATTTATACTGTATCTGATGAAAATAAGTGAGAGAAACGCGGTCCTTTCCTCCCTCTAATGTCAATCTGTACTTTTGTTTTAGCAGCTTGATTGACCGATATCACTTCATTAGAAAATGAAGAGAATAAAAGAAGAAATAAATGTGACTTTTTCTTTTTTTTACCAATGTCACATGAGTACTATATATATATATATATATACATACCATATACCATACATACCATATCAACACAAATGAGGGACTAAAAGAGGATAAAAAGTTAAAGCAAGGCTGTGTAATCTATTAAGTGATTACCTCACACCCTCTGTGGCTGCCTGCTGATTCAAAATAAAAATAAAACTAGAAGGTGACTTAAAACCTTGTAATGTGTTTGTCAGTCTGTTACTGTCTGTTTAGAGTAGCAGCATGTGATAAGATATCTGATTAGACAGCAACACCGCAGTAGGAAACTGTAAAAGTACTTAGATTAGCGCAGTACGTCAGAAACTACAGTTTGAGGCAGTAAGAGGCAGAAAAGGGAACAGAGAGAGAGAGGTGCACAGGGGGAAAAAGGATAGAAATAGAGAGATTACCGTTAATCCCTCATAAATGAGTGCATTTGTTTATGAAGCTTAAAAAATCTCCCATTTTGAATATGGAATAGTAATCCAGCTAGAGATCATTTAATCATTCACGTCCAGCGGAGTGACACTCGACCACCCACTTCCTTCTTGTCCTTCCCATTACAACCAGTGTCTCCTTTACAGCCCCCTCCTCTGCTTTCGTCTAGTGCATTAGGTACCGAATCAAGTACTGTTTATGGCCCATATTAACACTCTCACTCCACCCTGTGTTATAATCCTCCGCCACTGCAGAATTGGGTCGGCAGGCCTGTTTAATGGAGCTGGGTTTTAACCTTTTCCCTCCCTCACATGCTGAAACCATTCAGCACCCTAAATGTCTGCATTAATCTCCTTTTAAGTAGGTGTTATGTCTATATAATGCATCCTAGATATCCTACACTAAGAACCCAGGCTGTCTACTGTTCCAATTACACACTTGGCAGAAGAGCATGACATTTATATGCTGTATGATGTCATATTTACATATTTTATGCAGAAATTATGTAAGGCCTAACAGTTATAAAACTGAAATCACAGCATCCTGTTGTCATTATAACTGAGTACTGTGTGTAGTGAGTAGTTGACATCACTTAGCCGATATGTTGTACTTCCGTGCATTTACTTTGCTACTATTTGTGGCCCATACAACTCACTAGGTGTCGACAGATGATTTCTGGCCTTCCTGTGTGATGCTTTACATCCATGGTAGGTGTAAACATAACATGTTATACGATAGGAGGATTCAAATTCATGATTCTACATTCATGTAACAATAGTTGTTTGTGACTGACCGATATGGCATTTAATCCAATCACCCCTCCCCACTCCACCCACTTACACCCCATTTATTCAAAACAAGGTTAAAGGTTCAGTAAGTGACCCTTGCTGGGCTTTATAGACTTAAAAAAATATTCTACTCTCTACTCTCCTAACAATGAGTTAGTGTTGGTACAAAGTTCATATGACTTTAAAAATGCCAGAAGAAACAAAGCAATGTTAGTTATAATCCAAATAGTGAAATAAAACGTTTTATAGTAGGGATAATGCAAGATCCAGACAACACTGGTCTTTAAATAGTAACCCAAAACAACACTCTCTCTGTCTTTATCCTGGCCAGTGTCGGTGCACTTGCTAAAAAATCCTTTTTTCCCTTGCTTCGGATTTCTCTTGTTTTTATACTCCATTTCACAGCCCGCAACTCCATTTCTCCAAATCCAGGGTCAGTTTATCCAAAACGGCTAGTCGGCTTCTGTCAACATTTTTTAAACTACAGAACTGAATTTATTTACACTGAAACAGACACACACACACACACACACACACACACACACACACAAACAAACATAACCAGAAGAAGTCCATACTGTGTAAGACTCACAGTGAGGCTGTTTAATTATTCAAATCTTTTTCCTTTGCACAGAAAGTAATAATCTAATACTTGATCCTTGCAGAAAACCTTCATTTACTTTTGCCCCCCTTCTACAGGGAAGTCAAAGGTCATGATCAGTTATAGCAGCATCCCGGGCACTAGTGACAATTCACAACCTGTTTCACTTCATTTAAATGTGTTTTCCTTGGTTTTCTACACAGCATCTAGCATTGAAGAATTCACTCCAGCATAACCAAGAACTACAAATATCAGTAAAATAATACATGTCTTACTAATCATTTGTAAACTGTATACATTTTAGTGGTGGATGTGCATAGCTTGTTTCACCATGTTTGTTCACAGCAAACTACTACGTATTCTAGACACAATGCACATTAGTTCAGTTCATAAGTAAACATAGTTGCCGACTCACTCTTCTGACTGTCAAAGGATCATTGTGAAAACTTCAGGGAGAAACGGTCAGCCTCTTCCATGAAGGGCAAGTCAAACTTACCAATGAAAAGTATTTCAGTGAGTTTCAGTATCTTACTTAATGCCACTTTAGCAGCTGATTTAAGGGGCTCTATCCCAGGCCTTTTGGGTGAAAGTGGTCACCGTACTCAGAGAGCCACCTGAAGGTGCTACCTCATGATAGTGAGTGCATAAATATATTGAGTTTCATAGCTAACATGGGTGATTTACTTTGTTAAATAATGTTTAACAGCAGTGAGCTGCACACTCTCTAAAGGGCAAGGGACGAACATCAAAAGAGGAACCTCTAAGTTTGGGGGGTTTGTTTAGCACTTAGGCCCCACCAGAGCAGAGCTTAAGCTATCCAGGGGGTATTTGGACCAAACAGGGGAACTCTTAGGTGTGACATTAGGTCACAAATGAAAAAGAGAAAGAGAAATCTGTATATTTGACACTCAGAACAAAGAGGACAGACACTGTAGTGCAATAGCTAGTTCCAGTAGCACATATCCTGTACACTAGTAGAGTATATGCCTGGGGGTACTGTTTGTATAGTACGAATGAACCAGAAAGACATCCTGCTGTTATTCTCCATATCACTACTGTACTCGGTCTGATCTCTGCTCTGCCAATCTCCCTCTCTGCCCGTAAACCTTCTAAAATTAGCCTTACCTCGGGTTTACAAAACACAAACCCTCCTGCCAGTCATAGATCTTTTAAAGTCTACCTCAGCACCATAAAAAGCCATGTTCCCAGATCCTCTATTTATCTTCTTTCCCCCTCCCCTCCATGATTTCCATCTCTTAGTTTTCTATTCAGATTCACCCCAGCTTATGTCTTGTGACCCCATAACCATGCTCTGCACCTTGTTTGGTTTCCCCCACTGTCTCCTCTCCCTTTCTGTCTCTTTTTTACCCCCACTTGATTCCCAGCCCCCCCCCACCCCCCACCCCTCTTTCTGTCCATCCCAGGGTTTATCCCCTCATCACTGATCTCCCTCCATCCCTCCAATCCTCATCTGTTCCTCATAGGAGCAGTGGAGAGAGTGAGTGACGGAGGAATATCCAACTGTGCGTGATACCAAAAGTGAATGAGCGGGAGTAAGTGTACAGGCAGGCTGAACTTATGACAACGACCAGAGGGAGACCGCTGGAAGAAAAGTGATTAAAGATCTAACAAAACACCTTGAGAGGAGTCTCCTAATTGGTGAGTGGATGTCCGTATGTTGCATTTTATATATTTTGTTTTAAATAGTTGTGAAGTTGTGCCGTGCTGCTCAGATGATGGATCACATTCAAAGACTCTTGGGTTCAAGAGCTTGAATCCTAAAGCTTATAGTTTTTTGTTGGTCATGATCGTAAATATAGTTAAACATAAATATAAACAAAAGTTAATTCCCAACTTAAAAAGTTGCTGATTTTTTAAGTGCAGTACGCTTACAAAATCATATACTTGTGATCTTACAGTGTGTAGGACATACGTAAAAAAAAATATATATATTTTGATATCAAATATAGAGATGCTATTCAAAATTCTATCACATTGTATGCACTTTCATGAGTTTTAGCATGTGTTGATGGCACACAGCAGAGGGATTTACATGGGATCAGCTATACAAGCCAGACAAAAAACAAATTCCTTTTGTTATCTGATTCTTAATACTGTCAGAAATAATCTGCATGATAAACGTTAAGTTGTTGGATGTGTGGATGTATCAGGCGTGTTGTAAAATTTAGATTCAAAGTGGTAATGGACACACTCTCTGTTACAGAATATGTAATGTTATATTGATATGGTGTGTTATTATAGTATAGCTTCAGGAAACTCTACTAGTAAAATTGATGATGGATAAAATAACCAGACAGGTATGTCTGTTTAAGGCTAATCCAGTGATTACAAAAAAGGTACTGTACATTATCACATTGAATGAAAAAATCACATACACATTTCAATATTACCATAAATCAGTCCTGCTCATTGATTTAAAACATTGCCCACCACAGCTTTATACACCAAGATATACTAAACAGTCAGATGTCACTGTATAAACAATGTGGCTAAATCTCTGTTGGTAGACAAATTTATTTTGCCTCACAGTATCACCGTATCACCCAAGTTTTGTGTTAACTGGCTATGAGGAATACAGGAACTATCAGGCATCACACAATCAAATCAACAACAGCCATGTTCTGAGATCTTGTTTTGTTGTTGGACCAAGAATGCCAGGAGCTCTCAGATCCCTGGTCACATTAAAGTTCATAGGCCCAGTCACACCGAAAGAACATTCCACCTTTCACAGGCTCCCTTTCTCACAACTCTCTCTGCGTCCTCCATCTGCCCCCCCCTCCCTCATTCTCATCCCACTATCTGTCCCCCCACCCCCCTCTCCCATGCCTTTCTCCATCTCTTATCCAAATGCAAAGAGCAGTCAGTAATCGGATGAGAGCAGATTTGATTCAAAAGGCTTCCCTTTAAAATCTCAGCCAGTAGGATTTAAATCTCACTCTCCTGCCTCGCCTCTTACTCTCCAACACACCTCCCCCCCTCCCCTCCCTCCCTCCATGTGCCTCCTCTTCTCTCTGGCTGTGCTAATGCACTTCACCATCCGGCAGGCCCGAGTAGTCATTTAATCACATGGAACAATGGCAGGGTCCCAGGAACAGAATGGCAAAAGGATAACAGCACGACTAAAACACTCAAGCATTCATTACAACACTCATTATCAAAGCAATTTACCACCTGGAGCAAAGGCCTAAAATCCCCTGTTACCAACTTCAGGGACACTGCAATCATCAGCAGTTTCATACAGGACACCCGTACTGTACCTGCTGAGGTGTTTGGAGCACAGCACTACTAAAAAGGCCATAAACACACACTGTAATAGTATTTTAACACATTTCAGGCCATCCTTCCATTCACTTTAAGCATTACAGATAGATAAAAGATAGAGTCCAGTGGCAAACAATTAAAGCAAATCTCTTTCTTTTACAGAGTCACTCCCTCCTTCCTTCACTCCCTTCCTCTCCTTTTCACTTCAAACAAATTAGAGGCAAATCCAATTGGTCATGTGTTTTGACAGGGACTCTCATTCAAATAGTGAAAGAGAGAGAGAGAGAGAGAGAGAGAGAGAGAGATTGCTGCAGGGACGCATTCGATAACATCAACGCAAGTATTCCCTCCTATCAGTTTTTAAGGTAAGATAAAAGGAAATATCATGACAAGTAGTTCGTCACAAGAGGGAAAAGTAATTTGTGATATCTGCACATGTACAGTAGGAGGAGGAGGGTGTTGTTGTTGAGGTTGGTTATATTGTGCTGCTTTACCATGAAGTTAGTGTCTCTGTTTCTGTAAAATCAGCTCTGTGACTCTGCCTCTTTCACTTGTGCCTTGATTACATTTATCACACTGTATGAGTTTGTCCATTAGGTGATTGGTTCACTGCTAAACATTGCTCATTTAATCATGACAATATCAAATTCAAAAGCCATCAACATTAGGCGAGAGCTCACTGGAGTGTTAAATGGCACAAACCACCTGTCATCGCTGTGAATTTGTTAAGAAATGTGAGAGGTGACTGGCTGAGAGCTGATGACATTGTTAGAGGACATACTGGTTTGTGTGTACATTCAGGGTGAGGATGTGTGCTCTCGATAGGTGTCACATCATCTGAAGAGCAAATACTTTCCCTGTTAATGTCATGCTTGAATATTCATGCAGTCTGCGTGCGATTGTGTGTAAGTAGGTGTGTTCTGTGGGTTTCCGTGTGTGCTCCTGCCTTGTTTATGAAAGTTTGCAAAGTGGATGAGGGGTCAGTTTGACTTGCAAAATAGCACTTACTTGGAGACTGGAGCAAGAGAGGTATCTGCACAGGGAATGCTGTTACTGGAAAATATACCTACGAATCACAACTATTTTTCTTGAATGATTTCTTAGTAACTAAATTTTGTTTTTGTTGTCTCCACCTTTCTTTCTTCTTCATTTCAGGATTATCAGCTTTCCTGCCATCTCTCCCTGTCTCCATTGGTGACAGTGCCTAACAACCATCGCCATGGGTGAAATGGAGGAATTGCGAAAGGAGGTGGAAAATCTCAAAGACCAGATCACTGTCAGTAGGCCCATCCATATCATCTTTAATAGGCAATTTGACTGTCAACAGTATTCATCATTATCATTGTTATATATATATATATATATATATATATCAGCTGGTATTCTGTCTATAATGGAGTGGAATGGAAATTTCTAAGTGACCCCAAACTTTTGACCGGTAGTATATATATATATATATATATATATATATATACATCTAAGCTCAACACTGGCAGTAACCTGACTACCTGTGTTTGTATCTGCTCCCCAGGCAGCTCGTAAGACGGTGCAAGACACCACACTGCAAGAGGCAGCCGCCGGGATCACTGTGGTGGGGCGTGTCCAGTTGAAGACCAGGAAAACACTAAGGGGTCACCTTGCCAAGATCTATGCTATGCACTGGGGCGCTGACTCCACGTAAATACACAAATTGAAATAACACCTCTTGTTTTAGTTTACAGCCAAGATCTAATAGGTTTCTATTCAATATAGCACAAAATTAGAGTTAGGAGAGCCAATAAATGCAATTCTGATTGGTAAATTAAATTTGTGAAGTACTTTTAACTGCATGAATTAAGAGGAACGTGCCTGATTTATTAGCTTACTGTACATGTCTTCTTTCTTTTTTTTCTATCTTTGTTTTTTTTTTAATCGCTATCATTGTTACACCACCAGGCTGTGTGTCAGTGCCTCACAAGATGGAAAACTCATAGTGTGGGACAGCATTACAACCAACAAGGTAGGAAGGGAAAAGGAGAGGGGTAGCATAATTACAGTGATGGTGGTTGAGGGCAAATGTACACCACATGTAGCCATGAATTTGCTTTCCCAGCTGAAACTGAGCCAGCAGTAACTGAAATAAACTTTGCAGTGTAGGCTACATCCACCCTCAAACATGCAAACATTCACATGTACACATCACACACCTCACTGCTTAAAACACCTAAACACTTCTTATTCAAATCTTAAGAATTTCTCTAAAACAGTAAATATAAGTGACTATAAAGCAACAATCAAAGTTTAAAAAGACATATTTAACATATTACCATGGCCATAGAACTTTGGCAGAAACCAGTGTGTTAATGCAGGACCCTATCGCTTATATACCAAGAAGCTGATTTAGAAAATATGTTTATAGGGCGTTTGTGGCTTATGCTCAGAGTCAGTGATTTAAGTCCTTTCGGTTTCAGTGGTTGAAGTGGTGAACTAAGTTTCACCTGTGTCCTGTGTGTCCCCAGGTGAATGCCATCCCTCTCAAGTCATCGTGGGTGATGACTTGCGCCTATGCACCTTCGGGGAACCTAGTGGCTTGTGGCGGTCTGGACAACATGTGCTCCATCTACAACCTCAAGGGAAAGGACGGAAACGTCAAAGTCATGCGTGAGCTGGCTGCACACACAGGTAGGACAACGCAGCTCCAACTTACATCTTCTGAAGTCATTGATGCTCTTATGTTGGACTTGACTTGAGTCCTTCATGTCTTGAGGCTCTTCACATGGTATTTCTTTGATTTTCCAGGCTACCTGTCCTGCTGTCGTTTCCTCAGCGACAGTGAGATTATCACCAGCTCTGGAGACTGCACCTGGTAAGAATATAGTATGAGTAACTGAACAAAAAAGTATGCCGCAACTTTTCTCTCTGTTGTTAAAACAGAAATAAACATTGTCTTTGGTCCGTTTCCTTCTAGCGTACTATGGGACATTGAGACAGGGACCCAAAAGACCATCTTTGCAGGGCACCAGGGAGACTGCATGTCCTTGGCCGTGTCCCCAGACTTCAAGTTTTTCATCTCAGGGGCATGCGACTTCACGGCCAAGCTGTGGGACATCAGGGAGGCCCAATGCAGACAGACCTTTGGAGGCCATGAGAGTGACATCAACGCAATTGGGGTGAGTATGAGGAAGATTACCACCTCTCTTCTGTATCCAATCTCTGCCTTTTTTGCTCAATGGAGGCCTAGTTTCTAATCACTTCTCTTTCTTCCAGTTCTTCCCGAATGGTAACGCAGTGATAACAGGGTCGGATGATGCCACCTGTAAGCTGTACGACCTGCGAGCTGATCAGGAACTCATCACCTACCAGGACTCCAGCATCATGTGCGGGGTGACCTCCCTGGCCCCCTCCAAGTCAGGACGCCTGTTACTGGCTGGCCATGACGACTTTAACGTCAACATCTGGGACACACTGAAATCTGAGAGAGTGGGTGAGTACAGGTGGAAAATAGAGATGATGAAGTCAATTTAGAAACTGATTTTAATGCATCTGAAACCTCCAGTGTTTAACTCCTGATATGGGATGAAGTGTTCTGCATGTTCTGTCTGGTACTCAGCTTACATCATGTTTTTTTCTTCTTTGCCATGGTCCAGGAGTGCTGGCTGGTCACGACAACAGAGTGAGCTGTATCGGAGTGTCCTCAGATGGGATGGCGTGTTGCACAGGATCCTGGGACAGCTTCCTCAAGATATGGAACTGAGGCTGTTCCTCACCAGTGAGCAGAAAGAGAGCAGTTAATATATGCCTGGGTAAAAGTGAAGAAGATAAAAAAATAAATTGTTGTTTGAGGGAGGGGTTGAGGGACGTGGTGCCGCATAGGGTGAGAAGAGGGTATTTTAATTGTGCCAAGTCCTATCTAATGTTGGAGAGGGGTTGTAATGTGAAGATGATTTTCTCCTCTCACATAGCACTCTCACATTTCTTCTTACGTTATGGGGAAAATTAGGGGTGGGACAAGGGGCGGGGGTCTCAGTAAAATATCATTCCTCTTAATAGTTTCTTTTATTGAGGTTAAAATAACGATATGCACATTTATCGCAGCACTTCAGAGGTAACCCAATGAGAACAGTTGCCAAATGAAAATGGTAGCACACTGGATGAGATAGAGATGAATACATGTCAAGTTAAAGCCTGTGTAGGTTCACACTAGCTATACTAATATGCTGTTTTATATCAAAGCATAAGTTATGTCATATAAATAATGAGCGTTTGCATTTTTTGTTTGACTGTTTGTTCTTAGTTTTGGTAGATTCCCTAGATACGTTCAATGACTTTCTTTTCATTTTCTAACTTTAATTAAAATGGAGTTCTAGTTTGCAGATGTACATTAGTGTTTGAGTTGCTGTGTGTGATTGATGGACAATATTTTACTAGGATTTGGGGTCCCATAATTTGGGCAACCCCCCCTCCTCTCTTCTGTAGCTAGACCTGAAAAGTGCTTTGGGTAAACCGTTGAACTGACAGATGGGACAATAACATGTTTTATGGTTCACTAAGCACCTTCAAAAAAATAGTTGACCCATTTGTCTCAGGCAGGAGGACTTTTTGTATAAATGTTACATGGATGATAACAGCTATTGTGTGCACATGAGCAATACATCTGAAACTGTGTGTGAACACGTACTTTTTCCTCTGCATGGTACAAGATAAACTTCAAGCACAGTTTTATGTACATACAGAAAACAAATGTAAGTTTGCAATGGAATTTGGACTGCCTCTTTTCCAACACTGGATACACACTGCAAAGTAAAGCAATACTGTTTTTAAGGACTGTCTAATAAATATGAGAATCTGCATTACACAAGTCTTTAGTGTTAATTTCTGATATGCTGACTTCAGTTGAAACTTTGATTAGAACATATCCATATTTTATTCTGAAGGAATATGGAGTGAGACATGAAATATGGCTTAAATATTGCCAAGCACAATTTCAAATTCATTTTAAAGATGTCAGTGTTAACTTAAAAACTCAACGCATTTCCACTGTGAAAAAAAAAATATTCAGTCTTTGTCCATGAAAGAATTTAGAGGTTTGGCTGAAAGCATACAAAAGTGGCAGCTTTTAATAGATAAATGTAATGTTCACTTACAGGTTCCCTCTAGTGTTGATTACTGAAGCTTCATTACTAGCCGTTGGCATAAACAAGTATCAAAACAAGGAGTTGTGGTATTTTTATTTTTAATGCAAATAATTTTATTTATATTTACAAGAGAGGACAAAACAGCAGCAAAAGTAATATACACAGGACAAAAATCAGTTAAGAAAACATTACACATAAAAGCTTGTTTTAAGGGATATAAAAAGGGTCAGGATTCTGTACACGTTGCTGTAGTGAATCATCGGTTCTCCTTATCCAAAGACACTGCTAGCACTCTGCGGTCAATCTGTCCCAGCCTCTGCTTATCTGGGGTAGACACCTTCAGCTTCATCTGTAAAGTGGGGAGGACACATTACCTCAGCAATTGATTTACTTTCTGTGTTGGGATTCACTTTAGGACAACTAAATTACTCAAGATAACCTTAACAACTCAATACAGGTTCAAATTAAGTTTCAGTATATAAGGAGTAGGAATCACTAGCAATGAGTGTATGCTTGTATCCAATACCGGAGGACGTTGGCCCCTGGGCGAGTTGGTCCCTTTAAGGATCTGCAGCGGGGAGCGCCCTTCAGTACCTTAAAAAGAAAGGCAATGTCAAACAACATCTTATTATCAAAGACAACGAGAAGCCACAAAAAAACAAACAAACTACACACCTTTCTGCTTCAGTTTTCCAGACGGTCCGTTGATTTCCATGGTTACTTTCTTCACAGCCACACGGACCGCAAGAGGAGAAGAGCCTCCTTTTCCAGCCTGCACTCTTCTAGCTCTTTGCTTAGTAGCGCCAAAACCTTTTCCCAACCACTGTGGCTTGAACACCACCTGACTGGGGCTCTTTGAGTCAAAGGTGGGGCAGCGGATGCCGGTGCTGAGCTGTTGCTGCTCTGGTGGAGAAGGCAAAGGAGAGTCTCCATCAAGCTCTTTGGTTTCCTCTGAAGATGGCTTCGTCTCCTCTGACTGGGCAGGGGAACCATCTAAATCATTGGGGAGGGAACGCTCAACAGGGGACTCCGGTTCAACAGTGACAGAGGGAAGGGCATAAGAATGATCCACACCATCCCCGAGTAGGTCCACTTCCACACTAGGCACTGGGGATGAAGTACTGTCATTGTGCACCTCAACAATGATCTGGGATGAGGTTGCCCCCTCATGGCAAGTTATCAGGCTCATGCTCAGTCTCTTGTGAAGAGGAGACTCTCTTGCTTCTTCAGCCTCCTCCAGGCTGATTTCTGCCTCAGTTTCAATATCCACCTCCACTTGGGGTTTCTCAAGAAGCACAAAGGGGCTCGAGTCACCCACACTTTGGAGAGGGGGTTGCACAGGTGTGGCCAGGAGCTGAGCATGCTCAGCCAGGGAGCCAAAGGTGTGAGGGGAGTGATGAGTCAGGAGGGGCTCAGTGGAAGACAGCTCTTCACCCTGAAAGACCTCTTCCTCCACGGCATCATTGAAGAATTTCTGAGGGGCTTCAGGGACTTTGCCTTCAGTCTCATTGTGCAAAAGCATGCTTAGGCGGTGGGCAAAAGACCCAACTGTCGCTGTAGGGTACAATGCAGGAACATTATGTTACAGGACATTTTGCAGGTGAGAAAAGTTAAAAGTTAATCTTTACCAAATAGTTACCTCTCATGACTTCTCGGATAGGGGTGCGGCAAACGGCAATAGTAGGTGACCGGGGATCAGCGAATGTCAGTGGACACTCAGTTTTGGACACAAGCCCACCGACCTAGGAAAAATGTGTATGGTTAACCTGTTTTTAAATGTTTCCACCTCACATAGTATACAGTATGTGGGGTAGCAAGTCAGCCAGCTAACCTACCTGAATAGGTGTACGAACCACTCCTGTTGAAGGAGAGCGTGGATCGATCAGATCACTGACTCGACTGTTTTTGATTGCAGGTTCTGGTTTTATTGGTGCAGAAACAACCATCTTGCTCTCACTGGATCCCATGACGCTTATTGAACGTTAACTGGCTCACACGGGAATAGAACAGAATACAGTTTAAGGTCTACCAGAGCAGAAAATATGGTAACAAAATCCCATCCAAGTATAGAAGACAGTACACTAGTATAAAATACAGATAAGATATTTAAGGATTCAGGTTATTGGTCATTTAGAAATATACAAACAACAGTTGCCCTCCTGACTTTTAATTATTTAAAGTGCCTGCAAAGTGCTCGTACAACATTGATACATGACATGATTTCATTTCAAACATTGAATGTTTACATACTTCAATTACTATGTCTACGTAACGATTACACACACACACACTTATATTAGGATTTAGCTAAAAAATAAAGAACTAGCTTGCACGTCAACAACAAGCTAGCTTAGCGAAGTTCAGTTAGCGTGAGGTTTCCCCATTTCGTTTCTATAATAATCAGATGAAACTGTAGCTAACGTTGTGATAGTAACGTTAAACTTTGACCGTAATGAGTTTGATAGCGTGCAGACTGCTTTAACATAAAATCAACCGAGGAGCACCGTTTCAAATCTATTCTCTGGCTTACCTTACACGAGACGAAGACAGTCAATCAGGCGTGGCCCTAATGCTCTTTTCACTTTCCACACTTGTGAATAAGCAAGGGAAACACATACGACTTTTAAAACATTTAAATGGCGGGTTGCGTGCTTGTTATTTTTAAATGAACCAATCAGCGTGCGCGTCCTCTCCGCCTCCTCGACCTTGATTGGCTTAGAGCAGGGCGTTCTAGAACTGGGTGTGGTGTCCTGCTGCATTTGAAATTTGAAATGAATGCATTTGTTTTTGTCACATGTGGGGAAGAAAATGAAATGTTACATTGGAGCAATTCTCCTGAAACGTGCCTCGGCATAATCAAACTGCCTAAAGAAAATATCAGAAAAAGTGACACTTTTTAGGGAAATCAGGGAGAACAAAGCACAAGAATATATAATGATTTTTTTTTTTTTTACATAATATGTGGCTATTCTTCTTTAAAAAGATGTAATTTCACTTCTTTTTAAAACAGAAATTTACTTAAATGTGGATGCTGGAGTGTGTCAGCGTAATAATTATAGACTTTTCCTGCACAGGGTTAGTTAAAATCATTGTATATTTTCAAAATATAATATAAATTGACTAACTACATTTGTATAAAAATGATGTGTTAATTAAGTCAGTACACATTATCTGGTGGCACACCCCAGGCTCCATATATAAACTGAGATACTAACTAAAGAAAGAATTCAAATATTTAAAGTAAAACCTCTACAGTTGTAATTAAAAATCCAATATAAATACTTAAACTATTTTCTATTTTCTTTTATTATTCATAACATAATTGAGATTTACATTTATTTAGTTATTTGTTTCTTTTCATAACTTTGTACTTATTTTATGTCAGCCATTTTGTTCATTGATACAGAAAAAACAATTACCTACAGATGTTTGGAATCAAAGCTTTATTGCTGAATATTTTATTTTTTTACATAATATGTGGCTATTCTTCTTGAAAAAGATGTAATTTCACTTCTTTTTAAAACAGAAATTTACTTAAATGTGGATGCTGGAGTGTGTCAGCGTAATAATTATAGACTTTTCCTGCACAGGGTTAGTTAAAATCATTGTATATTTTCAAAATATAATATAAATTGACTAACTACATTTGTATAAAAATGACTATATATATAATAACTATTTTCTATTTTCTTTTATTATTCATAACATAATTGAGTTTTACATTTATTTAGTTATTTGTTTCTTTTCATAACTTTGTACTTATTTTATGTCAGCCATTTTGTTCATTGATACAGAAAAAACAATTACCTACAGATGTTTGGAATCAAAGCTTTATTGCTGAATATTTTTTTTTTTACATAATATGTGGCTATTCTTCTTGAAAAAGATGTAATTTCACTTCTTTTTAAAACAGAAATTTACTTAAATGTGGATGCTGGAGTGTGTCAGCGTAATAATTATAGACTTTTCCTGCACAGGGTTAGTTAAAATCATTGTATATTTTCAAAATATAATATAATTGACTAACTACATTTGTATAAAAATGATGTGTTAATTAAGTCAGTACACATTATCTGGTGGCACACCCCAGGCTCCATATATAAACTGACATACTAACTAAAGAAAGAATTCAAATATTTAAAGTAAAACCTCTACAGTTGTAATTAAAAATCCAATATAAATACTTAAACTATTTTCTATTTTCTTTTATTATTCATAACATAATTGAGATTTACATTTATTTAGTTATTTGTTTCTTTTCATAACTTTGTACTTATTTTATGTCAGCCATTTCGTTCATTGATACAGAAAAAACAATTACCTACAGATGTTTGGAATCAAAGCTTTATTGCTGAATATTTTATTAAACATTGCAGTCAGGATGCAACTAGCCTGAACACAATTATAGTGCAACGATTATGTTACAATACACAATATGGCATAAAGCATTATTTTACGAAGCAAATTGTTTTACAAGAGCAATATGAAAAAGAGCAAAAGATGGGAGGAGCCCAGAGAAATCATTATCAATGATATTACAATTATATGATCTTAACATCAGATGCACACACACACACACACACACACACACACACACACACACACACACACACACACACACACACACACACACACACACACACACACACACACACACACACACACACACACACACACACACACACACACACACACACACACACACACACACACACACACACACACACACACACACACACACACACACACAAAACAGTCCCGCTGGTTGTCAGTTCATTATCCTGGCTGATAATTGATTACTAAAAAATTAAATAAAAGTATAAAAAGAAAAAATAGGAAAAACTCGCTGTAGCACTTCTGATTAGTGTTTGTACTCTGGACTGGACCAATCCTGCTGAGAGCACTTTTAACAAAAAGAAGTACTCTTTTCAATGTCACAGCAACACTGTACCTTTAATCTACATATTTGCAGTGAGTATACAGTTCAACTTACAACCTTCTCTTAAGAAAAAACTGTGAGAGCATTGAGTGTCTTGATAAACAAACCATCCACATGGCATTCATCATCATTCATCTTTTACTTTCTTCACTGAGAAAAAAAATTTCAAATCAACAACAAAAGTGACATTTTATTAGACCCAGTTCTCCAGATCAACAGAGTAAGAGTAAATGTGAGGACCGTCAGACATGTAAAATACAGTGACATGACTGTATTGTTGCTGGCTGCGTCTTCCAGGTAGACACTAATACTGCAATATTTGATAGAAGTTATTCAAGCGCACATGACCACAAGATGATGTCTCAGGGATGGTGGATAATTCACAGTGTCTTCCTCGTCCATTTCTCTGTAACCATTACCTCTCCGATTCCTCTCCGCTTCATTCACTCACCCAAACATTTACCTCCCAGCGACACACATTCACACTCAATAAGCCCTCCCGTGGCTGATTTTCATTCAGTCCCGCCGTCCACCTCTCTCTGGCAGAAGTGAGCCAGCAATGTGTCCAAGTCCCGACGGTCTGCTGCAGCATACAGAGCGCTCTCTCCCATCATACTGAGAGCCATACGCAGGGTGGACCAGATGTTGTCAGACATCACGGTGGCTGCGGCACCTCCAAGCCCCCTTGCAGCTCTTGCCCCATCCCCAGCAGCCTGGCGCTGTAGAGACAGAGCTTCTAGGAAGTGCTCCACTGCCTCTCTGAGGATAAAGTAGAAGGAAAGCAGGACAGGATGAACAACAGCTCATAGTTAGCCAGAGTTTCTGATATTAGCTTTACCTAAATACTTTCACACCAATAAGATAATAGTTGAAGTAATACAATATATAAATATGTTATAATCAAATATAATAATGAAAATTTTTTCCTGACAGAGCTGCTTTTTTTTTATTTTATTTTTTTATTTACCCTCTGATATATGAATAGGGTGGACAAAATATTAGAAACATGACCTCTCAGTGTAATGCAATACAGTTCAACAGCCCCAGAAACTGCAGCCTCCAAAACAACCAGAAAGTTAAATCATCACCTCTCTGAGACATTTTCAAACATTTTGACCCTTATAAAAAGTAGCATTTATTTCAGAGCCGTTGTATTAAACAACATTGTTTTTAGCAAAGTGTACCTAATAAACTGGCAAATGATTGTGTTTTACAAAACTGCTGTTGCCATCTAGTGGAAGTAAAAGGATTGCACTACACCAAGGTTTGTTAGGTTTAAATATTACACCAGATACAACAAGACAGCACAATCATTTGTTAATATTTAATTTGAAACTAACACAAGACAAACATGTTTTTTTCCCGAAATGTTAGACAAGTAACTGCGAGCATGGTGCGTGCTATGTGAACAGCACAATTGCTTAACATGGGTGCTGAAAGGAATCGTGCAGCGCTTACTGGTGCTTTGCGGCCAATGTAAACCTGGTGTAAAGCAGTATGTGTGTTAACACCTTTAACAAGTGATATCTTTTCTTTAACTTTAAATGCTTGATCAAAACAACTACATCTTTCATGAAATAATCAAACCCATTTAAAACTTTTAGTCTAACAACTTACATTAGGCACACGTAATGTTCCTTTCACCCATTTTACACAAATCTTTAGCTCATTAGCTCATGCTTGGAACAAACTTTCCTTTATTTTGTTCAGTATATTGGGCTACAAAGTAATTCATAATTCAGTAAATCATCCATGGAATCCGTCTAATGTAACGTTAAGCAGTTAACGTGATAACTACAACCAAAAAACATCCCTTTTAAAGCTAAAAACCGACAATTCTTTTGTCAAAATTACCCTTTTTGAAACAAAATACAAACCAAAGAATTCCTTACCTGTGTGCTCCTAAGTTGACACAGCTGATTCCCAAGTTGTAGCGACTACGGATGAAACCAGGCTGCAGCTCCAGAGCTCTCCTGTAGGCGGCCACAGCCTCCTCTGAGCGGCTTCCATTGGCGAGTGTGGCCCCCAACTTGTTCCACAGCAGGTAGTCCTGATGAAGACAGAAGAAGAAAAAAAGAGAGAGCTCAGAAACCAAACAGAGCATGCAGTGTGAAGACAGACGTTAGGATCTCAGAACTGGCTTCTACACTAACCTGTGGTGTGACAGACAGAGCAGCGCTGAAACAGTCCACCGCCTTGTCGTACTCTCCGCTGAGGTTGAAGAGAACTCCCAGACCGCACTGCAGCTGGGGGTCCACCTGGGCGGGGTCAGAGTTGGCTGCATGCAGGAACAGGGACTGGACATCAGTAAACAAGGATCTGTGCCAGAAAAAAAACAAAAAGTAAGGGGCAAAGAGTTAGAAGACAAAGTTAATACAATATATGACAAACATTTTAGAATTGCTGGATCTGCATGTTCAGGATTAAAACTGAAATCTGTCTGAATCCCACGTGTGTGATACTCACTCCGGCAGCAGTGACCCGAACCTCTCCCTCTCCTTCTCTCTTTCTCTGGCCCCATCCTGTTGGGGTTCACCCTCCTTCTGCTCCCACACAGAACGGTATTTTGGATTGTGCTTTAGCCAATCACGAAGAGTCTCACAGGCCTGCCTGTGCAGCGATTCGTTAGTGAAACTGACGGCCAACGCCATCAGAGCAGTCAGGTTGTCGTTCTTCAGCTCTATACATCTAATAAAAATAGAGAGGAATAAAAAGTCAGAGGGAATAATAAGGACATGCTTTTAGTCGAGAAAGCAAATGTTAGAAATTGTCAAATACTTGATGAACGGGGTCTAACTGTACTATTACATTTATGGAAAGAGGGGAAACTAGAAAAAGCGGTGACTACAGACACAAAAACTCGAGCTGGAAGATCACCATACACTCGTATTAATGACGTAACAGGATGGAATCTTTTTTTTCCTTATTTAGACATTTTAGACTAGATTTATATACAACTATTTGAATTTTGTTGTGGACTCACTCAAAAGAGGTAGTAGAAAAGCAGCTTGAGCCAACATTCATTAAGCTCATTATTAAGCTACAAACGAGTGAATCAGGACGAATTCCAAATTAGAGAAGCACCATAACATTTACAATTTCCAAACAATGTCTGCAAAGAAAACAGGTAACTATACAAAATAATCTTCCAGAGGAACTGTAATAGCCCAACAAACTCAGATGCACTACTTATATGTAGTCTCCAATTGTTTCTAAATACAATTGTGAATCTGAAGTAAGAATTTATTAGGGATGCACTGAACCCAGGATTCGTCTTCGGCCGAATATTGGGCTTTTTGACGGGGTTCGGTTCCTGCGAACCTTAGAATTTCTTTCCACCGAATCGAACCCTACGCGCACTACGCTGGTCGACGTAATGACGCCGCCGTTGATTATGGGAAGGGGTTTACGTAGGTGGACCGTTCAATGCAGTAGGCTGTGAGAAAGTGAAAATGGAACTCGTGAGCAGAAAACGTTTTGTTTGGCAGCACTTTCAGTCAAAAGAAGGAGATTCAAGTCGAGCTACATGTTCAATTTGCAATGCCGATTTGTCTCGTGGTGGCAAGGACCCCAAACAATACACAACATTGCCACTGTTAAAACATTTGCGTATGAAACATCTGAAAGAATACGAGTTGTGCATGAAGGAATCTACAGACAGCAGCCAAAATGCAGCAGCTTCAGGTACGGCAAAGAAAGAACAGTCACAGCTAAAAACTTGTGTTAAAGTGCTGTAGGTAGGATTGGAAAGATCCAGGACTTAGCCAAAGAATTTGAACATCGACAACTTCTCAGTCCCTCCCCCCTTTCCGCTAAAGCCCAAAACGGTCTCCTAAGCCCCTCCCCCCACAAGGGAGAATGAATGCATGTGCATGAGCAGTGATTGACACACAGTTAGACACCCCCCTTGCCCTGATTGGAGCATCTGAACAGGGAGCTGTGGATTTCTGCAAATCGCACTACAGGCTGTAGGTGGTGCCAGAGGAGCCGGATTTTTTTTTATTTATTTTTTTTAATTACCCGCTTTATGTAGTTCTACTGGAACATAGGGTCATTTTCAGCAAATATGACAGAAAGTTAGTTTTATAAGGCTTACCTACTGCACCTTTAACCATTTGTTTACTTCATTAATGTGTTTACTGTGTTAATGGACTGAGGATGGGAGTAGGATTCAGTATTCGGTTTCGGAAGAATCTTAACCAGTTGATTCGGTATTCGGCCGAACCCCCACAATCTGGATTCGGTGCATCCCTACAATTTATATTAGCATTTAGCAATTTGGATTGCCCACCTGCGGAGAGCACTGATGGCAGCAAATTCTTGCTCGTTCTCTGCCTGGCAGGTTCCCAGATATTGCCACGCCTGCAATTTAATGAAAAGAGTAAGTAAGGAGACTTTTTGGACAGTTTTTGACAGGGTGGTCAAAAAATTGGAGACTGGAAAATGCAAATAAAGCCACAGGCTAAGAGTCTTACCAGCTGGTTGTCTGGTTCTCTCTGTACAGCACTTTCAAAGAACCGTACGGCACCAGGGATGTCCCCCGCCTCCATCCTCTTCACTCCCTCTGACAAAGGGTCTGGGTGGGTTAAGTAGGGGTTCTCCTCTTCAAACTGATAACCCTACGACAAACACAAGGAAAACAAGAAGAGAGTTTTTCTATGTATAGTGTTGAGAACAAAGAATGATCACTTTCAGACATCAGGAAAAGCAGTATCTGCAAAAATTATGAAATCCTTAAACATGTAAAAAGACAGCATTTCTCAGCCTGTTCCGAGCATGTTGACAGCTACCTTGTCATAAGAAGTGCTGAGTAGCTGATCGAAGTCAGACAGCCAGGGGTGGCTCTCTGCGTCCCTCTTAGCCATCTCCTCCCACTCCTGCTGCAGCTTCTCCCAGAAATCCACATCACTCTGACAACATGACAGATACACATCATTACTTCACAGCCTCCTTGTATCATATATCATCCTGTATTATAGACATATTTGACCTTTACTTTTCCAAGGGACAGACAAGAGTGTATTGATGGTGTTTTGTAGCATAACTAAGTCAATAGAGACAATGTTTTTTTCCCCCTCAAACAGCATTAATTATTTAGACCAATCAATTTCCATTTTTAAGCCTCTATGTTCCAGGACACAGTGTGCTTTACCCTCTACATTACCACTGCTCCCAGTTAATATACAGTACTTTAGCTGTATTTTTTTGAGTTTAAGTTGTCATTAAAGTGATGGTTCGGAGTAATTTCACCCTAGGGTCTTTTGCACCATGACCTCAAGCCAAACAACCCTCCAGAAGCTTTTTTCAGCTGGGTCTAACATTGAACGAGTTAGCGTGATCAGCTGAATAGCTTAGTGCAGGCGCTAATGGATCCAATGGATGCTGTTCGCTTCTGCTCTCTGCTGCTACTGCTACTGCTACCGGCAGCAATTTGTAGACGTCCCTAAGCACTCGTCTTACTGCCGGTAGCAGTAGCAGCAGAGAGCAGAATCCAACAGGCAAGTGTTATTTACATAAACTTCTGGTGTACTTACAAACTTTCCAATCCATCGTTTTATGAGCGCATAACCTATTTGTACTACTGTAGAAGTTTGGTATCATTTTGGGCATTATTAGTGGGGTCATTTACGAGATACAAACGTGGATCCATTAACACCTGCACTAAGCTATTCAGCTGATCATGCTAACTCGTCCAATGTTAGACCTAGCTGAAAAAAAAGCTTCTGGAGGTCATGGTGCAAAGGACTTTAACTCTTGTCTCACCTCCACTGCAGCTTTAGCTTGCTGGAAATCCGGTCCTGATGTGGCAAACTCATCTACCCAGGCTTCAGCCGATTCCTCTGACACCTGAATCAGAGCGATGACAGTGGTTGACTTGAGTCATGAAAATCGTTATTAGAGCTGAGGATGGGTATATTAAAACGGGAAAAATATAGGGAAGTGAATGGAAAGGAAATGAAAGAAGAAACAACACAGAAAAAGCTAATTTTCTCCTACTCCTTTCTTACAGTTCTTCCTAATGAACTCCTGATTTTTTTTTCCCTCAGAAACAAAAATCACTCACCAGCAACAAAATAATGAAACGCTGAGAGTATCTTACGGTTTATGTGTAGGACAGAATCCTACAAAACTAGTCCAAAAACTTTAAATATATCAATAACTGCAGCCAATGCCAAGACCACAGAGGTCATACCTGCCTGATGACCTGGGCCCACTGCTCTGCTTGTTTAGCTTTTACTTTCTCAATCTTCTCATTCCTCTCTGGGGGTTCCAAGGGAAGACTCCCTCCCCCCGACTCCGTCAGGAACTATATGGCGGGAGGCGAGGAGGGGTGGCGATGGGGAATGGGGTAATGTTTTGAGGAGGAGGGTACGGTTGGTGAGGAGGTTTGTTTTTTGAGGGGTGGGCGGAGTAGGAGTAATTTTAAGTAGTAGGAGGAGGAACAGATGAATGGCGGTTGTTAATTGAGGGAATGACAAAGCCGATAGTTCGAAGGCAGGTCAAAAAATGGGGAAAGTACATGTCAGAGTTAGAGGGCAATTAAGTACAATGGAGCCACGGTGAACAGATAGTCATCATAAACAAGGCTGAGAGCTACACATGCACAGTAGAATATGGACGCCCAGTTCTACCAGGATAGAAAAAAGAATAAATGAAATGTTAGGCATGGTAAAATAAAATACAAAAAAAAAATCTTAATTATGAGATAGTAAGTCACAATTCTGAGTGCGAAACTTTTACATATAAATGAACGTCTGTTACATTCAAGCCCTTGCTAAACAAGTTCACACAATGCTGCTTTAGCCTATCGCCGCCAGGGAAAGCTCTCTGTATTTCTCAGTATACCCGAGTGGTGTTGTCTGTGGTGACATTAACGTGCTGACGCACCAGAAGTGTCGATACAGCTTATTGTAATAATAATAATTATAATAATAATAATAAAAAAAACAACCATTTATTTATATAGCGCCTTTAATGAAATCTAAGGACACTTTACAGAAATTACTGTGACTAAGTTTAGCTAAGGGAGGTTGTAGGCTGTGATGAACAGGTGGTGTTTGAGTAATTTTTTTTAAAATGTCCAGGGATGTAGCATTTCGGATTTCTCAGAACGAGTAGTTTATTAACTCAACAAAAAACAGCGTCACACGAGCACTACACGGCATGTCGTCAACAAACCTTGCTCACTCACTTACAGTTCTTCACAGAGTAGCTGCTTATTCTGTCTCTCTGATTGTACACGGTGTGTCAGTCTACCTGTATTATCCAATACCTTGGCAGGAATGGGGGGTGGGGGGGGGGACCACAGCGACGAGGCGTTATTATGAATCCCACTGCGTTTCTTAAGCAGGTCGACAGTGCCAGACGGGGGAGAAAAGGTTCCGCACTCCAGCCTTGAGTCAAAAATGTAGACTTACTATCTCAAAACTGATTCCATAGATAATAGGTAAAACTCCTCAGTTAACAAGTCAAAATTATGAGATTATTAGTAAACATTTTGACTTACTAAATCAAAATTAAGTTTTGACTTAATAATATATATAACTTTTGATCTATTTTTTTCCTTTCTTAGCAGAAATGGGCTTCGATAATATTGCCTTTTCATGGGAAAATCTAGTTAAAATCCCCAAATCTGGCATTAGCCTTTTTCGGCCTGAACTGAATGACGTCAAAGTCATTACTTAAAACCCCAGTAAAATCAAGAACTGAAAGAAACGGAGTCAAGGTGGGAATAACCAGCGCTTGGTTGACATTAAAACATAAATGCATTAGAAGAGAAGAGTTCTCTCATTGCTGAACAAATTCCATCTGCAATGCAGCGCAGCCTTGAGCTTCATATTACAGGGAGTGTATTGCGGCTGCTTTTGGTTACATTAGTGGAAAATGTTACTCTGCATCAGATACTGGGGTGATGAGTCACAAGGCATAGTCTATACTGTGCAAAAGTGAACCAATGTGCCTCCCCAATGTGATCCCAGTTGCAACCATCCCCTCCTCAGTGGGCAGTGACTCGTACCTGGTTGAGGTTGGAGGCCCAGTTCTGAGCCTCCTTGGCCTGAGCTTTATCTTTGAGCTGTTTGTCTGTCCTGCTCTCCACTGTCACACTGCCCTCGCCAATCTGCCTAATGAATCGCAGGAACTACACAACAACGAAAAAATAAAAATAAAAATGACAACAAAAAAAACATTTTACCATTACCATTAGTAATTGGTCAGGTTTATACTAATACAATGCTAGTTTCTTTCCAAACCAACTACTTTCTTTTCAAACTAAAAAAAAAAAAAAAACACAATGAAACTTAAGTCATCAACATTACCAATTCACTATGCTCCCAAGGAACAACTTTACAAAAATGTTAAAGGAAAAGAGATATGGTGATAGAGGATAAAGAATCCAATGACTGACATGGAGAGAGACATGAACACACTGCTCACCTCAGTGTTTTGTAACTTGGGGTCGTCAACCTTTGAGACGAGCTCATTGGCTGTCTGCCTCAGCTCCTCCCCTGGCTGATACTCCTTTGTCCTGGCGCATTAACAACAAGAGAATGTTAATATTATACTGTAAGGAGATGTAAGATGATTAAAAGAAACGGTTATATTTCGCTCTGCATATGTAGGCTGGAACAAATCAATCCAGGCTGAAGGTTGTACTTTGCATTGTTGTACAAGCCAGTGCTTTTGAGGTCAGTGTACTACGTTGATGATTAGACATCTAAAGGCCCCTTTTATCATACCTGTCAAGTATCCCATTTTGGCCGGGAAAGTCACATATTTTACCCTTCTTTCCCGCCGTCCTCCCGTATTAGTATTTTCCCGTAAATCTCCCGTATTTTAACCTGCGTTATTAAAAAATAATAATACCCCGGACCCGAGCGGAGTAAAAAAAAGAAAAAAATTCCCAATCTGAGCTGTTACTTGCCTCGCGATAACTGCCACCTGCAGTAGCCTACTACAGGTACTGTAGGTGGCAGTTGTCGCGAGTTTAGTGTGTGAGGACAGATGATGAGAGACGGATGATGGACGCTACGACAGAGACGGTGCGCTGCCAAAACCTATGAAGGCTTTACAATGCATTCCCCATAGCAATGCAAGTTGAGAAAGGGTGTTTAGCATGGTACGAAAGATTGTTACAGAGAATAGGATGACGTTAGACAACAGAACTGTCTGCGCTCTACTCTCATGTAAAATGAACCACTCTGGCCCAGCCCACAAATACACTCCTTCCAAAACAATCTTATGCAAAGTCTGCAACAAATTTGTACAATAACTCACTAAAGAAAAGTTATGTGAAATTAAAAGAAAAACTGTAAAAGAAAAGCAATATGAAATGAAAAGAATGTGTGGAATGAAAATAAAATGTAAATGTAAAGACAAGCAATGTTATAAATTGTAAATGTTTTCAGCATTCTGCATCAAGTGGTGATTTTAGCTTTCTTGTACACCTGTCTTAAAATGTAAGGGATACTGGAGCTTGGTTGGGGTGGTGGGACTGCTCGAGGTGGGCGCCGGAAAATTTCCCTTATTTTCAAATCCAAAACTTGACAGGTATGCCTTTCATGTCCTGTTCTGATGCTTATTTGCCTTTTGACAGAGCTCTTCTTTGGATGAGCTTAACATAATCAAACAAGGTTCAAAGTCTGAACATTTGAAATTCAACAGACGCATCCACTCAACAATTAGACAAGAACATAATCAAGGTTCAAATACGCTATCCTTTGCCTACCTTTGCTCCTGTTCTCTGTTATTCTTGCCTCTTGCTCCACATGTATTGCAATGTGCCCGACGTAGCCTTTATATAAGCCATTTTTCAGCTGCAAACTTTCAACGCTTTACATGCATGTCCCCCATCCCCTGTTCTAACCATTCGTTCTCCTTGTCTCCCAGGTCTCCCAGCCACAACTTCTCCTCCGACTGCTCCAGATACTCCTCTGCCCACCGTCCAGGATCTGGAGCAGAGAAAAAAAAAAAAAAGGAAAAAAAAACATAGGCACATTTTTAAAAGTACAAACGATGCAAAAAAAAAAAAAAAAGATTTATCCAATGCAAGTTTGCTCGGGTGTCAGTAAAGATTGGATGACTGATGACAGACTGATGTTGACACCAGTGCTCATAAAGCACATCATGTTTCCAGAGTGACAACACAGGAGAGCAAAAAAGTAAAAACTATAACAAACTCAAGCTACCTGCAGCCTCAGCGATAAATTCTTTCGTCCAATCAGCATCTGCTGCATCACCAAGAGCGATGAGCCCCGGTGTGGAGGCAGAGTCAGGACCTGAGAGGAACTCGGCCGTCCAATCACCAGAGAGGGCTAACGCTGCCACATCAGGAGCTATGGCATGGAAATATGTGGTGCTTAAAATGCTGAAAACAGTTTGTGCAAAGACTTAAGCCTAAGCCATACAAACACTAAAGAAAATACCCAAAACTAAAAATACTAATAATGGCATGTACCTCTCTGCGGAGCTTGTCTGTAACTCTGCTGGTCGATCTGCTGCATTTCCTCCAACAGCTGACCCATGTCAAATGTGTGTGGGGGCCGGGGGGGCGCCTGAAGGAACTCATTCACCAGCTGCAGCAAAAATAAAAAACAGTATTCTACTTTTTAGAGAATACATTAAGAAATTGCACCCAGTATACACAGAGCTAGACACCTGAAATTGCTTCAGAGTGGGGGACTTTTATTAAACATTATACAGTATTATAGTCAACACAATATGCTGAATATGGAAAGGGACATAAGCGCTGACCTCTTCTTCAGTTGCAATTTCAATCGGAGAGGGGGGAATCTGAGAAAAAAAAAGAAAAAAAATGAGGTAACAGAACAACTAGGGACATGTGTTTTGTCAAGCAGCATTTTGATGATAACACTGATATATTTCCACTTTGTAGCGGTTATGTACAAATAACTCACTGTAGGTGTTGAGCGGTGTCGCCATGCACCCCCTTCCTTGCTCATGTGACTGGTCAACTTCATGAGGGGATTGGCTCCCCCACATTCTGCCTCCACCAACTCCCGCATCGCCATGGCAACACAAGGACGAGGCAAACCCAATCAGACCACCTGAGAACTGAGAGAAGATGAATTATTCAATTTGTTTCAGTTTCATCAATTTACAATTTGCAAAGCATTCAGTCTGTGTTTAAGAAAGTCTATGGAATCAATTTTTTAGACTATTCACAGTCAAAGTGAAGCACAGCATTTTGATCACTCAAAAGGTAAACTGCACAATATTAGGTTTAATTCCCAAATGATGAGATGACAGCCGTTCAGGTCACCCACATACAAAAACAAAATGAAGCATTCTGCACAAATAAAGTCAGCACTTTAGAAATGCCCTGTCAACACGAAATGTTTCATTTTTATCTTAAAGTCCAAAAAACAAATGCACAATACAAGCCCTCCAGTGATATTTAAAATGTCAAACGTGTCCACACTGCTCAGATCTCATGTCACATAACTAAACTCAAGCTCCATCTGCTGTTTTCCGTGTCGCTTCCTGGCTTAGGGTGAACCATTAATAATGTGGATATGATGGCCCAGCAGACACAGGCATTCACTGCATATTTCACTCAGCTAGTCTAGTAAGTTGAGAGGATTTTAGCAATGACAACAAGACAACATTTAAAGCTATATCATCATATTGTTATAACCAAAATTATAGACAATTGCTATCATACAGGGCTGGGCATTAGCCTAAAAACTTCTTTTGTACCAAGCTGTGAAATATGTCCATTGCACCAAATATCAAAAACTGTCAGGTGAAACCTGCTTTAGAATTCTCAGATATTTCCTTATTCAAATAAAAAACATTTATATTATTATTATTATTATTTTGGCAAAGTTCTTCCGACAATTTTGTTGAGACAACATTTATTCCAAAAATTTGACTTGAAATAAAGGGTTTTGCAGAAGAAAAAAAAACCTGTTTATTTTTCCAAGAACGGTAATGAACAAATTACTTGACATTTTGGTATCTTTATGTTAATTTAAATGACACCCAGACTTGGTATCATGTCATCAATATGATATTCATATAAGGTTCTATTTGGTCCTCATTTATCAGATGATCACTCACCTGAATCCTCCAAAAGCAAAACAATTACAAAACAAAAACCCTTGTGACGACGATTCAGTCCAGGCTATATGCAAACCTTGCAAATAATATGTGGTCCAAGAGAAACCCTGCTGCTCAACTCACTGACCCATATCCAGGATGAACAGCTGACAAACTGTTGTACATGCTGGCCTACTCAACTTCTCTATCCCCCTGGAGAGATACGTAATGATTACAATTTCCATAATGAACTGTCAGGAATAGAACTTTAAATCCCTTTAAATCTACTCCACTCTACGTGGTGTTCACCTAAAAACATTACAGAAAATGTTACACAAGAGAGTCCACTCTACAAGTGGACTGCCCATCACTCTGGACTCTAGGCATTAGATGAACATGTTATTCCCTCTACTGTTTCAAAGAGCTGCTGTGCTGTATGATGATTAGGGTCAAAGCAAGAGGATTAGACACAGATATTAATACACACACTATCACAGACAGGACACTGTGATACCTGTTTACTTGCTCACTTCACCGTCACAAGCCTACTGTGTGCATTAACTGTGGAAGAAGAGGTGTGTGCTTTGGCCTGCACATTTACACATATTCCAACTTAATTGTGAAAATAGTTTCATTTGGGGGAAAATATTTAACAGGGTACACCTGAAAGCAACCAGCTGCCAGCATTTAGGTGCTTTTTAACTGTCAAGCTGCTGTCATGTGTCAAACCACTTAACTGACTGGGAGCAGTGTGTATACACTGATAGCGTTGTTTTGTCCGATGCTAACTGTGGCTTCAGTCATAAACTGCAACATCAGTCTGCTTGGTAAACGTTACCCTGTGTATCTCTTCTTATTTAACGTTAGCCAACACGCTGCTAATTAAGTAGCAAATCAAACGGAGAAGATTAAAATAACTAACGATCCGTTTTGTCTTTCAGCAATTGGCGAGTGTAGCTAGCGTTAGCTGACGGTACTAGCTAGCTACTGTAGGGCCAGTGCAGAGATCATTCCTGTTGTATGCAGCCAGAGAGGCATGAATAGACGGGTAGCATGATGTTCATCTCACCGCCGACAGCTGCTGCTGGAGCCGAAGCGACAGTCCCTCCTCTCCGGTCTGTCCTCACCAACTGTATTACAACAAAAGTTGCCGCAGTGTCAAACCTCCCGGTAACCGTCTGAAATCAGCCGCTATCTGTTATTAGCGCTCCTCTTTATTTACCTTCCTCCTCCATGACCCACAAAACCCTTCACCGATCGCTTGGAGTGTCGCGTAACGATGCGATGGTTTCGTATTCTCAAATGGTCTACGCCAGAAGATGTCAGGGCTTGACATATGGGCGGGGGCTTGAGGGGAAAAGAGAATGTTAACAGTCTAAATAGTCTCTGGTAAAACCAAAGATCCTTTATACTAAACCCTCTCTGGTAAAACGTAAAAGGTTTTAGGTGAAATACATATTGCGCAGGAGATCAAAGTCCATCAGATCTGGATTGGTTGCTAGCTACAAAAACAAAATTATCCAGAAATACTATTTGCAGTAAAATGTAAAAATAATCAATTACAAGTAAAAGTCATGCATGAAAATGTTTACCCAATCAAAAAGGTGGAAGTAACATCAGCAAAATGTACTCATCAAATGTAGGAAATACTCATGCAAAATGGTGGAAAATAACCGCATACAAACGTACACTTACACAAGTAATGTGCTTTTTTTGCAATTTTAATGCATAAGTACTTTACATGAAACTACTTTACAGGTTAGAAATTTTCCCTAAAACATATATTTATCTTATGAAATATGATCATGCAATGTTATTAAGGATGCCCAACAGTATGCTATAAGAAGTTGTTCAAATTAGCTTCACCTCCTCATCTTTGGAATGGCCTCCCCATAGAAAAAAAATTCTATTTCTATGGGCTCACTCAGTTCACATTTTTAAATCTAGATTGAAAACCCCAGCTCTACTCATTATAATACAACCAACCATAACACACAATCCTTTCTGTGTCCTTCACAAACAAACCTTTTTCACTTATTCTTTTATGTTGCTGGTTTTGTATTGTTTATTATTACTGCTTAACTGCTGTTCAGTTGTTTTGTTGCTGTCTGTTATTTCTGTGTTCCTTTAACTGTCAAGTGCACTGAGACCATGTTTAATGGTGATTTTACACTTTAAATAAAATTTGATTGATTGATTATGATGCTATTTACTATGTGCATCAATAATCAAATATAGTAGTGCCTCCTATAGACCACTCTGCACGATTAGTGCTTTTACTTTTGATACTTTAAGTATATACTACTGCTACTACTTTTGTGCTTTAATTTAATGAAGTACATTTTGTGAATGCAGTTTTACTTGATACATTATAAAAATACTCCTTTACAAGTAAGAAGTATTTTTATAATGTAGTATCTACCTTTACTTTTACTTAAGGATTTGAATGCTACTTCCACCACTGATTATATATTCTAATATAGGCTTGTTATTTAGCTGGTGGGGGTGTAAAACATACTCATGTTTGAACTATTTTATATAGCCTACTGTTGTGGTTAGTTGAATCCTAAACAGTGCTTTATATTTTATAAGAATGTTGTGTTTTGCACATTAAACTGAAAATTAACAAAGTAGCGCTGTCAGATAATGGTAGTGGGGTAAAATGTAAAATATGTCTTACTGTAAAGTAGATGTATAAAGTAGCATTAAAAAGTACCTTAAAATGTTATTTATGTGCAGTACTTGTAAATGTTTTTAATTGCATTCCAACACTGTAGTGTGGTACACCATATACTGTAAGTATATGTATGTTGTAATAACAGTGTGTTTGTAGTGTTGTGTGACATTTGTATGAAATTGGATAAAAGTCTAATCATCAGAAAAGATTATTTATAATACCATATTGTACATTTAAAAAAAAAGTGATTCTTCCAGGTTATTTTTCATATATGAGCTCACTTTTAAACTAGTGTTTTACAATATTATAGCGTTATTTTAGTACCTACTCTAACAAGAAAGCTCTCTCTTGGAGACGTCATATAGTGATTTTATTATGAATTTTGTAATGTTTTCTGACAGTTCTCAATAACAATTAGTCAGCATAATCCATGTCATCATTGTATCAATAATTACAGGTAATGTTCCAATAGTAACATAGTAATAATATAAGTTATTAATCAATGCAATGTTTATTCCTTCTTAACATCACACTCAAAAACGACAGGCTTTATTTACTGACAGGTTTAGCACTGCACATTGATAGGCTACACAGACAGACAGCAAGAGACACAGAGGGAGAGGGAGGGAGAGGTGCGGGGGAAAGACAGGGAGGCAGGGGGAGGTGAGGAGAAGCACACAGTTGTACATTCATTGAACCAAATATATCGGATGGAGTGCAATAGAAAATAATTGTGCGGTTCAGTTTTGAAATGTGAAAAAAATGACCTGGAATGGTGAAAAATGAAATGAGTGAGACGTATCTAAGTATCACAACAATGTGCCCTCCTTTTTCTGTGATTCAGATATTGACAAGTTCTTAAATTACAACAATACACACAAATTAAGAGACACTCATCAAGCCGGGGATTATCATCCGTATCACTACTACTACTATTATTATTATTATTAATATTATTATACAGTTTTCTGATGCTGTAAAAGTGATAACTCAAATGGAAAAAAGTAAATCATAATCTGCTCCCTCTCGAAATACGCAGAAAAAGAGAAGAGTGGCTGCTGCAATAATAATAGTAATAACAATAATATAATATTCATCATTGTATGTACAGGAATTTCATTACAATCAATACAATCAAAACTGCCCAAGCTGAGCTGACATTCTGGAAACAGCAGGGGTAGCATTATGGAGTCTACTGTGTGTGTGTGTGTGTGTGTGTGTGTGTGTGTGACGTCTTGCAGTTAATGTAAGAGCAGTGTACAGACTGCAGTGAGAGTCATCTAGAGACATTCCAGCGGTCACTGTGAGAGGGGTCAAAGGTCAGGGTACACCAGGTTTACTGTAGATGGTTATGTTTTGTCATTTAGCGGCACAAGCTAAACTTTGCAAAGACTCCTGACTCAACACCTAGAGGCTTTTACTCTGCATCTGGGTATTGCATAAGTACCAACTTGTGTAACGGGTGCGGGGTATGGTTGATAGTCCTCAGATCTTCTCATCTTATCTTCAGCACCACATGAAATATAGTTGAGAGCTGAAGCACTAAAGTAGCCACAATACCAAGAGAAAAATACCTGCAAGCGTAGTGTTTTTGAGTTTTTATGAATAAGTTGTTGAGTGACTGTAATGTCTGACCTCACTGTCTTTACTCTGCGGTTAACAGTGGTCGAGGAATGTGTCAAGAGAGGATGCAAAGAGGGAGAAAAGAGCTTGTGCACAGACTTCTCGAGTCAAGTCAAATAAGGGAGTGCAGAGACATGTCAGGATCAAGGCTCATGTCTTTGCCTACAGATCTATTCAAGGCCTGCATGTTGCGGTTTGTTCCCGTTTTCATTTTGTAAAGACTTCATACATTTTCATTCTGTGTTCAATAACAAAAGATAAAATACAATCTTTTTTTCTTCTTTTTTTTTTTAAACAAAAGCAGTCTCATTCAACTGGTATTTCACTATACAGACAGATTACCATCTTGTGATTTAGAACTGGTGCACCACATACGATTTTCGTGGGGTTTGCTCAGGCGGTTAAATTACATTAAATGTATACATTGTGCCATTGAACATTTAGATGGTGAACAACTGCCCGTTGTTGGCTGTAGGTCACATATGGCGTTGAGTGTCAAAAGTATTACAGTGACTGTGTTGTGCGTAGTGTTTGTAAGCATACATTCCTTATACTAGTAGTGTCAGCAGTCGTTGATATTAAAAGTGTTGTAGTGTGTGACTGGTGAGCCTGTTTGTGGTTTCCATGAGAACTGGTGCAGAGACACATGTGGCTCAGTAGCGGCGGGCGTTGCCGTCCCTCCCCTCCTTTTTGATGATGATTCGCTGGTCGTCGCTGGCGTCTTCAGGTGACTCTGCTACCTCCTCGTCCTCCTCCCCCTCCCCCTCTGTGTCAGCAGAGATGCCCATACGAGACTCATAGGACTGTGGGAAAGAGCGATGTGTGCATGAGCACAGGAGCTCGACAGGTGTGGTCATTTATTACGATCACATCAATAACTTATCTGGTTTTTACCTCCATGGGGTTGACGATTATGGTGAGGGCAGAGTCGTCCCATTGGCTGCTACCCTCCTTAGCCCCGCCCCTGGAATCCTCACCACGGCGATGGATGGAACGAATTCGGAAAACACCGAGGATCACCATGACAACCAGGAAACCCACACACACCATTATGATGACGGTGGCTGCTCCTGGCACCACTAGGGGGAAAAAGTGAAGGTTATGTGTAATAAAATAACACTGGCTTATTATCGTAAACACTTCCTACATGCCAACAAATGCAGTATTTAGTCCTGTTTGAGTTTAAAAAAAGAAAAAAACTATATTATATTTGTGTTTTTTAAGGATTTACATCTTCAGCATGAACAAATGTGTAAGGTGTTGAGTGTCATCGTCATGGCAGGAAAGTCATTTAAAGGACATTTTGTGGTTTTGTGAAATACATAATTAAATTTCCCTTCATATCCACAGTGTGCAATCTCATGAATGCCTTTTTTTCATTTCCATGGGAAGTTCAAACTGTACAACAAAATTGTTGACTTAATTATGGAAAGCTTAGTAGTTCATAAGAAGCCACATACCAACTCTGGGTATGAAAGTGTGAAAAATAGCATAGTTATCCAAACTAACCATCTCTTTAAAGGCAAATATAAAATCACACATTTGCTGGGGTGTTAGACTGTGTGGGCAACATGATTAAACCTGACTCCTGTGTCGCTGTAGTTACGGCATAAATAAAACAGCAGAGGTGCATCAGACCATAACACAGTGCCTCACCGTGCTCACTTACACTGGCTCCAGTCTTGTGATTAATTTTAGAGCTCTGCATGGTCAGGCACCTGCCTGCATTAGAGTTCTGCTGCACCCCTTTATCCCCAGTAGGTCTCTTGGGTCTTTTGATTAGGGTTTGTGGGTTGTTCCTCGCTTCAGGCTTAAAACTAAAGACAATTGAGCCTTTGAGGCTGCGGCTCCTAAACCTTAAAATTCTCTTGTCTTTGAAATTAAAGTGGCCTTATGGAGTTTTCTTGTAAATAAACAAAAGTTCAGTGTTACTTATCAAAAGTCAATGTGTGTATCCTTGAGGTATAACAAACTTATGAACTAAACGCAAAGCCTTTTTTGTTGCAGTCTTCTTTTTCTTCCCTGTCTTTGCTGGCGCATTGCAACATATGTTGGCGTGTTACCGCCACCTATTGATCAGAGGAATAGTGTGACACCATTGGTAGGACTGTGTGTTATGCCTCCCGTGTGTGCGTACACATGCACATGTGATAAACAAAAACGGGGACCCACAGCTGATAATCAAACTTTGGATGCTGCAGCCTTGTGGTATGTGCCCCAACCATTAGGCTACCAGGGCTCTCCATCACTTTTATATTCTGCATTTTATATTATATATATTTGTCTTTTATTGCAAAGCACTTTGTGACATCTGTTCTAGAAAGGTTCAGGACAGGACAGGAAAAGCCGATGAATGGGAAATGTCACCTGAGTTGCGGTGAGGATTGGGCAGAGTGTGTCCACTCAGCTCTCCAGCGTGGTGAGACGGATGGAGAAACTGCTGCTGGGAGGCCAGCAGGTGGGATGGGTGGTACAGACTATCAAGTGAGTGGAGGAAGTTCACCTGAAGGAAGGAGAGAAATAGAGAAAAGAAATATGTAACTAAATAATCTAAGGACCATTTTCTAGATTTCATACAAATACTTTTCCCAAAGGTGTAAACTGAACTTTGATGCTCAAATCTAAAGGACATTTATCTTCATGTCGGTGCCAGAGGTGTTACTGTTTGTGAGTGATGTTTCTTCTCACCTCCAGAGTCAACTCATTGCTTGTGTATCTGCCATTCATCTCAGAGCAGGACAGGCGGAACCGCCTCTCGAAGCGGGCTGAGCCTTTGGCCAGTCGGTAGCGGACCGAGCGAAGGACGTCCTCGTACACAGAGATGGATTCGGCACCTGGAGGGAGCGCAGAAAAAAAAAAAGAGGACAGAGAGTCAATACTGAGACGATAATTGCAGAGAGAGGGAGGAGGAGAGAAAACCAGTCTGCAGCTTCTTATTGACAGCTGGGGGTGACTGTATCAGATGGATTACTTTTATTATTTAGGTCATTGGGATCTATTGTATTGAATTTCAAAGAACTGAGTGTAGAAGTTTTAAAAGCCCTGAAAACCTATTTTCTAAATCAGGCTTACTATGAGATCTGGGGTCTTATATGAACATTTTAACATGTTTTGCGAGAGTTTAGACAGTTCTGTTTATTTCAAATGAAAGATTTTTTGTAGTTTGTGTTTTGTTTCTCACTGTTTTTGGCTGGGCAGGACTCGTTGGAAAAAAAGGTGATGTCATGTATTTTTGTGCACCAAAGAGGATTTAGCTATTTTAATCCAAATGTGATGATAGTTATTAGGCTGTTTGCTTCTGTCTGTTCTTATAAAAACCACAGTTACACTTTTATTGTTGCTCATTTAGTGATGACTATTTATTGTTATAGAGAAATACTTTAGCTAATTTCCGTATGAAAGACACACACAAAAACAATAACAAAAAAGACAAAGACTATTTAATTCTTATTTCCTGACATATTTTGTGGTATGAATTATATGTTGTTTATTTGTGTCTTGGCCAGAAAGAGATATTTTCAATGTCAATGATGCTTTTTGTTCTAGTTGAAGACAAAAGACAGTTTACAGTCATAAAATGTGCTGAATGTGTTTATGCACCGTACCTGTGATGGCAATATAAGCAGTAGTATTGATGATTTCCAGCCCCCTCTCTCGCACAACATCCATGTCCACCAGAAGCTCCTCCCTCTCTGGGTTTAGCTCCTCCCCCAGTGGTTGGACCTCACAGCCATCCAAAGTGTGAGCCACAGCGTCAGACATCAGAGCTAAGAGAGGATCAATACCCCAATTTAAGAAACAAAGCATGCAGACCAGAGATATTCTCTTCAACTCACAAGTGTTAAATCCTGGCTGTGTGCTAAACCTCACCTCCACCCTCCATCCCCTGTGCAGCCGTGTTGACTGCATGAGACAAGGAACAGACGATCCGGAGCTCGGGGAAAAGGGGGACACCACGGGGACCCTCAAACTCAGGGGCAGGACGAGCCAGATGAGGGCCGACCCCAGACAGAGAGATTTGAGGGGCGTCAGGCTGGAGAACCACCAGGTATCCTTCCAGTTGCTTGAGTGACAGACAGCTCTCCTCGTTGAAACATCTGGCAGGGAGAAAGGAAGTGTATGTTGTCAGAGATTGAAAGGAGACAAAGAGTTTTTTTGCCACGCTGGTGACATGGCTCTAGGGATGGAAATGTCAGTCTGTTAGTTGGACCATGCACCACTTTGGTCCAAACTGAAATATCTCTGCAACTATAGGATGGATTGCCATGAAATATTGTACAAACATTCATGGTGCCCAGATGATAAATCCTACTGATTTTGGTGAGACCCTGAATTTTTCACTGATGCCACCTTCAAGTTGACATATTTGTTTTGCAGTGCAGTGCAGTGCAATGCAGCGCAGTGCATTAAAGCCCCATGAAGGGTGTATTATAACAGCTTTGGTGATCCCTTAAAAGATTACTGCAGCAATTTAGCATTGCACTCCTATAACATTGTCAGACTCACTATTGACAAAAAAAGTATCAAAATCAATGCAGCAGAACTAGAGATATTGTAGTTTTTATTCTGTGCATTCTAATTCCTTGTCAAAACCTGTGAACTACATTACCTACAATGCAACTCAACCACCCTACAGTCTAAAATTCAATTGTGTTACGCAAGCTAATGTAGCCTAGAGCCGCTAGCCTCAAGCAGAAATAAGAAGCGGGTTACATAAAAGTCTGGTAAGATCACTTTTTTTCTAACTCAACACTCCAAGATTTTTTTTATTTTTCATTCCCAACCAAGACATCACTTAAGGATATGTATCAGACTTTGTACAGTTTCCTATGAAGCCACTAAAGATGTTATACACCTTTTTGTAGTACTCCCAAAGACCTATAAACATACTTGATGTGTAAAATTGGCACAGTTACCCTTTAACTTTCCATATAGAGCCATCATCAGGTTAAAATTGTAATTTTTTGTAATTGACTAAACAACCTATACAACTAATGACATTCCCATTAGCCTCAGCTGTAATTTGTTTTTAGTGCTTATTAGTAAATGTTAGCATGCTCACAAGTTAAACTAAGATGGTTAAGGTAGGTATGCAGGTAAACATTATACCTGCTAAACATCAGTAGGCTATCGTCGTCACTTTGAGCATGTTAGCATGCTTATTTTAGCATTAAACTGAAAGCACCACTAGCACCGCTGGAGACTCTTTGTGTGGCTTTCAAATTAACAACATATGTTAGGCAAGTTGGCGACTCTGGAGAAAAAAGGTCTAAATCCAGTGCAATGTTTTCTCAATCCAGTTACCTAATTCCACCATGACTGTAGTAACTTTGGTCTGAAAATAGCAAATGTCAAATCACAGTAGCTCTGCTGTTACAAATTTAATTTTCTTGCCAAAAGGGGGGGCAAATCAGATTGATGACAGGCTGCTTACATATATTTATTCATCTGCACTATAATTCAGCATCACATTTGAAAGGGGATTAAGCAGAGAGAGAGGTGTGAGTGTGTGTGTGTGTGTGTGTGTGTGTGTGGTGTGCGTGTGTGTGTGTGTGTGTGTGTGTTACATTTCCACTATCAGAGTGAGCAGCTGCTTCTATCGGCCTCTCCAGAAGGGCCTGTTGTTCAGCCATCTGGGTAACTCCTGGCCTCAAATCAGTCTAATCTTCACACACGCAATAAAACAAGCTGAAGGGAAAAAAAACTCTGGTACACTTGAGCAGAAACCAAGTGGAAAATAAAATTCTGCCAATGACCTTGAATGGTTGGAATCTTAAAAACAAAACCTCCAGCACTGATTTGTGGCCTGGTAACCTTGGAATCATGCGACAAAAACAACAGTCCAAAAAGACAGTAATAAGAATATCTGCACAGCCTGAGAGTTTGATGAGATCTGATTTGTCAGCAGGCAGTTAGTTTTTTAATATAAATACACAATATACCACATAGTATGTGCATTGGACTGTACTTCCAGAGGTGAATTAATATTTCATCATCGAAAAGTGACTGCTAAACCAGAGAGCCAGTTTTCAGTTGTTAAGCACGGTTGAGCACTGACCCGAAAACAGTGTGTGTGCTTTTTATTTTCACGGCCAGGTGATTCAGTGTGATGCGCACTGAACCAGGGATTCAGTCTTGTTCTGTCAGTCTGTGTGGCAACATTAGGGATACAATTTCTTTTGATCGTGCAATACTTTAATGTAAATGTTAAACTTTTAACCACTTTCAAGTTAGAAAGATGCTAATTATTTCTCAATAAGTGTTGAAGAATACAGAAAACAAAACAGTAAAATAAACGAGTAACTTGATGATGACAGGAATTCACTTAAAAGGGAAACAGTTTTTTTAAGTGAATTCCTCAACAAACAGTTAAAACCAGGCAGTATTCATTTATCTCCAGTATACAAGGCAAAAAGTTACTTGGTGGCTGAATGAACAAAGAGATTAAGATATTCCTTGTTATCTCTTGCTTTGACGTAATCCCTCTATAATCATCTCTTTCCTGCCACACCAGTCCTTATCACAGCTGAGGCAAGGTTCATGTTTGATGAGTTCAATGTTAAAGGAGTAAAGCAAAGTCCAGAGAGTCACACTTCAGTTGACTGCCACAGAAGAAATAATTTCACTTCACATCATATCCTTATCATTCGTGATGTTCAGAGATTTTCAGTGTGATCATTTACATTTGTGGTGTCTCTTTACTTCAGCTTGCCTCTTCTTCTACTGTTAAATATTGGGGCATGCTTTTGCTTTCAGTCTACTGCTGTTACAGTGATGAAATCAGTATTTCTGCCTCATCAATCGTCTCGTCCATCTACAATAATAAAAAAAGAGCTGTGTGCGTGCATATGTGCGTGTGTGTGCGTGTGTGTGTGTGTGTGTGTGTGTGTGTGTGTGTGTGTGTGTGTGTTTTTGTACCTGAGCGAGGTGGTAAGTTTGAGGGGTCGGACTCCAGGGGTGGCGAAACGCAGAGAGTTTCTGTAGGTGACCTGCTGCACTGCACGGTTAAAGCTCTCAATGTCGTCTCCCTCCAGCACCAACACTGACTGGCTGGGGTTCACATGAACCTGCATAGCCAAAAGAAACACTTGAAAATCTAAGTTCCTAATAGTTAACATAAGAAAACATCACATTACTGAGGAAATTGGACATTTTACAAAGGGGAGCTTTGGGAAGGTTAATCTTTTTGAATCTAATTCAATACAGGTATCTTTAAAGAGATATCAGAGGAAATAAATAATAATTTTAGCAGCCATATTACTTTTTACCCATTATACACACATTGAACAAAAATGTCTACATTATCTCAAACATAGTCTCTATTTTGCCAGACCCTCCAACGCGCGCTCGAGGAGAGTCTGGCTACTCCACATAGCATTCGGGGATGGGAGGACAACGTGCTCTGGTTTAATGGCATTTCCTTAAACCAATCACAATCGTCTTGGGCGATGCAAAGCACCGGAGAAAAGCCGCGGTGTGCTGCAAAATAGGCTCGGAAGGAACTTGTTTTGGTAGAACACGTGTACATTTAAAAGTTGTTTTAGTCATGCAACAGAAAACTCAGATTGGACAGATAGTCTAGCTAGCTGTCTGCATTAACCCTGCAGAGATCTGAGAAAAGGTGAACCATAGTCCTCATATATTGGCCGGAGTTTAAAATGCCAACACAAAGGCAGCTCAAGGCAACGATATCCGGCCTAAATGAGTGAAATCCGGCGGATTTTCCGGCGGCAACGGAGCAATCCCGGAAGTGGAATGTCAAGGATATACACAACAAACCACCACTAGGGGAGGTTAGAAACTATTTTTCAAGTCTGGTGCCCATTGGAAGATTAAAAGGTTTTGCTTGCTGTAATAATTCTTCCTGTTCAGACTTGAATGTTTGTGAACCTATATTCTTTCATCTTTAACTCATAAACAGCAAGTAGGAAAACAGATACATGTGCAAAGAAAGGGGATACTGAATACAAATTGGAGGCAACATTAGATTATATATTCTCTTCTGGCAAATATGTTATTTACTTAGTATACAAATTTAAAAGATTATAAACACCTCATATGCATAAAATACTCAACCAAAGCCTGACTTTAAAATTAGTTATCCATAAGGGTTAAATTTGGCCCGCCCCCAGCACATAGGCCTATGCTCGGTCATCAGAGGATGCTTAACTTAGCACATCTTACGCTTTTCTTGGTCTTAATAAATCAAACAATGACTAAAACACGTTTTCCTTGTAGCTGTAGAAACCATAGTCATAATGAGGTGATCAGGCTTTGAATCCAGGCTTGGAATTGACTCCGCCCCACAGGAAGTTGAATTGGAATTGGAATTGGAATAACAGGAAGTAGAATTAAATTCATGGCAATTCAAAGAACACAGTCACACAACAGAAAGAATGTGTTGAATCTCGTATACATTCAGTGTTAGGAAGGTTACTTTAGAAATGTAATTGCTTACTGTTATAAGTTACCCATTATAAATGTGGTTTGGATTACTTTATTTGGATTACTTTATTAATGCAAAGCAATTTCCTTTTAATTTGATTAGTAACTAATTGAATTACACATTTTACCTCAGTAATACAACTAAATACAATTACATTAATTTTGTAATTTAATAACATAATTTCATTACACGTAACTAGTCACTCCTCAACCCTGCATACATTTTGTTCCAAAATATAGATCACTCTTTAAGAGAACAAATATTTCTATTAATTCCACAATTGACAAGAATTGTTTTCTTGAATACAATAAGTAATAAGTAGGGCTGTCAAACGATAAAAAAAAATTAATCGCGATTAATCGCTGAATTTCTATAGTTAATCACGATTAATCGCATGTTTTATCACATGATTAAAATTCTATTATTTTGCATTTCAGAACTGTTTTAAGTACATATTAACAATGGAAAGCAATTCTTACCAGTGTATCTTGATTGGGAATCAAATGAATGCAAAGTAAGTTACTTTATGAACTTGACTTTAAGATTTGTATTTGTTTATTATTTATTTACTGTAAACAAAAGACCATGGTCAAAATTAAAGATTTAATAATAATGTAATAACTATAACAATAACTTATCCAGTAAATTGCTGTTGTTTAATTCCGACAACGGCAGCTGCTGCGCTGCAGAGCAGAGGTCCCGCTGTTGGAATCCTCTACAGTGAAATCCAGTCACACTTTACACTGTTTAACATTAGCTGTCAGCATTTTAACCGTGTTTAATCCAGCTGCTAGCTAAAGGTAGGCTAACGTTACCTGCTGTCAGGTGTAGTGTAAAGTCAGGCACCGAAATGAGGCACTGAAATTTTCGTTCTTATTCGGTCTTGTTACTACCGTTCAGTTCGGCACGTTTCGGTACCCAACCCTACTTACCAGAGTCAATATAGTGTGCAGTAACTTCTAAATAATTTTGATTACTCACTGACGTCCAGTGATCACCGGTTGATGAGACAGCGTTTGCACTTTGGTTTCAATAACAAGTCGGCGAGTAGCACTCTCCAAAATAGTGCTTTGCCTGAGCCCACTAGCATCAACCTGAGTCACGTTAACTGTACTATGCTTAGCTCGTAGGTGGTAGCTCAAGCTTGACGTGCTTCGGTGATATTTTAATTCGGCTTTACACAATGTGCCTATGGCTTTCGACTTGTCTATGTCTATGTAATCTGTACAAGTAGTTCTAACTAATATAATTTATAGAATATGTAATGCAATCATATCTGACATATATTGTAAAGCGTCATTGTTAAACACTTCATTGAAATTACGTATTTACTGAATTGCAATTGTGCTTCCTTTAATTCAAATTCAAATTGTAATTCTAGATCCTGTTTTTGACATCAATTCAAATTCAATTCAAATTCAAGAATTGAATTGGAATTTAGGAGTCATTCTCAATTCAATTCTGAATTGTGCACAAGCCTGAATGTGATCATCAGAATTTTCACATGGTTTCCTTTTCTTTTTCTTTTTAAAAGCTCCCTAGCAGATCAGCGACCTCAGACTAGGTGGTGGTAATGCACCTTAAAGCTGGTTGCCACCCGCCATAAAACGGAAAAAAGAAGAAGAAGCGACCTTACATTCAGACAGCACAGATGGCAAAAAGTGATTGTGTTGAGGTGAATGGCAAGGTAGGGAGAAAATACTGACAGGTTTAATAACAGAATGTAAATTGCTCTGATATTCTGCTTTAACAATGTCTTGCTTTTACAAAAGGATATCAATTCTGATTTTTTTGTCTAAAAAATGACTGAAAAATATTTATATTTCTCTTGTAAATGTATTCATCCCCAAAGACCAAATACTGTATTTTCTAAATTATATTCTAGAAAGATGACAGTAATGCTATTTTCTACACTTAGCATCTATGGTGATCAATAAGTCATAAGACTGGACAATCACAGCCCAGATGAAGGCAAGATGGCTGGATTGGTGAATAAAGCATGGTGTACTGGCGAAAAGTGTAAATTGTACTAATGGGGATGAAAGATGTAAAGGACTCTCTGAGCATCCTCTCTCTCTCTCTCATTATAACATGGTGGTCTACGGTTCTCTGAGGCATTACCTTCATGCCAGAGCCCAGAGTCTCCAGGTCTCCAAAGTCCAGGCCCTCCCTGCAGGCGTACAGACACTCCACCACACTGTGAGGTTCCACGCTGCCGGGACGCACCGTCACCCCCGACAACAGGCCGTGGTAACCACCCACATACTTCACTAAAGACCAGAGAAAGTCCAGTATGAATACATATTATAACACCACATTTACATTCTAATATGCACATAAATAATACACCAACAATGACACAGCAAAATGACAGACTGCGCACCCTCATGTTGACAACAAAGTGAAAACAGGGTGGTCACCTGAGTCTTTACCCTCTGGGATGGTGTTGTTTAGTATTTCCTTCTGCTTCTCTTCAGGCTCTGTGGGGCAAACCGGTGAGGGGCACAAAGGGGAATAGAAAACAGTAAGGCACTCTGAGAGAGAGACTTGAATGTAGTCAGTTATGAAAAGAAAGTGAGAGGAAGACTGAAGGGGCCAGAGGTTGGAAGAAGAAAAATGAAAAATAAAAAATAAATAATATGAGGAAGAAAATGCAAGCAAGAAAATTGATAATAGAAATGCACCATCTCCTCATTATCCAGCAGCAGCTGCTGCCATGCAGGCAGAAGAGCGACTTCCACTGTGGGTGAGAGTGTAACACTGTGAATGTGTGTGTGTGTGTGTGTGTGTGTGTGTGTGTTCGTGTGTGTGTGTGCGCGTGTGCGTGTGTGTGTGTGTGTGTGTGTGTGTGTGTACTTCACTGCTGCCCTGAATAATTAATCAGTCAGTTATATTATTAGACCTAAAAGACAAAATGCATCAACACAATTATAAATAAGTGAAATGAGGGAGTGAATGGCGCGAGGCAAAATGGCTTGGCAGATTGTCTGAAGAAGCCTTAACGAGGGTTTGTGAGTTGCCGGTGCTCATGCCAGAAATGGCAACCTGCTATCTTTGGTGATGTGTGGTTTGGATGACATTTCATTGACGGAAGAATGCAAAAGAGGAAGGCCAACTGCACAAATGCTGCTCATAGCATTTATGCAAAAAGAAAAAAAACAGGATTGCTCGCTCTCTACTTGAATACATTTCTGTCAGAATCCATCATTAAGCTGGAATAAAATATATGTCTGTTGTGGATTCGCTGAGCATAAATTTCAGTGTGTTACCCCAGCAGGCGCCGATTAACATCCTCTGGCGAGCGGCAGGGTTGGGGATGGCTCCGTTGTCATGAATGAGGGCGGGGTCGAAGGTCACACCATCGACATACAGGGTCACCGAGGGGAACTGGACGCTGAGTGAAAGATGATGCCACTCACTGTCACACACCTGTTGGACAGAGTTAACATGAGCCTGAACAAAGAAATAAATGTCTTGCAGGGTGAAGGACATTTACTGATTTGTGGATATCAGTGGCGGTATTAAGTATGTATTTAGATATTTTACCTAAGTAAAAGTCCTGCATTTTGAATTCTACGTAAAAGTGCAGAGGTATTTGCATTAAAATGTACATAAAGTATCAAAAGGAAAAGTACTTGTTCTGCAGATAAATGGCAGTGGGACTGATATATCATTATATATTACAGTATTGCTAATATTGTTATTGATGTAGCTGGCCGAGGAGCTAGTTTTAAGTACTTTATATACAGTTAGGTAGTTTAGTCCAGTCGTTTCCCAACCAAAGGGTCAGCTCCCCTCCAAAGGGTCATAAGATAAATCTGAAGGGTCGTGAGATAATGGGGGTGGGAAATAAGAAAAAAACAAAGGTCTGTTACATAAATATGCTTTTCCTTTTTAGGACTTTTCATTAATTTTTCCTTATTTTGTGAATTATTGGATCATTTTATCTTGACCAGTTCATCTACACAAGACAAAGGGGCCTAACTAGATAATGCTTTTATGGTAAGGGGCCACTTCCAAAAGGGCTCGTAGCCACTGGTTTATCCTTTGAAAATGTATTGTATTTTTAAACTGTTCATGTTTCTTATGTAAAATCTGAAAAGTAACATGTAACCATAGCTCCCTTATAAATGTAGTGCCGTAAAATTACTTTACATTCCACCACTGGTGAATATTTCATCTACATAAATTCCTGTACACATTTGTTTTAGATTTCTCTTCAGATAGAGTGACATCAGAAGGAATAGAAAGAAGAAAGACAAGGGAATTATACAGACAGAGGGGCAGTAAAGAAAGACCGGGGTAATAAGATATTGTGGTTTCAGACAGAGGGATTTGACAAATCTTCTCTGTATCAGCTCAGCATCCTTTAATCCATGCTGCTCCAATCTGTCTGGGACCAGTGGCTGCAGTCAAAACAAACCCCTTTACCTCCTAATGTGCTGTCTGACTGATATAGAAAATTAGTTTGCTAGTGTCCTTAAACTTTTGGCTTGTAGCAGTTATTTTCAGCATACAGTTTGTGTGAAATTTTCCACATAAATATGTAATTTGAAAGTACATAGGAGTAGTCTGTGTTCTTATATATATATATATATATATATATATATGTGTGTATGTATGTATTAGCGAAAGGTGAATGTTTTGTATAACAGCGGTTTCTGGGCCAGATGTTTGGCATTATACAGACAAACTAACGATTGCATTTCCTCCATTTAGTTTCAAAGGTACAGAAGAACATCAAAGGTAAGTGTTGCAGTTCCCAGTTACTTCTAGTTTCCATAGCCTGTCCAGTAAAAAAAAAGAAACAACACGTGAGGGGGTGAGAGGGGGGGGGAGAAAAGAGAAGAGAGAGAGGCGGCAGCCGTGGACAGAGAGGGAATAGTGGGAGAAGGAATCATCTGTAGAGTAGGAGAGCAGAAGAGCAGAAAATAATTGGTGGGTCAGTGTGGTCTTTTCAAACTGTCTTAATATCCCCAGGAATTTCTTCAGAGAAATGTGCAATGAGTTTAATATAGATTTTTATCTCTATTTTATCTTTCTTACTTGTGAATTTTATTGCTGTTTTTACCTGAGGGAGGGTTTGCTAAACATGCTGCTTTTTAATGCTGCCCCTACAAAGTCATAACGTTGAAAATATTCACACGAAACACTAAATATTCTGCCTGGCACAATTACAGTGTCTTACTGGTCTTCTGCTGCTGTCCACTTGGCTGCTCAAGTGGAGCAGCTGGGGGTTAAGTGTCTCTCTCAAGAGCACCTTGATAGTAGCTGCTGAAGCTATAAACAGCTTTGTATTTTTTTCTCTGCGGTTCTGGGTATTTAACCTTCTGGGGGTTTAATGTCTGAGGTTTTCCTTACCAAAATTTCCCAATTTAGCTCACTTCTCCTTACATTTCTCTCAAATCCTACTAAAACCACGACTCCAAAATATAACGCACCGTTCTTGACAGTGCTGCACACAATAGTCTCTTCATCTTTGCGACTTCCTCTGGTCTGAGTGGTCGCAGGCTGGATGTTGGCGCCGCCCCTTCGCATCCACAGCTGCAGGGTGAAGTGGTCACCCGACAATGCCGAGACAACCGAATCCGGCACCACAGCGACGTGGTTGGATCCGTTAAAGGAGAAGACCAGAGATGAATCAGAGGAGGGGAGAGTGGGCAGAGCTGAGGTCCAGTTGGCAGCAGGAGATGGAGGTGGGAGGAGGTCTACCTCACCCCTGACAGCACCTGATAAGGAAAAAGAGAGAGAGGATATTTAGAAAAAAAGGTTCCTGCTCTCTAAATATTGACACGTTTCGAGGCGTACAGCAGAACTCACCACACAGCCGTCGCACAGATCTGTCAGAGTAGCTGTCTCGGTCGCAGCCCTTCCCGATGTGTCCGGTCTGGAGCTCTACGGTGGCCTGGATGTTCCACACAGTCTCCTCACATGTCTCCAAATGCAGGCTGGGGAACAGGGGGATGCTACCTGACCCAGGTGTGTACTCTACGCGCTTGGTCCATCCTGAAAATATCACGTGTGGAAATGTAAAATCACAACCTGAATCTCAACATTTGGATTCAAAAAGTTAAAGATGGATTAAATAGCATATGCACTAAGGCTCCAAAAGCCCACAGTTAGTACACCTGTTGTATTTAAAATGTACTGCACTGTCACTAAACTGTGCTCATCCTGTTGAAGGAATCTCATGTCAGGCAATCCAGAGAAAGTTTAATTATGTGCCATCCCTTGATATAACTTAGGTTCAGGACTACCTCTTTAAAACTCAGCTCTTGATATAAACATGCAAAGGTGAATCATCAAAGCGGCAGCCCACGCACATTACAACTAAAAGTGATAGTTGCAACAGAGATTAAACAACTAAAACACATCCCTGACACCTCGTGAGAGTTATCCAAGCGTGATAATCAGGACAGAAGGAGAGCGATCTGTGAAATTGATTACCGATCCAGCCGGGTTTGCAGGATGGCTTGACCGTGACGACAACCTGGGCATCAGCCTGAGCGCGGTTCTTTCCACAGTCGAAGGCAGTCACCCAGAAGGTGTGAACCCGCTGGCGCTTGGAATCCAACGGCTCTGTGTTTTTAATGTTACCTAGGAGACGAAGAGGGAGACAAAGAAACACAGGAAATGAAATGATGAAACACAAGAATAAAAGGGAAACAGAAATAGCAGGGTTAGTCATCAACAAGTTTGCATTCGCTTATTGATATAGCTCTGCACGTGTAGACAATAACAGAGCCACTATCCTGCTTAGTGCACTATATCCAGGAATAGGAAGATAAAGGGGAAGATAAATTGCACAGAATAAAAATGTGAAGGGTTTTCCTGTTTATACAGATAAAGACAACAGCGAATAACTGCAATAGGCTGCCAGCGCTCAGCATGCCAGCTGACAGACAACAGGTAAGACAGAAGATGGTGTGACATGGCGAGAGGAGATGGGAGGAAAGAGATAGTGGTAGGAACAGAAAAGACAAAGTGAGGAAAAAAACTAAATAGACAATGACAAGCCCACAGCATCTGAACAAGGTTGGAACAAAAGATCTCTGTACCAGTCTGATCCAAAAAACAAAGAAGCTGTGCCTCTGCAAAAGCCCTCCAAGTCCAGGACGATTCTGCAGAGTCATACTAAAACAAGGCCCTCCTCAGCTGCTGTGTCACGTTACAATTGATCTGCCTCCAACCAGTCAATGGATACAATTACAACAGAGAATTTAGGGAATCCACGAGCAGCCAGGAACTTTAAAAAAATGATACTATATTCAACTGAACAGCTGCTGACACATTTAGGCAGAAACAGAACAACAGTCCGCCCGCACAAAGTCCTGTTTTTTTCTTTTGGTTTCTACCTGTGCGAGGAAATATACCTGCAGTGTGTTTCACTGTTGCTATGCAGACATCAATATCCCAGCAGCGGCTGGTTGGGCGGTTTTCATGTATGAAGGCATCCGCAGGTGTTTAGGAGTTGAATACTGAATATTGAATAAAGTGATTCTTTTTGCAACCAAGGCCACACAAAGCAGATAGTGCAGACAACATATGAGGGTAATAATATATATTGACTGGTGGGGATATTGTATTTCTGTAGCACAGACAGACAAACATTAATAAGTCTGTGAGTCCGACACGCGTTGATTTACTGCTACAAGATAAAGCATATCTCACCATCGTTGTCGATAGCGAAGGGCACATTAGGAGTGATGATGTCATAGAAGCAGATCTGGCTGTACTGCGGGGAGCAGTCGGCATCCAGAGCCTCCACACGCACGATTCGGTCAAACAGACGCCCTTCTGGGACTGACGCCTCGTAGCGACGCTCAACGAACACAGGGGAGAACTCGTTGACGTCGTTTACTCGAACGTGCACAGTGGCCCTGAGGGAAGAAGGAGTGAGAAGCAAAACACAAGCAGGGAGAGAGATGGAATATTGTAACAACAGGAAGCCGAAATGGCTGGATAGTGTTTGCAGTGCACAGTCAAAGGAACCTCATATCATGACTGTAATTATTGGCAAAAAAACATGTCAATATCTTCTGTTTAAATTGGGAGGAGATAGTGGACTTACTTGTGGGATTTCTTGCTGTTGACTCCGTCAGGTCCCTCTCCGCAGTCGTAGGCCTGGATGGTGAAGCTGTGCTCCCGCTGGCTCTCGCAGTCCAGCGGCTCCTTGGACCGGACCAGGCCCTCTCCAGTGGAACGGTCCAGAACCACCGCTTCAAACTGGACCGAGCCTGAACCAGAGGGGCCATTATGGACCCGGAAGCCACAGATTTCACCTGGGAGAGGGAGAGAGGAAAATAACTCATTGTATCAGTATAGTGCAATAAAACAAATGTATCACATTATAGACACTATGAATCCAAATGTACGCATATTGTATTTTTTCAATTAGTAAATTGCCTGAAATATTCAGTATAATAATATTATTAACTTCCTATTGTTTAAAAAAATGTAAGTATTTTTTTTTTATCATTTGTGTGGCAAAGACTGCTCACATTTGATAGAGAATGCTGTGACTTTAACTCTTAAGGAGAACAAATAAAAGAGATAATTTTACTCCTAATTTACCCTCTTTCTTTCTTCTTTCTTTCATTTGATTTTAGAATTTAGGTGTTTAGGTTGTACTCATTACTTTTAAAGCACTTCAGGTCTGGTTCCAGCATACATTTGTGTGTTCTTACATACAGTACCTGCACTAAAACCTTAGATCATGCAAGAAAACTCTGCAGTCTAGACTCAAAACAAAGGAGATGTATTTACTGTCAGTGCCCCGCGAAACTTTGGAACAACCTTTCTCTTAAAAGTAATCTTGCTACCTCAGGGATTCCTTTAAATCTCTACTGAAAACTTTATTTAGTAGTCTTTCTGTGCCCTGTCACATCTTCTTTTTATTGTCTCAATCATTTGTGTTATGTTGTTATGTCCCCCCCCAATTTCTTCTGTTAATAACTAATGTTATTATTATTATTATTATTATTATTATTATTATTATTATTATTATTATTATTATTATTATTATTATTATTATTATTATTATTTTAACAGCTACAGCAACAAGTGCCATATAACCAGAAATTCAATCAATCAATCAGCCCACAGTCCAGTCCAAATGTCCACAATCTAAGTGGCCATACTGTATTAATAAGCACCAATCAGAAGTGAACTACTATAAGAGAAATAACAGGCATTGATAAAATATGTATCATTATTGAACTAAGTCTGATAATGTATCCTAATATTCAGTAGTTTTAAAGTCATATCATCTGGATCTTTTCACAATATAATAAGTGCTGACAGATATCTGAAGGATTCCTTTTAGCGGCCCTTTATGTTACACAATCATTATAAGAATAGAATAAAATTGCTGCTGAGACTCAAAATAAAATCCTTAATATAGCTGCTGATCTTCACTGGCTGACAAAAGTTGAAGGTAGGGAAGGTTTCTTGCTCAAACAGATAATTTTCTCTTCCTTCTTGACACAAGCCCATTAAATTCTAAGGAGCACTGGAGTAATTCTAGTCGAGCTGTTAATAATTTGCCTGAACACGGTTATTTCCAGGAGTGCAAACACGATAACCTTATTTCATCAGGCTGCAAAGGCAAGAGCACTGCCGACTGCTGCTCCTGCAATGAAGGGTTGAATTACACTATGATGGTCTAAAAATAGTGGACTCTGTAACTGAATACATTGCTTTTAATATTTAGACTGGTCTATTGGGAAATATGGCTGGAAATGGCAGCAGCAGTCTGAAACTTCTCTCTGTAAAAATCAGCGTTGTGTTTACTATTAAAGCCCAAGCAAGGCCTGGTGAGAACATTTTCAATTTGGCCTGGTGATGTGGTTTTGACATTGGCTGTGCGAGAACTTGAATTGACCTATTTTTCACAGCAGCCAGATCTGTAAATGTTCAAGCAAATTGAAGTAAAAGTTGCAATATTTTGGGGCATTTTTCTTTGCCAGCTCTTTCATCCTATGTTCTCCCATGCTGTTTTGTGCGGTTGGTGTTACCAGCGTAGTGTAGTGGAGCATCTTTGTCCAGGGCAAAGAGAGGGGGATTGAGCAGCACGGTGTTGTCGTTCTCCATGACAATCCCCTGGTACTCTGTCTCGATCCATGGCTTGTGCTTATTGGCTGAACGGCACAGAGAAGAGACCGAAGAGGCTTTGGGTTAAATGGAGCAATTAGAAAGAATCAACGTGTCTATTTTTAACACTCCATTATGGGCAAGGACATGGTGAGCATGAGTGGAAAAATACACAATGTATGTGTGACCACAAGGACATAGTTTTATCACATTTACTCTCACAGATTTCTCCCTTTCTTCTTTTCTCTATACAGACCATCTCTTGTTCACGTCAAGCACCATTCTTCACACCTTCCTGGTTGGCAGTATAATAAAAGCCATTAAGATTTTACCTTATCACACACAGAGAGGTATATTGCTCATTTCAATCAGCCAAACAGGCCTGCCACAGGCGCTGCACAAAAATGCACGAAAAAAAAAAAGCTGGGTCCAAATCAAATGCCCGAGGATTACTGTGAATTTAACCTTTAATTGGGAATTAATTATTCATCCTTGTGCTGAATGTTCTGCGCTGAGTGATCAAAGGGCAAGTTAATGAGCCAGAAGGATGACGATTTTACACCCCAGCAAAGAGCAAAAACAAAAGCCTGAGTGCCTCCCCTCTGTTGTCCTCAATCTCTTGGAAGCCGAAGCTACAGAGTTTGAAATCAGACAAAAGCACAAGACTTGTGTTTAGCAATTGCTTTGTTGTCTTCACAGTGAATTTTGCAGAAAATCGGTCTGGAACCAATTGTGCCGTCTCGTCTGTGAGAGGAGAGTCAACAGAGGAAAATGCTGCTGGTTCAGGATCTGAACGAACTTATATACATATATATATATATATATATATATATATATATATATATATATATATATGGAAAGTATTTAAGTACAGTTACTCAAGTACTGTATTTAAGTACAATTTGGAGGTACATCACTTATGTATTAATTAGGTATTTCCAATTTGTGTTACTGTATACCTCTACTCCACTACATTTCAGAGGGAAATATTGTTCTTTTTATTCCATGACATTTTTTTGACAGATATAGCTACTAGTTCAAATTACCTCAACTAGATACAATATTGAAATGTTGTTTACAAAGTAACACATCAGTAATAACAATAATAATCTTACCACTCTGAAAGAGGCCATTCTGCTGTCTAATGAGAATTAGTTCAAGCTAAAATGGGGCGCTAAGTTGCTCTTTAAGCAAATTTTGCCATACCTTTACTTGTAATTGGGTATTTTTACATTGAGTTATTGCAACTTTTAGAGCTGAAATGATTAGATGATTAATCAAGCCGGTCAACAGATAATTGAGTAATCCTTTCAAGTGTAAATAACCAACATTCCCATGTTGCTGGTTTTCAGTTGAGTGATGTGATAATAAAAAGAACATCTCTGGGTTTTTGTGCTGTTGGTCGTACAAAACCGGCAGTTTGAAGACATTAACTGGGCTCTAGAAAACTGTAACATATATTTCACAATTGTTTTGTAACTTGGTATTATTCTCTTTAATTCGTGTTTTTTATTGCCTTGAAATTGCTCTTTAATGTTTTATGTAAAGCACTTTGAATTGCCTTGTTGCTAAAATGTGCTATATAAATAAAGCTGCCTTGCCTCGGCTTGCCATGTTTAATGGAGACAGAAAAATAATCGACAGATTAATCAATAATGAAAATAATTGTCAGTTGCAGCCCTAGACACTTTTACTTGAGTAAAAGCTCTCAGTACCTCGTCCACCACAGTTTTGTTTCTACAAAAACACAAAACAAGCTACAATTCTTGATTGTTGTGTTTAAACAAAAGCAGCTGTACCAGAATTAAATAGTTTAAAATTGGCAAAAATCATGATTTACATAAGAAAATATCTGATCACTAAATAAGCAAATATGACTAAACTTGCGGTACCAAAAAAGAATTGAGGTTCAGCCCTAATCAAAGACATTCCTCCTCTCGTCTCAAGGTCTAGCCTGACTCCATCTCCTCCTCCTCTATTTCCACAGTCCTCTGCCATATCTCTTTTTTGGTCATTTATCTCCCGCCCTCAGTTGATCTCCCCCCCCACCCCCCCTCCCCCACCCTCCTCACTCTGCTCTGCTCTGCTATAGCATTAATCTGAGCATCAGGCCTGTGGATTACATTCGGGATTACAGATTGAGAGGCATCCCATTCCATCTCTCCCTGTCTCTCCTGGCACTCTTCCTCTCTCTGTCACTCTATCGCCCCGTGACACTCAACCACCCCTCTTCCTCCTCCCTCTCTCTCTCTCTCTCTCACACACACACACACACACACACACACACACACACACACACACACACAAACGCTCCGATATCTTGCGCTTTTCCTTTTCCCTCAAGTCACCTGATCTCACGTACCACCACCTCCTCTTCTTCCTCCTCCTCCCTCCTTATCAGCCTGCGTCTTCTCGGCCACGTCCTCTCCTGTCACAGCTCCTTCTCCTCTGTCTCGCCTAACATTTCCCCCCCATCTCTCTTTCTCCCCACTCTCTCTCTGTTTCTCTGACACTCCATCTCTCCTTCAATCTCCTCGTCTTCCCTGCATCACTCTCCTCTACCTCCTCCTTCTCTGACATTCTCCCGCCATGCTGTCTGTTTCATTCGCCTTCCTCCAGCATGATGATCATTGGAACAATGATGTTGACTCAGAGTCATGTTTATCCAGGATGATAAATCTTCTACAGAGGAGGAAACAGATGTATCATCTTCATCTCAGAGTCGCAGCACCGGCAAAACAGGCACATGCACACTGGGTCACGAAACACAAAATGTATACATGTACGTATGTAGTCTGTTTATGTGATGAGGAAACTGATAATACACTCATAAGGGAGAGCAATAAAGTCATCAGGAGCATTTCAAGGCATAACAGCGATGGTCCTGCCCTGCACCTTGACAGGTCTGCGGGCTCCCATGGCGATGTCAACCATCAGATCAACACTACACAATTAACAATCAAAACGATGAGGAACTGACCTTTGTTGCTATTGGCAACCGAAGTCAAGCAAAGGAGGAAGAAGGAGAGAAAATTCATTCTGTCCATCTGAGGGAGGAAAGGAAAGGAAAGGTGGAGGGGGCAACAGGGTGGGGTGAGGAATACAGTACATGCATCAACAACTGATCAGCACAGGAAGAGACAGGTAGGCTACAGTAACAAGACAGAGAGAGGCAGATCAGGCCTATCAGATGCTGTGTTTGTGCAATAAAACACAACTCCAGTATCATGTATATAACCTTTGAGGTCCAAGAGAGACCCTAAATGATGAACTCCTTATAATGCTGCATATTGAGTCACCAATAATCCATCCTTGTTTCTGCTTCTTCCTCAAAATCAGACTTGCAGAGCCAAGAATAGCCTAGGATATAAAGCACATACCTGGTTGTTAAGTGTGTAGCCTACTGTAGGTAGGATATGTGTGTGTCACTGTAATAGGTTTTGTGTGGCTGTGTGGGTGTTTTCCTATGTTTCAATTATGGTTTGTTAGGTTTTAAAAAATGCAGCTGCTGTCTTGTGGCCACAACTGAAAAATGAGTCCTTGGTTTTTTTTTCATGCTCTCGTTGACATAACAAGCCTCTACGTTTTTCCAATGCTGCAGTCTTTAACAGACTACAGGACACCATATAGCCTAGATGGTTTAAAGAGGAAATATATAGCCTAACAGAGGACTCCATCTGTTCACATGTTGTCCAGGCTACACATACATCCAAGACCATAGAAACATGCTATGCGACAATAATCAGCCGATTTAGATTACAGGCTGGTATTGACACACATTATAAGCCTGGGCTTCATGACTGCCTTATAGCCATGTTGAGAGCTCAAACTAGAACCAGAAGAGGAAATGTCGCAATGAAGGTTAGGCGAAGCGAGATTTGACATTACCTACCGTGGTGAGTTGCGGTGATGCTCCTGGTTGGTACCCAGCCTCTACGCTCGCAGCATCCGCCTCTCACGCCCCTGCCGCTCGGCTCGGCAATCCCCCCGCAGGCTGAAAACAAACCTCCAGGTAGAGGAAAGGACACACAGAGAGTCTTTACACAGCAGCGGAAGAAATGACAGGGTACTGTATACAGCCTATTTATGCCTGACGTTAGACTAGTGAGATGAGGTGTGAGGAAAACGAAGAGACCGATGGATGCCCTTGTTTTTTCGGCTCTACCAAGGAGAAAAAACGGTGGGAATATTACGCTGGCGTCCCCTCCCTCTCAGCGTTTGTTAACCCGCCCACACTGCGTCCTTCTCCCTCTCTCCCCCCCCCAGCTCGGCACCAGACTGCTGCTCTGGCTGTTTTTTGCTGTTAAACGCACATTGAGAGTGACTCAGGTCCCAACACAGCAATTCATCTCATCACGTTTGTTCTCAGCTCTGGGCCTGCTTAGAGAGTGACACCCTTCGCCACCCACCCCCCCCCCCCACACACACACACACCTTTTTATTTTTCTATATAGGCCTATATATACAGTATTAATTATTCTATATCCCACTGCTCAAGCTTACCATCACCAGACTGCAAAATGACGTCATATAACCCCTTGTTGCCCTGTGCTCGTGTCAGACTCATGAAGGCAACGGGACACACATACACACAATAACTAGAGTCCTTGCTTCAAATGCAGCATTTTAATGAACATTATAAAATAGTATTTGAAAATCAATCCCCTCCCCCCCCAATCCATCCCAAGTTTTCTTTTCCTTTGTACATTTTGGTAGGAATAAGGCAAAAAAGTAGTCTCTTGAAATAGCAATTCACATCAATTAATAATCACCATGTCATGTATAAATATTACTAAAATCTGGGCTGTTGCTACGGTTAGTTCGTCCTGTCCATGTGTCACTGTCAGCGAGAGGACGCGGCGGCAGCAGCACCAGTGCTGGGCCTTCCTCCAGCATGCCATGGTTCAGACGATCCAGCCCCCCCACCCCAAAAAATTAAATAAAAAAAAAAAGGAGGCATTCCCACAGTGGGATGGGATGCTTCTACATTTTAAATATAACCTGCTGTTACAAACAGAAGAGCAAGTTAAAAAAAAATAAAAATAAACAAAACATTGTTTTTGTTTCTTTTGCTTCCAGTTAAAAAAAATGAGACAATTCCTCAATTCCAAAACCTATTTATGGAGATATAGTATGTATGAACCAAAGCGATTAACTATAGTAATGTATGGTTGGGCAGTGTGTATCTCCTTCTGCGACTATTCACTTTCTGTACATTTCAGAGCTGAGGGTCGAGGGCTTGAATCAAAGCAAACATAGGAGTGTAGTAGACTGAACATATGGGAGAGGAGGCAATAAAGAAAGCAGAAAAGAGGAGGCAGGAGAACAATGCAAATTATTTCATGAAATCTTATCCCAAAGCTACAAAATGTTCCTTTTAATAAAAGATGTTAGAACTCTATAAAAACCAAGTATTTTATCCCCATCACAAATCAAAACCAAATCAAATGGACTGTAAAAACATTCATTAATACAAGGCCTTTTTGAGTTGGGGATTAGTGTACAGTGTTTGATTTACAGTGCTTGTATAACCACCGGCAGCCATTTTCAAGAACGAACCCCCCTTATTATTATTATTATTGTTATAATCAGTCTTTTGCAGAAAGCGTTTTTGTATAGTTATATTAGAAAGTGCCACATACGCTCACGCTGTGCTTAAACATCCTGTGAAGTCTTTCTGCTGCTGCTAAATGATGATGGTAGAGGTGACAGAAAGGGATGAAAAACTAAATACAAAACAAACACATTGGAGCCAATGACAGACTTGGAACCTGTGACTGGTGAGTGCAATTCTGTGTTGACCATTGAGCATTCAAGATCTACAAGTCCAACATTTCTTTACAAAAACAAAAGAGAAAACAGGAAATCGCCCCTGATTGGCTCACAATTACCCCATGTGGCACGATGGTCATTTCCTGTAAACATTTCTCCCAATCGTTTTTTATAAAAAACACCCTTAAGCACGATTTATGCTTCTGCGTAAAATCTACGCCGTGGCTACGTACGTAGCCGGACCTTACACCGTAGCCTGATGCGCACCTCCCGAAAAATCTAACTACACGTCGCTCGGCCGTGGCTTGGTAGCGTTGCATTTCCCCCTACTCATTTCCTGGTTCTCCTTCTTCATAAACATGAAATCAAGGAGAGGGTTAACTTTTCCTGCTACAGCACAAGTATGAACTTCAGGCCACATAGGCTACGGCGAAAGCTCTGCGTGGAGCCTCCGCACAACCATAAATCAAGCTTTACCATTTTAAACAAAAAAAATATATAGAAATTTATTTTTACATGGACATATATATATATATTACTAAAGGCCTTAAAATATTTTCCATTCTGCTCCTTGAAAGTCATAGTTCCCTTCAGTAGATATTTAGCCTTAGACGGACCTGGAAAGAAACAGAGATATTTAAAAAAATAAATAAAAAAAACATTTATTCACAGCTTGTCATTTGTCTTTGTAACATTACAACTGAAACAAAATGGCAAAACATAAAGGCCTGCACTTGCTTACCATGCCGAGTCTTAGTACCAAGTTTTAATCCTGTTTTGTCTGGCTCCGTTCTTTCTTAGGCACCAGCGCCTTACGGAGGTATGGTATGATTAAAAAACCTACGAGGAAGAATACGTGACCACAGAAGTAGACTGACGAATACACCTGAAAAACAAAAGGTGACAAAACAGGCAAATTAAAATCCTCATTTAAACATCCAATGTTGTGATGACACCTGCTCTGTCTCATCGGTCCACCTGTTGCCAGTTTCCTGCCTTTGTCAATAAAAAAAAAAAATTGCCCGTTGATTTTTTTTCCAAGTTTAAGACTCTTGTTACTGAGCATATCTAGTAAACGGCTTTTAAGGCCGTGTTCAGAAAGACATCAGCTGTGTGTGACAAAGAACTGCATTGTCCAATCAAATGCTTGCAAGTTAACATGCCTGGTAGATTACTTGTAACATGAACGCTGTATTTATACTGTCTGCGTGTGAAAAAATGCTGTAAACTAAGAATGCTTTCAAAAATAATAAATAATGATTTTTTTATTTTTATCAATTTACAAAATGCAAAGTGAGCAAACAAAAGAAAAATGTAAAAATCACATCAATATTTGGTGTTACTACCCTTTACCTTCAAACCAGCATAAATTCTTATAGGTACTTGCAAAAAGTCAGGGATTTTGTAGGATTGTAGTCAGGTGTATGATCAACCAATTGTAGTATATAGGTAGTTATACTGCATCAGCAAGGACAAATATTTCAAAGCAGACTGGTGTTTCAAGATGTGCTGTTCAAGCTCTTTTGAAAAAGCACAAAGAAACGGGCAACGTTGAGGATCGTAGACGCAGTGGTCGGCCGAGGAAACTTAGTGCAGCAGATGAAAAACACATCACATCAAGCTTATTTCCCTTCGAAATCGAAGATGTCCAGCAGTGCCATCAGCTCCGAACTGGAAGAAACCAGTGGGACCCAGGTACGCCCATCTACTGTCCGGAGAAGTCTGGCCAGAAGTGGTCTTCATGGAAGAGTTGCAGCCAAAAAGCCATACCTCCGATGTGGAAACAAGGCCAAGTGACTCAACTATGCATGAAAACATAGGAACTGGGGTGCAGAAAAATGGCAGCAGGTGCTCTGGACTGATGAGTCAAAATTTGAAATATTTGGCTGTAGCAGAAGGCAGGTTGTTCGCCAAAGGGCTGTAGAGCGGTACAACAATGAGTGTCTGCAGGCAACAGTGAAGCATGGTGGAGGTTCCTTGCAAGTTTGGGGCTGCATTTCTGCAAATGGAGTTGGAGATTTGTTCAGGATTAATGGTGCCCTCAATGCTGAGAAATACAGGCAGATACTTATCCATCATGCAATACCATCAGGGAGGCATATGATTGGCCCCAAATTTATTCTGCAGCAGGACAACGACCCCAAATATAGAGCCAAGGTCATTAAGAACTATCTTCAGTGTAAAGAAGAACAAGAAGTCCTGGAAGTGATGGCACGGCCCACCACAGAGCCCTGATCTCAGCATCATCCAGTCTGTCTGGGATAACATGAAGAGATAGAAGGATTTGAGGAAGCCTACATCCACAGAAGATCTGTGGTTGGTTCTCCAAGATGTTTGGAACAACCTACCAGCCGAGTTCCTTCAAAAACTTTGTGCAAGTGTATCTAGAAGAACTGATGCTGTCTTGAAGGCAAAGGGTGGTCACACCAAATATTGATTTAGATTTCTCATTTTGTTAATTCACTGCATTTTGTTAATTGATGAAAATAAACTATTAACACTTCCATTTTTGAAAGCATTCTTAGTTTATATATATATATATATACACACATACATACATTTGTTTCTTTCCCTCCATTAAAGTTTTTTTATTTGGGAGGTTTTCCATATTCCAAGGGTCTAAGGATACAGGGTGCCATATGCTTTACAGATTGTAGAGCCACAAGCCAAATGTGGGATTGTGTTATTGGGCTGTTTAAATAGAACTGACTTGACTTGATTTGTCATGACGAAATACAAAATTATTGCAAGTCTGATCCTCTTCCCTGTTGCCTCAAACCTGGACTATGACACCCCAAGCTTGTCAGAGACACCATATTTGTCCTATGATCTCTGAGAATTGTGTGTTACCTTGAGCCATTTGTCATAGGTGAAGAGGCAGAATGGCACTAGGGGGTAGCCCATGAAGAGCCAGTGGAAAAACTGCTGGACTACATAGATGAGGGGGTAGAGCGTGCTGTTGGCCAGCTTTGTGAGCAAGGGACTGTCCCTCACGAGTGCCAGGGCCTGTCACACACAAACACATACACAGGCAGACACATATTCCATAATGGTTATAGTAATACAATAAAAAAATAAAATAAAAAAAACAGTAATATAATAAACTGATGCTGTTAAAAAGTAAAACAATTGGTGCAGACAAAGCTCAAAGTTATAATTAAAGAGGTAAACAACAAACCACCTCCTGAAATAAATACACAGATGGATTGAGCTTCCTGTACATGCACATAATTATCTTTAGGTTACCATTGTGCCCTGTATCTGTAGTGTACCTGTCTCTCTACAGTAACGATGAAGAACTCCATGGAGAAGCACAAGATGTATCCAGAGTGAAGACCATGCCAAATAGTCAGAAAGACGAGTGTGGTCACATGAGACAGGGTCTTATTTCCCAGGAACTTCAACCGTTTGAAGACATTTCTTTAAAAAAGAAAAGAGAAAGACACAAGTCAGGATTGTTTCTTTTTTACTATACATCTGGATAAGGGCAGTCAGAAAAGCTTAATACACCAGCTATCACTGCCTGCATGGTAGGCACTCACTCACCTGGAAGTTGTTGTTGCATAGCAACTGAGGTTATATTAAAACATTTCAACAACTTTACATCCTCTTCAAGGGTGCTCATCATTCAATGCAAGCCCAGACTGCGCTATAATATCATAGTGGCAGTGCACACACATAATGCTTTCAATCCAGTGTTTACATACTGGTGACAAGCTGCAGTATTAGCTGTAGGGAGCCGGGTCAGACAAATAACTACATGGAGTACTACTGCTTAGAAGCCTTACTCATGGCCTTAAAGGCATCATTACCGTTCTCCCATCAGGGAGAAGGTTGAGAGCTATTAAGACAAGAACCTCCCGCTTTCTCAACAGCACATACTGCAGAGCCATTAAATCTCTAAACAGCTCTCCATCTTTGCACCAGCACCTTATGGAAAAGGGTTCACCTGAGGTGCGTGTATAAACTGTCCACCTCCTCACATTGTTTTTTTAATATTACTTTTTATGTCACCCATATTAACGGTATTTATCTATTAATTGTAAAGTGTGGACTTGCGCTATGCACTTTTATGCAACGTGTCACTTTAAACTGATATTGGTTATTTTAGCCTCCTGGACTGTTATCCAGGTATGTAGTTATGAGTATCCCCATTTTTTTAAATCTTTATTGTCTTTTTTTAACTGCCTGTGTGTTCCCATGTGGGATACTATATGTGTATATATTACATATATGTTTTTGTTGTTGTATGGTGTCGATGTCCTGTCATGAGCACACTGAAGCAAATTCCTAGCAACTTGCACCGAGTTGTATGGCAATAAAGTATTGAATCTTGAATCTTGAATTATGCTTCAAACAAAGTGCTGCACACACAAGTGAGATGCACACATCTCTGCCTATCTTCCTCTATATTGCGGTTAGCTACTACGACCCACAAACTGTGAAGGGCAGTTTTATATGACCGATGTGGCTAGCTAGTCACCCAAAGTCTCATTTGATTGGGTAAACTTTTTCAAAACGCCCCCGAGTGCAGGCTGAGTCAAACAACTGAAAGCGTTTTACAAAAAGAGAAATGATGGGGATTTTGATGTAAAAATACTATGAAAAATACTCCGATAATGATTGACATATAACAAGAGATAAATTCACATTTAACCCAAATGTATTTTTCATTTCACTGCGTCTTCAACAGCGTCTACTCCCCATACACACACACTTTCCTCAAGTCTAAATTGTGGGGATACTTTTTGTAACTTTCTAAAACTGAAAAATCTGACAAGTGCATTTCTCTTAACGAGGCGACTAGCCAGGTGCAGAGGTACAGAAAGTATGCAGGATTTTATATTCTCTCAAGCTCACACAAGTACTTTACACAATTTTGATGTGACACTTTGTCTTTGATTTGCGTCTTGCCGCTCTCTATGACGGCTGACTTTTCACCCTGCCTTTGAATGTGGCCATTTGGAACAGCTATAATATTTCAAACAGTACTTTATACAAACTATTTTTTTAATGCATACTGAACTAGGCCTGCACGATTAATCATAAACTCGCGATCGCGATTCACCCTTGTTCGCGATTTAATTTTTAAATGACTTAGATTTTCTTCTTTTTGTGTGTGTGTGTGTGTGTGTGTGTGTGTGTGTGTGTGTGTGTGTGTGTGTGTGTGTGTGTGTGTGTGTGTGTGTGTGTGTGTGTGGGGGGCATTTTCGGCCTTTATTTTGATAGGACAGCTGAAGACATGAAAGGCAAGCAGTTAAAGAGTGTGCTAAGAAATCATTCTATTTTTGATACTGTACTTAAATTGGCAATTGACAAACTCCATTTCTCTAGAGATTGAAGCTGTAGTTGCAGCATGTTGATTGACATGTTTTAATTATGTAAAGACATGTTCAAGGAGTTCAGATAGTTATAGGTCACCATTTCTGGTGGCCTACTGTACTTAAATGGCCAGTATATACTTTATTTTCTTTATTCATTGAAGCCTCTATGTTTATAGGTTTGTGGTGATGCGCAATGTGCTATAGGTGCCAAAAAAAATAAAAATCTATGTTTGGTACTGCCAATTTGTTTTGTCATGGTTCATGTGTGCAATAAACATTACACTTAGTGAGAAAAAAAAATTCGTGGCAGAGAATCGTGATATCAATTCTAAGCTAAAAAAATATATATATATTAATAATAATAATAATAATAGTAATAATAATAATAATATTTTTCCCCGAATCGTGCAGGCCTATACTGAATCCTAAGCATCTCCATATATTAAACATTGTCTGAATTAGTCATGCCTCTCTGATTGACACTGGTTTCTTCCCTACTGTATGTTGTATGTATTTAGATGCTTAAAAAAGCATCCATGTTTATAAATCTAAAGTAAGAAAGCTTAAAGCTATTGTGCATAGTTTGTCGCCCCCATGAGGAATTATAAGTAATGACAACACTGTCGGTGCGTCCACAAGATACAGCCTTCCGTGACCACGCCCCCACCCCTCCTCCACGCAGTTGCTAGTAGCCAAAGAGGACATGGAGGATTAAAAAAAATAAATTAAAACATGGTCAAAGTCACAATCTTCTGAACATAGCCATACTGAGAAATACAGAGAGAGTTGTGTGGAGCTGATGGTCTTAATTAGCTTTGTAGCAACTCATTTGGCAATGGCTTGAATGTAACGGACATTCAATAATATCAAAAAGTTACGCACTAAAGCTTTAATAAAAACAATATCAAACTTAACCCATTTAATACTAAACTGCTTGGCATAGGTGACTATAAATAGACTTTTCTTTGTGGGTCAAACAATGAGAGCATTTGAAGTATATTATCTACAAAGGGCATGAAAGCTGTTCCTCAACCAGCTATACAGTGAATTTCGGTTTATTTTGGAAAGATGTCACTCTCCTCTACTCTCTGCGTCTCACGCCATAAGCTAAGTAAGCTCAGGAATCTAATACATTCAAATGAAAAGAACCATGTAATAAACTGTATGTTCAATAAATTGCTTTGGTCACTCTGGTCTAATGAGGTTACATGTTCAAACGGTTTAATGCATGAGGCTGGAAAACTGAAAACTTTGAAACCCTTCTTAGGATGCCTGCTCCCTCCCTGCGATGATTCCTCTGGTCTTTAAACAAACTGTACTCCTTTTCTGTGAAGCATTGCCACATTAGCATATCGGATTGAACGGTCATCCCCTATACTTCACTGCTATCATCTGAGTAAATATTTAACTTTGACAACCCCTGCTTTGAATACAAGCTAGAGAGCTTCACAGATTTCCGGCTCGACACTGACCTGGCAGCCCAGGCGTTTGTGTTGATGTTGAAGGAAGAGATGGTTCCTGTAAAAAGCGGCGTGGTTTCAAAGACCCACACCTTCATATTGGTACAGGCGTTCCACTGGTGCTCACCATCCACTACACCATTGTAGCCCAGTCCAGATAATATACATACACCCTCCTGTAACACAACAAAACAGTTTCATCATTTGCTGATGTACGATCACACCATAAAGCACAAGAACCTGATAAACTGGGACTGCGCCTATTCATTTGGGCTGAGCAGGGTGTGCCAAAAATAAATCTAATCCTGCATGTATTCATTTATGCAAAGGTATGCATGTTCATGCTCTCTCACAGCAAGAGTTAAGCTAGGTACTGTATGTAAATACAGTTTCATATACATAAAATTAGGTTTATTAGTTTTTAGCATAAACTTAGTTTATTAGCACTTTTTTCAAACACATTTCATGCACATACTTGCAGATCAGGAGGCTACTTACCGCTATAACCCAACAGCTGACATATTTATACAAGATGACTTTAGCCCAAAGCAAAATAAACACACAGCGATACCAGAAGGGCTGAGCCTGTGGAAAGGACATAGTTTTACATTTTAGACAAACTCTGAATCGTCTTACATTGAAGGACGTTAAGCATACACTGTGATTATTTTTGAACATATTGTCTTTCTCACCTCATAGTCATCTGTTAAGAAGTAGCTGTCTGTGTAATAGGGACTAAATATTGCATATATCACCAGGCAGAGAAAACCCAGAGCAAACCTTTTCATAGCGGGGATAACACTGGAGGAGAAAGAAACACAATGACGATAGGAGATTGGAAGGTAATAATGTTAACTGCAGAGGGCTGTGACACTGCACAGTTGGCTTATTTTACGGAGATGTAATAAAGATAAGTCTTTCAGCTCATTTTTCTTTTCGTCGCTTATCATTTACTTGTTCTTTTACCTGTTAGGAGGCTTTCCAGGGCAGTCGGTGAGCTCGCCTGCCACCAGCCTCTGGTAGCTGCGCAGTGTGAACTGGGGCCCCACCAGAAAGCCTCCATAGAAGTAGGAAAAGCCGCACACTTCGAGCAGAGAGGGCACTGACGGCAGGGCTGCGTTCCTCTGCTCTAAACTCAGCTGGGACTGGAGTTTAAAGATATGAGAAGAAAAACATGATGAAAGAATAAGAGACTAATATGAAAAAGGGAGGAAGAGAGCAGAAAAGGGCAAAGATGTGATTTCAAAAGGCAAGTTGATACAGGATGTATCCAGTTACAAAGGATTATTTTAGAAACAATCTTGACTGACCACAAACCCAATATCACTGCCCTAAATACTCCTTAACCGCCATTAAACTGCAGGCTGCAACTGTGTAGTGGAGTGATAATATTAACCAGATTTGTATGTTTTTACACAAATCAAAAGAATGAAAAGCACAGCATAAACTCATTAGAATAAAAATGAAATAAAGCAACAGAAGGGGCAATTAACAGCTGTCACAGATAAACTAACTGCACGAGAGAGGAACAAAGCATACTGTAGAGTGTAGACAAACCGAGTGAAAATAGGAGAAGGAAAAGCTGCTCAACAGACAGTGAGCTTTAAACTGGTAAAGGGAGTTCAGGGACACAACAATAATGGACGTACACCTTAATGGTGGGTAATGTTGCATGTTTGCATAAATATAAATAATAAAGTAAATTAATTTGGAAGAATACAGTATTAGATCCAGAATTGGATTAGCCAAAAATAAGTCAGTCATACTTTTTCTAGTTACAGTCAGTTGAGTAAAAATGTGCTGCATCATAATATATACGGATGTTGCGATACATTATTGCATATACCGCGATGAAAGATTTTCACCAACCCATCTGATGCCATTCCTTTGTTGTGTCCCGTTTTATCCCCCCTCTGTTCTATATCATCTTTTCCTCCACAGACTTAATAGAGAGCGTCTACTGACTGCAGCTACATATAAAAAAGGAGAGAAGGCCAAGGAGAGGGTCAGACCAGCTCCTCACAAGCACAAAGCCCTTTTGTTATGTTGCAGTTATTTCACTACTGCTTTGGGTTGCTAGTAGTCCTGTTTTCAGCTGGTTTAGTCTCATACAGTTTAGTGGGAAGATCTGCGTCCAGCTGCCCAATGATTTCACGCTTTGACTGAGCTTTCCCGGGGTTGTCCAACTGCCTTCTTCTGAGCTACAAGTTAGTATTCCTTGCATTGTAATAAAGAATTACGTATCTTGACTAACTGGTATCTAATAGGTTATGGTATCTGTTGGAGTCAAAGTAACAAAAATCTGCTCCCACACACACTTGTTGATTGATGGTAGTAACTATTGGCGCTTTTCCATTACATGGTACCTACTCTTCTCGCCTTTTTTGGTTTTCCATTACGAAAAAAAGTACCTGGTACCTGCTAACAGATACTTTTTTTTAGTACCACCTCAGTCGAGGTTCCAAGCGAGCTGAGGCAAGCCGAAAAGGTGACGTGAAAACCTGCAGGCTGCTGACTGGTCGGAAAGAATCGTCACTGATCACTGCATTGCTAGCGAGAGACGGCATTTTTAAATAGGTAGCCAGCGGTGGTTTTTTGCTGCCGGAGGCTCCACGCAGAACTTTCTCCGTAGCATACAAGTGCCCTGATGTTTATACTTGTGTGTGCATGTGTGATGTGTGTGTGGGGAGCTGGTGAGCGAGGGAGAAGTGAGAGAGTGCCGGCGATTATCTCCGCAGCGAGTAGCGACTCTAGAGTCATATATATATGTGAGAGAAACAAAGTGTCTCCCCTGTTCTTTCTGACCATGGTGGGAAATCTGGAGCAGTAAACGTTAACTATCTCTTTGATATCATGTTGTTTACGGAGACGGAGAACCAGGAAATGAGTCGGGGAAAAGCAACGTTACTAAGCCACGCCCACAGCAGTTGCTTTGACGACCAGCCACGCTGAGGCGGTACTAAAATCTGCAATGGAAAACGGACGCACAGCGTAATATATATATATATATATATATATATATATATATATATATATATATATATATATATATATATATATATATATATATATATATATATATATATATATATATATATATATATATATATATATATATAGAGAGAGAGAGAGAGAGAGAGATCTGATTTATTGACTACTTAGACAGAAAATGAATCATCAATTTTGATAGCCTATTAAGTATTTTTTCAAGCAAAAATGACAAAATTCTAAAGGAATCCACTTCTTGCATGTGAAGATTTGTTGCTTTTCTTTGTTTTCTAGGATAGTAAACTTATCTATATCTTGGTGGTCGGATGAAACAAACCATATGTGTGTGAGCAAATATCCCTTTTCTTATACGGTCTTTGTTTGAGGTATGGTTCTGTTTTGAGGACCCAACATTTTTTTACTCAGGTAACTGGTTGTATTTAGTAACTGCCAGTACCATCTTCTTGCAGCATATTTGCACATTGTGATCATCTACTTGTTTGTGGTGAAAACTATCAAATCATCTTCCTTTCTTTCACACATGACAGAATGGAAAAAAAGAGAAAGGAAGGAAGTAACAGATATACAATGAGCAAAATTCTAACAAAGAACATTTCAAGACAGACAACATCAACAAATTGATGATCAAACAGGCAAAAGCAAGAGAGATCAACCAACTCACTGGTTCCTTCCCGCCATCATAGTAATCAAATGACAAACCTGCAATCAGAAAATGCAACTGGTGTCAGAAACTATGTTAGGGTGACTAATGCTGTAATGATAATTCGAATGAACACTGTTAATCATGCAAAGGCCACGTCAGCAGTTTATCAGTGTGTTAAGTGTTCACTAGAGTAAAGGGGGGAGATTGCAACAACGGCAACAGGAAGATAGGGCTGAGCAATATATCAATATTATATCGATATCGTGATATGAGACTAGATATCGTCTTAGATTTTGGATATCGTAATATACATCTATCTATCTATCTATCTATCTATCTATCTATCTATCTATCTACATACAAAAAAATCAGAAAATTACATCACTTTACTGTAATGCAGCCTTTAAAACCAGGAAAAATACTTTTAAAGTGATGTAATTTTCTAAACTTTCCAGCTGTTCTATTATTTGTCTTTAACCACTTAGTCATAATATCCACATGATTGATGATTATTTATCTAAAATCTGATTGTAAAGATATTTTGTTAAAGCACCAAATCTCAAGCCTACAATATCAACATTGAGGTATTTGGTCAAGAATATCGTGATATCTGATTTTCTCCATATCACCCAGCCCTACAGTTAGGTATCAAATGAGAAAACCTCTGCTTTTATGACACAACTGGGTTTGTCAAGCAGAGGAGTGCAAGGAGAGCTGTAATCAACGCACCAACAAGTTTGAGTGTGAGGACACAATGAGGCATGGTCCACTTGATGTCATACTCCTCTGTCGCTGTGTAGTAATACCCTGCCAGCAGGTATACCTACAGGAAGAGAGAACGACAGGATTAAAAAGACAAAGACATCCAATAAGCATACATCTGTGTTATCAAACATCTCCAAGCAGATGTTTATCAGACAGAAAGAATGAAAATAGGAAATCGCCATATAAATCCCAGGAAGTGTGCTGTTAAACAAACGACGTCTGGCCTGGGCACAAATTCTGTGTTCACTTTATGAGGTTTTTTAACATTAATATGAGTTTCCCCAAAAGTTCATTAATATGAATTTCGGGAAAGAGACTTCAGATACAGTATTAGGGGACCACACAGGTCTATATAAAAGCATCCAAAGAGCACCATGTCATGGGACCTTTAAAGTGTGAGCAGTAAATGCAAAAGCATGCAAAAAAATAAAGGCTCCAGAATTCCTACAGGAAGCATGTGACTACGTCTTAAGATTATTGGTTATAAGAGGCCCTTTTAATACATGGGAAAAACTGTGGGTAGCCAGTAGCAAGACAATTAAAAGAAAATCACAGAATGTAGATGCAGAAATCAGACAAACTGGCAGGGAGTACCTCAGCCACTGCAGTAAAAGTCTGACAGTGGACAAAAGGGAGCTAATACTATACAGTAAGCCTGGACGCATGGAAAAGCGGATAGGAAAGAAAACGAAACACCGGGACACCTCACCATTTGAAAGGTAAAGCTGCTCAGGACAGTTGTTACCGTCCTTCCCATGAGCCTCAGCATCAGGAATTGGACAAGAATGCATACTGCGGAGTGATAGATCTGAGAGCCTGGGAAAGAGACGGACAGGGGGGGTGAGTGCAGTCAAGTGTGACCTGTAGGACTGGACATGACAACAGCATTTTTTCCTCCACAGTTCAGATGGAGAAAGAACAACAAGGCAAATCCATGAGAGAGAGAGAGAGAGAGAGAGAGAGAGAGAGAGAGAGAGAGAGAGAGAGAGAAGAGACTTTTCAAAAAGGAGGGTTGGAAGGAAAGGAGAAAAATAAAGTAACAGACCTGCTGTAAAATCCAAGTGCGGCCACAACAGAATAAAAGAAAAGACAAAGATCGATGTTAGCAGTTTGTGTTTACTCCAGCATGCCACTCTCATCTTATCTGGAGGAGCACTTCTACCATGGTTGTCATTTTGGCAATTTAAAAATACAATTATTTCTTGAGTAACAATTTTGATAATTTATGTAATTGTCAGGCAAAACTGCCAACATTTCAGTGGCTCCCGGTGCTCAAATGTGAATATTTGCTGGTTTTCTTAGTCCTTTATGGTGGGAAATTGACTTAGGGCTGCAACTAATGCTTATTTTCATTATCAATTAAGCTAGATGATAACTGGGGGATTAATCTATCAATCGTTTTGTCTATGAAATGAAATCTAATCAAACTGGACCAAAGAATCTCCATATTAATTAACGATGAAAATAATAGTTAATTGGAGCCCTCAATGAACTCTATGGGCTGTATACTAAGCTACATATTGGAAAATAGTCTGGGCCACATGCATAAAGACAATATTTGAATTTAGAGTTGTCAAACCCGCTGCTGTATTCAGTTAAAGAGCACCACGTTTATTTCCTCATCAACCCAGAAATGACTCAACAATAGTGGATGATTAAACTACATGAAAAAACATCCCTAAGCCATTATGTTCCAAACTAAACAGCAAACGTACTTCGTGTTTATGAGTTTCTTCTGGATGTTACATTAAATATGTTATTCAAAGATTCATTTAAATTTTTATATAAAGTTACATAAAAAAAAAAAAAAAAAGTACCCTGTGGAGTTTTGGATTGCTAGTTATGCCCTGGAGCAGTTTTTTTTTTTATTAGTCTCGTGCACACACAGGAGAAACGCAGCAATTCACCAGCAAAAAAAAAACAATATGGATTTAAACAATGCAGAATTAAAAAGGTTTTAAAAAAAAACTCACTTTACAAATGCTTTACAAGGACGAAAATGCATTCAACAGGTTTGTTAGGACAGTTTTGTCAATTTAAACATGGCTTGTGTGTGTGTACAGGAAAACTCAACATGCATATCTTAAACTCAAGAAATAGGAACTTGCCAAAAGAATACTTATAATAATAGAAAAACGGAGGCTCCCTCTTTATCTCACCAAAGTTGAATGCTGCTAGAGCCAGTCCAGAGAACGCGTGGAACAAGTGTATAACTGTGGCAGGCTGGTAGAACAAGAACCGGCGGTACACCAGAGCACAGGGATACCCTGCATGAGAGAGAACAAAAAAAAAAAAAAAAAGTAGTAATGGAGCTACAGTATGTGCTTTCATATCTGCCAAGTGAGCCATTGACAACCCGTGATATCAACAACACTGACCTTTTGGTAAAAACACATGGCACACACATACATTGTACATTGTACCATTGGTACAAGTGTGTGGTGGGTGTTGCTGCAAATCTGGCATCTCAATTAGAAGGATAACTGCCTAAAGTAAGACTATGTAAAAGGACAAACACTTACCATCATGGTAAAAATTATTTCCATAGAGTTCAACCAGTTTAGTTGGACTTGTTCTTGTTCACATTTTTGTAGTCATGTAATTATTGATTATGTAAATGTAAACACCCTACACATTTTTTACAAACAATTAATTGAGAGTGTAAACATGCTCTATGGTATAATATATAATATAACTGAGGGGCCAAACATCCCACCATTTGAAATAACTCTTTTTGATTGGATGACCAAGTCCCTGTACCTTTGTCCTTCCTGGGAAGAGATAGCAGCTATAATTAGTGGATATCAAGGGACATCAGCAGCTTAGATGCTGCTTAATATAAAAGGTGCTTCATTTTATGTAAAGTAACATTAGTTTAGTTCCATCTGCTTCCACTGGGTTACTTTAAAAGGCTAGCGATGTTCTATATTTTTCTTATTGCCAAAAAAATCTCATTAAAAAAGGCCAAAACCAACAATGAATTAATCTTACTAACAGGTATTGTTGGTGTAGCCAAAGCCTGATATACTGTAGCTCATTCCTCTTTGCCATAGACGCCCTGTTGTTGTCCAAACCCACCGCTGCACTGGGTGACATGTTCCTTCATGACGATCAAAAGAGGCACTGTGGTTTATTTTGAGTTAACCCCACATGCATGACTGGGCTGCCATAAATATTCACTGGTTATGTATTACTATTCAGCTGAAAATGCACTACTTGCTCCTGTTTGAGTTATGTTTGCTTGCAGTTCTGTTTTAGGAGTCACATTTTTAAAAAGGAATGAAAGTTTATTTTTCTATTACATTTAAAAGAGGGACAGAGTCTGGAAGTCTTGAGGGACAGATTAACACATTGTTTTTTTTCAAATGGGGTTGGTGGACATTAGAGAAATATAGAAAACTCCAGTCTTATCCTATGAAAACTTCTGCAATCTAATAAATCAAGTAAGGAGCAACTGTAGGGCATTAATCATCTAAGTAACGTATGCAGTATTGCAAGCCACACATAGCAAAGCAGCGGGCTGACCAAAGCCTAAATCACATCAGCCTATGTATAGCTGAGGAAACGCTTACAAAACCTCCTGTTATTTCAGGTTCCACTGCTGTAGTTACTATATGGCTACAATATTATGCAAGAAACATTAAGCAACTCTGGGACAAGGAGCATGCAACTAGCTAACTGAATGTTTTTCCAGGCATTAGCCAACCAAAGTCTGATCTGAATGGCCACGTTCAGTTCAGTCTATTGTATTGTTGGTGTGAGGTGACAGAAAAAAAAACAGACATGTCCATGTGTCAGACCAAAGTTCAGAGAGGCCCCCCCCCCCCCCCCCCCCCACACACACACACACACACACACACAAAAACACACACAACACACACACACACACACACACACACACACACACACACACACACACACACACACACACACACACACACACACACACACACACACACACACACACCCCTGACAGCAGTCCTATAGTAGTGCTACATGTTACAAGCTACAATAATACAGCAGATCCTAAGTTAAAGCAAACTCCCATAAAAAAATAAATAAATACAATTTAAAAGTAAATTGTAGCCTTGTTCAAACATATTCAAGTTCCCCAGAGTCTGTCTCCCCTCTACTCAACTGAGTGGAAAAATGGAGGGTTAGGGGACATATTAGGTCAGCCACCTTATGCTCATTCTCTTTTGTCAAAGCATGTCCCTCCCCCTCCAACAACATTGGGACTATTATTTTCACCAGTCTCATTCAATTATGCTAATCCAACAGCCAACAATCAATGTTATTTTTTTTACTGTCCTGCTAACTTGACCTAATTGTCTAGTTTGTTAGCTAGTCCAACAATTAGGAAATTAAAGGAGGGGAGATTCCGCAGTTGACAATATTTGACACGACACCAAACTAGTCAGTTAACACCATTGGCGAACATGTTTTGAAGGAACCAGAGTCTTAACGTTTTAGGGTGTGTGCCATTTATTCAAAACCCTTCTGGAAATATATAATCAAGTAGGTTCGGGGAAGCCCGTGAGGGGCTTTTAGGAAAATGGTTTAGCTAGCTTACACAGTAACAGACCAATACAACTGGTTTGCAGCCTGACTGAGCTTTATGTTAGCATTGAGTGTGACAGTTAACGTTACACAGAGCAGTTCTGAACTGAAACCTGTCACCGGGATGGAGGCCATTTCGGATAGCTACCAGAACAACCCGTATTGATTCGTGAGGCGCAACTCACCGATTAAAATAGATAAAATGAGTCGAACCGCTGGCTCCGGGGAACCTAAGGACTCCGACAGATTCTCCAGCAAGGGAGCCGCCATCTTTCTTGTGGGCGGAAACGTCTCTTCGCGACGGTTCAGTGAACTCTACTGACTCACGGCCGACACACGCACACACACTCCGCTTTTAAAGACCCTTCGCGGTTCAACCTCCTTCAAAGTTAAGCAATGTGATTATCCTCCTACTTCTCCGCCCCTCATGCCTATCGTTACCACACTTGTATTCGTTTACAGTATGTCGCTAAAGATTGGATTTATGCAGTGGTGTAGTCGTATTGTAGTATGTATACTGTACTGTATATATGGGCCAGAATCTGCCTTTTGGGGGGGGGGCATATCATAGTGGGGGCTCTGGGTGTCCTCCCCCAGGGAAGTTTTGAGCGTCAACAACTTCATTTTCTGCATTTGGATACACTTGATATATGTTGAATGTCATCTGTGTGTTCTTTTTCTTCGCATAGGCTAAATAAAGGTAAGCCTATGCGAAGAAAAAGAACACATGACATTCAACATATATCAAAAATATAATGGAAAGTATGTTGTTGCGTGTCATTGGGCATTTTAAAGTGGGTATATGGAAATCCTGGAGCTTTCTTTAGTGGGTATACTGCGTATACCTGCGTATCACGTAGACTACACCACTGGATTTATGGGCTGACATGAGGCTATCAGCACACACCGAATGATATAATTGTAGCACACCATAGAGAACGATAATAGTGTGTGAAGATTAACCCTCTACACATGACATAATAGTATCATGGTGCCCCCTTGTGTCGAAACGCTGGAAAAACATTAATTAACCCTTGTGTTGTCTCAAAATTGTAAATTAACTCTTTTTGGCTCATTTTTGCAACGTTTTTTGACACTTTTTGAAACGTTTTTGTCACTTTTTTCCACGCATTTTTAAATACATGGTCAATAAACATAATTTAAATGACATAATAACATACAATAAAACAGAAATTGTGGATTATTTTGAATGATAGTTAAGATCAGAGGATGTTGAGTGGATCACAGTTTATTTGAAATGCTATAAAATTTAAGAAAAAAAAACACCGACAATTCAATGAAAGTAATCATTCATTTTACCTGCCAAGAATGTTACATGGCTTCCACACAACGTACATCCACGCATTCATGTTATTTTGGGGCAATTTGGTTCCAAGAAACTCATAATTCTGATATAAAAATGGATGAAATTTGACCCGAGGACAACACAAGGGTTAAAGATCCATTTCACATGTTTTAATACACATACAAATACTTTTAATAGTTTACTAGTCTGTGTCTGATATGGTTTACCACAAAAAAAGTTCAGTTACCTAGGTAAACATGACTGAAATTAAAACTATTCTCATTGGGGGAAAAAACCTTAATATACCAATATCTTTTCATTTCAGAAAGTTTAACCACTAAACAAACACAAGCATGCAACACAAGCACTTGGCATAGGAAGCTGTGCATAACTGCAGAAAGAACTTTCATCTGGGATGTCTTGTGAAATGCAATAAACTATTTTTTTTTAAACAAATACAATACACATTTTCCATAGGCTCAGTCTGCCACTTTTTAAAAAAAAATTTCAGTGCTGTTCCATGGTATAAAATGTTTGGATAGTCACATATATATGGATAGATTTATATATATGTGTGTGTATATATATATATAAACATGCATATCTTATCTTATGTTAACTTCATATATATTTTTGTGGATGTACATAGACATACATACACATATAATAAAATAAAAGAGTATATAAATAAAATAAATAATACATGAAAGTTACACGGAAATTCTTCGTAGACCAAGCTTTTTGATTTGACATTTATCAATAGTACTGATCATCTATGTCTGTATTATAATGAAAATTTTGACTTGAAATAGTTATAGTCTACTTTACTTAAGCACTTCCCTATACTACTTCCACTCCACCACATTCAAGGGGACATATTGTTGGCTACTCTTTACTCCATTACATCTTTTTGACTGCTATAGTTGGTAGTTATTTTGCAGATAAAGATTTTACATACAAAGCATATCAATTTATCCACCACCACTACAACAACAACATGCCACTCACCTGGTAAACTGCTCCTCCTCCTGAATCAATATACTGACTAGAACGACTTTAAAGTCATTACTACTTCTTGTGTTACGATCTACAAAATAGAACACAGAAGCCAGTTAACCAAGGATTTCCTTTTCACAATACGTGGGGGCTTCTCTTACGAGAAACCTTCTAGACAAATATCTAAAGAGCATTAGTTTCCTAAAGAATACACTGGAGACTGGCAGTAGTTGTACACCAAGTGCATACTCCACTGTGACGGTGTCATGTTGAAGCCACTTAACAAAACGAACAAATAACAACAATAACAACACAAATAGAGTTTAGCATATATTTCTGACTAACATCACATTAACATGTTCAAAATTCAACTTTATGCGTGTAAGAACGCTATTTTTTTTTACCGCAGTGCAAATTGGGTACGCAAGACTGGTCTGAAAATCCTCCAATCGGAAGCACGTTGGGGGGTGGGACTTTTCTTGCCTCAGCCAACCAAACGGTGGATCTTCATTTCTTTTGCCTTTCATCCTAATAACAATACATCAATGAAACATCAGTTTTATGTGTATTTTGCAACATGTTTCTAGGCTGTGTTGGAAGACCCTTTCAGATCCTTTACTGAAGTAAAAGTAGAAATACCATAATCTAAAATACTTCATCACAAGTATTCAAAATGTTACTTAAGTACATAAGTATTATGATCAAAATGTATTAAAAGTATCAAACGTAAAAGAAGTCAATATGCAGAATGTCTTCTCTCGCAGTGATTACTGTAGAATATTATACTAATTTTATCACTTAGTAAGAGCTGTTTAATGTTGTGTAATGTAGAGCCAAGTGTAGATAATTTGTATACTTCTGGGTAGTAAAGTATTGCATATAATATGCTTTTTTAAATGTATAAAAATAACTAGTTACTAAAAGTGTCAAATAAATGTAGTGGAATCAAAAGTACAATATTTCCCTCTGAAATGTAGTGTAATATAAATATAACGTAGCATAAAATGAATATATTCAAGTGAAGTACAAGTATGTCCAAATTGTACATTACTTGAGTAAAAGTACTTAAATTATATTCCATCACAGGCATTTGGTGTATATAGCTAGGCTAAAGGGTGCCAACAACATTTACTTGTATGCTATTGTATCATTGTTTACCACACAACGGATGATATGCACAATGCGCCATGATATGATAAGAACCATAGACTGTATAATATTAATACAGTCTATGATAAGAACCCGTATAGTACGTTTTTGCGTCTGGACCATACGATGACTGAATTGGTATAGCCCATGGGACTCCCTGTAACAGATTAATCCATGTGTGGGAACCATAGACTGTATAATATTCATTTTGAATATACAGTCTATGGTGGGGACGCTTTACACACAGCACTTGAACGCAGCATGACATATTGCTCTTCCCCTTCCTCAAATTGGGAGAGGCGTTTACGGCATGGATGATGGGCGTGCCGCCATAAACCAATGAAGTTGACAGAGAGGAGGGGTTAACTTTTCCATGTTCATAAATACTCTGAGCTACTCTCTCACGTCCGCTCTCTTATCCCAAGAAGGTACCTCCCGGTGGACTGTCGGAACCGTTTTAACCCTCAGCAAACGTCCCCTTAAAAACCCGCAATCATGAGCAGGAAATTCTTCGTAGGTGGAAACTGGAAGTTGAACGGCGACAAGAAAAGCCTGGGGGAGCTCATACAGACCCTGAACGGAGCCAAGGTGGACCCCAATGTCGGTATGTGTGTTTTGACAACCGTTACAAAAATCTCCTTTAAAACATGTACAATTGTTGCCACTTGTTTTCTAATTATCATGGCCCCAATTTCAGTTAGCTTAACTTGTTTGTGTGTCGTTTCCTCATTTTTATGTCACTGAACGAAGAGTCAAAATGGCTCGGCCATTCATTAAATCAATGACCCCATCATAGATATACGCCGTAAGCATCACAGACTTCCATCTCCTTCATTTAATCCCCTCATAAACTAATATTCAGTGATAGCTCTGTAGTTTCCCGTTTTTAACCAAGCGTACGCTTAGCCCCGCTCGGATGGGATTTTCAGTAATGTCGGTGGTGGTGGGTGTGCGTTTGCAGCGGCACGTAGTCCAGCAGCCGATCTGCCTCTGCTCTGCTGTGAGAGTGCAGGGTGCATTCAAGTGAGGCTGCTCGTTAATGATGTCGCTCATCTTTCATCAGCAAACTGAGGAATACAGTAGCCTATTGTAAGCTTCCCTCGCCGTTACTTGCTGAAGCAGTTTACATGAGGAGTTGTTGGACAGTTAAGTATTAAACAACTCCGACCAGAAGGCCACAGACAACAATTAGTAGTTAGTTTGTGTCGTCTACGATTTTTACCAGCATGACCTGAAAGCAGCAGTAGACATTTGCCCTGTTGCTGTCTGCTTCCTGCAGACAGCCTGCTGCAGCTGTTTAATCAGAACATTGCTCAGTTTTTTCGTTCAGTGCATGCTACATATATACTGTCTATGCATGCTACTCTGTTGGAAGTGAACACAAGCAGGGAGACGTTGAATGTGTCTAGGCCTGTTTCCGCTGTCACCAAGCCAGTTGTGCTCCTCCTCCTAAGTTGGTGTTATGCAACTGTAATGGTGTGTGCTGTAGACCAGCCACAGGAGCAAACTGTCACTGTTCTGACTACCAGAGTTCAGATAACCTTGGACCCTGTTCTATTAATCAATCCACCCCCTTACACCACCAGAGTGTAATTCAAGCAGACTTTTTCTCACTGGTCTCTCTGCCTCAAAGCTTTAAAGTCAAAGTTCAGCTGTTTCCTCCCCAGACTGATTTTCTTCCCATGTTGGATATTTAAACTCTGGTTCTTTTATCTGACCCTTTTGAACTCCGTCTCATGACTTTTCTCTGACCTCTGCAGAATGTGGCCACATAAGCGACCTTTAGGAGGCTGAACTCAGACCTTTAATGCAGAGATGCCTGACCATGGCCATGGAGAAATGACCTTTTACTAAACCAGTGATAACAGGTTTAATATAGACTCTGGTAACCCCAAGATATAGTTACAGGCTGTACTGCTGTTGAATCATGTTTGCACATGAGGGCAAACTATTTGTGTTTCTGCTTAGTTCAATATGTATCAGTTTTAAAAAAGTTGCACAGTAGATGGTTTCATAATACAATATGTCGGTATGTATTAGTCTTGTTTGTTTTAATTTAAGTGCTGCTGCAACAAGCCTTACTGATGTGAAGAAGCCTTTAACAGCACAGTCCTTTTTTTTGTTTTTAATTTTGGTGGTGGTTGACCCTTTTTGTTTGCATTTGCATTTTTTCAAACATCCCATTTTAAAAGACTGCTCTGAATTTGTCTCTTTAATCCCCATGGTGTTTCAATACTGTGGGAAGAAGTGCATATATAGTCTTGTACTTGGCAGCAGGTTGGGGGGGGGGGTGTCTAGTGGTTATACAGGCTGCCCTTTTAACTGACTTAACTGTGTTCAAGCCCATATTTTGGCACACTGTTGACATTGAAGTGTCTTTAAGCAAGGCCTGGAATCCCCTTCTCTTTTCTATGAGCAGTGATCTTTTAACATCCCAAACTGTTGTCACATCTGGAAATTGGTCTATGTATTGATTTTATTTTTTTTCCTCTGTGTTTATAGAGGTGGTGTGCGGTGCTCCTTCAATCTACCTGGACTTTGTCAGGTCCAAGCTGGATGCTAAGTTTGGCGTTGCTGCTCAGAACTGCTACAAAGTTGCCAAGGGTGCCTTCACTGGGGAGATCAGGTACGTCATGTGTCCATCAGAGGAAAATAACCAGGCTTTGAGCTAATAAAGATGGATAGATAACCTCCTCATAAACTTCATTCAAAATGCTTTGGGTTATGTGGTTAGATCGCAAATATAGAATATTGTTTTAAAAACTGTATTTAAATGGAGCAGATTTGATTATTTTGTGTAAATTGTATAATTATCTGTGTTTAGCCCTGCGATGATAAAGGACTGCGGAGTGAACTGGGTTATCCTGGGACACTCTGAGAGGCGCCACGTCTTCGGAGAGAGTGATGAGGTAATTCTTTTATTTTGCTCCTGCTTTATCGTTCCCTGTAATGATGCTAAAAGTGTAAATGGGAAGAATTGCATCCTTTTCCATGAGTAGGATGCACACAAAAAACACACCATGCTTGTGTGTGTTGTTAGCTCATTGGTCAGAAGACCGCCCACGCTCTGGAGAGTGGTCTCGGTGTCATCGCCTGCATCGGCGAGAAGCTGGATGAGAGAGAGGGCGGCATCACCGAGAAGGTCGTCTTTGCTCAGACTAAGTTCATCGCAGGTAAAGGTTCCGTGACGATCTCAACGTAGAGTTTTATATGCACAGGAAAGTCTAAATGTTGTAGCTCACATTCCAGGGAAGGTTTATGCAAGCTAGAGTGTGGTGGAAATTTAGAAAAGTTGCGAAATAGAAATTCAATCTTATCACACGTCCCTTTCACAGACAACGTAAAGGACTGGAGCAAGGTTGTGCTTGCTTATGAGCCTGTATGGGCAATTGGCACCGGCAAGACTGCTTCCCCACAGCAGGTAAATATACGTAACCACTGAAAATGATTACTGCAATCTCTTCCCATAAGTCGTCATAATGTGTCGGTTTCCTGTATGATATCTCAGGCTCAGGAAGTTCACGATAAACTGAGGCAGTGGCTGAAAACCAACGTGTCTGAGGCTGTAGCCAACTCTGTGAGGATCATCTATGGAGGTCAGTCGGTGTGACGAGATGGTGCTTATCTTTGCAATTTCATTTTGATTTTCCCACATTAACCTCTTCTCATAATTCTGTTCTTCATCTCAGGCTCTGTGACTGGTGCTACCTGCAAAGAGCTTGGCTCCCAGAAGGATGTCGACGGTTTCCTCGTCGGTGGAGCCTCCCTTAAGCCAGAGTTTGTCGAAATCATCAACGCCAAGGTATAAAAACCTGGGCAACTGCAATGTGACCACGTCCAGATCAGAGGCCAGCTCCGTTCAGACGATCCAGTTCCATCACCCCCTCACTCTCAACACTTAGTCCTCTTCCCCTTTTTTATTTAAAAGTATTTGTGTAATGATGTCATTCCCTCCTTTTTTCTTTTTTTTTTTTTGTTGGTATATTTGTCATGAAGAAAAGGGACAGGTTGACACATGCACAGTACCGCACTGAAAAGAGTTCTGTGTGCATAATAACTTTACACCAAGTGCTCAAGCTAGAAATACTTGACAATTATTAAACCTTGAGGTGGACGGGCCAGTCCTCGCCTTTACTTTGAAAAGTTTGCCAACTTTTCTTTTGGGTGAACAGTGTCACAGCTTTTTGTCAATCGGATGTATTTGTCTCTTTAATATCGATGTCTCTTTTGTGTAATTATGATGGTTCGTGGCTTTTACCTCCCTGTAGACGTGCATGATCCACTCTCTCATTGGCTCTTTGCCAAGAGGGAAGCGTCCATTACATGTTAATCATATTGTGTCATGGCCGATGGTTAGAAGGGTAGGAAGGCTGTAAGGAAACACAATAAACCGTTTAGAAACTGTTTAAGTGTATTGTCTTGTTTTTACTTTTTTCTTGATTAAGTTTATCTCTTGACCTTCCATAGTGGTGCCTATAGGGATGCCTACTTGTGCTTCTATACCAATAGGTTTCATAACCTGCTGTGTTCATATACAGACGATACTACAGTATACAGTAGTATTCTCAGGATGGCGGGGAAAGAGTATCTTGTTGCAGAAGTGACCTCCCTTCTGTGACAATGCCATGCAGGGAAGCATTAGACTGCTATTTTTACACACAGCAGTGAAAGACTCATGTATTGGGGGATGAAATTGTAGCTTTGCCAACTTACAAACTGAAACTAATGTCCATTAGAGTGTAAAATAAAGCACACTAAACCTTTTGGTCCCCACATCTTGTGTTCGTTTTAACAAGGCTTTATTCCCCCATCAGGTCTCTTAGGTCTAAATAGTGCTCTCAGATTTTAGCCTGGTTGTGTTATTTTTATTTTTATTTTAAACTAACTTCCAACACTACAGTATATTTCTCACTCCCTGATTCACACAACACTTTAATTATACTGGACAACTGCTGCACTGACTGCAGAAACTGTCTTGGAGCTCAGGTTGAGGTCAACATCTCAAACACAATCACAATCTGCATGTCTATCTTAAGCAAACACTTAGTTTTGACCAAATATTTGCCAATCCCAGTGTCTTTGTCTTCTTCTATAATCTCAGTGTTGAAACTGCCACAGGACTGCACCACCTCCAGTGACCACAATGCTGTAAGTATGTACAGGAGACAAAATAACAAGAGTGCTTGTAGAATATGATGTAATTCAATGCAATAGCTTATGATATAGTACGTAGTAAATATTTAGATAGTACCACAAATACTTGGAACAGACACAATCCAGACACCAACAGATTTCAAAGCATTTTGCCATTTAGCCAGTACTCCTGTAATGAAATATTACCCTGCTGCAGGTTTATGATTATTTGATTAAACCCCACTTTTGTTAAGAATACACACAATGTAAATATTTTTCAAATTGAAATCGATTTTGGACCTGGCCCCCTCTACAGAATAAGAAAATGCAGGAGCCACTTTTTGGTGCTTACCATTTAAGTTTTTTTATTTGTGCTTTTCATGGCGCATACTGCCAAACAAATTGGTAATACAATTACATTGACATATATATAATTAATACAATTACCACCAAGTAATTGCCCCCCCCTCCCCCCCACTGTGTTTGCACCCCGGTCCAGCAGGGGGCGGTAGTGTCTCACATTGAACACTTTGAGTGGCTCAGTCTCATGTCCGTGTTTACAGGCGAAGCGTGACGTTCAGGGACTCGCCAAAAAACGTCACCTAGTGCAGCTGAAAACTACATTTTTTTTGTATTTCTAAACGTCCAAAATGCAGTCACTGAAAGCGTTTCTCATTGAGAGACTGACCGCAGCCGCGGAGGAGATATTTGGAGCTGTTGAAAAGACAATCGCCGAGTACAAAGAGGAGGTTTCTCGTTCAAAAGATTTAGAAATCAGCCGTCTCAGGATGCAGCTGAAGCTTCTCAAGTCAGGTTGGTTTGAATGGAAGCTGAGTGCATCCAAACCTATAATGCAGCCTTGCGTTATTTTGTAGATACATTGCGTGATTGTGGTGTTATCATTTGTCTTTTACCTAGAGCCTCGGTTGGATATGTGCCACGGAGCCCAGCTGCAGCAGCTCACCCATCATCACCACCACCACCATCCTCCTCCTCTTCCTCAGCAGCAGCAGCAGCAGCAGCATCAGTCAGTCCCTGCAGTGGAGCCTCCTAAGTCCCAGCACTGTGAGGAGGATGGGGGCAGCAGCATGGAGCAGGAGGAGCAGGAGGAGCCCTCACAGGTGAAGAAGGAGCAGCAGCTGAAGAGCCACAGGGATTTCTGGATGGGTCATGATGCAGAGCAGCTCGAAAGCCTTGATTCAGACATCAAAGACTTCATCTTGTCTCCTTCCAGCCTTAAAAGCAGCCTGCAGGACCCCACCTTGCCCTTCCACCCCTACCACAACAACCACGGCGAGGAGAGCAAAGACAAAGGCTACTGCTGCTCTGTTTGTGAAAAGCGTTTCAGTAACTGCTCCCACCTCGCAGCTCATATCAGGACACACACAGGAGAGAGGCCTTACATATGTGAACTATGCAGAAAGGCTTTCATCACAACGAGCGCTCTGAACAGACACCAGACGATCCACACTGAAGGGAAACACTTTGTCTGTAATTATTGTAGTAAATCCTTCAAATGGATGGAGTCTCTTGGCAGGCACATACGAAGTGTGCATAAGAGAGAGAATATATGACTCATTGAAAATACACTAATGTCCAATAGATTATTCATGTTGTTACTGTGTAGTCATCTATGATATAAGTATAAAACACCCAAACAAAGAATGTAGTGTCTTTTTTCTGTTTACTCGTAAATGATGTTGTGCATGGACCTCATTTAGCCTTGTAAGACAGTAAATGATGTGCAAATGAATTGTAAAAAGACATTCACAGACATACCTTTTTATAAATACATTATGGTAAATGTATTCTTACAAAATAAATATGTAAATACTCTTTGTTTGGTATTGTTTAAAGTATTCTGCTTTCTGCTGCAGGAACATAAGATAAGGGGAAGTTGCACAGTACTCCAGTAGGTGGCAGTAATGGCATTTCATTCACAATTTCACATCAATCTACAGTATCTGGCAGTGTTCAGACTCCAGTGTCTAATGTACTGAGCATGTACTTCTTTTCTGGGAACTGTACCCTCAGTCAGTAGCCTTCTTACAGTCAAACTATTCATTCAGAGATAAGCCCTTATTCCCAGTGGTGGAAAGCAACTAAGTACATTTAAAATGTTGATGTACTTGTACTTAACTTGAGTGTTTCCATTTTCTGCTACTTTAGACTTCTACTCCACTACATTTATGTGAAAGCTATAGTTACTATTTACTTTACATATTCACATTATTAACACTAAATATAATCAACAAACAATTGATGATGTATTGTTATATATTAAGTTACCCTGCAGTTTTTAAAGTAGTTAAAACTAGCTCCACCTTAACCAGCTGCAATAATAAAGTGATGCTTTCAAATTAATTATAATTCCAAAATATAATTTGCTTTGGTTTCAGGGTCTTGGTGTTGTGCATGCTGGCTCACCATCATGGCTCATTGGAACGCTCGAGCCATTGGTAATGTTATTAGTAACACCTGGGATTTTCCTACTGTGACAAGTCAAATGTCTGCCAGAAAAAGGCCCATGCACATCCAACTTTATAGCAAAAATTTGGGAAAGCCCTTAGCTGTTGTGACATAAAGAGTGTATAAAATGAGGATAGGCTACTTTTCTGAGTGTGTTGTGGAAGAACTTGACTGACCTCAACTCCATCCAACACATTTGGGATGAACTGGAACGCCGACTGTCTGCCAGGTCTTATCACCGAACATCAGTATCCAACTTCACTAATGCTCTTGTGGCTGAATGGCAGCAAATTCCTGCGACCAGGTTCCAAAAGTGTTGCGGAAAGTCTTTCTTTTTTAGGAGAGAGGATGCTTGTATAGCAGCATATCAAAGCCCATGGTTTTGGGATCAGATCTTTAGGGGTCTAATTTTCAGGTTTATTTAGCAAAAGCTATAAACTTGGGATGTTGCTCTGGCTCACCTCACACAAGAAACACACAGTCAGTCCACTTCCTTCCTCAGGGTGAAATTAGACAGGACGTCCCCCCGCTGCCCTCTCTATTCGCTGTCATTATGAAGCCATTAGTTATATTCAGGGGTGAAATTGAGATTCGTAATGCGGGGAGCTGTGATTCACAGAGTGCGTATGTACATATGCAGCAGCAGCGGTAGAGTTCAATGTTTTGTATTATGAATAGTAGATACAGTATTAAAGTTTAGGTTAATAAATACAGAGTTCATTGTGGTTCGATGAGCCAATACAGAAACTCAAACGGTCTTTTTCAGTTCATACATTCTTTTTTCATGTCTTACAGTGTTGTAGAACATCTTGTTGAACTGGATTATTATTTCAGGGTGCACTCACTCATTGGAGAGAGATTTTTCTGAGAGCTCTCATGTACATCCAGGCACTCTGTGCAGTAAACCACTTACTACAAGTGTGCAGAGTAGCCAATTCAAATTATGACACAATATCTCTTTGAAATTGAAAATCTGGATTAAAATAACGATGAATTATGTGCTGCAGGGCGCTGCTCCAAATAATGAAGTGTTGCTCCAAGCATAGATTTCACCCCTGGTATATGGAGAAGTTATAGGACAACACTTACAGGTGTGTCCAGATAACCTTATTGTTTCATTTTTGTTTCATCTTCTCTGCGGTTTGGTCGACTGTTTCAGAAAATGACAGAAATAGGTTTTACACTGAATCTCCAAAAAGAGCAGTGTGCTTCCCATTAACTCTGTGGCCTAAAGGGTTCCCTCACTCATTGCTCTCTTTAAATGGATACCAAACGTTTTAGGTATCGGAGAAGTATTTTATTTTTTTAACCTTTATTTATTCAGGGAAGGTTCACTGAGAGGCAGCCTCTCTGGTTGCAAGAACGCCCTGATCACATTCACACAGTTCCACATTCATACCTGGAAGCTTCCCAGTACAACCACAGTCTGATCTTCTGGCCACTGAGCAGCTCCACTGGAGCGGTCGGGGGTTAAGGGCCTTGCTCAAGGGCACCTCAGTGGTGGTAATGAGGGAGGGACAAGCGCTGCTCTTTCACTTTCCCCCACCCAGATTGTATCCTGTCGGTCTGGGGATTGAACCGACAACCTCCCGGTCAAAGCTTCTCTAAACTTTAGGTCACCACTGCACCTATTTACTGAAAACATCCTACCATCGTTTGAAAAAAAATGGCTTGAATTAGTGGTTTCCTTTGTCATTTTGTTTGACGGGTCTCATTTGATCATCATTATTCCATCACCCGCCATGACTGGTATCAACAAACCTGCGTGAATGATTAAAACATCCCGTGGTTTTGTCACCGCAGAGTTTAATGCAACATTAATTTCAAATCTTGACCTTGTGATAGTTTGAATCCTCTAACTACTACTGTGCACTTTGGACCCATTGTAAATAGATACTGTATATCAGCATCAAAAGCCTTCTTTAGATGTGCTGCTGTCATCCTCAGCTCAAATCCAGCAGCAAGCCATGCAATCAAAGTATGCGTTCAATTTCCTAAAATTTTCATGTCGGATATTTCATCCATTCTTTTTCTAATTATGGAAGATGTTGTTGCACAACAACACATCTCACTACATACACCCATCCATTTCTACACCTTTTACATATTCAATGTCATGGAGGGCTGGAGCCTCAGTCTCCCAGCATATATTGGGTGGTGGGCAGATAATAGAAATATGAAGTTAAAAAGGATAAAAAGTATTATGTTGGAAAAACTAGCCTAGCCGAAAACTTGCAAGGGAAAAAAAATAGGGCAAATTAATTCAAAGTGGGATCTTCCACACAGGATAGATGAGTATGACACTGATACCGTGACTACCTTTGCAACTGTCATTACCTCCTTTTGTCAAACATTTGTTTTGTGTAGGTAAATATGTAGCCAGGATCCTCATACACCTATTGTTTTCAAGCTGGTTCCTCGACCCAAAGGACCACCGGTTTCCGTTTTGTTAATCAAATCATGGACTGTTTTAAATGTGGGATTCCAGATAATAATAATATTAAAAATATTAAAAGCTATCAATTTTCAGGCCTAAGCAGACCAGTTTTGATCTTGTAGCTGGTTGCTGAGATGGTGAGAATGCAGCGAGCTCCACCTCCCTGGTGTGTGGTGGAAGGAGGCAGAGAGCTCTGGCCACCCACATGACCCTGTGGGATCATCTTCTTTAGGGTAGAGTGGAGTGAGCAACAGGTCAGAAGAGATTGATTGCACGGGTGAGAGGAGGTGAAAAAGGCAACAGACTGTTCTTAGCCAGCACTTGGGCCACTTTGCAGGTTGTCTGTTGGTGAGACGTTGCTCAAGCAGATGTTTCATTGACCAAAGTGAGTATCCCTCCATGGCATGGGAAAACGTTCTGCATCTAATTGAACGAGATAAGCAGAGGAGCGGCAATAAAAAGTAAAATTACAACAGAAAAATTGGAGATGACAGTCTAAAGTCCTGACAGGAGTGTTATGGCAAAAAAAAGAACCACAAGAGAAGCAGAGTATCAGCCACAGTCAGCACTGAGGCAGTGGACAGGCGCAATAAAGTGCTAGTTGTGGTCATTAGATGACCTTTATGGGAGTATGACAGCTCCATCAGGAGGAGAAAGATGGTTGTGGAGCAAATACGATAGCTAGAAGATGCAGCAAAATTTCTTAAAAGTGTCCCCTTTCGGGCAAAACAGAGCTTGAATGAAAAGTGAAAGTACAGAAAGGAAGATATTTTTGCTGGAAGGAGCTGTGGGACAGGGTCTAAAACAAAAGAATCCCTGTTTGTGGAAAGTACACTGTGCAAGCATCAAATCCCAAAATTGGATCTATGACAGCAGATAACATTTGGAAATTGGTGTCAAATGTTTTGAACTTGAATGCTTTCTTTGGATAATGGCACAGTGGAGAGTGAGATCCCATCGTATGTAGAACCATTCTGTTTTGTATGTATGCATGCTCGATCGTATTTGACTGAAAGGCATCAAAGAGTTGATGTTAACTGCACTCTATCTGAGGCAAGAGAAATGGGGTGCCACAGGGTAGTGTCCTGGGTCCATTGTTGTTTCTCTTGTATATCAACGATATGAAATCTGTTTGCAATTGTAATCTTTTTCTCTATGCGGATGATTCAGCCTTGGTGTTCTCCAATAAGGACATAAAAGTTATTTAGAATCATTTAAGTGATGAGTTACAAAATATAAGTGAATGGCTGATAGAGAATAAACTGTCTTTGCATTTGGGGAAAACTGAATCTATTTTATTTGGTTCTAAAATAAGGTTGAGTAGGACTCCTGAGCTTAAAATTTCTTTGGGTGGTATCCAGATTGAAGCAAACAATTGTGTTAAATATTTGGGCTGTGATTTAGACACTTCTGTGAGTGGAGAAAGTATGAGTCAAAAGGTTGTCAAAAAAGTGAACCAAAGAATAAAATTCCTGGCTCGTAAGGCTCAGTTTCTAAATAAAGAAACTTTAAAAATGTTGGCAAATGCTTTAATTCAGCCACACTTCGATTATGCCTGTACTACATGGTACAGTAGCACACCCAAGAGGATAAAAGTTCAACTTCAAACGGCACAGAATAAATTAGTCAGGTTGATTTTAAATCTCAACTATAGAGAACATATTGGCTCTTCTGAACTTAAGAAATTAAAATGGCTGACAGTTGAAAACAGGGTGAGACAGTTGAAACTAAGATTAACAAGAAAGATTTTGTATAAGAATGAGCCAAGGTATTTTAAAGATTATTTTAAGCTTATTAAAAAACTCTCATAGCTACTCAACGAGAGGTAGTGCCACAGACATAGTTCCGTGTAGATTTAAGACCTGTTCTGGGCAAAATACGTTTTTGTACATGGCGGCAATGGAATGGAACAAACTCACAGTTGAGATTAAGTTAAGCCAGTCAGATCATTGTTTTAATCGAGCATGTGGTGAATGGTTGTTAAATGCTAATTAGATTCAATCTATTATGTAGTCTTAAATGAATATTTACTATTACAGTGTATATATTTGTATTTATTTTGTATTTGGATGTGGTTGAGTGTACATAAGGTACCTTTTAGTCATCTGTAGCTTGCCTGGACATCTTTGTCAGACTATAACGAGGACCACAATGGAAATAAGTTTGTAACTTTCTTGTGTTATCCTCGACAATTCTGATAAATGTACAATGTCACTGTGTTGGCATCTTGTTATGCATTTATTTCTGTTACTGTCTAATTAATCAATCAATCAATCAGTCTTCCAACAGTGTGCTACAAATGTGAGGGTGTGTGGGTTTCGTTCTTACTTTTATTTCACTCACACACATTGATTTGGAACAACTTGTTTATTTGAATGTTCAAGCAAAGGAGTATATATTATTTGAGGAACATTTTAGAATTTATGAGGCTTGCATGACTTTGGCATCACCTAGTTAAGCAATTGAAACACTGTATTACAAAAGAAGGGTGTTGTTCTGTGGCCTTGTTTGTTTAATCCACACCCATATTGGTATCACATGTAGAATCAAAAGTGCTGGCGAATCATTTGTAGTTTTTGCAGTCCTATTGCTACCAGATTGGAGTCTGTCACAAGTGACACTACAATTAATTACAGATAATTTCATAAACCACAGGGATGCACTCAGAAGTCCTGTTATTTAAAACTGACCTGCCATTGTGCATTAACCTGATGCACTAAACTATTCATATGTGGTACTAAAAGTAGGTCAATATAAAAGAATAAGAATTATTTGAAAATCTTTGTCCTAGACTTGCAAACAAGAACTGCTAATAATGTTTTTTTTTTTTTTTTTTTTTTTTTTACATCCAATCCATAATACTAGACCTATATGAAATTCAGTGTTCAAATGTCTTTCATCTTTCTCATCCATCCTGAGAGAGGACTGATGAAGTGCTAAGAATATCCCCCAGATGTGATGTCACCAGAGGGGAAAATCAGATTTGTCCTGCTAGAGGACTTTACATTATGTTGACACACTTATTCAAGGTGACTTTTAATGACACAAAACCTACATACCAACTCACAAGCATGTCCTGTACAGTATATATACAAATGTATATATATATATATATATATATATGCTGGCTGTTACAGATAAGACTATCAATCAATGTCACATAATTATGAGGAGCTTTTATTGCATAAATAAAGAAAAGGGATGCAGTCTTTAGGCATGTGGAGAACCATGTAAGACTATTTAAATGGACAGAGTGCATCATGATGACTGAATATGAATATTGTGAAGTTTGTTTAGCCAGATCTACATGTCCCACGAAACTGCGAGCCAGCAATGATTCTGTCTTGCAACATGAAGGCCGTATTCAGTGATCCGTGTCGGTTTGAAGGAGATTCCTCCAGCCGGACACGGTGAGAACACACACAGCCCAGAGCATTCAGCAGTAAATCACACTCTCACAGCTCCTCCTTTTCATTTCTCTCTTTATATTTTTTTTCTTTCCTTTTCATTTTTACTGTGCAGTAAGGAATGCTCACTCTACAGGGTGGCTGCATGGTGTTCACTGGAGCGCCTCAACTCCCATGTCTCACACTCATCCCATGTGTCTCCTATTAGCTACACTCAACCAAGAGAGGGAGGGACAGAGAGAAAGAGGAGGGAGTCAGAAAGAGAGAGAGAGAGAGAGAGAGAGAGAGAGAGAGAGAGAGAGAGAAAGAGAGGGGGGAGGGGGAGGAGAGTGTGGAATTTGATATGCTTTGTGCATGAGTGACTTGTATAAAACAAAGACGGGGCAAATAGTCTGAATGTATGTGAGAGTGGAGGAAATAGTGCACGCATGAATACGCCAGAGACTAGCAAAAAAAGATTATAATTTATTTCCAGATTTTTTTGCCTTCATTTGCATCTTGTTTCACAAGGTAAATTGAAAATAAAAAATAAAAACCGACTGCCATACCATGAAAATGTAAAAAAATAATACAAATAATATGTACTGTATATATAATTATATCATTATCAACAAACAGACAACATTAATCATAATAACAATACTATTGATCATAAACATAACATAACACTAAATTGCTGGTCTCATGCATATAGAACGCCCCTCAGATACAAAAGAGGGGGTAATTACTAAAAATAGAACCAAAAGTTTCACCAGTTCAGAATAAGCGCCTAGCTACATGCAATGACATAAAAGAGACTCATGTACACATTCCTTCTGGCATCAAGTATTTTACACATACTGTACTTCACTATTGCCGCCCCCATCTAATATACTGTACAGAGCACGATACAAAACAGGACTGGAGTTTGAGAACATTATGCAGGGAAGCGCTGGAGTCTGGATCTTCAACATGGTGCAGTTAACAGGGACTGTGTGCAACATTTTCACGCCCTCCTCCCTCTTTTGTAAATCCTTGAAAATCTGCTTGTTTTCTTCATTAGTCCAGCTTTTATTCTGAGTCTTTGTTCCTTCATAGTTTTTAGTGCTTTTCTTTTGCGTTTCATTTTGCACACATTCTCCCTCGTTTTTCTCCATGCTGCTCTTTGTCGTGCCCCTCCCTCACAGGGTCTTGTCACTTTCTTTCTTCAGGTGACTAAAAGGTCAAAGGAGAAACCATGTTAGAGTGCAATTTGAAGTTAAAGGTCACAGCTAAGATTGGGGTTCAATTTCCTCTCAGATAATTGCAGGTTTTACTCCCAAAATTTGGGATGCATAAAAGCTTTACTTTTTGTGTGTAAATTAGCGTTAATGTGTTAATTTTTTCACACTCATGAGCAGAGAAAACACCCCCTGTGCCACACAGCTGACTTTACAGCTGAGATGCTTTACAATTTTGCCAGCTTTCCAACTACCTTTTCTTTGGTAGGCCGGCCAATTGTAACAAACTAATCAACAAGCCCAAGGCTGCCAAATGCCAGTATCACTAACCTTGGGCTTTCATCTAAATAACAAAGGCACTCTAGGCACATGTATGCCAATAGCATATACAGTATAGTGTCTGCAACATTAGAGCTGGAACTATTAACACATTAATTCATTAGTCAAAGTAAAATAATCTGCAACTATTTTGATATTTGATTAATTGTTCAAGTGTTGTTTTTAGCAAAAATGCCAAACATGTTCTGATGACAGCTTCTCAAATGTGAAGATTTTCTGCTCTTCTTTGTCTTGTATCTTAGTTCATGTATGTATATCTTTAGGCTTTGGACTGTTGGTTGAACGGAAAAAGCAATTGGAGGACAAAAAGTGGGCCTTGGGAAGCTGTGATTTTATAGACAGGGATTAGCAATTAATAGAAAAAAGAATCAAAAAATTAATTACTAACAGTGGCAGTTACAATGGACACACAGACAGCCTCTGTACCTGTAATACTCGTCCTGGGTGAGAGAGTGGTGGTGATGGTGATGGATCCACTGTTGTTCCAGGGCCAGTCTCTGGATCTGCAGCTCTGCGCTCTGGGCCTGCTGCATGGCCTGGAGCTGATGGGCTGCCGACATGGGACCAGTGAGGGAGGACGGCTGGGGCAGGTCACGGAAAGGAGCACCTGTATAAAAAAATAAAATAAAAAAGAAAGAGGAGGAGCAGGTGGGATACAAAAAGGAAATAAAGGAGGTGAAAGGGCACCAAGGTCAATCATCATCATCATATTCAAAAAGTCTCTTTAGAAACTTTCATCACTGAAGTTTTTAGAGAGAAAAACTGAACAAGTACATGGACGAGGAGCCTTCTCCTCACCGAACAGCTGTTGGCGGAGCACCTCGCTGTCAGTGAGGGGGTGAGCCAGGATGGGGGTGCCTAGTGTGGCTCCTGGGTAAGGGAGGCGTGTCAAAGGAGACCCCGACGCCAACGGGTCCATCAGGGGGTGTACCCCGCCCGTCGCTGGATGCCAGTGATGTAATAGGAAATACAGGAGATATTTAATAAGAGTCAAATTATGAATTCAAAACAAAGATAATGCACACAGCATGGAAACATGTAAGAAATGTCTGATTCTTGGTGACACGTGAGCAGCTGAGAAAGTTAAAATCTGAGAAATCTGGATTCTGGATGCAACATTAAGTCAGTAAACATATTGGCAGTGTAAGTGTAAATGTGAAATGCAGTTATTAATATCCATCCATCCATTATCTGTAACTGCTTATCCTTTACAGGGGGGGAGGGGGGGGGATAGAGCCGATCACTGCTGACATTGGGCAAGAGGCGGGGTACACCCTGGACAGGTCGCCAGGCAATCACAGGGCTGACACATAGAGACAGACAACCATTCACGCTCACATTCACACCTACAGGCAATTTAGAGTCACCAATTAACCTAAATAAACCTAACCTGCATGTCTTTGGACTGTGGGAGAAAGCCGGAAGATCCAGAGAAAACCCATGCTAATACGGGGACAACATGCAAACTCCACACAGAACACTCAGGGGATTGGAACCCAGAACCCTCTTGCTGTGAGAAACCATGCTAACCACTGCACCACCCCAAATATTAATATGCACATTTTAACTTTAAACATGACAGAGAAGTCAAGACTTCTCTTGTTTGTCATACATTTGTCATACTGATTGGTGTTACCACATCCCTGCCCTGTCTGTGGAAAACAACCCAAGCCTATTTCTTACTCCTGAAGATGTAAATCTTCAAAAATGGGTCACAAATATATAGATAAAAAAAAAGGCTCAGCAATCTCTGCTCCACAGCTTGGCATTGCAGTTTTTAGCAAATGCTACTCAAACAGGAGTAAATTTGGGACTATTGTCAGCCCATGGATTATGACAAATTTGGTGTGTCAATCCAACATACACTGCTGCACGGTGCATGTGGGATTGACTCAAAATTAACCACATGCCATCATAAAGAAGGAACATGTCATCTAGTGCAATTGTGTGGCTCTTAGACTTGTTTTTTTTTTTATAGTTTTGGGGCAATAATGGAGGTCTATGGTGATAGAATATCGCTTGCCTTATCCTTTACCTTTATAGTATGCAAATCTTGCACGAGTCAACCCTCATAAATGAATTTTAGACTACAAAATGTTTTCATAGTAACACATCTGTGCAATCTCAAGGCAGTTGATACTGATTATAACAGCATTTGTAGTAGAAGTGGTTAGTACCTGTGTCTTGCTGGTGCAGGTGAAGATGTGAGTGGATGTGTGAATGCTGGTGATGATGAGGTGTCACGTTCAACATCTGCAGACGCCCCAGATTCTCTCCTCCGTTTCCACCTGTTCCTCCTCCACTTCCCCCTCCTCCTCCAGTTCCGTTTCCACCACTTTCTCCCCTTTCTCTCTCCCTTTCTCTTTCTCGCTCTCTGTCCCCAAAGGCCGGCAAAGCTGCTCTGTCTCTCTCCCTCTCCCGCTCTCTTTCCCCACTCCTGTCTCGCTCATAAGAGGCAGGAGAGCGAGTGGGAGTGGGGTAGTTCTCAGAGGGAGCGGCTGGAGCAGTGGCTGGTGGCAAATGAGAGGACAGGGAGCTGGGAAAAGAAGAATGGGGGACTGGGTGATGAAGTGAGGAGGCGTTGGAGGTCGGCGGAGCAGGTGGAGGAGGAGCTGGTGGAGGAGCAGCAGGGCCTACTGGGGCTTGGGGGGCAGCCGGCGGTGCAGATGATGGGTGAGAGGGAAGAGAGGGTGTTAGGAGAGATGAAGGGGGTGGATTGGACAGGGACTGAGGGGCAGGAGGGTTGGGAGGTCGAGTAACCTGGGCCAGGGTTGGGTTCTGGAGGTGCGGTGGGGCAGGGGGAGCTGGGGGAGGAGGAGTACCATAGAGTGACACCTCATTAGCTCCCGCTGCACCTCCTCCAAGTAGCAGGGAGTGTGCATGTGCATGTGCATGGGCATGTGCATGGGCATTGGCATGGGCATGAGCATGGGCATGGGCATGAGCATGAGCATGGGCATGTGCATGGGCATGTGCATGAGAATGAGAGTGAGCAAGGGCAAGAGCTGCATGATCCGGTATAGCCCCTGGTGGGTAAACCCGCTCATCACTCTTAAATTCAAAACCTTGCTTTATTCGCTCTCGATGTGCAGCCACTGCATGAGGAAAGCCGACTCCTCCTAACCCTGCACCCCCAATCCCTCCAGGTATTGGGCCTCCTGCCATCCCAGCATGGCCTCCAACACCTGGACCCCCTTCAAGGCTGCCACCATACAAAAAGCCCAAGATGGCTGCAGCTGTAGCTGCATCAGGAGGCAGGTGATGCGGGTGGCCTAATCCATGATTCTGGAACTGAGGAAGGAAGAATGAGGGGTGGACGTGGGGATGGCCATGGTGAACTTGTGCATGGTGTGCCTGGGCGCGACTTGCTGCCCCGAGTGGAGACATAGCATGAGGGCGAGCATACTCGCTCAGGGTTCTCAGCGCTGGGGTATCAGGGCCCAGATATGGACCTCCTAAACCTATTCCCAGGGCACCCTGAGGGCCAACCACTGTTGATTGACCCATAGATGGCAGAAGGAGGGAGTGGGGGATAGAGTGAGCGAGGGTGGGGTGGAGATGGTGTGCTGGAGCAAGGTGAGCATGCGGGTGTGAGGGATGATGCTGGGGGTGAGGGTGGGAGGCAGAGTTGCCCGAGGATGAGGAGGAAGAAGATGAAGGGTCGAGGATGATAGAAGATGAGGAGGGGAAGAAGAGAGAGGAGCCCTGGCGACCCCCTCCAGAGGCGTTGACATCCTTCTGCTGCTGTAGAGAAAACAGTAAAAGACAGTCAATCACATCTGACCTGATCTGCTTTACTCCCCTCCCGTAAAAATGACCAATTTAATCTACATCAATCCATTAAATCTGACACGCTGCATAATTATCACGCTCAAATGTGCACACCTGTAGATGCCGATCCAGTTCCCTCTCACGCTCCCTCTCTCGTTCCCTCTCTTTTTCTCTGAGGTCTCTGGCCCGCTGCTCTACCTCCCTGCGAGCCCTTTCGATGACCTCATTCCTCTTCTTCCACAGTTTGGAGCCATCCAACGGGACAAAGAGGACATCACTGCGGGCACAGGAATTCCCACTGCCTCGATCAAGGACCTTGTGAAACCTGGACACAAGTGACACAGCAGAGTAATACATCATTACTACAATCACCAGGAGTCATAATCATGTTACTGTTAATTACATCTGATCAAATTAAGAGGGACTGAACAGAGTGACAGTCTCAAATAGGATGATGATGTAATTTTGACTTTACCGTGCTGATTGGCTGGCGTGGATGGGAATGTCTACAGGTTTGGGTTCAGGAGAGGGGCTTCTCAACACCGGTGGAGGGCTTTCAATCTCTTCCCTTTCTTCTATTGGTTCCTCTTTGATAACAGGTGTGGGAGGTGGGCCCGAATCCGAATGTCCGTCTCCACCAGGAACTAAAGAACTGGAGGCAGGGGTCGAAATGCTGTTGTTGGCTGAGTTACTAAGAGGTGGAGGTCCTTTGGAAACATTTTGAGGCGAGAGTGATTGCGAGTTGGTATTGCTGCTATTGGGTGCGCTACTGTTGCTATTGCTGTTGGCCATGTTACTGCCACTGTTCCCATTGGAATGGTACGTTCCACTGAATGGAGGGTGGCTGTTCAAAGTGCCATGGAAAGGGGAGGGGCGACATCCAGGTGAACAGCTGGATGACACACCTGGCCCAGGAAGTGGCATGTTGGGTCCAGATGAGGAGCCAGGGGGAAAAGGTGAGAAGCCTCCCATTTGATTTGTGGATGGGCTGGGTAATGGGGAAAGGGGTGTTGGAGGAGTCTGGGTGGAGGACTGGTAGTGTGGGGGACGTACATTGGGTGCCATACCTGATGGGGATGGCTGGGTGTGGGAGGTTTGGGGTGTCGGTAGAGGAGGCGGTGGAGGGGGATAAGGAGCATTTGGAGGGTGTCCGTGATGGCTGGAAGAGGAGGAAGGAGAGAGCGCAGGAGGCTGATTTGGGCCTCCACGATTTTGGTACAGAGCAGACTCTCGCAGGTTTGAGTCTCTTTCTCTGTCTCTGGGCCCGGACTGGTAGTGGGGGTGAGGGTGATGGGTTCCTCCAGGCCCTGAATACTCTCGTCCCAGGTTTGGAGTCACCCCAGGGGGGCTGAGGTACTCTCGATTTGTGCCAGTGGAAGGAGGCGCCCCAGCAGGAAAGTCTTTTCCTCCAGTGGGAGGATACTCTCTGTGAAAGTGATCTGCTCCAGAGGAAGGGGGTTGTGCCTGGTCCATAGGAGGAGGAAAGTCTCGGCAAGATGAGTTTGGGGGATGTGGGTGGGGGTGTGGGGGCAGGGAGGAGTGGGAAGGGTGACTTGGGTTGTTTTGGGGTGATGCAGGTGGGTCTCGGTTCAGCATTGGGGTAGCAGGTAACCCGCTGGTTGAACTTTGGGGGGTTCCCTGGGGGATGGAGTTGTTGTTTGGGTTACTGTTGCCCACAACCTCTCTTGTCTGGCCCCCAAACTCACCCCATCTGCCTCCATCTTTCTCTCTGGGATGCCCCCCTCCAGTTCCGTTGGGGCCAAAGTCTCTGCTCTGGTTTTGGTTTGGCAATGGAAACTCCCTCCCTGCATCCCGTTCCCTTTCTCGCTCCCTGTCTCTGAAAGCTGGACCAAAGTCTCTTCTTTCAGAACCCAAGTTAGGTCCATCTCTCCCAGAACCTTGGAACTCCCGGTTCTGACCCACTGGCAAACCCCCAAACTCCCTGCCTTGGATGCTGTTAGACCCACTCATCCCACCACAAGCACTATTACTATTACCCCCACTACTATTGTTGCTGTTGTTGCCAATGGGAGCAGAGAACTCTCTGTTGATCTCCCTCCCCCCACACTCCCCCCTCACTCCCCTCTCCCTCTCTCCTGCAGCCCCCCTCTCTCTGTCCCCTCCCCCTCCAGCGTACCTGGGAAGGTACTCCCTGTGGGGGTGGGGGTGAGGATGGGGGAGGTAAGAGGGGTGGGAGGAGGAGTGGCGAGAGGATGGAGGGTTGTAAACAGAGGGAAGTTGCTGCTGCTGCACTGGGGGCTGGTGCTGTGGTTGGTGTGGGTGGTGGTTGCCAGGGTAACGGGTGTATCCCCAGCTCCCTTGGCAACCAGTTGCTGTGCCACCCTGCCAGCTGGTGGAGTTGTAGTGGTGAGGGTGGGTAGAGGGTTGGGTCTGAGGCTGGGACTGTGGCTGGGGGCCGGCCTGTGGCAACAGAGAAGGAGGAGTGGACTGGGCCTTGTCCAGGAGTTTGTCTGCCTTTTCTATTTTGTCTCTTTCTATCTTAACCTCAGCAGGCAGGTTTTGTCCCCCAAGCTCCAGGGGCTTCAGGGCAGGTGGAGGAGGAAGAGGAGGGGGTAAAGAGTGAGGAATGTTGGGGCTGTTATGTGAAAAATCTCCTCCCGAAACAGTTGTCTTTGTCACACACTGCGTGCTGGCTTTGGAATTCATTCTGCTGCCACTAAGTGCTCCGTCAATGCCCGTAGGTCCACCATACTCAACTTTACACATCAATTTGGAGTCCATGGAAAAATAAGACTTCCTCCCACTATTGCTGTCGTTTGATGAATCCCCTGCTCCACGGAGCGAGGGAGTCAGACCAGAGGAAGAGCATGGAGTGGAGGGGGGCTTAAGAGATGGACAGTCTTCAATTCGTGCATCCATCTCCCTCTTTTCTCCATCTCCACAGGACTCCTCCCCTCTCCCCTCTCGTAGCGCTCTCCTATCATCTCCTGCCCCTTTCCCCACTCCTCCCTCCTTGCCTTTCTCCCGTTCCCTCTCTCCTTGCTTTGGTGAGTCGGGGCCATCGGAATCAGAGTCCAGGCTACCCAAAGGGGAAGCTGAGAGACTTGGGGACGAGGAACGATTGTCCTGGTCTATATCCCGCCCACTGCTCAGACTACTGCTGCTATTGGCCAGGCTCCCTACAACTGAACTCCTACTGCCCTGGGATTGGCCATCTTCGAAATATAAAAAAAAGAGGGGGGGTTTTATATTTGTAGGATTAAAAGGAAAGAGGTAAAAATTAAAATTTTGTGAACGTGGCAATATTGTAAAAGCAAAGAATATAACTCTTACTACTTAGACAGTGCCTTTTGGATGATTTAGCCGAATCAAAGCTTTTTAATTAGTCTTTATATAACAGGTTAATGAAATGTAACACAAACCTGAACTTTCTGCCTCTTTGGAGGAGAAACAAGTTCCTCCCCCTCACTCTCTGATGAATCATGCCCTTGTGATCGGCGACTGAAGCGATTTCCAGCCAATTCCTCACCAGCACCTCTTTGCTAAAACAACACAAGACTTTTAATTCTGTAGTGATGCTTTTGAATCCCTAATAGGCCTATAACTGTTTTTAGAACAAAACCACACTTGCATGCACACACACACACATACAATGTCAAACACGAAACATCAAAGATTTCAAAGAACTACGTTGTAAAACACGCTATCGAACAATACTGACACTGCAAGGGTTATGTCTGTGGCAATCAGACTGATGACTCATGCACTGAAAGCACACGCAAACAAAATGTAATACACAGGACAGTTCTTTATTGCTCATAATGACTGTTATACAGTACTTGCATGCTCACACATAAACGTACGGCCAAAACAATGACGAGAGATAAAGATATAAAAGAGGTGTGCTCTAACCGTCTGTCTATCATTGCGTTCAGGGCGAGTGGGGCTGGGATGCGGGCGTCTGCCCCTTCTCTCCTCACTCGCCCCCCGCCGTCGCCCACTGCGCATGGGCATCTGCAGAACCCAAAGTCCAGAAAAGGAAGAAGATATGGATGGGAATGGTAAGCATTACATATTAAAACAATGTAGAGTTAAAGGAATAAAGAGATATACAGAGAGAAATATGTGATGATTATAATGAAAATTGAAGCCAAAAGAAAATCGTTCATTCAATTCAAGGTGGAATGTAGAAAGGACAACAAGTGGAGAATAAAAATGGGAGGGAGATGAAAAGAAGAACAGTCCATAATAGAGAGAAGGCCACAGAGAGGAGGGATACATTGATAAATTGTAAGCAAAGGAAAGAATCAAATATAAATGTGGAATCTCACAACCAAATAAGTGATTTACATCTTAGACATCCTGGTTGTTTTGAAATACTATCACATACTGAACTAATTATCATGTAGCCACACTCCCAAATGTACTACACTTACAGTACAAGAAATAGGCAGGTATACAATCCCTGGCCTCATTGTAAAAAATATACAGTACATAGGCCTTGTTCATACCGATTCTTTGTGTGTCCGTGTTTTCATTATTTCTTCTTTAAAACGCTCATTTTAAAACGCAAGCCATTGCAGGGACTGAACTGGTTCCTGTTGCTTACTGACTGGGCTGTGTGTTACACCATGAGAGCAACCAAAACCTGTAAAGAAGCATAAACAAAGAAGGCATTATTCAGTTTTTATCGGCATGGAAATCCTACAAAGAATTCAATGTTTTTACTAAAGAACATTTAGTAAGGATACAGTGATAAGCAATATCGTTTGGTATCTGCACCTAGTGTGGAGCTCAAGAATTTTTCACATTATGAAAACATCTGAGTTTAAAACTGCAAAAGCACTGTTGCAACATTCAAATTCCCAGCATGCTTCACACTGTATTGGCACAACTGCTTTTCGCTGCGCTCCAAACAGTTTCCGCTCAGCCTTCAGTCTTCACCACAGCAGCATAAAATCCACAGTCACAATTGGTTAACCCACTCACACTAACAGAATGCACTTGTCTGGGTATTGTATAATTGGGTGCTTTAACATTAAAACAACAGATAATAAGAGCGGAGCAGAAAAAGTGCTGATTGGTAGACTGCATTTTGGAAAGCAGCTTGCAGAAGACTCAATATCTTAAGCATATGAGAACCCCCCCCTTTCCTTCCACCTTCACCACAACAGCCAAAACCCACAGCCACTTGTGGTTAACTTGACCTGGTTATGGCCGGCAAAATCACATTCTTATTTATTTATCCAGCCAGCCATTAGGGAAATGCACAATGTCAAGATTCTTTATCTATTTGGCTGTGCCTGACAACGTAGGTGGACTACTTTGCAAGGGCTCGCCTAATCCATTCATTCATGTACCACTATGATGAAAAAATGGCTCATGTATTTTCAATGAGGATATAAATAGTCCACACCATTGGATGTAAAAAAGATATATTTGGCTGAACAGTTAGCAGAGCCATTGTACACACTGCTATGCAGCCTGTTTATGTGTGTGTGTGTGTGTGTGTGTGTGTGTGTGTGTGTGTGTGTGTGTGTGTGTGTGTGTGTGATTCCTATAAATCCTGTACCAGCTCCACTACACATTTATTATTAGTGCATGCTGCAGTGACTGATCCAATCAGAATAAAATCTTAACCGTTACAATCATTGTTCACACTTCATATGCATAATAGAAAAAACACATGGCACATGTATGTATAAGCATGCAGTGTATGTATAGTCAGCCTAATTAACATGAGTTCACCACACAGAAAACATTCAGTGCCTAGTGGGTAACTGTACATAATGCATCTCAGTTACAGGTGGCAGCTACTGGCCTGGTCTGTGGTCCAATGGCAGGTCCATGGCCATGGTCAGTAAACAACTATGACTCAAACACACATCACTAACATACACCAGCATTAACACTTGTCCCCTTGCACGCTCATGCTTGAGCACACAGCAAACAGCACATGCATTATCAACAATTTGACCACTGCATGTGATGCAAAGCAGCAGCATGCAGTTGCTCTGCTTACATCACCAGCGGGCGAGCACTGCAACGACTCTTTCTTCTTTCTCCCTGCGAATGTTATTGATACACATGCAGAGGCCGGCCAAAGCTGCTCTACCGCCTGCCTCTCATACTACCAAGGCGGAACACAGTCCACCTACGACGGGGAGAGTCGTGTTCAGCAGCACATACATGTTCACAATCAGAATGGATGCCTGTGCAGGGCTGTTTCTAGACGCTGCACATCCTAAAAGAAAGAGGATATGGAATGGCGAATCATGGCATTTCGCACCGGCTCTCCCTTCCCCTTTCCTCGCTGGAATGTGGGTGCGCGTCGTGCACTCTATTAACATTAATTCGCCGGGACATAATTTAGCCATAACGCAGGAGCATGATGGTAATTAAAGCACAAAGGAAAAAAAAATGGGAGGGAGAGGACAAACGTGGCCAGCAGGAATAGCTCCAAATACACAGTATACGCATCCATTTTTTCCTTTTACTTACCTATAATATCCAGCGATGCGTGCTCTCACTCTCCCTTTCTCTCTCTGTTTTGTCGTTTTATGTTGCACGCTGACACGCACACCTCAGAGCCCAGGCGTCTGTCAACAGAGGCTTGTGCTGGCTCATATTGCAACGGGCTCCGATAATAATAATGCAGAAGAAATCTATTTCTATTCGTTGCAGGAAAAAAAAACAGGGGTGCCAACTGAAGACTACAAATTGATGCGTACCCTTGCCTCTTCCCCACCCCCTTTTTCTTTTTTTTTTTGCCCCCCCCCCTCTCCCACCCTACCTACTCCCCCCTTCCTCTAAGACGACTTGCACTTTTTTTTATATCCCCTCTCCGGTCTTACAGTCACAATTTTTAGCGGAGGGGTGAGCCAGAGAGAGGGATGCACGTCGGGTGAGAGAAAGGGAGAGGAGAGGGCGTGATTTGCATGAGGAGAGAGGGGGAGGATAAAGGAGGAGGGGGAGGAGGAGGAGGGAGTAGCGAGGCAGGGAGAAGGAGGAAGAGAGGCGCAGAGAGAGGGCCAAAACTCTGAAGAGGGAGGGGATCAAGAGGGAGGGTCTCTCTCTGTCTCTGTTGCCTAGTCCCTCCAGAGTCACCTTTACTGTATGGAGAAGCTCTGCTTTCACACCGAACAACTAGCTGTTCGGCTTTATCTCGTGATGAAGAAATGTCCAATAGGTCTTTGTTCCTACAGGCCTCACTTATTTTAACGCCAAACAAGCTGAAAGGTGGACTAACTAAAGAGAACATAGGCTACACATCTAATTGTGTGAACATTTTTAATGACAATCTCTGCGACTTAACAAAGAAAGCTCCAAACTCGTTTTAAATAATTAAACAATTAAGACATTAACAAACTAAATCGTCTCCTCTTGTGTGTTATGTGTCTGTCCAGCAGCTCCCTGTCTGTCTGTCCGTCCGTCTGTCTGTCTGTCTTTCTGTCTGGGGGGAAGCTTGCAGCGGTGTGTCCAGTCAAGCGGCTCTGCAGACCTCCTCCTCCTCCCCTCTCCTCCCCTCCGCTCCGCTGCTGTCGTTCTCTCCCTCTCTCCCCTTCACGCAGCCCCCTGTCCCGTCTCCTATTGTGTGGTCACCATGGAAACCGGGCCGGAGACTGTACCCGTTGCGCATGCGCGGCTCCAGCCTTCCTTCATCATCATCACCAGCAGCCCGGCACGACCCGACATGCAGGAACCGAAGCCTCGTCGCGCTCGCGCTCCCTCTGCTGCTCAGTTCAGCGTGAGCACCTGCTAATTAATGTGCAGCCGTGCGCCGTTACAACGTAGCGACAGCTGATGCGTTGTTATCATGGGCAGGTGTGAGCTCGAGTTAAAAAAAAAAAAATGTACGTTGATTTGTATAGGGACAAGTATGTTGCATAGACCTATGCCACACACCACAGCATTTGTAGCCGAAGCTAATTTGCAATGCACGTCCCTGGATGGACCCTTTTTTAAATACAATAACTCAACCCTTACATAAAAGACAGAAGAGAACACAAACTCGTCAATAGATACATACCTTCAAATGCAAAAACTCACAAGGAAATACAGACAAAACAATACAAAACACAGACTGATACAATAAATCACATATCAGGCTATGATTATGAAGTCACAACATTTTTAATTATATTACAACTTAATGTAACCGATTAATATACAACGGCATCGGATATATTAGATTAGAATATAGGCACTTTTTAAAATGTGTATTTATGGGCCTATACTATTATTAAAATCATTATATTTGATGATACATATCTCATATCATATTGCACTTGTCGTCCTGCAGATGTAGAAGTAGGCTATAGGTGGCCATTAATTATTGCTTTCAGTTCCTTCAGTTGGCATCATGCAGGAAAAAAAATCCTTCTACTGTAAATTTTCTGCAGAAATTCAGACGATTCCCCCTTGAGTTCCTGCAAGGTTTATGCTGAATTCCTGTATGGTTCCTTCGAAATTCCTAAATTATTCCTTCATATTGTATCAGCAGGAATGACCTTTACTTTTTTGCAGCATTCCTGTACGACTTTTTTGTAAGCAGTGTTCATCACCTGCTGTGATGTCAATATTTAATGTGGCCGGAAATGGGACATTGTATGTTGTATGTTTCTTCTTTCCAGAGAACAGTACAGAGATGGTTTTTAGCCATATTCGATTCAGTGATTATTTACCTTTTAAGCAATAGAAGAAATAAATAACGAAGAAAAGCCTTCCCTTTAAACAAATACACAGAGATCTTTGGTTCGAGTTAATATGTATCCATTTCTTTATTAAGGATAACCTAATAGACAGACAAAGTGACAGATACAATTTTGTAGCAAGCTGCTGAGAGTTCACATCAGAAACGACATGAAGAACAGGAGGGAGAGGAAACTGCAGGGCACAAAAGATCAAATCACTTCTGCAACGAGTCAAAAGGAGACAGTCAAAGGGTTCAGGAAAGAATGAGAAACTAACAAGTGCATCAGGCGAAGTGTTCGTCTGCTGTGGGGTGAAACACTGATCTTTTCCTCCAGGCTTTGTTCAGGATTACGCTGCAATCGGCTGTAGTCAATTAAGTCAATCACTGAAGCACCTGGTCAATATACTGTAGCTACAGTTCATTATCTGTGCATTATTATTTGAAAACTAATTAGGCTTAATGCGTTTAAGTTAGTGTGGTTAGAGCTTTGCTGAAACAGGTGTCATGATGTCAGTACTATGTGCCCGTCAGGGAAATATAACATGATTTGTATGTTTGCGTGCTTGTGTGCCACTGCTTATGGCACTGGCACTCAAAGGGCACTGGGGTTGCGAAAGTTATGCCCAGCAAAGCGAGCCTGGTCACCCAACTCTTCCTCAATCCTGAGAAGAGGAAGAGGAGGTGAGGAAGAAAATAGAGAGAAATGTAGAGCAGGCAGATGAATGGGAAAGAGGACAACAGCAGATGAAACAAAGAGGGAAAGGAGAAATATAAAAGTGGCATTTTTTTTTATGTATTTCTATACGTACTGTACATACATATCCAAATCAAGCTATGGACACCCACCTCATGAGCTGATTGTATTTGGCCAGACGTTCTGATCGACAGGGAGCTCCAGTCTTGATCTTGAAGTAGACATAAATACCAAGTGTCACAGAGAGTTAAAGGTGCAGCTACATTATTACTAACCCTTGAAATTTGGTCAGCAAGCAACACTTATTTTCACGATCAAAGTGATCTTTCGATTGCTTTTTTTTGTGATAAATCACATCTGTAAAAGGTCAAAAATAATGGCAACTACTCCAAAAGTATTCACATTTCACAGAGAAACAGGCTTCTGTAATATTAGCATTTTGAAGCTTTAGTCAGCTAATCTTAGAATGTTTTTCTTGAGATCCAATTGACGAAAGTGAGTTTTTGGTGTTCTGTGAACTGACTTATTAACTTATTATTCCACAACTTCAATCATTTCAATTAGTATTATTATTAAATAGTCATTATTTAGTAATATAGCTTATATTGCTAAAATTGCAATGCTCACACCTTTCTGCTTCTGATTATTTGACTTATGTATCTCATACTTAAGCTACTATTGTACTGTTGCACAAGCGCAAGTATTATTGTTGTTTTGTATTGTCTTATTAACTGTGACGAAAGGGACAACTAATGTAATGCAATGAAACAAATGTAGAATTCTATTACTAACTAAATTGGGAAAGGAAGAACGGACAGCACTTCCCATTGTGTTGTGTGTGTGTGTGTGTGTTGTGTGTGTCTGTCTAACCTGTCCAGTGCAGAGACCAACCACCAGGTCAGCTATAAAAGTGTCCTCTGTTTCTCCTGAGCGGTGGCTCACCATTACACCCCAGCCGTTCTCCTGGGCTAGCTTACACCTGAGAGGCAGGGGCAGTATAAATAAATATATAAATATGATGCATGCATGTGTGCCTATGTCAATGCATCAAATACACACAAACTCACGCCTTGATGGCCTCTGTAACAGAGCCAATCTGGTTGACTTTAAGCAGCAGGCAGTTGCAGGCCTTGTCCTCCACGGCTCGTTGTATCCTGCGTGGGTTAGTGACTGTCAGATCGTCTCCGACCACCTGCACAAATTATGCAACTAAGTTACAGACAGATTAAGGTGAATTTTGTTGCTCACAGTAAAAGTATTGGGTCTACTCAACCCAGGAAGTTTGTTGTCAACCTACGTAGGCTACTTAGACTTACATTCTATTCCACTGACATCACATAAACCAATAATATTAAATAGGAACTTCACGGATTTCACAAAGAAAGATCAGCCTGCATTATAAACGCGGGACAAGGAGAGTCAATAAAATACGCTATTAAGTTTCATTATGGACATGGTCGAATCCAACATTTAGCATCCATACTTGCAACTAAAAATTTGCAGCATCAATTTTGATAATTTTCATGGTTGGAAGTGCTTTACTCAACTGCTGGAGTACCCCTTAAAGGATCTGACTAATTCACTTCTAGATAACATAAGGAAAAAGTGTACCTGGATGCCCACTGAGGCTGTGAACTGGGACCAAGCCGGCCAGTCGTCCTGGTCAAAAGGATCTTCAATAGACACCACTAAAAGAAAAGAGAGCTCATTTTTCTGCATAAGTCTAGTCTCGCTTTGCCAGACCTTCCTCCACCGCGGCGCTGCGGAGGAGGGTGTGGCTAGTCCACACAACATTCCGGGATGGGAGAAAAATGTGCTTTGGTTTATTGGTATTTCTTTAAATCATTCACAATCGCCTTGGGCGGTGCCGCGGCAAAATAGCTTCTGGAAGGAACTTGTTTTGGTGGAACGTAAATGTTCAAAAGTTGTTTTAGTCGTGCAACAGAAAACTCAGATTGGACAGATAGTCTAGCTAGCTGTCTTGATTTACCCTGCAGAGATCTGAGAAAAGGTGAACCATAGTCCTCATAAATCGACCGGAGTTTAAAATGCCAACATAAAGGAAGCCCAAGGCAACGGATATCCGGCCTAAATGAATGCAATCCAGCGGAATTTCCGTCGGCAATGGAGCAATCCTGGAAGTGGATACAGACTAGCATAAGTCTAATATTATAACCTTTGAGAACAACTCATTTTTTTCCATTACTCACCTACAAGTCAATAGGACTGGAGCACCAGTGGCATAGACAATAAAGGTTCTAATGGGACAAATGTCGTTAACTGCACTCACATTACACACTGATACCCACACAAGCAGGAAGCACACCACTGACAGGGTAAAAAGCCACATCAGAGTAGGTCCCTCCTTGCCAAATGTGCACAGTAGCGCATAATTAAAACCCCTTTAACAGGCCCGAGTGTCGGGAGGAGAGACCGAGCTGTGGAGACATCCAGCTCTCTTGTTCTCTTAGCTTCTCTTTCTAAAAAGGTGATGAAAGAAATATGGCAGTTGTAGATATAATATAAAAAAAATTGCCTGGTGTGTCCTTTAAATGCCTTGGTTCAATCAGTTAAAACTGATGCTGAGACATGTGCCTGCAGGCTCAGTGATCTGTGGAAGTACATTTCCCTTATTTTAAAGTTCCATGATAAGTTGTCCACATCATGTTCTCTATGCAACTATAACATCTGTAAGAGAAGAATTACTCAGGACTGAAATCCGACACACTCACACATATCAGAATACACACCTGGGTAGTTGTTAATGAAGCCCTGGTAGATACTCGCCAGCTCCTCACCACTGATGTTGCGGGCAGCATTGGGTGGAGACTTAAAGTCCAGGTCGTACTTGCCCTCGATGAAAAACTCTGAAGCAGCAACATCCATCCCTATCACCACTTTGTCTGTGAAGCCCGCTTTCTCTATGGCAGTCTTAATCAGCTCCAGGGCTGACAGACAGAAACAACAAGATGAAACATCACAGGAAATTAAGGGCAGGAGAAGGGAATGTTTTGCATGAGGTTATATGTGGAATATGTGGTTGTTCTTACCTTCACTGTTCTCTTGTATATTTGGGGCAAACCCTCCCTCATCTCCCACATTTGTAGCATCCTGACCGTACTTCTCCTTGATGACACCTCTCAGTGTCTGGTAGAGCTCCGCCCCCACACGCAGAGCATCACGGAAAGACTCCGCCCCTACAGGAAGTACCATGAATTCCTGCATAGCCAGTCTGTTACCAGCATGCGAGCCCCCATTGATCACGTTAAAAGCCTGAGTGAGGAACAGATAAGGGAGATGAGACTGTATTTTATGTTTGGAAGAATTACATTTTTGCACAATAATACAGGACTCACAGGAACTGGGAGGACCAACTCTCCGTTTCCTGCCAGATCAGCAATGTGGCGGTACAAGGGGACACCTTTCTCTGCTGCGCCAGCTTTGCATATGGCCAGTGATATTCCAAGAATAGCATTGGCCCCAAACTTAGCTGGGAGAAACACAGAAGCAATCACACAACAGACGGATGCAGGCAGTGACCACTGGTGCGGAAACATGTAATTACACATATATGCCATCACCCCACACGAGATGTGAACGAGCCTTACATTTGTTCTCAGTGCCATCCATTTCAATCATCGTGTTGTCCAGTTTCTCCTGCTCCAACACATTGATTCCCTGAAAGAGAAACAATATGTCAAAGATCTTCATTCATCACTGTATCATTCAGCCATTTTTTACTTTAAATTGATCAGATTCTGCACTGATGCTCACAGACTGGATGAGGGCAGGTCCAAGAGTGTCATTGATGTGACTAACAGCTTTGGTTACACCTTAGACAGAATAACAGGAGGAGATATGTATTTCACATTTATGTAACAAAACCACGTAATAAAATGCTCAAAGCAAAAGCAGAGACACCGGCAAAGACAGAAGCACAGAGGATTCATCTCATTACAAGTGTTCACCTTTGCCCTTGTAGCGAGTCTTGTCTCCATCTCGGAGCTCCAGAGCCTCGTAGATGCCGGTGGATGCACCACTGGGCACAGCAGCCCTAAACACACCTGGAATGGAGAAAATATGGTGGGTGGGTGGAGAGAAAGGTGCATGTATGGGAGTGGAAGGTTGAGGAGGGGTGAGAAAAGGTCAAATGAAGCTCGTGCGAACCAAACGTGATGAGTTTTCAAGATTTAGAGATTAGACAAGGTACACTGTCAAGTCCATTATCAGACAATAACACGACTGACAGTACAAAAACAGAATATAAATAATCGTTGAATGGAATGAATTTATTGTTTAACCTTTGCCAGTGTACAGATCTACTTCCACAGTGGGGTTTCCCCTGGAGTCCAGGATCTCCCTGGCAACAATATTCACAATAGACATCCTGCAAAAAGAAAAAAAGAAATGCTTTATTTAACAATTTGTACATTACATTGCATCTCTCATACACCAAACCATACAATCATTCCATCTTATTTTGCTTAAAAAAAAAAAAGGATGAGGGAGAGAATCAATGTACAGAGACAGATGCGTATGAAAATAGGAAATAGCAAACGTCAAAAACGCTTTCATTACAGCTAACGGCCTCAATTTTACATTAGTCACAATGACTTCACACTCTCTTCCTCTTCCTCACAAGCACATATACATTGTGATGATAGTGACGCAGCCTTAGGGATGGAAAGCTGTGGAAAAGATGCTCCCTAGGAAGATGCTGGCACACACACACATACACAGAGAAGGAAACATAAATCAAAAGCTCAAAATGCATACCTATTTATGAATCTACTGTCAACCTGTTCCAGACCACAAGCCAGTTCAATTTCTGCACTGTTTCAGTCAGTGACTGAGAATATGGACCAATGGAGAGATGAGACGGTGAGAAAACACAGAACAGGAGGAGATGGGGTGGAGGAAGAGGAGGAGGAGGTTTAGAGGGATGGAGGGAATTAAGAAATAGATCAATCTTTTTAAGCATTACCTGCAAAGTGTTTGAAGCCTGCTGGAGAAAGTGAGCGGATGTGGGCGAATGAGAGGGAGAGACAGAGGGAAGGGGAGGTGGGAGAAGGGGCGAAAATTTATGACACACGGGGGGGGAGGGGAGCATGTGAGTCATTGGTAGATGCAGAGGGGAGGGCAGCGAATGAAACTGGGAGAGGAGAAAAAGAGGGATCAAGTAAAATAGCAGGGTTACATGCATTTGCATGCGTTTTAGTGAAGCTTCAGGGAAATAGAATGAGGAAAATATGTGCCGATTTGTAACGTAGAGTCCAATTTCATAATTGGACTCTACATTGTCTTACTGACTTCCTAAAAAGTCCTTCCATTTGATTGGCACTGCTTGCAGAGTTTACCTCTGCTCATCAGCTAACAAACTGCAGTAGCACATGTGCAAATACTGTCCCAGTAAACTGCTAACATGAACATTTAATTTGTAGTTTCTGTTCTCCTGCAAAGAAATGTCATAAAAAAAGGTTTCCTGGAAAAATGAAAACAAACATCTGTATACTTCAGATGTGGATGACAGGTAGAAAACATCAGAACAAAGAAACAACGAGGAGGATACATCTAAGCAAAGACGGATGCGCAAAATGAGCTGCCTTGTCGGAGAACTTCAGAGATCTAATGACGGGGATAAAAGGAGACAGGAAGAAAGGTAGACAGGTGACGAGAGCATCGCATGCTGGAGGGAGGACATGCATATAAAAATAGTCGTGGATGTAATTAAAGATACAGCGAGCACAGGAGGAGGCAGGCAGGGTGCCTACTATGGGAGAGATTTATCAAAACAGAAGGTTTTCATTGGCTGCTCCAGTTTGTGTGCTCCATCTGGATGTCACATGAGCTGCAGACATAGTGGCACAGGGAAGAGGGAGCACACAGATACATGCACATGCAGTGGGGAAAGCAACACACAGCTGAACTACAGCAGCAGAATTAGAGATTTAGACTCTACAGCTGCCGAGAACCTGAACACAATTTCACAAAAAGAACCCTGGATTAAAGATTTAGTTGCATGTAGACATCGGTTTGAAGCTGTACGACAAGTTGTGCGATTCAGTTTTTAAAAAACAGTCCATAATTTATTATTTAAGACATGCAAACACAACAACAGAGACACATTTTGTAATTATCTAACAATGTTTAATGAACTTTTATTTAGTTAGATTAATTAGTTAACAGTATACAATTCAATTCACTGACACACTAGTGTCTTCACAAACATAAAATGGACTGTACAGCAGATGTACTGTATACTGTTGCACTTAAGTGCAGTGGGCAAAAACACAAGTCAAGTTGTCAAGTTTTGAGAATGAGTATATATAAAGTGAGTGTAGTTATACCCATGTTTGCACAAGGGTGCGTGATGTGTATGCGTGTGTGTTGAGTGTAACAGTGGAGAAGAACTGTTAATGTAACTACCAAGCGTGTATGGTTTTGTTTGTGTGTGTGTGTGTGTGTGTGTGTGTGTGTGTGTGTGTGTGTGTGTGTGTGTATATGTGTTGTTCATGGATAGACAGTCCAGTCATATCAAACATTTACGACGGGCAGTTGTGAAGATCATCAACTTCCGTCTTCAGCGTGGTTCACAGCATCGGGGAAATCCTCCCTCAACTCCTTTTGTCTGGTCGCCCAAGTGTGACACCTGCAGGGACAGTCAACAGAGGCCACAGTGTTTATTACGATAAATTATAGAGCGAAAAGGCAGATGGAATCAACAGAGCTTTCATTTATCAATTGAGGATTTTAACACAACATGATGCCATGGTTGTCAATCCAAAATAATGATCCTCGATCGCACTGAGAGACATGTCTAACAACAGCCAATTTAGAAGTTTGGTAATTGAAGTCAGCTTGTTAAAAAAAAATTCTGACATTATTAAAAATGTAGGAACAAATTCTTCACAGTGGGACTGCTGTTAGGAAACATTTCTCCTCTTTTATTTACATTGTAGCACTAGGGCTGGGAAATATATGGAGTTTTAACCTTATATCGATATATTTTCAAACGAGATTTGAGATTAGACAATAAAGTTTTATATCGATATGGTTTAATATTGCGTTACATGAACCATTTCTCCTGTAAAGCCGTGCCTGTGTTTGGATCTCTCTGCGCAGCCCCGCCTCCATTCACTCACAAACTCACACACGGCTCCCCTGCAACATGGAGAGACACACAGCGCCACAGGTCCAAACTGCTGACATTTGTCTACAGTTTTAATTGTTATTAACACAGCTGTATATTAAGTATGAGAGGGAAACCTGTATTTGTACCAGTGTTTCCGCTGGTAACTCTCTGTCATTGCGGCCGCCACGGCGAAAAACCCAGAAGTTATTGAATGCAACTAACTTCAGTTCGTTGAGTAATAGCGTGTGAGACGGAGCCTGCTTGACCTGGGCAAAGAGATGTGACCCATGGCCAGAATATCATAGTTCATAAAAACGCAGCGCAGTAACGATACAGACATTTCATAGCCTACACAAGATGTGTGTAACGCCACTGACCCGCCAGAGCACATTCGACCCGTGCTGGACCCGTTCATAATGGGTCAGCCGTCACTCGGTGAGTAGAGAATCCAGTCTGCAGTGTAGTTCAGACACTTCACTGATAAACCAGAGAATTGCACTGTAACAATCGGCTTCATGATTTTTTGTACAACATACACATTTTTGTACCAATACGCTTCAGCCATCGCACTGTCCCTCCCTCCCTCGGTCTGTCTGTTTTTTAAAGACATTTTCGACCTTTATTTTGATAGGATATGCAGCAAAGGGCCACAGGTCTGAGTCGAACCCGGGCCCGCTGCGTCGAGGAGTAAACCTCTATATATAGGCGCCCGCTCTACCAACTGAAAAAAACAAGCGAAGGAGCTTTCTCAGAGATTTTTAAATATAGCCTAGGCTATTTATTTCAGATAATTTTCATTTACATGTGTTGCAGCTGTATATTTTCAAACTGGGTAGGAAACCCTGTCTTTACACTTTATTTTGATCACAAATTTTAATAAAAGTGATTGTGGAAAAGCGGCTTTGACTTAAAACTGAACATTTAGCCGACTTTGTAAAAAATACAGAGATATAGATTGTGTATCGCCATTCAGCCGAAAAATACAGATATGATTTTTAGTCCATATTGCCCAGCCCTACGTAGTGCTACTCTTAAACAGACATCACAGTCTGACAGTCTCAAAATTGATATTTCTCAGTGTGATACAGTTCATTAGACCCATCTCACAGTGTAACATGCAATGAATATTATTATTATATTATTGTACAGTGTATAGGAGCTTCAAACTGCAAATGTGTACTATAGCGTACCAGAATACATTTTAAAAGTGTTGGCTGCCCTGTCTGGTCTCTGGTCCTATCTGTTTGGCGACACCTGGTAGCTGCTTGACGTCCTCCTGGATCATATTCGTCACGTTTACAATCAATCTATAATTTTTTTCATCCTGATTGTCCATACTGTAATTTTACATTGGTCTATTCTGTACACACAACATCTAGGGCCCTATTTTAACGATCTAAGCGAACGGCGTAAAGTGCCTGGTGCAGGTTCTTGTAGGGCGTGTACAAATCACAGTGTCATCTCCCATTCCCTTAAAAAGCCAGGCGCGTTTGTACCTTGGCGCATTGCTACTATGATTGCGGATTTGCACCGTAATATTTGTATTTGTAATCTTTTGCATGTTTGTCCGATGCTGCGCGTCCCTGAGTGTGTGTAACAAGCATAGTGTGCGCGCGCTGTGCATAAGCCTAGGCGCATTTTACTAATGCGCTGTTAAAATAACAGTGAAATGCTGCACTATTGACTTTAGACCAGGTTTTTGTTGGTCAATGGCACGATCACTTCCCACTGCCTAAAGACAGCAATACGCCAAGAATTCACTTGAACACACCTCCCTGTAAGATCAGCATGCCCATGGGCGCACTGATGGGCACATTTGCTATTTAAACGACGTGGGCGCTGGATGGGAAATTGACAACTGCGTCGTTCTTAAACTAGCAAAACTAAAAACTCTTAAACTAGCAAAGACACTTGAGTTGGGCTTTGCGCTGCTGAGTGTGCTAGATAGGGCCCTTACTATTGCACGTCTGTCCGTCATGGAAGAGGGATCCCTCCTTTGCTCTTCCTGAGATTTTCATTTTTCCCGTATAAGTTTTTTTTCTTATCTGAATCGAGGGTCCAAAGACAGAGGACTCCTTGAGGAAAAATTTTGATTTGTGATATTGGGCTGTATAAATCGAACCGACTTGACTTATTTGACTTTTATTGCACCGTATCTGGACAAAGTGTTGTCTGCTTCCATCGACTCTCTGCAGCTCTTTGTTCTCGTGATGAACTGTGTTCAGGGTGTTTTTCTAACTAAAAACAAAACAAAACCATGAAAAAACATAATATGTTCGCCAGAAAATATATATTTTCAATCATGAACATAAGACATATTTTTGCATGGAATCCCTTAAATTAGCTTATTAAGGAATTGTGACCAAGATATGTATTGAGCAGGACATTTTACAGTAAAAAAAAAAAAAAAAAGTGCTCAAAATGTAATGTTAATATTTAAAAAAAAGAATTCTTGTTGTTTTTCAGCAGGCATATACACCAAAACAAATATACATGTTATTAGCCAAAGTTGGCAGACAATAGCCAAACAAATGTATTGGTATTTTCAGCAACTTCAGCGAAATTAGAGCCAAATTCCTCACCAAACCCATCAGGTCGGGCTGGACTTGACTGATCCAGGCCTGAGAATCAAGGTTGTAAATACTCACTCTTACCTCTCACCAGTCGTAACGTGGACGGGTGTGGGGTTGACGGTGTCTGGGGGACTCGTGCCGATGGCCTGGGGGGCTTGTCGAGCTGGGAGGGGCAGTGAGGGCCAGCTGCTGACCGCCTCCCCGTCGATCTCGGCCGTAGTCCAGCGCCCGGGCAGTCGGGGGAACGTATCTTCCTGCCTCCCTCCTCCACTCCTCATCAAACGCTGCAGCATCAGCTAGTGGGAACGGAGGGCAGGTTTTTAGGCGACACAAATAACATGTCTCATGTCACTGCAGCATGATCTGCGTCACAGGTAATCTCACAATATTACTTTTGTTTCTTGTTAAGCCAGACATTTCATTATATTCAAAGTGATATTCAAAGTTTACCAGAGAATAGTGGATCCCCCATCATAAACAGTCATTATCTTTCTGGCCCAATGACTCACTCTCATCAAGGTTGATGAAGTCTTGTCGTTCCTCGCGGTCTCCAGTGCGGCGATTTCGTGAACGCTCCATTACGTGTCCACGTTCCCCGATGTGGTGGCCGATGGCAAGACGCTCAAGGCCGCTCTCGCTGTCCCTCATTGACTGTCGCGTCTCGCGGATCTGAGGTGAAAAGAGACAACTCGGTTGCCCTCTGAATGAACTCAAGACTGAAATGTTCATATGACAACTATGATGTTTATACTGTACACAAGATCAAGTTATTGTCACTACAATTACAGTTACTTTGCTAATGAGGCTAGAAGGCCGCAGTCATGCCTGGACTAACAAAGCATGGCAAGGCCACATGTCCAGTGAGGCTTAGGTCTCAGTAATGAGGTCTTGTTTGGCACTAATCGACACGCCCTACGTGTAGTGTAAGCATTTCAACAACTGTTAACAAGTTATTCTAACCCCTCCAGGGCCTGTTCTCGTTGCACTGGTCTGCTGATAAACTTCAGGAGGCCCCGAGTCTGAAGAGGAGTACGAGATCACTGTTGAAGAGGAAAACGTCTGACAGTTCGGTGAACCGGACATTCTTTCCTACAAGAAGAAATTAATAAAATGTAAATAGAAGGTGAGATGGAGTACTGTGCAGACACAGGTTTCATTCATTACAGTAGTTACTTCATGTTCAAATTGGTTGACATAACTACTCACCACGTTTCCCATCATTTCTCCCATCATGCCAAACATATCCATGAACCCTCCACCCTGCAAAAATAAATAAAAGGAGGTATTTTAAATATCTTTTCTAAAAAAATAAAAAATAAAATAAAAAACACCTCTGAAACAGCATTCATTGTCTGTTCAGTGCAACTAGGGTCATCCTTTGAGCCCCACAACCTTATTTTCAGAGCAAGAAGATGCATGAAAAGCTTTTTTTGTGGCAAAGAAACACTTCCTTCTTTTGTCCAGTGATCACTGGTAATTCTGTTAATGAGGTGAAAAAAGATTAGCACAGATTCAAGTACATATTGCATAAAGGGGTGACACCGAATAGTTGACTATTCCAACTAAGGTGCTTGATTCGACTTCCAATCTCAAGAGTTGAATCATGACAGTGACGGAAAACGTGGTTACGAAACAAAGGATCATTCCATTTGAGCTGTATTTTACATATAATAGCTTGGTTTCTTGGAGACAACAAGCAATTCTATGTAGAAAGACATTTTCTCCCAATAAATCATGTATTATAACCTATTTTGGAATACATTTAATAACATTTAATAAGTAACTTTTGAGCACACTGTCAAGTCACTTGATAGTACCTGTCTAATCTTAAACATTACATTAAACGGGCGCCCGGATAGCTCAGTTGGTAGAGCAGGCGCCCATATATAGAGGTTTACTCCTCGACGCAGCAGGCCCAGGTTCGACTCTGACCTGCGGCCCTTTACTGCATGTCTTTCCCCGCTCTCTTGCCTTTCATTTCTTCAGCTGTCCTGGCAAAATTAAGGCCTAAAATGCCCAAAAAATAATCTTAAAAAAAACCCATTACATTAAACATGTAAATTGTATTCTTGAAGGTATTGAAGGAGGTTTCGGAGCAGCTACTCACCATTCCCATCATGCCAAAGGGGGTCAGTGCACCAGTCTGGAAGAAAATTTGCATGTTAAAATAAAAAAAAAACTTAACAAATACAACAGATAAACTAAAGTGGATGTCAAACACATGAAACACACAAAACGCATAAATCAACAGTCCACCAACATGTCGGACAGTTACCTGTCTGCGTGGTGCACGGGGTGGTTGTATCTGGGGGGCGAGTGCAAAGGGATCCATGCCAAATGGTCCAAACATAAGCCTCATCTGCTGCCTGTGAGCAGCAAATGGATCCCTAGGAGAAATCACAGATTACACTGAAACTTTTTGACTTCTCATTCATGGCCAAAACTTCAGATTTGTATCAGCCCCAGTATAAATTTTTCAAACAATACTAAAGCCTACATATCACTTTTAACAGTTTGGTGTGAACCTCCTCTTGCTAAGAACCCAGTTTCCCTAAGATTTAATGAGCCTAGCAATTAATGAGTTATGAACTCTATCAAGTCTTGTTTTTAATTTTGATCATCTATTTATTTTCTTTCAACTAATCCATTAATAATAGTCTATAAAAGATGCCCAGAAAAACAAGTTCTAAACGGATAAAAAACAGCAAATTGTCACATTTAAGAGGAACCAGTGAATGTCTTACACGATTAATAGATTGTCCAGGGTTCATACGCATTTTAACCAATACTTTTCGGCAACTTTCCATGACTATGTATTCCTGAAAATCTCAGTCGACATTACACAATAACAATACAAATCTGTGTTAAAGTTTACACTTAGAGGTTTAACAATAAAATGAATGGCAATTTATGTGGTTCATAGTGGAATTCGTAATATCGCGCCCCAAATAGAACGTTAAGGTATAGATGACATGAAATACATTTTTTATCAAATACATTTTTTCATTAATCGCGTATTATTATGCTGTGTTAATAACAATTCCATGATATTTCCAAAACTTTCTGGGTCTTTTTATTTTTCCAAAACCTTGCCAGGTCTGGAATTTGCATTTTTCAAATTCCATAACTTTTCCAGGTTTTTTCAAAAAGTATGAACCCTGATTGTCAACATTGTTGCAGATACATTTTCTGTCAGTTAACTCATCAATTAAGGTTAAACTCAAATCAAGTTGTCATAAATGTGTGTATGCATTTCTACTTTGGTTTTATTTTCAAGTGCATAGAAGGAGCTGCAACAATTAAGTCGATTGACAGAAAATGAACAGACAGACAACTATGTTGATATTTGAATAATTGTTTTTTAAGCAAAAATGCCAAATATTGGCCGTTCCCACCTTCTCATATGTAAGGATGTGGTGCTTTTCTTTGTCACAGAAGATAGTAGACTTAATATTTTGGGGTTTTGGACCGTTGGTAGGACAAATAAAGACAATTGAAGCATGGGCAGTAAAAAATTATATTTAACTACTTTCTGACATTTTACAGATACATGGATTAATCGAGAAAATAAATAGGAAGATTAGTCAATAATGAAAATAATCGTTAGTTGCAGCCCTATAATAATGGCAATATGTTTCAACCCTGACTGGCTGTTTATGTTGTTTTGACATTGTAAACAGTGCTGTTGCTAATGGTGTGACAGGTGGTGACTATGCCCACAGGGCCACCAAAGTTTCAGTAGGATTGCATTATTTAAAAACTAGTAATAAAGCTTTTGTGTGTTGGTGCAGCAAATCTCTAAAGAGATCCATAGATCCAGATTTACTCAACCACTTCAAATCTACTTCTTGTGTATGCCAATGAATGTATTCAATTTATTTAGCAAAGAGAATGAAGGTCAGCACTTTTCAGTTTCATGCATTTATCAAATGTAGGGGAAACTCTTCAGGTAAGGTTATGTAAAAGATGTCCCGGTACCTAACGTTAGACCATTAAAACAATTGCCACCTGCCATCAATTAGCTACATCTCAATTTCAAAGTTAATTGGGAAAAGTTATAGGAGTAGTGATAATTGGCCATTTTAGCTACTGATTGGTTAACCAAGTGCTTTTGAGCTCTGACAGCTTTTTTGTTATTGTCTATCCAATATGGTGGACCACCGTAGGCCCCCACAGCTGGCTGGACGTTAGGTACCTGCTTAAGGCACAGTGGAAAAATAGAATTTACCGTGCCAATATGTACATTTTTCACCTCATGCAAAACACACACTGATAACAGTGTTTAAACAAAATGTAATACATGTCAATACTTACATCATGTAGGGGTCGTCATCAACGTCATTCAAGAACCGAAACATGCTAGGTGATTTAACTCAGCTGGCTTATGCTAGCCAGCTAGCTAGGTAAACAGTCGTGTTTTTCAAGGGTGGAATAAAATGACGGACCCAAACTCTAAACAGGCTGAAATGGAGGACCTTTTATTAGCTCCGTCTTGAAAACACTAAATCACAACAGATGTTTATCAAAGCGAGAGATGGCTCAGTCTCACTAGATAGTAAATTCCAGAAACCTGGACCAAACATGAAAACGGAAGTCAGACCTCTGACAAAGAGAAGCAACACTACGATGAAGATAGCATCAGAGCTAACGACCGCGACTTCCGGCCTTTTTATTTTTCAAAATAAAGTATTTCCCCAGGGGCTTTCAGAGAAATCTTTCAACATAATGTCATGAAAAGAATGTGACATGTTGTAAACCAAAATATTACAAAAACAATTAAAATTAGAAAGCACACCAATATAAACTTATATTGAGAGTTTCTTTTAAAAGTATTTACAGAAATTGAGTTGAATACAAGATAAGATATTATAAGATAAAATAGAACTGTAATCCAGAAGGAATTTCTTAAACTACAACATACATATTGAATATACATACACAAACTCTAGAGTTATAAATGTAATGTGTATGATGAGTAATGTTAACACCATTGCCTAACAGAATAGCTAAAAAAAGAAAAGTAATGGGTCCATTTAATGTCTGCAATACAAACATTTGGGTCTTTGAAGAAACACTATTACTCTAGTCATTTTATGAAAAAAAGGTAGGACAAATTGCAACAGGAGCAAAGTCAACTGATTTTGTATCCTCAATATGTCCTGAATAAGGGAAAAAAAGCACTGAAGAATCCCATTAGGGGGAAGTTTCGAAAAGACCCAAATATAGCCTATTCATACGCCTATTCACTATTTTTCTCACGTGTAAAATGTTAAGCCTTTACCTATCACCATGAGTTGATTACTTACATGAAGACAAACAAAAAATGTAATACAAGTTTTTTGAAATTGTTATGTTTAGATCTGTTGTGGTATTTATGCAAATTATACGTAATTAGATTAAGCACCGTTTGCCCATGTTAACAAACAATTAAAAAAAAACGTATAATAAATTTTTGTTTGTCTTGATGTAAGTAATCAACTCAGTAATTGTCATGGTGATATCTAAAGGTTAAAATGTTTACCCTATTCATGTGAGAAAAAGATTGAATAGGCTATATTTGGGTCTTTTTCGAAACTTTCCCCTAATGGGATTCTTCGGGTCTTTTTTTCCTTACTCAGGACATATTAAGGATACAAAATCAGTTGAGTTTGCTTCTGTTGCAATTTGTCCTATAGGTTGACTCCCATTTTGGCTTAAAATGACTGGACTATATCTGAGACACGTATGGGAGGCAAAGGTCAGCTAATTATAAGGAATAGACAAGCTGCTCTTTCTCTGTGCAGTGTCAGACTGTACGTCAGAAAAGGAGAAAACCATACGTATCTTTAACTTTCAACAACTGTTAGCTGATAATGTCATATGAAAAACTACCCAACCACATATAAAGTAGTTAATATCAGATCAACGATCAGCAACTATGACACAATGATATATAATAACTCTACTACGGCCCTGTTTTTCTGCATGAGTACTTTTAATATTAGTACATTTTATGATAATATAATACAATAAAATAGATCTTTATTGTCATTGTGTTTAAAACAATGAAATTCAGCTATTCAACAGTGTGCAACATAAAAGTAAATCAGTGAAGTAGGCTAAATAAGTAAGTAAATAGTTTAAAGTTCAAGTAAATAAATAATAGGGAATAAAAGAAAAGAAAAATGAAAGCAAAATATATAATATACCCTATTTAATGACAAGCTCGAAAATTAAGTAGTAGCATTTATGGTGGTATGTGCAATACTGCAATATGTGCAATATTATAGTAATTATCGTAATAGTGAATGAGCTATTTTTTACATAGATGGCTGTGTGAGTGTGTGAGTGTGCGTGTGCGTGTGCGTGTGTGTGTGTGTGTGTGTGTGTGTGTGTGTGTGTGTGTGTGTGTGTGTGTGTGTGTGTGTGTGTGTGTGTGTGTGTGTGTGTGTGTGTGTGTGTGTGTTTCTGTCCACCGGGCGGCGGTGTTTCTTTTCCACAGCTGTGAATGTGGTTCGTCTGGTCTGCGGCTGCGCTGAGAGTAATTCGACCCTCAAACCCGGATGTAACCAACGCCTAACCTGTCCAAAGAAAAACGGTGAGTAGAGTTAGAAAAACAGCCTGAAAAAAACTATTTATGGCTAATTATGTTGTTGGACAATGTAGGAAAAGTCCCCCTAACAACACAAAGCTTCTACCGAGAGAAAACGCTCGTTAATTGGTTTCCTAATTCGCGTAACGTTAGTGTTAAAGTTGTAGAGCCATCAAGCTTAATTTAGTGTTGGCTAACATCAATCTGGTTAAAGAAGTTGTTGTCAGTTATCACCGCTGGTTGTGCGGTTATTTCCTTGTGTTTGTCTTTATATACTATATACTTTAGTTTAGTAAGTAAGCTAACTGAAGCAACTATTTAACAGTTGACAAACACTTCTCACTTTATCAATCTGAGCTTTTACAATCACTTAATGGATACAATCAGGCTCAGCTTTAACTGCTCGTTTTTATATGTTGGTTATAGCTTATAAAGTGTTTGCTTACAGTTTTAACAGTCTTCAGCCCTCAGTTTATTCGATGAGCTGCTTATTTAGCGGAAGTGTTGGGCAGTATCCGCTTCTAAATTACATTGTGCTTACAGGCCGTCTTTTTTTTTCCTCAATATCTTTGGTATGTACCCTATACGGAAGTGATTCACGGTCATCAATAAGCTTTTACGCGCACATGAAGTAACAAGTATCGACTAGAGATTTTTTGTATTTCTTCCACCGGTTTTCTTTCTCTCTAAATACCACAGAATGGGAATACTAAGATCCAGCAAGATGACCTCAAAACTGTACAAATTTGCTCGGATAATTGATAAACTGTACTTGTACACTATATATTTTAGTGCTTTCTTTTATGAAAGGTCTAGAACATTATCAATCAAATTACAAGCCTGTAGCAGATAAATTATTGTTTTACAATTTGACACTAGCTCTGTCTGTGTGTTTTTAATATGGCATAATTGTTTGGTCTTGTCAGCACACCTGCATGTGATAAAGCAGTAATTAAGAGTCATTAAAATCTAAGAGTAGGCTAAATAACAGGAACACCTCTCTGTATAAAGCAATACAGTTCGACAGCACCACAAACTACATCCTCCAGAATGACCATGAAGTTGAATTAGCACCTCTCTGCAGTTGCAACAAAAACTAAACATTATAAGCATTTTTTATTTATTTTTTATTGACAAAGGCAGTTTACAGAGAATCAGGTAAGCAATAATAGCACGTGAACATCAAGTGCACAAACTTATGAAGATAAAAAAAATAAAAACAAATGAGCCAGACATTACAAACGGAACAAAAAGTACAAGAAGACATAAATTAGTCAGAGGTTTCGGGGGAAAAAAGCTCTACAGTTTCCACAATTTTAATACTTTTTTTGTTATCCAACGTTCTAAGGGACTTCAGTAGAGATTTAAATTCTATGAGATTATAATCATTTATTATAGGACTTTTGTAGACTCAGATTGCAATAGTTTTAGCTAGGTGTACCTAATAAACTGGCAACTGAGTTTAAGCTCATGTTTAATGTAAAATCGTACGCTGAAAAATATTTAGTAACTTTAGCTCAGTGGAGGGGGCAGTTTAATGTAGTAATTCTACTAATGCATCATACATAGCCTACTACACGTTTTTATATGTTTTGTATGTAAAATCTCTTATCATCTATAGCTACCAGATCATTTTAGTGGAGTAAAAGTAGGCTACTCATTATGTAGCAGCACAGCCCCTCTCAGAGTGGTATATCATATTATTGGGTTATTATTACTGATGCATCACTGTGTAAGCACATTTTTAATGTTGTAGCTGGTTAAGTTAGAGCTCATTTTAACTAGTAACCAACTAGTAATTATATCTGGAGTAAAATTAAGTAAATAACAATCAATACTCATGTACGTCAAAATTGTATTTAAGTAAAGTACTTGAGTTTTATGTACTAATTTCCACTACTGCCACATATAAAATGGTTACAAATAGTTATATTTATAGTAGCACTGTGCCACTTGTAACATTGTCTAGCCTGTTGATGTAAATGTGTGGTTACTTCCTCCCACAGTGTCTGCTGTCTGATGTACTGCACTCTATTTGCTGACGCTCTTATGGTGTTTTTTATTTTCTCTTTATCTCTGTAGATGCAAACTATAAAATGTGTTGTGGTAGGGGACGGTGCAGTAGGAAAGACCTGCTTACTGATCTCCTACACAACCAACAAGTTCCCCTCAGAATATGTGCCCACGGTAAGAAGATTTAAAAAAGGCTGAGTCATGTTGAAAAGTACTGGATGTGATAAACACATCTACTGAGAGCTCTTTCCTTTTAATTTTTCTTTATGGTGGAAATAAAAAACAATCAAACATGCAGCATTTTTATGTTTTGCAAATTATTAATTATTTTTGTCTTTGTGTGTGTGCCCAAAGGTTTTTGACAATTATGCAGTGACAGTGATGATTGGGGGCGAGCCCTATACACTCGGCCTATTTGACACAGCAGGTAACATGATTTTTTGAAAATCTCTTTATTTCCTTTTTATTTCTTTCACTTTAAAACAAGTAGAAAAACATCCCTGTTTCTCTTGTGATTGTCGCTCACAGGTCAGGAGGATTATGACAGGCTGCGTCCTCTCAGCTATCCACAGACGGATGTGTTCCTTGTATGTTTCTCTGTCGTCTCCCCCTCATCATTTGAAAATGTCAAAGAGAAGGTCAGTTTTTTAATCTGCTTGTCATTCACCCTCTCTCCCCCCCCCTTCATTGGGTTTACCCAGTCTATAGGCCTACATCATTAGATATGACAAGGGCTAGTAGAAAATGTAAGGAGAAAGGTGGATGGGAAAAATTCAAAGGAAAGAGGGACAAGTCTCTCGAGACTGATGCAGCAAAATGCAAAAATCTCACAGAGGGACATGATGAGTGGCAGACAGCAGAGTTAATTTCACATCAGCAAGAGGTACTGGTAAGTGCCAGCAGCAGGACACATTCTAATAAGCTGCCTTTATCCCTATCTTAGCGAATTGCATAGTCATAACATTAAAAGCGTTAGAAATTAATCGCGGGTTGACTGCGATTTCACTTGGTTGTATATGAGAGGTTGCAGTGAGCTCACCTTTGCTGCTAGGATGAAGACTATGGTATTGAATTAAACCTGGAAACATCAGGCATGCATTGGTACCACTCTAAATGTGCTAACAAACAGGGAAGGGGGCTTAATAATTCACCAAATTTAACCAAAAGTTTAACCAAAAAATCCTAGCTTTCACATTCTGTCTGTCTTCCATCAGAGTGAAGTTTTTCCTTGTCTTTTATATTTGTGTTTACTATTGTGGAACTGGCAAAGAGCTGGTGGTTGTTTGTGAAAGCTTCACAGACAAAATTGATAGGGCCTCGTCATTTAGAATTAAGAATTGCTTAAGGAGCAGAAATTCTCAGGAACACCTGGAAACATTCATGTTAATGGCCACAGAGAAGGACATCCTCAGAATAGTGCCATTCTCAAGAAACTTTTACTTCCCAAACATTAAATTTGCTTACATTATATTTGAATAGTTATAAGTTATAGTATATAGTAACTAACACTCTCAGTGTAGTTTTGGTATAGGCCTACAATAATAAATAAATAAATAAATCTAATCCCCATGTTCAGGTACAGCAAGTAGCTTACTTTATCTCTGAAAGTGTTGTCAGTAATACTCTGTACTGTTTTATAATTACAAGTTTGTGTAATTTGGGGTTTCTGTAGTCAGTGACATTTCATTATTTGTCTTTTATTTTCAATGCAGATGTAATGGCATTGTACATTTTTTGTTTTTAATTTGAAGGCTGAGGCTTCATTAATAAACACAACCCCAATTATCATCATTGGTTTTGAGATGTTACTAGGCTACAGTATTGTGGCATAGTATCAGGACATCCTGGCTAGTGTCTGTCGCGCACGGCTAGGGGGCGAATGGCCAGATGATGGGCCTATTTGTCCAACCTAGTCCAGGGCTGTTATTTGTTTATTTATATCACTGAACTGGTTGCAGTCTTGGGCGAGCGAGAGAGAGACTTAAAAGAACCCAGAACCTTATGTAGCCTGAACCTGCCTGAATCTGACCTTTCTGACATCCAGTGCCAGCTCTCAGTACCTGACAGTTTTTGTCTGGTAACAAAAAAGTTTTGAGGTTAGTTCTAGACGTGACCAGGAAGGAAGAAAATGTGATTTAATCTTTCTATCTTTTTTTGTTCTTCCCCAGTGGGTTCCTGAGATTTCTCACCACTGCCCACGCACACCCTTTCTGTTAGTGGGCACACAGGTGGATCTGCGGGAAGACAGCAACACGATCGAGAAGCTGGCGAAAAACAAACAGCGCCCCCTATATCCTGAGAGCGGAGAGAAGCTGGCTCGTGAGCTCAAAGCTGTCAAATATGTGGAGTGCTCTGCTCTGACACAGGTATGGGGCATTGTTACAGTTTCATCACATTGTTAAACTGAAAGCAACATATTTGTTAAATCTGCCAATAATTACTTAATTAATTACAGACAGTATTCTAATTTTTTGCTCTCTGTCTTGTTTTCTGTTCTTTCCAACCAGCGAGGGCTTAAGAATGTGTTTGACGAAGCCATCCTGGCAGCCCTGGAGCCCCCTGAGACCAAAACCAAGAGAAAATGCGTCCTTCTATAGATGAACAACGACAGCGAGAGACCTAACGGTGTAAAAAAAAAAATAGGTGGGGTCAATGGCCATTTTGAAAAAAAAAGGACAAAACTAAAGGGGAAGGGAGGTACAATGCCATTGAGACTTATTTCAAAAACAAGTGTACACTGATTGTGCCTTCAAAATAAACTTTGAAAGAGGCTGAGGGAGCAAAACTTCAGCATGCAGCAAATGCAGTAAGTGTCACCTATCTCCTTTCTGAAAGCTTTTAGAAATTGCAGTGTTCTCTCTACAAATATTAAGGTGGGGCGGGCCCCCCTGCCTGTCACTGTTGCTCCTTTTTTATTTTTAAAGAAAGATTCTTTTTTATAGTTGCCTTTGACTTTCTTGTTTTTCTCTGTGTTTTTCTTATTGGGGCCTATTCAGGCTTTTAAACCCAGTGTAGGAAATGGGGAAACACTTTTAACATTAAGTTTTTTCAGTGGACTTTGGGTAATACAATAAAAGGTGCAACTTAATGTTAAGTGGTACTCTTTTCTTTCCTGACCCTTTTGAATTTAATAATGAAAGCACAAGAGATTTATTGTCACTCCAAACAAAGATAGATGTCTGTAAAGGTTACTCTCTTGTGGGGAGGCCAAGTGCATTTTCACCAATTTCCCTTCTTCAGTTGAATTATGAATTTCTATTTTATTCTTCTTTTATGTATATTGTATTAATTCTGTGACATTTTGGAATATTTTTTAGCGGTTATTCATTTTGAGACTTGATTTTTTTTTTATGTTATCAAGATTTTTTTTGTATTGCTAGACTACCAACTTTGAGCAATTGATAATATGACAAATTAAGTTCTAATATTTTGAATAGATCTTAATCTTGATGAATTTCTGGGTGTTTGTAATCACAGGATATTTTTAATAAAATGGTTTAATGACAATGAAAGTAGCCATTGTTTTGTATGTTTGAGGGTGAATGGGGCATGCACAACATAAGAGAGACAACTCTAGTTAACCACAGTAGAGGTATTGAGTTTTATATTATATTTTTATATTCAGTGTTTCTCACTTCAACACATTGTGGGTATCCTTGATTTCTAACAAATTTGTTAAATGCATTTCCGTTTTATTAAAGTAAGGCCTATCTTTGCGTTGTTTACATTAGCTAGCAGCCCTCTTCTTCACTGCCTTCTGCTGGTGCATTGCTATGTTTTTGGCATGTCACTGCACCGACAGTCAGTCTGTGTTTTTATACTTGCATGCACGACACACTTGCTTTACCACCCTCTGCAGTCAGCAGGAATGTGTATCATGTCAGCCGAGATAGATGTGCATCCTTGTTTGTGTACTATCACAGCATTAAGTACAAATAGGCTGGAAGGCAGGAATTATGGCTCCCCAGACACACATTTACGTCTGCTTCTCCACAAAGACGTTAAGAAGGGTGTTATGGGTGACCATAGGTTGCAGGGGCACACCTTTCAAATCTCGACAATGTGCTGTGCAGACCTGTGCGTCAGGCACGTTGACTGATTATCTCTTATCGTCAGGAGTGTTTGTAACAGAAAAGAAGGAACACATAAAAAAACCTGTACAAATATAAAAGAAACAACACATGGATGTCTCCAAACTACTACCCTGCATGTTCGCTCACGTGCAGCCAGGAAAAGCATGTTCCAGCCTTAAAACAGGGACCCGCTCATTAAAACATTGCGCCATAGTCATAGTCTACTGGTAAAAAAACTCCACAGGGTACCTTTAACTTCACAGCTAGCCTGTGTGCTAAGACACGTCTGGTCAATAAGTAACTCAAGAAACACATTTTGGATAAAACTACTGTATTTATTAGATTTCTTGAACAGACCTAAAAGCACTGCTTGTGCAGGAACATCCAGAAGAGTTTCACATGAAGGTGAGGTGACAAAACACAAGACAGACACTGATGTAAGTAGAAGTTATATTTGCTATTTAAGATATTGCTGAAGTGAAGCAAGACTCAGATATAAAAATAAATAAACGAGAATAGAGAAGAAGACATAAATACAGTAAAGTTCAAAGACCTGCTAGTCTATGACAGCGCAAAAAAGTTTGCATAAAATAAGAATAGTGCTGCAATGTTTCCCTGTTAGTTGTGGTTAGGTTCCGCTTTAAAAGCTTTGTCAGTTCAATGTGAGATTAACTTTTGAGTGTGTGTGTGTGTTGATGTGTATTTGTGTGCATGCATGTCGGCCCACCTGTCCGTCTCCGAGGGTGATTTTTGTTTGTACCTTAGTGTTGATGTAATTGTTCTTTGCTTTGCTTTTTACACATGCTCTAACTTTGTCAGCTTTTACAACAGAATCCTCAAACTTAACTGCTTCACTCGAAAATGAGTTAAATTAAGACCAAAATCTAAAATAATTTGGCGCTAAAGATGTAAATTAGAAACGGTTATTGCCTATGTTGTCCTCATCCCATCTTGTGTCAGGTGGTTTGTTGTTTGGTCTTTCTGCTCTGTCGGTTTGGTCTTGTTTGGGGCCCTCTTAGACTCTACAGGTGTGAATGGTGACTGTGTTCTTGCACTGCTCGCAGCGGACTGAGCAGCACCAGGAGAACTTGCAGGAGCAGCGCTGCACCACCTCAGCCCGGCCCGCTCTGTACCCTGGCCCGCAGCACACCAGCTCGCAGCCGTCTGGTGCCAGCCGAGAGGTTCCTGGGTGTGGTTTAGAAGAGCGCAGCATCATTTTTCTGTAATTGTTTTGACTGATAAATTGGATCATCTGGATTGTTTCCCTGTGAGATGATCTTACCGTTACATCTCCTACCAGCGGTCCCAGGGATTCCGTTGTCAGGGTCGAGATGGCAGAAATCTGGGGAGGGCGCAAGGTACACAAGGTCTCTGGCAGCAGGGGGTTTGACTTGGGGGTCACGGGGAAGCAGAGCTGTCCTGGATCCGATACGAGTCAGGCGAACCTAAGAGGAGGGGGATGTTGAGAGAGCTATACAGACTGGGAACATTCAAGGTTTCTGATAAAGTATCTGTTTCAATTCATGTGACTGCTTCATATGTTCACCAACTGAGCTGAAAGAAGCACAAGGTGTATTCTGATACCTCCGTGGCTCCATCAAAGCGTTCCTTGAGCACAACACCGACGCGTCTGAATGGAGGCATAACCTTCCAGCAGGTCCTCAACTCACAGGAGCCGGAGACGCCATGACACTTGCACTCCAGCTGCATGTTGTGAAGGATGGCCTGAGGATGAGAGAATGTTGACTGTAAGCCGAGCAGATTGAATCTCATAGATGACAAAGTTTGAAATCAACTGGGATATCGTAAAAGATTTGTGACCACCAACCTTTCGGCCAGCCTCGTTGTTATGGAGGTTCATGAGTGGTCGCCCCGCTGACAGCCCCTTGGCTCGTTCTGGTTCATCCACAAATGTTTGGGAGAAAGCCACACCATAGGACAGGTTGTCACTGCACCCTGACCACTGGAAGCCTGTGGTTGGACAGAGAGACAGTATTGTGGATTATTGCTGCTTTGAAACAACTACACATTTTAATTTAAAGCTGGAAAAGGCTGCTAAATGGTGAATCCACACTGGATGACAGAGAAGCAATACGTGTTGCACTTATGGTCACACGATCTAATCATTAATCTCACAGCACTGTGACAGCTGATGGGAAAATACTAGAGATGGCCCGATACCATTTTTGGCTTCCCGATACCGATTCCGATACCTGAACTTGCGTATCGGGCGATACCGAGTACCAATCCGATACCAGTGTGTCATATATTTTATTATGTTTTAACAACTGTATACTACTATCCCTGTATGGATGTGATATTATTTCTATCTTTGTTCTCTGTCTGGCTCAGGTTAAACTCTTTGTGAAACATGAACAAATACAAACAATGAATGCCGTAACTTTCTTTTATTATCCAGTTTGACAGTCGGTTATAACGGAAAAAGAACATAAATAAACTACTTTAAAGTAGATTTTGTTTAGGGCATTATTACATGGTATCGGATCGGTGCATAAACTCCAGTACTTCCCGATACCGATACCAGCGTTTTAGGCAGTATCGGAGCCGGAACATCTCTAGATAATACCTGCTGTCACCGCCTGGGATGCAGACATTTAGTGTCCATACTTGGAGGTTTTAACCCACAGAAAACAGCGCAGCAGCAGTTTTTTGATGTGTGTGTGTGACTCGTGCGGATTTTCGCGTTACATTTTCATGCAAAGGAATCCAAGCTCACCCTCGGGGCTGACCCCCCTGACCTTCCTGTCACAGCCACACCTCTCCAGCTCCCCGCGGGTGCAGGCTCGGGTCACAGCCACTGCCACGGCTGCCGACGACAAAGCATGCACAAAGGCCGCCTCACGAGTCCCTGAAACCAGAATAGAGCATATGATGCAAAAACGTCTTCAGGTGAGAGTTGTCCTTTGTAAGGATTTATCAGCAGGCACATTTTCAATATGAGGATACCTTGGTTCATGACTCGGCCAAATACATTGATCCCACGTGTGGTGGTGGAACAGTTCCAGCGGCGGTTCCTGAACTGGTGCTGGCACTGAGTTAAAACAGTGACATGCATAGCAGTGAGGCTCTGATTTTTGCATTTTGACATTGGTGTGGGTGTTTTGAGGCAAATAGTGATGATGCCTGCAGGTCAAACCTGAGACTTTGTGGCCTCTGACCATACCTCTTCCATGACCATCTCGGCTGCCTTGCGTACGGACTCCATGACCTCCCCTCGCGCCCTGCACACCCCCACCTGCCCTGGGGTCAGCCCCCTCAGCCGTGCACATGGGGCAGCACCGGACACGGGCCTGGAGCGAGGCAACCTCGCCAGGGAGCTGGGACACAAGTGGGGAGTGGTGAAGTGACTCAGAGCAGGTATGGAAAAGGGAAATAATTGGGCAAGGGGGCAAAAAAGAGAGGATTCATTGTGAAGAAAATAGGAGGGAGTGAATGAGGAAGAGGACATGAAGAAGAGAAAAGAGGGTACAAAAAGGATGAAGAGGTAACGACCGGGCAGAGTTTTAGAGAGGATGGAAACAAGTGGAAGACAAGGCAAAGAAGACAGAGAAGACACAGTGAAGGCAGAGAGAAAGAAAAGAGAAAAGGTCACCAGGAGTGAGACAAAGAAAGAGAGCGGAGCAACTGAAAGAGATTTAGAGACATGTCAGCATCTTTTAAAAGTTATAGCATGACAAACAAACTCCCTCTTTCTCTTCCTCCCTCGCACGCTAGACTTACAGCCAGTTGGTTGCCATGGTGGGTTGGGTTGCCCATAGCAACAGGAGGAGGAGTGGTGCCGTGAGATTGACAGTGGAGACAGTTGGCATCAGACTGTCTGTCTGTCTGTCCGTCTCCGTGCGTCAGGCTGGGTCTTTGGACAGCACGCTGCCCGTCTCCACGGTCAAAGTGATCTGTCTGTCTGCTTGTTGTGGTGTTGCTTTATGTTTCTGGTCCAGAGTCTGGGGATGATCCCCGCATATCTGTTGAAATGACAAGTTAACAGGTCAGAGAAAATACAGTATAGACAGAATACAGAATAGTTGACCATGCTTCTTTTTTGTTTTTGTTGTTTTACAGAGAACCTTCGAATAACCAATCATTTCATGACTAATATGTAAGTTTTAACCTTTTTGTGATCATGCCGCTGCAGCTCTACGACTCTACACAAATTTTAAGTTTTACAAAAGTAACTGATTCTTACCAGTTCGTAGTCCTGTGGTATCCAGTTATTCTTCTTTTTGATATTGAGTTGATCAAATTTAAATTGAATCCCAATTTTAATCAACAAAGATGTTCGTCAGTTTCTTCACTTGTGCTGTCAGTGACAGCAAAAGCATGCTCATCCTTTAGACACAAAATAAGTCCACATGTCCAATTTAATTGAACATATCAGTAGAATCTATATCTATACCCCCCCCCCCCAACAAAACAAAACCCAAAATCCAGACGTGCTAGTAAAATCAAATTTTTACAAAAACATTGTGTCAGCAAGTATTCAGTTTTGTCCCGAGAAAACAAATGTGTCCATTCCTGGTTGAAACGGCCAGAATGAGTGAGAGCAGAGTGATGGGTTATAAAGGAGGTAGAGAATGAGGGTGGGAGAGAGAGGACAGGCATGATCCAGGGTGTGGAGTGATGCTGAGAGAGGGGAGGAGGAGGCTTTGGGAGGGATAATAGTTGTACTGCGTAAGTATTAAGAGTGTGAGTATGCTTTTTATTGTGGCTGTTTGGCATGAGACCTCAAATCTGAGCCTGCACTGGAGATAATGCCCTTAGAATGATTGTCACAAATGGATGTGTGTATTGTTTCTTTGGTTTTCATCCATGCATGTTAATTTGTGTGCTGCAGTACGTTTGCTGCTGAGAAACATTTTATGAGAAGACAAACTGAAGCCTTTTGTTTCCTCTATAGAAATACTTTGCTCTATAGAACATTGATCCATGCAAGAAATCCTTACAACAGAAACTATGACACAGCATTTTTCCACATATGTGTATATGCATGTGAAAAAGTGTCTTACCTAATGTTTAATTTTCCCAAACTTTGTTGCTCATTTTACGAGTCCCCCCACCTCCCCTTTCTCCATCTCCCCCGCATTTGCCCTCTCGTTCTCCCTCTCTCCCACTCCCTATATTGTCTTAGAAGAAGGGGTGACATTTAGACAAGGGGAAGAAAACACACTGCTGACAAATATTGGAACTGAGGCAAATAAATCACTAGATAGGAGGGCATAAGGAGAGAGCAGATGGGTGTTACACTGGGGTTAGGAAAAAGCTGTAAAGAATAACAAAGCAGGTTTGTGACACGTAATTAAAGTTAAAAAAAAAATTACATTATGTGTGTGGATTTATGTAATAGTTGTGGAGGGAACCTGAAATACCCTATGAACAGTGTTTTATTCATTTATGCAATGAGGAACAGACAGCATAACATACCATATAGAGTCAGACTGTATTGCATGATTAATCATCATTTACTGCAAAACATTTGCAAGTAATTATTCAACTTAAGTGCACTTCTTTTTCTTTTTCCTTTCTTTTTTTACAGTTTATTTGGTATTTCCCCCTCCTTTTGTCTCTTTCTGTTTAGCCAGTGATATAACATTACAGAGAATCTCTCACACTTCTAAGAATAGTATATAACTGGAAGGACAATGCTGGAACTTCATAATACATTATATATATATATATATATATATATATATATATATATATATTCATTTGTAAATAAAAGAAGTGTTGCAGCTCTATCTTTATATTTTTGTAGTGTTTCTTTTAGCTGTAGTATTATTAGTATTAGTATTATTTCTCTTTTATTCCATGACACAACTGGATATTAATGAGGAGAACGTAAACTCAGATTTTATTCAAACTTGAATTCTAATTTTCATGCTGTTGTTTGAATGTTTGTTTTTATTTATTGTGGAATATATCACCTTTGAATTTTACTTAGTCAAACTGTGTAACAGACCTTAATTGTATGCCTTTTAAGGCTGATTATCCCAGCCTCCCCCCACCCCAAAAAAGACAAAAGAAAATCCTTGCATGAGACTTAAGACACACTAAAAACACAGTAGGCTATCTACAAACTTTTTCTGGTGTCCCTTTTTTTCTCTGCTATATGATTACATTTAGCTACTGCCTTGTTTATGGGGTAAAACAAACTCAGTTACTAAGATGTTGGAGCATCACAATATGGTAGAACAGGTAGAAAAAAGTGTGAAAACAACTCCAGGGCTAGCTATAACTATAGCTATCTTACCAGAAAGTTTTAGTTGGGCCAGAAGGCAATCTTTCCAAAAAGAAATACACATTTTTATCGCATAATAATTTTTGATATATGTTATATTCTGGTCCTCACTCAATTTGGACAAAATTGTAGTTACTCCGTTTCAGCTTTGTTCATGTTATGTTATAGCTGGTTTTATTTAATGGATATTTATTCAGTATCTTCTGTAATCAGTGTTGGCTGATTAGGATGGTAGCGCTGTAATTTCTTTAATTTTGTGGATGAATAAATGTAACCTTTTTAATCCCTTAGGCTAATAAAGTAATACAAGATTGTGCTACAGCCTTGTCAAACCTGATGGAACTTATTTACTGCTCTTAAGGGTTGAATCAGAGCTGAGGTCCGAGAGGCACTGAAACCAAACATTTGCAGACTCTGTTGCGGTCTGGCCCAGGATTTGGTGGCTCATTTACCTGAACCCTCTGACACCCAGTTTCTGAGTAAATGGTCACCCCATCTCTCTCTCTCTCTCTCTCTCTCTCTCTCTCTCTCTCTCTCTCTCTTCTCTCTCTCTCTCTCACCTAAGCACACAGACACACACACACACACACACACACACACACACACACACAGACACACACACTTTCCTCTGTCTATATCTGCAAAGACAGGTTTCTTGTAGGCCCCCTTCCCTCCTTTTTGTCCTCATGTCGTATTCCTCCTTTGTGTCCCCTGTTTCTCCAAGTGACGTGTTCCGCTGTCTCCCACAGCAACGCCATGGTGATGAGCTGGCCACTGTCATGTCCGGCGCCTCTGTTATGCTCATCCCTTCACCCCTCTCTCGTAAATAACTTGCCCTCTTTTTTATCTTTATCTTTCCCCCATTTTGTGGACATTTTATCATGCTGAAATGGTCCAGTACTGATTGACTGTAGCCAGGTTGCAGAGCCTAAAGAGATGCTTGTTAAAGCTTCAGCATGACATATACATAGAGATGACTCTTATTCCCTCTGTTACAGTGGGAGGCAGCAGCAGACTTTGAGAGACTCTGTTGTGAGGTGGGGCAACTCTAAACTGACCTCACGGATGCTGACAATGGAATAGATGATGGGCGTCATTCAGAGATGATGCCTCAGGGTGACTCTGGACTTCGTGAACATGTTTTTCGCCCAAGGTCATTGTGAGATAGTAATGTGACCCGCCACATTTCACTCTCTCCTTCATTTGCTTTGTTTCTTCTCTGCACTTGAGGGCAACCTGCCTCAGCACGCTCACATTGCTCAGCATCTCTGTGAACAAAGAGCAACGCGCACGGCTGTGTATGAATGTGTGTGGAGCGTGTGCGTGAATATTATGGGATGGCGAGCGATGGTGTTGTCAGGCAGGGAAGTGGGGGTGGCAGAATGGGCGGTGAGCTGTGTGCACATGGGGGAGGGGGCAGAGGGAATAGACGACCCATGAATATTATGGGATGATGGAGTTTGTGGGGGTGGCGTACATATGGGATAGAGGGAGTAGGAGGAGGTGGTGTTGGTGACAGCGTTGCACGTGAGTGCATGTGCACGCGCATACATGCGTATGTAAGGGGCATTCAAGCGATTGTAACAGACAACGGCCAGACATAGGCCTTTGTTGCTATGCGATCTGCATGTACCGTACAGTGGGGAATATTGCAGTGGCCATCACAGTAGAGGAAGCAGTGGAAGGCCTCTGGCCTCACATTTCCTCCTGCCCCCTTCTCTTACCATATCTGCGGAACCCAACGTGCAGAAAATACCATCTCTGATACAACAGAAATCTTTGCTACCATGAACCAGAATAGACCAAAATGATGTATGTATGAAATATTGTTTTCTTTAGCCTTTAGGGAGAAAAGCACAGACCTACAAGTCAAAAGGTATTAGCTAATCCCTGTTTAACGGTGAATAAATTAATAATATTGTTGTTACTGTAAACCATAATATTATCTTAAATGAAAGCTCATATGCATCTTTAAAAACTAAGTTTTCAAAATGTAGAAAAACTAGTGCAATGTGTAATTACAGTATAATTATCCATGGCTGTCAGTCTCAATGGTGTCTACTGTAACTTACACCTTACCAAGCAGCAGCCTGCCAACTTTTTGGAGGATTTTTTCTGATAGCAGCCAAATGGTGCTCATGTTGTTATTGTACATGCCCAAATCAGATTCAGAGTGATTAAGAAGTGCAATTCAAAGAGATTTAAATGACTGAATGCCTCTCACAGTGTATCAGTAAATCTGTATGCCGCATGATTAGACTCTCATGTGGCCTTCAAATGCTCCTTGTAAGCTCTTATTTCAGTCCAAATATTTCACATAGGACTTGTTAAACATTCAAGTGCTTTCACTTTAAAATACCAACAAAGCAAACGCTGCGAAGCCTAAATCATCGTTTGGCATTTTTATTTATTTATATTTTAGAAGTCAAGCAGCACAGAGCCACAATGTGCTGCAGCACCAGAACCAAATGGATAAATGTGCAGCTACAGCCGGGATGTTTTAGTTTTATTTTGCCATCTGTAGTTGATATGGGGCCAATGTGCTCAGAACCTTGACATTAACTTTTTACAGTCAAATGTATTGCTTGGCTGGGTCTGAGATGTGCAACAGCTGCGGTTGTGTTTACTGTATTCCAACCAGAACCTATTGATTAATTTTAGGACTTTAGACAAACTCGCTTTTGAACTGCAACACATACTGTAACCTCAGACCAAGAAACGTGTATGATGTACACCTGCCATGACTCTTGTGCTCTTGCACACTTGTTGGCCTATATTGCTCTGGAAGGACTTGACCATGGGCAGTCAGATCATAATCTTGTTGATGAGGCAGATGTAATGCAGTCTAGATGTAATAACAACACATGATAAAGAAGTACAATTCAGAGGGGAGTTTGCCTCTCTCACAGTGTATCAATAAGTCTGAATTCAGAATGATTAAACTCACATGTGGACTTCAAGTGCTCCCTATGCACTCTTATTTGGACTTGTTGCACATTCAAGTGCTTTTACTTTGAAATAGTCATATGAACAACATGGACCCTGCTGAGTCAAAAATGATCATTGAGCACCCACTTTCATTTATTGTTTTCAAAGATTTTACAAAGTAAGCAGCATAAAGATACAATGTGCTGCAGCACCATAACTAAGCTGAAAAATGTGCAGCTGTAGCAGGCCTGTAACGGACATTTTAGTTAATTTATTTGACACTTCTTTTGTACAGTATAATTGCCATCTGTAGTTGATGTAGTGTGTCAAATCTTGGCAATAGTAGCCTACTAGCCATCAAAAAACCCTGTTATTGTTTTGATGTGTCTCTGATGTGCAGCAACTCAAATCTTATTTACTGCATTACAAACTGAACTTAGGGGGAACGTTTTGTGTGTTTAAGTAATCAATTTTCTCACCTTTGACCTGCATCCCACCACAGCAGATCAAGATACTTGTATGAATGATGTACACCCGGCATTACTCTTGTGGACGTGCACACCTGTTGGCCTATGTTGCGCTTGAAGGACTAGATCATACATAGACAGCCAGCTCACAGTCTTCTGGGTCAGTGAGACAGATATGGTGCAGTCTAGCTGTAATATGAACATTGTGATAGGAGGCCTCTGCCTGCATTAGGGAAGCTGAGGAGCATTGTAGGCATCATCAAAACGCACGTACACACACACACACACACACACACACACACACACACACACACACACACACACACACACACACACACACACACACACACACTGTTCTGTTGCACTACCAAACTCAGGCCTGTTTGACCAGAGCACAGCACTGTAGGCATGCAGTCCACCTGTGTTTGGGATCACAACAAAAGTGAAGGCTCTTTGACCTCTTGGCATCACATATCACACGTCATGCTCAATCCCAGGTGGATGCTCAGTGAGTATTATGGTCTGTCACCAGTGGACTTCAGCTCCCCTGGAGACCATGTGACTTTTTCTTTTTTCTTTCTTGTCTTTTTAGGAGTTGTATATTATGGGATGTATCCTGCTACTGCTGGAGTATTATGGTATGTCGAGGAGTGCAGGGAAGGGGGTGTCACCATGACAACGGGGTTGCTAAGGGGGCTGGGACTACTAGTGGAAAGGGGAAGGAGTGTGCATGCAATGAGCCTGGTGCATGCATGCCTAGTAGTGGTAGTGTACGTGCGTACGTGCGTGCGTGCGCGCGCGTGGTGGAGGGGGGTGGGGGCAGGCTGAGTATTATGGTCTGTCCGTTGCGAGGTAACTATGCAGAGTCCTGTGTGAGTGTGGGAGGGGGGGGATTATTATGGGATGTCTGCCGCCTTTGTGTGTTTGTGAGGATGTTAGCTAAGCTCTGCCTGTAAGGTTGGGGAGAGAGAAGAGGGGGACGGAGCAACGTGTTCTGGGTCATTGACGGCTCTTTTATTTTTTTTATTTCGCTGATCATTGGTTCAGCCGGTTAATGAATGAGCACTAAATGACAACAACTGCCGCACAAACAGCCTGACTTGTATTCATTCTTGCACCGAGAGGGAGCACACCTCGACCCGGGACTAGCTACACACACACTAGTAAGTTTCTAATGTGTGATGGTTTCAATGCTTAAACTTTTTTTTAATGTATTGTCTTAACTCGACGGGGCGAATTTTCATCATACTTGAAATAATGAAAAATGCCACACTTAACTTCATTCACTCCTGTGTAGGAAAATACCTGCAAATCAACAACAGATACTGTCCTAAGCATACATAATCTAGTTATCCAACTTGTTTGAGTACGCAGGTGGTCAAAGTCAATTAGATGCTTTGGAAATAATAAGACATGGGGAAGGGTTTTCTACCACCAATGCCAGTTATTTATTTATTTTCAGCACCCACCGCCCCCTCCCTTCCTGGACACCCCCGGTCAATTCTCCAACAGTCCCACGTCATTTTCCCTCCTCCCTCGCCGACCTAGAAGCAAGGTTTAGGAAGGATTAATTCGACCAGCAAGACATACAATTAAAACGCTGCGAAAATGTCGGGCAGCGAGGATGAAAGGGAAGACTTTGGAGGCGCGGACGAGCACTCACTTCTTCACGGTAAGCTCGTTTTTTATTCCTCTGAAGAAGGTCCATCTCTCTCTGTGACTTGAGCTCGCCGAAGCTAACGTTAGCGTAAGCTAGCCAGTCCGTCACTCGCCATTGTAGACTAGTTAGCTAACTTGTCAAGCAAGTGTTTATAGTTTTAACTTTTATTTCTTAACCCCTCTTATTCCGAAAACATCCTATGCATCTTCTTGAGCGTGGGCGTGAACTGTCAAAGTTTCAGAGCCAGAGAACAGACAAGTTTCAACCTGTTCTGTTGCAGCAATGTGTGTGTGTGTGTGTGTGCGCGCGTGCGTGGGTGCGTGCACGAACATTAAGTAGTGCCAGTGCGCGAGTCTGCCCTCCTCTCCCTGTAGCCTGCAGCAGTGCTCATGTCCGCTTGTCTTCTCTCACTAATGACAGCATGTCACCCGCAGGGGAGGACGAGCCGGAGGATGCTCTGTCTGAAGTAGAGGAGGTACCCAAGTCGAAGAAGAAAAAGAAAGCCAAGAAGAGCAATCGAGAGAGCAGGAGCAGCAAGAGACAGAGACCCATCAGAGAGGTTAGTTTGCCAAAGTTTTCATGTTTGTTAATGCTGTGACTCAGGGGAAGCCTATGGTATTAAATTTTTGTCCGTTTTGAACTGGTAAACAATTCTGTCAACCCACCACGTGGGGTAACATCTCGGGGTGCACTCTGAAACAATCACAAGGGGGCTCTGTGAGTCATTGGGCTGCAGCTTAAAACCCACAGATCTCCCTGGACATGCACAAAACATCCCGAAGTGATGGATTGTTTTGCAGCCAAATAGTGAGCTAATAGACTAGTTCTTTCATGTGCTTCTGAGTTTTATTCACAACGGACAGTGAAGCAAATCAGCTGTATAAAAAGATGCATTAATCATAATTTCTGTGGATATATGATGTAATTAATATAAAGAGTTGGGGTTTAAATAACAGAGATAAGCACATTTCCTGTAATTAGGACTGCAACTAACCATTAGTTTCTGAATTAATCAATTCATGCTTTCGGTTATAAAATACCTGTAACTAGTGAATAATGCCAAGTATAATATAGCAGGGCCCAAGATTACACATTAATTTTGTCTGACAGTCCAACAGTTCAAAACCGGGTTACAGTTTCAGTTTAAAATGATGATATGATGATATAGAGCTGTAACGATTGGTCAATAAATCCATCAACAGAAAAGGATTCCTTAACTATTTTAATCAATTAATCGTTGAATGAGACATTTTCAAAGGAAAAATGCCAAACGTCTCTTGTTCCAGCTTCTCAAATGTGAATCCTTTTGGTTTCCTTAGTTTCCATGACAGTAAAAGGTTTGACATTTTTGCTTTAATTTATTTATTTTTTGTCAACTAATTTTCTGTTAATCGACTAATATGTTTAGTGACCGATCGCTACAACTATACCTTAAATTATTGTTAAACCTGTTCTCATCCATGTAGCTCCATGGATGATTGCTGAGCTGTGGGACTTTCCATACAAACTTCCACATCCCAATAGATGGATAATTATTTATACATATACATATATATATTATATATATATATATATAAAAATATCAATAGAAATCAAATAAAAGTGATGACACTTTAATTTCTATATATAATACATACAATGTATACAAGCACCAGTTGTCTTAGTGTAATTTGTAAAGTGACTCTACATTTTGCAGGAGTTGCCAGTAAGCTCCCCAGAGCACCTGATTGGAGTAGAAGCAGCAGAGAGAGATGCAGAAGAGGGAGCTGTGCGGTCAGAGAGTGAAGGAAGTGATTATGCCCCCGGGAAGAAAAAGAAGAAACGCTCCAGCTCTGCCAAAGAGAAGAAGAAAGGAGCTGCGGCTGCGGCAGCAGAGAAAGGAGGCTCATCCAGCTCAAAGAGCAAACGTAAAGATCCAGAACCAGAAGAGGATGAGGATGATGACGATGATTGCCAGGTAAAGATTTATTCAGACCCAGCTTCTGAGTGGATAGTTCATTCCTTCAGGTATTCCAACATGACAAACTAACCTCCCCTTGCTGTTCTTTTCAACCCCTCTCCTCCCGTCTCAGCCCAAAAGCTCCACCCAGCTGCTGGAGGCCTGGGGCATGAAAGACATTGATCATGTCTTTACTCAGGAAGACTACAGCTCCCTCACCAACTACAAGGCCTTCAGCCAGTTTGTTAGGTGAGGAGACCCCTTTTATATTAACAGTAGATATTACTGTTTGACTCTACCGAGTAATTTAATGGAGCTGTGTATGTATGAAAATATAAATAATCACTTTATTTCTTGTACATTTGATGTCCTTAGGCCTTTAATTGCAGCTAAGAACCCCAAAATTGCAGTGTCCAAGATGATGACTTTGATGATGGCTAAGTGGAGAGAATTCAGCACCAACAACCCTCTTAAGGTATTGCAATCCTGAACAAGGTTGCACGTCTGATTTGTAATGAATCATATGTCGCTGTCCTTTTGTGTGTTTGACAGTAGAGAGCAGAGTTTTCTCACTCTGCAATGTGTCCCCCTGTAGGGTTGCGCCACTGCCAATGCAGCCCTTGCAGCTGCCAATGTGGCTGCAGCTGTGGAGAACATGGTGGCAGGGACAGACGGAGGGGCAGAGACCAGCGCTGCTGCTTCACCCGCACCGGCTCTTGCTCCTGCCCCCGCTCCGACACCTGCTGCACCCCCAGCAGCCCCGGCAGCTCCACTCCGCAAGGCCAAGACCAAAGAGGGCAAAGGTAAAGTAGGATACATATGGAACATGATTTTTAGGCTTAACATGATTAATTAAACATGAAGATAAAGGTGCTTTGTTATTTATGAACTCTGTAAAAAAAATATAGCTACTTCCTGGTTAAACTTAATTTTTCGGTATCTTCTCAGGTCCCAACGCTCGCAGGAAGTCGAAGCCCACGCCGAAGCCTCTGCCGAAGCCCAAACCTAAAAAGGTGGCTCCGCTCAAGATCAAACTAGGGGGCCTCAACAGCAAGAGGAAGCGCTCCTCTGTAAGATACTTTTTGTGCCACCCAATTTTTCTGTTTACAGTACAGTCTTAAAGTTTTGAGAATTAGCGGGATCATTAACTCAGAATATTAACAATGTACTATAATGTAACCAGTTATTTATCTCATTCCCAATGTCCTCTTACTGTTTCTCTGTTAGAGTGATGAAGATGAACCCGATGTTGACAGTGACTTTGACGATGGGACTTTCTCTGTGTCGGATGGCTCTAACCGCAGCAGTCGTCCTAAGAAGAAACCCAAGAGTGCGAAGAAAAAGAAGAAAGGTTGGCATGGAAATATTACTTAAATAAAAAGTCAGTTCTGTTATCTGTGCATCAATGCTGGACATAGATTTAAGAACAGATAGCAGCCTTATGAAGGATGTGTTGCTTTGGTGAATAAGATCAGAGTCAAGGCCAAAATGAAGGCCTTTACTTCTTATATGTCCAGGTCTATGCACCTCATTTTTTTTCTGCTAATTTTCTGTGGATGTCCTGTCTCTCAGTGGAGACGGAGGATGGCGACGGCTACGAGACAGACCACCAGGACTATTGTGAGGTGTGCCAGCAGGGAGGAGAGATCATTTTGTGTGACACCTGTCCCAGAGCTTATCACATGGTCTGCCTGGACCCTGATATGGAGAAGGCCCCTGAGGGCAAGTGGAGCTGCCCACACTGTGTAAGTACCTCTCAGTGCTGTGCAGATAAGACCATTAGATCCTATGTTAGAAGAGACACCAGAGCAAAAATTGACACCTGCCTGTGAAGTATTGTTTTGTCGAAGTGTATTACTGGAAAGTTGCACTGACGGAAGGTTGGTTGTTGGGAAATGGACTTTGTTAACGGTGATTTATAAAATATTTTTGTGTTCTCCATTTCTCTTTGTTCTCTGCTGCCCCCCCCCCCCCAACCCTTTTGCTCATGTTCCCATCTATCCTTTTCTATTCCCCACCACACATCTCACCCTCTGTCCCCCATTTCCTCTTCTTGTCCCTCCCTCCCTCCCTCCCTCCACTTTGGCTCCACACGCAAACATGCACGCAATGCACACACACCCCACCCCCGGCACTCTTGAAAATCACCCCACACCCCTCCCTTTTTTCCTTTCACTCCATTCCGCATACCTTCCCTGCCTGTCTGCCTCCCCTCACACTCACACCACCTCCCTCTGTCTGTATTTCTGCAACTAGGAGAAGGAGGGGATCCAGTGGGAGGCCAGGGAGGATCTCTCTGAGGCCGAAGGGGAGGATGAAGAAGACAGAAGGGATGAAGGGGTGGAGGAAGAAGACGACCACCACATTGAGTTCTGCCGGGTGTGCAAGGATGGAGGGGAGCTGCTTTGCTGTGACACCTGCCCCTCCTCCTACCACATCCACTGCCTCAACCCTCCTCTCCCTGAAATCCCCAATGGAGAATGGATCTGCCCCCGCTGCAAGGTGAGCACTGTGCATGCTGCGCGTGCTTGTGCTCACGTGGGCGTGCATGCGGATGCAGATCCTGTCTTGTGCTCGCCTACAGTATTTTAGATAAACCATGGCAGCTTTTATTTTGCTGGTTTCTCATGTCTTAAAAATCCATTCCTATTATTTTTTTAAACAGAGTTTCTTATCAAATTCCTTCTGTTCATTGACAAGTAGCAGATCCTAAATTATTTCCTCCCCTTTCCTACTTCCTAACAGTGTCCACGGATGAAGGGCAAAGTCCAGAAAGTTTTAACATGGCGATGGGGGGAGCCGCCTGCCCCCACGCCTGTCCCTCGGCCTGCTGACCTCCCTGCTGATGCTCATGATCCCCCGCCGCTGGTGGGCCGCAGGGAGAGGGAGTTCTTTGTCAAATGGTGCAACATGTCCTACTGGCACTGCTCCTGGGTGCTGGAGCTACAGGTAGAACACTGAAACTGTATCCACCTGTAGTGGACAATGTGGATTTTTATGATCACATACTTCACAAACACACAAGACACACACAAACCCAATGGTCCAGCATATTCAGACCGCCCTCTCTCTATCTCCCTGTCGCTCGTCCCCAGTTGGAGCTGAACTGCCAGGTGATGTTCCGTAATTACCAGAGGAAGACTGACATGGACGAACCGCCCCCTGTAGACTTTGGAGGTGAGGGTGATGAAAACAAAAGCACCAAGAGGAAGAACAAGGATCCTCTCTTTGTCCACATGGAGGAGGAGTTTTACCGCTATGGAGTCAAGATGGAATGGCTGATGATCCACCGCATCCTCAACCACAGGTAGGACACATATAATCTCATATGAAGCACACAGTTCACCTATAAAAAGCATACATTAAATTTGGTTTGCTCTGAAGGTGTGTAAACATCAGACTGAATTAATATTATAGTTGTTAAAAAATGCTGTTTTAATAGTCCATGTTTATTTTTATTTTATTTTTTATGTTAGTGTTGATAAAAAGAACAACATACATTACTTGATCAAATGGAGAGATCTGCCTTATGACCAGTCAACCTGGGAGAGCGAAGACATGGACATCCCAGAGTTTGACACCTACAAACAAACATACTGGAATCACAGGTACGCAGAGACTTGCAAAATCTCGGATGGGGCGACCTCTAGCTCCCCTGGGATTCAGCGGGTTGGATTTGAACCTGGGCCCTTTGCTGCCTGTATACAAAATTGCAGTTAAAAATGTGTTGTTTTTTTTTATCTCACAAACTTTCGTTTATCTTTAAGAGAGTTGATGATGGGTGATGAGGGCAGACCTGTTAAGAAGCTGAAGAAGACAGTCAAAGTCAAGAAGGCAGAGCGTCCACCTGCTAATCCAGTTGTAGATGTAGGTATTATAAACTTTGAAGCAAAGAAAACAAACATTCAAAACATTTCCAAACACAGCATTGGTTATTGGGAAACCTATCCTGCCATATATAGTGTTTTCAATAGACTAATTAATTATTAATTATAAAAGGAAGCATTGCTGTCTAGTGTATTCCCTTGGCAGAATAAAAGTAGCTTGAATCCAGATGTGGAATTGATATTCTTGGTTTCTTCCTTCCAGCCCACCATCAAGTTTGATCGGCAGCCTGACTACCTGGACAGCACAGGAGGCACTCTGCATCCCTACCAGCTGGAGGGGTTGAACTGGCTGAGGTTTTCCTGGGCTCAGGCCACAGACACAATCCTGGCTGATGAGATGGGTTTAGGAAAGACTGTACAGACTGCTGTCTTCCTCTACTCATTGTACAAGGAGGTAAGAACAGCATAAATGATTTTGCAAGTGTATGTAAATGGGTGAATGAGAAGCAAATTGTAAAGCGCTTTGGATAAAACCGCTACATGGATGCAGCAATTTAAAAATAAATCTATAACATCTTTACATTTGTCTTCCTGGTAAAGGGTCACTCCAAAGGTCCCTTCCTGGTGAGTGCTCCCCTGTCCACCATCATTAACTGGGAGAGAGAGTTTGAGATGTGGGCCCCTGACATGTACGTGGTGACCTACGTAGGTGACAAAGACAGCAGGGCTGTCACCAGAGAGAACGAGTTCTCCTTTGAGGGAAACGCCATCCGAGGCGGGAAAAAAGCCTCCAAGATGAAGGTAAGGAAAGTAGAAAAAAAGAGTGATGAAACCAAATGAGAATATTAAAGATCTTTGATAGGAAATATTGGTGGAGTGGAGTCAGTTTGAATTGGTGCCCTGCACACTAGCACTTGCTGTCCTGTGTAGAATCAGTTGTTACACTGATCTGAATTTACATTACAAAAATGTTAATGCTGCCAAATTATACAAAAGTTCAACCACCGGTTTTAGTTTGTGGCGCTATATTACCAATGGAAACAATCACTTGCAGCCCTAATAATTGTGTTTGTACTTATTTTCCTGTTTGGCAGCTTAACTAATGTCCTCCTCTCTTTGTGCTTTACAGAAAGACTCAACAGTCAAGTTCCATGTCCTGCTGACATCGTATGAGTTGATTACCATTGACCAGGCTGTGCTGGGCTCCATTGAATGGGCCTGTCTGGTTGTGGACGAGGCTCACAGGCTCAAAAACAACCAGTCCAAGGTAATAACAGAGAGTACTTTTGTAGAATGGTTTGTTTATCCTGTGTTTCCAATGTCATCAAAAAATATTTTGTTCAATGCCTAATATATAATGTCTTTTGTCTCCCTGCCTGTTGTTAGTTCTTCCGAGTGTTGAACAACTATCCGCTGCAACACAAGCTGCTGCTAACTGGAACTCCCCTTCAGAACAACCTGGAGGAGCTCTTCCACTTGCTGAACTTCCTGACCCCAGTGAGATTCAAGTCAGTAGCCCCACATGTGGTCACAGCGTATGTGGCCGTATTGCAAGTACAATGAGTACACCCACCCCCACCCTATATTGATGTATTTTTTTCTCTCTGCAGCAACCTGGAAGGGTTCCTGGAGGAGTTTGCAGACATTGCCAAAGAGGACCAGATCAAGAAGCTTCATGACATGTTGGGACCACACATGCTCAGGAGGCTGAAGGCTGATGTTTTCAAACACATGCCCTCAAAGACTGAGCTCATTGTTAGAGTGGAGCTGAGCCCCATGCAGAAGTACGTAGAGAGAACATGTGTAGCAAAATACTTTAACAGTTAAACTATACACCCATGAAAATGAAACCGGTCCACATATTATGGATGGAATTTTTCTGTCGTTATTCATTTCTGGGTAGTGCAGGGTATAAAGTCTGAATTTTGAAAATATCATATTTTCCTTTGTCTGATCTCTCCTTTCTCATTTAAAAAAACCAAACTTTTTTTATGTTGTAACCCAGGAAATACTACAAGTTCATCCTAACACGTAACTTTGAGGCCCTGAACACTCGTGGAGGAGGAAACCAAGTCTCTCTGCTCAACGTGGTGATGGACCTAAAAAAGTGCTGCAATCACCCCTACCTCTTTCCTGCAGCCGCTATGGTACGATCCAAGTCTTTTCACACAATTATATGGGAACAAACTGTTTCTTCTGGGGGTCCATGTGAACTATGCCATGTATTCAGATGTCTTACTCTGATTGTAGGAAGCACCAAAACTTCCAAATGGCATGTATGAGGGCAATGCTCTGACCAAGTCTTCAGGAAAACTGACGCTCCTTCAGAAGATGATGACGAAGCTAAAGGAGGGAGGCCACAGGGTTCTGGTCTTCTCTCAGATGACCAAAATGCTGGACCTGCTGGAGGACTTCCTGGAGAACGAGGGATACAAATATGAGAGAATCGATGGAGGAGTCACCGGCAACTTGAGACAGGAGGCCATTGACCGCTTTAATGGTGAGCCGTATACAAACACTGTTTGCATTGCCTGAAAACAGCTGCTCTGGTATGCTACCAGTGGTCTAATTTTCTTTCCCTCTATGTTTCTTTTTCTGTTGTTCATCCCAACAGCTCCCGGTGCTCCCCAGTTTGCGTTCCTTCTCTCTACCAGAGCTGGTGGTTTGGGCATTAATCTCGCCTCTGCTGACACTGTCATCATCTACGACTCTGACTGGAACCCCCACAATGACATCCAGGTATGCAAACCCCAAGGCGTTAACCTCACATCCATGTCAGCATGTTTGTTTGTTTTTGATGATGGGTGATTATGCTGTTTGTTTCATATGTGTGCTTCGTAGGCGTTCAGCAGAGCTCACCGTATTGGGCAGAACAGGAAAGTGATGATTTATCGCTTTGTCACCAAAGCCTCTGTGGAGGAGAGGATCACGCAGGTCTGTGACAAGGGACAAGAAATGACACATACGTCTTAAAATTGTATGTATTGTGTTATCACCTGCTCACAGCTTGTTTGTCCTCCATCTTCCTCCCTCTGCCAGGTGGCAAAGAAGAAGATGATGCTCACTCATCTGGTAGTGCGACCAGGTCTCGGCTCCAAGACAGGCTCCATGTCCAAGCAGGAGCTCGATGACATCCTCAAGTTTGGAACTGAAGAGTTGTTTAAGGATGAAATCGGAGAGGGTGAGTCGACTTTAACCCACTGACAGATGTACGATCCAGCATGAGTTCTGTCAACCATTTACTTTTATATTTATCTGTGTTTTACTATTTACAATAAACATGGCAATTAAAAGATTTCATCATTGGACAACTTAAAATTTGCAACGTTGAATTGAGTCCACATTTCTCAAAGCATTAAGCAAGGGTAGCTAGATCATTTTGGATTGTTGTGAAAACAAGAAGTGCTACAACCCGTTGTCATAAGAACATCAAATGTTGTAAGTGGATCAGAATAGGGCATTGTTATTAGTTATATTAAGCTAAATAAAATGTCGAGCCTTTGTTTATTTAACACAATTCTGATTTCACCTACACCTGCTGTATATTATAATTTGTGAAAGTAATTCATATTTTTTATTGTGTGCGCTTGTTAAAAAAGATCTGTAATGCACACTGTTTTGCCAATGAATGGCTCTTCAAAAATTTAACTTATATTACATAGGTTTAACTAACTTTAATGTACTTCATGGCACATTGTTATGCTTGTGTTAGGGGAGATAATCAGGATACTAACACTGGTTCAGAGAAGGAGTTGGGGTTAGAATCTAAAAATGGGAAGAGACTCTGCATGTCTCTGGCTGAAGTGAGCACTCCTCCACCGGGATGCTCGTCCGATCTTTCAAGTGTTACAGGGAGTAAATGTAGTTTCTGCTGCCTTCTTTTTTATTTGACTCATCCTGCTTTCAGGGGACAACAAGGAGGATGACAGCAGTGTGATCCACTACGATGACCACGCCATTGACCGTTTGCTAGACAGGAACCAGGATGCCACAGATGATACTGAGCTCCAGAGCATGAACGAATACCTCAGCTCCTTTAAAGTGGCCCAGTATGTGGTCAAAGATGAAGATGATGAGGTAGGAGTGCGTCTACAAAATCTATGTGTACAGCGGAATGTTCTTTAGTTAAAAGTGTCAAAAAAATGTCCTAAAACTATAGGTCTTAACTACAGAAAAAATTGCATTTTAGTCTTTGGTGCAGCTTCAGACATAGACCAAGCTTTGACCTAGATTAAGCATTATTTTTTAATTTTATTATGAATAGCATAAAAAGGTTTTACATATTTAAAAATCTTAATCCACAGGCTTTATTCCTAATATATATCAGGGCTGTACCGAATGTCATTTTATTTATTTTTTTTACATTTGAAGCTTCTATAGAGGTTTTTGAAGGAAGCTTTGATTGTCTGTTGTCATATTTTATGACGTTGATGCCCAAAAAAAAACTTAAATGGAGCACCACGTGATACATGATAGGCTGTGATCTTTTTTTTTGTAACAAATTAAATAATTTACTATAGGCCTAATAGTGTTAGAGCCAAAATATGTCTTTTGTTATTGTTGTTATATAAATGTTGTTTATGGTGCTGTTAAATTGCTGCTAGACCGCCCCGTTAATAGCCTCCAGGTGCGTGCCTTCTTTTGTGTGCTGCAAGCGGGAGACCCTCCTTTTTATTTGAGCGCAGTAAAAATGTTGTTTTTGAAACTCTCACATAAATCATTCATTATTTCAGAAATGTTGAATGCGTTGAACTTGCGATGATTTTAGCATAATGAAAAGACGCTGCCTTCAGTCGTCAGTCTCTGCCCGACAGCACTGTGTGTGTAATATGTTACATGGTACATTTTGTTAACCTAAAAATATAAGGTTAATGTCTACCTGCCGGCCTTTCCCCCCGGAGCCGTGGACACCCCCGCCGTTGCCTCAGAGAACGTGTCGGATCTGTGCAAAGCACCGGAACAAAAACACAGAGACATCACCGGCAGTATGATAATAATATCCACAACACAAGATTCACTCTCAGTGGTTTCTGTGACATGAGAAATATTGGACCTCCAGCTCACCTGGCAGAGCATGCGCCCCATGTAGCTGCCTGGGTTCGAGTCCAACCCTGCGGCCCCTCTTTCTTTCCCCCCTTTCCTGGCATTCTCCAGCTGCGTTATAAGAATGGCAGTAAAAAAGCCCTAAAAATAAATGACTATTTACTAAGTTCTAATGTTTAAATATAAAAAAGGCCATAATGCACAGAGCTACCTATAAGGCTATAGCCTCACCTAGTGGAAAAGTCACGCCACCATTGTGTGGGTCACACAAGTCTACAAATAGTATAATACTAATAACATTAGTCTAGCCCAATCTTTATCTGCAACTGTGCAGAAATACCAGATTTAAACAGAATGAATAGATATGCCAAAAAATTAAAGGTGCGTAGCATTCGAATGTTGATTTAGAACTCAAATGTCAACATTATGAATAAAGCTTCGAAGTATTCCGGACAGCCCTAATATATATATATATCATATTAACCACTCTTTGTTTTCTGTGAGGAGGAGGAGGTGGAAAGAGAGGTGATCAAGCAGGAGGAAAGTGTTGATCCTGACTACTGGGAGAAGCTGCTTCGTCACCACTACGAGCAGCAGCAGGAAGATCTCGCCCGAAATTTGGGCAAAGGCAAAAGAACTCGAAAGCCAGTCAACTACAATGACGGCTCCCAGGAGGACCGAGGTATAAGACAGGGTACAGAACAATATATAATGCAACCTCTTCGTGTGTGTGTGTGTGTGTGTGTGTGTGTGTGTGTGTGTGTGTGTGTGTGTGCTGTGTTTGTGGTGTTTGTGTGGTGTTGGTGTAACATGGTAGGAGATCCAGTGAGTGGTGTTTTATGTTATTAGTATAATTAGATTGGGTATACGTAGAAACTTGTTAGTTGTGTTATTTAGAAATTGATAATTGCTTTCTTCTTAAACCAAGCATGTTTAACATTTTTTATTTGAATACAAGGGTCAGTCTCATTAAGGAACATTACAAAGTTCTCAAATCTGAAACATAGAGTGATGTATATAGAGGAGTTTGGACTTCTCCTCAGTGCAGTTATCCAGCACCTTTGTAATCCTGCAGTATCTCCCCTCCTCCGTTTGAAACAGACTTATTTGAGCAAAGTGAATACAGGATTACAAGTATAATAGCAGCAGACTTATGAAGACTTTGGCAAACTACTAAATACAACAAACCCATGACAAGATATTAGAGAAACTGAAAAGTAGTAGCTCCCCCTCCTGGCTAAAGCCTGATTGACAGTAACTAAATGGGGTTGCACGAAGAGTTTGAATGTACTTTATCTCGACTATCGATAAGATTCTGTCCAGGCAGTGAAGAGTTGTGTCCTTTTTTATTTTCTCCCTCTTCAACATTTATGTCTGTGCTCCCTTTAGACTGGCAGGAGGATCAGTCTGATAACCAGTCTGATTATTCGGTGGCCTCGGAGGAAGGCGACGAGGACTTTGATGAACGGACTGAAGGTAAGGCTCACTGTTTTGATCACTGCTGAAGAAAAAATGGTATGTTTGTGGGCTTCAGAGCAGGTGAGCGGAGTGGAGCAGTGAGAAATTCCGCTTGTCGCTCACAGAGCTTTTCGTTCCCTCCGCTCAAAGCCGCTCCACTCTTAAAGGGGTGATAGAATGATTATATAGGGTATTTCACACTGTTCCTTATGGTCTCCTAATGGGGTATGTAACATTAGTTGGGCTGAAAATGGCCTGGTTGATATTTTACTGGCCCTTATGCATCCCTGTGTTTTGGCCCTATTTGTGACAAGAGCTTTTCTTCCAAATATGGTATGGTCATGAATATTTAGATGAGCTGCGCGCTGCTTGGTTGAGCCTAATGCTGCGTTCCAGGCAACCCGTAACTCGTGTTTTCACAACCTTCTACTCGTGAAAGAACACTGGAACGGCAGTAAAAAACGTAACTTACTATTCATGAACTCAGCGAATCGTTGTACTCCCAGTTACAGTTTTTGACGTCACACACACATAAACAACAATTTGATGCTGTACAGACGCCGTTTATTAACAGTGATAAGTAGAAATAAATAGACATAAATAGGCAACGTAAAGTAACCTAGATAGCTAACGTCAACGTTAGGTAGCCACTATCTAACGCTAGCTAGAAGGGTTTGTGGTGACTTTGCCTGGAACGCTACCAAGTTGTGAGTCGTGACTTGAAGTCGTAACTTACGGGCTAAAAACTGTGTCTGGAACGCAGCATTAGCCCCGTTGATTTCTTGCATAAAAAAGTCTCAGAAGTGAATTTAATGGTAAAATAGCATATGAACAACGTATAAATTTTCTGAGATCTGCACGACCTAGATTCAGAAGACTAACTGATCTCAGGTCAGTTGTGTAGCCTATGTAAATGTTGGGGCGTGACCGTTCTCTTAATACACCCATGGCTGTGACAAAGGTTCCGGATTTTGAGATGCTTACGCAAGCAACTAGCTTTGTTGAGATTCGCCCGTTTTCAGGCAGTTTCAAAATATGAGATTTTCATAGTAAAGGGGTTTCAATGGGATTTTGAGCTTATATGTATGTCCTATTTACCCACCGAACGTCGATATTCAACTATGACAGGGTAAAATCAGTTTTCATTTCATTCATTTTTTTATCACCTCTTGCTCCAAAAAAAAGGGGAAAAAAGCTGTGTTGAATTTATCAGATGAACGACACCCGTCCTTCCTCCATGCTGCCAGTGCACTGGCGGGAGGGCGGGTGCCGTTAATCTGCATGTACTGATCAAGCTGCAGTAACACAGAGAAGGGCTCAGGCAAGCTTCAAACTCATGATGTGAGCGGTATCGGAGCGGAATTGCACCGGGATGGAGCGGGGGATAAGGCGTTCCATTTCAAATCCTCGCGCTCCGCTAACATGCTTTGGTGTACTTTGGTGGCCACCTCTCTTAACTATTATGTGAAGATATAGGTGGTCCCTTGAAGTTGTTTGAAGTTAATATTTGAGTTTAAGATTTGGCAATGCTTGATACACGGAGGTAGACAATCCTGTTCGAGCCCTAGTTCTTTCACCCACTAACATCCTTCAATCCACCTCTACAGATGTTTATTCAGATTCAGACGACAGCTACGATATCCTCATTGACAACCTCTACAACAGGAACTCAGGAAATGCAACTTGCCGCTGCATCTTCTGCATTGAGCGTAGTGAGGCAAGAGAAGACAGAAAGAAAAAGAAAAAGGACAAAAAGAGAAGGAAAAAGGCAAAGAAACACAGACAGAAAATTCTAATCAATAGTTTCTCGGCCAGCTGAATCACTACTTGCACTTTAAAGAGATTGTTGGTGTTCATATTAGCTGTTAATTAAGTTGTTTTGAAATGCACTTAACAGGGTTTGTTTAAAAAAGCACTTTTAGTGTTGTTTCTGATCAAATAGTTCCCTTATATTTATACAATTTCTGAAAGCTGATACAAGTGTTATATATTTGCCAATTTATTTAAAAGTGCTAAAAGATGTACATGTTTTGAATTGATTGTATTTTTGTTTTATTTAATTATGGCTCTGTTACTTCAATTGCATTAAATGAAGTACACTACAACACTGCTTTCAGTTGTAATTGAAAATTATGCTTTAAGAAGAAGCATTAAGTGTAGACGTGCCGAGAGATTGTGAGAAGGGACAGCTTCAGCAGGATGAGAGTGTTCCGTGATGAGCTGTAAGTGGAACATCTTCACAGAGCAACTTTAGGACGTTAAGAACACACACAATCATTCATCAATATCCAGTTTGAGTTTTGACTTTTCGTTTTCATGGCCTCAGCGATACGTTATTGACTGTAATGTGAATTGAATCTCAGATAAACTAACTCTGTTTATTTCTGTTGTAGCTAATGCCCGCAGACCAAGCCGCAAAGGGCTGAGGAACGATCGGGACAAACCTCTGCCTCCTCTGTTGGCAAGAGTGGGCGGAAACATTGAGGTGAGTTCCTTTAGATTAAAAAATCAGCAGAAACAGAGAAACAATGATAAATGCCTTACAATGCCCTGCAAACATCTTGACATCTTTATTACCTGTCAGGTTTTGGGCTTCAATGCACGGCAGAGGAAGGCCTTCCTGAATGCAGTGATGCGTTATGGGATGCCTCCCCAGGATGCGTTCACCAATCAGTGGCTAGTCAGGGACCTCCGAGGGAAGTCTGAGAAAGAATTCAAGTGAGTCTCAGTGTGACTTTTTTCTGCTTGTGCCAATAAAGTTTGCGCTGAATTAGGGCTGGGCGATATGGAGAAAATCAAATATCACGATATTTTTGACCAAATACGTCAATATCGATACAGCAACGATATTGTAGTGTTGACTTTTGGTGCTTTCACAAAATATTTACACAATGAGATTTTTGATAAATAATCATCAGTAATGTGGATATAATGACAAAGTGGTTAAAGGCAAATAATAGAACAGTTACAACAGTCTGGTAAGTTCAGAAAATGACATCACTTTACTGTAATGCAGCCTTTAAAACCAGGAAAAGACAACACTTATGCCATATTACGATATCCAAAATCTAAGACTATATCTAGTCTCATATCACAATATCGATATAATATCGATATATTGCCCAGCTCTACGCTGAATATCAAACCTCAATACTTCATTGGTATTGACCAAAATGTCTCTGCAACAAAAACTGTCAAGTGCTGAAAGTAAGTATCAACCGCCAGATCAGATTCGTAATCTTGTCGACTAAGTATAAAAGAGTTCCTGACTTGAATCAAAATTTAAATTTTGTTTTTTTCATCAACCTTTTTTTTTCGGGCTTTTAAGTTCCTGTATGGCCGCCAAGGCTCGATCAATCACTATTAGTGAAAAATAATTTGTGTATACGCCCCTTGATTCGGATCTTGTCCAAAATGCAATGGGTTCTTTCTTGGCACATGCTTCTTTGTGCATTTATGTAAAATGTTTCCGACTCACAGACATGTTGACATTTTCCAAATGTATTTACGGTGACGTCCCTTCACCTTCTTCTTCAAACATGTTCTCAGGGCCTACGTGTCTCTGTTCATGCGTCACCTTTGTGAGCCGGGTGCTGATGGAGCTGAGACTTTTGCAGACGGTGTCCCACGTGAAGGTCTGTCCAGGCAACACGTGCTCACCCGTATTGGTGTGATGTCACTTATAAGGAAAAAGGTATGGTTTACCAGTTAGAAAAGAAACACTACAAATTATGTTTAGATAATTCAAGTGTTGAATCACTGTTTGAGTGTTGGGCTGACTGATTCACGTGTTGATTAACAGGTGCAGGAGTTTGAGCATGTGAACGGTCAGTGGTCGATGCCCTGGATGGCAGAGCTGGAGGAGAACAAAAGGGCTGCAGCTTTGGCTGCAGGTGAAGACCCAAAGACTCCTTCTACTGGGACCCCTGCAGACACACAGCCCAACACTCCAGTCACAGGTACACACACACACACACGCACACACACTTTACTCTTAGTACTGGATTATTGAAACAAAGGGCCCTATTTTAACGATCTAAAACGCAAGTGTGAAACGCAAAACGCAAGTAGCTTTGTGGGCGGATCTCTGGCGCTGTTGCTATTATAACGGCGGGATAAATGACTCTTGCGCCCGACGCAAATCTTAAATGGGTTGGTCTGAAGTAGCTAGGTGTGGTTTGGGCGTAACGTGAAAATAACCAATCAGAGCGTCATCTCACATTCCCTTTAAGAGCAGGCGTATTGTTCCATGGCGGATTGCTATTATGACGGCGGATTTGCCTGGCGCACGCCAGCGGGAGCTGTCCGGGATGCGGCAAAGTAATAAATGCCCGTCTTGACCCGGTGCCGATGTTGCTGCGGCCTCTCGGGCGCATCTCTTCAAGTCTGGAGAGGATTGCTGCAGCCATGGAGCGTGGGTCTCCAAACGCACCACCTGCTCCTGTTGTGCCCCTTCCTCCTCCCCCCACTCCATCTCCGTCCACCCGCTCCACCAGGAGCGCATCGCGCATTGACACTCCCGGAGCAGAATCCGCCGGAGTGTCCAATCCCACCGTAGTTCAACATCATGTCTCCTTAAGTCCTCTAATATTTCCTCATTTATGTCATCAACACATCCATGATTCATGGAAATGTGTAAAACACAACAAGCCACAAAGAATGCTGCGACTTTTTGAGGACTGTACTGTAAAGTGCCTCCTGATCTATCCAAACACCTGAAGCGCATTTTCAGTAATATTTTTCTTTGTAATTATGTATGGTTTGCAAAAATGGGAACTGCTGTAGATGAGAGAAGTGTATGCGCGTTGTGCACACGCTACATTATGGCCAAGCATGCGCCCCTAAAATAGCATCTGAATAACGCGCCACTGACTTTAGACTAGCGCCACTGACTTTAGACCAGGTTTTTCCTGGTCAGTGGCGGAATTGTTTTCTGAAACTGCAAAATAGCACCAGGTAACGTTTGAGCCGGAACACGCCTCCTCTTTTCGCTGAACCGCCTTGGGAGCGCAAATACATTCCCTAATTTACCGACGTGCGTCTGTGGAGGGAAAAGTCCGCTGTGCGTCGGGTGCAAAATAGGAATGATACATACAGCTATAACAAATAGGGTTGGGTACCTTTCTACTGATACCGGTACCTGGAATTCGGTTCCGGTACCCAACGGTACTTTTTTCGGTGCCTCCTCTCTGTAATTATAAAAAAAAAAATTCAGTTGTAAAAATAATTCCAAACCTATTTACTTAGAACATTATGTTATTTATTTAGAATATTTTACACTGACAGAAATTAAACACAAACAAAAATAAAACCCCTCTCTCCTCCCAAACCCATCCCTACAACCTATTAAATTGAATAATTATTCTACTTTTATTCTTGTATTTGTATATTATTCTATTTATTTTCATCATGACTGTTTTTAATGTTTCATGTAAAGCATTTTTAATTGCCTTGTTGCTGAAAGGTGCTGTAGAAATAAAGTTGCCTTGCCTCGCAATCTCAGCCGTCAGTCAGTCAGTCCTCAGGGCACAGAAACCACCGTTGTGCCTGCTCGTGTCAGAGGAAGTGTAATGTCAACAGCACCGCGGCTGCTTTCTGCTCGCCATTAATATCATATCATGGTGAAAGGTGTCTCCGGGAAGTTTTGAAAAACTGTAACCACACTTGAAACCACTTTATCGGCATTGCCGTGACTCACTGTGAAAACTGCGGAGCCGACGTAGTTTGCTCCATCCACACGCTCTGTGTCGGACCTCTGCTCTCTGTCAACATGCAGAGAGGACAGATCACTCTCAGGTACCGAAATTTGGCACCGTTTGACTTTACATGAACCAATACTCGGTAGTACTGACATGATTCCGGTAAAAGTACCGGGTTCGGTACCCAAACATAATAACAGAGACAAGATATAAATACACTCTTTGCATACCTGTCGTTGACCTGTTTTCTGTTTCCTGTCAGAAGATTTGTCAAAATCAGAGGACAAGGAAGACACGAAGAAGGAGGGTGAGGATGGCAAAGGAGCCAAGAAGGCAGATGATCCAGAGGTAAATTCTGATTTTACAATCACATCATCCAGTTTTGTTTTCAGTACAGTCTAATACGTTTTCAGTGGCAAATGTACAGATTTTTGAATTTGAAACTGGCTATGTCTCCCCTAGATTATTGAAATCCCAGATGAGTCTGAAAAATCCCCCGTCCTCGAAAAGAAAGAAGAGGAAGTAGACTCCGCTGCAGAGAAGGAGGAGAAGGAGATGGGAAATGGAAGTGAAGGAAAGGAGAAGGGGGTGGATGACACAAGCAAGGAGAAAGAAGAGAAGAACGAGAGTTTGGAGACAGAGAGGGACACTCCTGCTGAGGTCAAGGGTGAAGGCTCGGAGGGCAAGACTGATTCAGGGGAGGAAAAGTCTAAAGGTGAGCCAGGTGTTGAAACTGTTTTCTATTTTGTCTTGTTTCCTTATTTCCCTTTTCAGTCATTCTAACACTGCTTCTCTTGTTTCAGCTGAGGAGGAAAAAGATGAGAAGATGGACACAAGTTTGCCAAAAGAGGAGAAGAAAGGTGCATGTCAACAAACACACATACACACAATGCAATGGAAGTAAATTTCCCCGCACACTTTTTAAAATGTCTGTAAACGTTTGCCTCCAATGGAGACATGCTAAATAAATGTCTAAGTTAAAGCTGTCTGAATACTTAGCACAATTAAACAATGTCCTTGGTATCTTAGCAGTTGATTTTCACCCATATAAGCTTTGTGGCTGACATGTTTCTGATGTTTTCTCGCAGATCAAAAAGAGGAGAAGGACGCTGTGAAAACAGACGAGTCTGGCAAACTGCAGAACGGAGAGAACGCCAAAGAAGGAGCAACAGCTGCGTCAGTGGTTAACGTCAGTGAAGAGAAAAAAAAAGCCACCAAGCAGAGGTTCATGTTCAACATTGCTGATGGAGGATTCACAGGTGGACACACACACACACACACACACACACACACACACACACACACACACACACACACACACACACACACACACACACACACACACACACACACACACACAAACACACACTTATACACACCAATTTTCTCTCTCTTCTCTTTTTTCTCTTTAGTTTCTGTCTTTTGACCTTTCTGCCCTCCTTTCCAGAGCTTCACTCTCTGTGGCAGAATGAAGAGAGGGCAGCCACCGTCACCAAGAAGACCTTTGAGATTTGGCACCGTCGCCATGACTACTGGCTGCTGGCTGGAATCATACAGTATCCTTTCAGTGGGCCATTTCTTCTTTAATTCTCATGTGCGATTGCTGTCTTCTAGTTAATTAGAGCTGAAATGATATGTTGACTAATGTTATTATTCGGCAACTGTTTCAAATATAAATATATATATATATATATATATATATATATATTTTTTTTTTTTTACTATAATAGAAAGGGGTTTCTGTTATAAGAGTGAGGTGTTTGTGTGGATAAATAATTATGTTTGGTTTCGATTGATCCATTCATATCGGACCAACTATTCAAGCCAGGTTACGCAGTGAGGGACCTTTTTCAACAGCTTTACTTGACCAATTCCCAAACTGTAAATTGCACGAACATGAACATGAACAAAAAATTAGCGTATGATAATATCACCCTTTACAAGCCAGTAATGTTGTTACACTTGACCTCGGCGTCTCTCAGACATGGCTACGCTCGGTGGCAGGATGTGCAGAACGATGTGAGGTTTGCTATCCTCAATGAGCCCTTCAAAGGGGAAATGAGCAGAGGAAACTTCCTGGAGATCAAGAACAAGTTTCTGGCCCGGAGGTTCAAGGTGAACTAAACAGGCTCACTAGTATCACGTGTTTCCCCTGTGTGTATGTGAGTGTGTTTGTTTCTGTCTGTGTTTCTCACTGGGCATGTTGTCTTTCTGTGTTTCCTGTATAGTTATTGGAGCAGGCATTGGTGATCGAGGAGCAGTTGCGCAGGGCAGCTTACCTGAACATGACAGAGGACCCGGCCCACCCCTCCATGGCCCTCAACACTCGCTTCAGTGAGGTGGAGTGTCTCGCCGAGTCCCACCAGCACCTCAGCAAGGAGTCCATGTCAGGAAACAAGCCTGCCAATGCAGTTCTGCATAAAGGTAAAACATATATAAGATCTAGAGAGATAGGTATAGTGAGGGTCCTCATGCACCTGCAAAATATTTGTAGGACTGTGGATTTTAGCAAAATTGAAAATGAATCTCTGAAAATGAAGTACAAGGCTTTGAAAACACCTGTATAATATCAGGATAATGCTCTGTAGACTTGACAGTCTCATGACTACAAGAAAGGGACAATATGGGGGCAAGTGGACTGCTCAGGCTTTTGCTTTTGCCTGGGGACTGCAAAGTCAGGTGCTGTCTGTCACTTTGGTATTAACCGAATAACTTTACACGTAGCTTATTATTTAATCTTGAAAGGGAAGCGACTGATCAGACATTTCAGTTGGGACACTCATAATCCTTTTGACTTTTTAATGAGAAGGAACTGAGCCACAACTGCCGTGCAACTCACCAACAAACTTACAGATTCATAAAATCTACAAGAAGGAGCTGTAGATAATTAGCGATGACATTGCTTTAAAAAAAACAGCACATTTGCTTTAACTTATACTGTATACTAAAGGTCATCCTATGTTGATCTTGGCAGGAGAATTGTTTTAAATCTGTGCTTTTATATCACAATAATATTCCTTTAGTTTGAATAAGGAAACATTTTTATTCCCCTAAGAAGCTTCTGAAAAGGAGAAAGTTGTGTTTGTGTGTGAGAGAGGACAAAGTGTTTGTCGTCATTGTGGTAGTATCAGGGGCCTGTTTCACAAAAGCAGAATATATAAATCCAGGATAACTGATAAAGCGAGGCTTGACCTAGTCTAATCTGTGCATCCTGGCTTGGTGCGTTTCACATAGGCCAAGCCAGGCTGAGGAGGAGCGACTAGGTTGAGCCAGGTAATTCAGATAGATGCGCGTCCACGACTTTCCTCAAAAGACCGCGAGGTCGATCACAGATTTACTGATGCCAAAATGGAGAATACGCATTGTACATACTTTATACAGAGTGAGCAGCAGCTTCTGTGAAAACAAAACACAGTATTTGTATAAAAAGAAAAGAAACACGGCCGCTGTAATGAAACAGCGAGAGAAAGTGTAGCAGACGATCACGGACCGACTGAATGCGTAATTGTAGCCTAAATATATTAACTGACCAGGGCTCTGAATTGAAGCCGTCATAATCATTCCATTCAAGGATTAGGCTACTAATCATTTGCACAAATTAACAGTTGTACTCTTTGCCTTAAAAGTGAGCAGAAGATAATGTTACTCAGGAAATTTACCATGAAGATCAATTTTCTATAATGCTAGAATATGATGCGTAAATATCTCTTTCACTCTGTTCCTCTCCCTCTCTGTCACGGGCTACAATATAAATTTCCGAAGTCATATTAACTTCCACTGCTCGCTTTTAATGCAAAGTGTACAACTGTTTGTTTTTGCAAATGACAGTGACTCATTGAATGCTTTCAGTTAAGAGCAGTAGTTCATAAATGTATATTTTTAGACTATCATTCAGTCTGTCCGCTATTATCTGCCACACTTATTTTTGCGTTTGTTTTATTTTTATTTTTTTATAGAGGACGATTTTCCTTCTCTACATATTATATGTGTATGTATTATACACAATTATACTCCCCCATATGTATGGACATAGAAAATAAAGACACTGAAGAAATTGGACTCTAAAATCTAGAAACTATAAAGATAATTAAGTGATAAATTCCATGCACACTGTAAACATGAATGGAACAGAGTATATTCATCAGTTATTTCCCCCCAGCAATATATAAGGTCAAAAACCATTGAGGTGTTCTCTCCCTGTTGTTACATGAATGTACAGTAGCCTACATCACTAGATAGTTACTGTTCCAGTGAACTAAGACTATCATTTGGGAGGATTGTACAATTAGGATATGTTCTTAAAATTGTACAATCCTCCCAAATTATAGTTCCAGTTTACTGGACAACACACATTGTGTGCTAAGAATGCCAAATACAATGTACATGGAAGAGGAACAAACATGATCCTTATTGTTAAAGAATTTAAAACAAAATTAATCAACTAAAATAATTCAAGGGAATTGGTCAACTATAGAAATGTACAGCATTGTATGTATTGCCCTCAGTAACAGACTTCATTTAAAACACATTTGAAATGTTATCAGCCTTTTCTAATTATCTCAACAACTGCCATAATATATTCATCAAACTTCTAACAACAATATGTGAACAGCAGTCTTCATACAGCAATATAACAGTAACAATGACTGTCACATGAATAATTATTTAAAAAAAATAATGGTCACAACTTTAAATAATATTAGTAGTTAAATAAACAGCAATATGCACCTGTTGTATTTTAATCCAGGCTGATAACAATAGGGTAAAACCACTGCTGGGTGATCAGAAAAGGCTCCAGGATTAATAAATCCTGACTGTTAGCCTGGTCGGGAGCAGGCTAGCTGCACAGAATAAATTTCCATGGTGATTTATGTGCCTCCGCTTTCGTGAAACCGAGTCAAGGCTAAATTCATCCAGGATAACTGGGAAATCCCAGCTTAATCCCTTATCTTGGTTTTGTGAAACAGGCCCCAGGTGTAGGGAGAAGGGAGCTATTATGTAAACACAAATATTTATAGATCTAATTATAGCTGCTAACGTGACCAGCAACAAATGTCAGGTGCAACACTGTGAGCAGCTTTCATGTTTAAACAAGGACAGCTTTCAGGAAATAAGCACTACAACCACCCAGTAGTCCAACTGTGAGGTTGCGTCCTTTGAAAACACCTGATGGTAGATTAACCTTTCACAGCACTGTGCTGGCTCCAAAAACTGAAGAAACAACAACAGTCCCAAAGCAAAAGCTCACCGTCTCCTCTGTGACTCACACATTCCTACACCGTGTGTGCGCTGCAGGTGTAGCCAGTTAAAAGATACATTCCGCGGCACATCCGCAAACGATCTCCGTATGTTTACGCGTGCAGTGTAGCCAAAGCAAAAGGTGATGTCTTCAAATGTTGCTTTTTGCCTGAGCAACAAAACAGAGAAAAGCAGCAAATCCTCACTTTTTGGAAGTTGGAGCCACCAAATGTTTGGCATTTTTTGCTTGAAAAATTACTTAAACGATTAGTCGATTATCAAAATAATACAAGCAGTAGAGAAGGAGAGATGCTGTTTTGCTGTATTGAGTGTAAAAAGAACAATGACAGAACCCAACGACAGTTGTTGATAGTTTTATAATTTACAACTTTGTGATGTGCTGTTGTTAGCCCGCTAGCCACGTAAGCTGCCGCAGTTCATGTTTACAGCCCTACCTACTTAATCTCCCATCAATCACTGCTGCTCCGTTTTGTAAATTTTGCCAGACGAAATCTGCTCTGACTGCAGCTTAACGCTAAAATATGATCATACTGAATCCTTGAATTGCACCAGGCACAAAAATGACTAAAAAACTACAGTCCTTAATTTAGATTATCACGGTGGCGCTCATAGCTCATTCACGTGTTGTATTTCCAGTTCTCAAACAGCTCGAGGAACTGCTGAGCGATATGAAGGCTGACGTCACGCGTCTCCCGGCAACCATTGCCAGGATACCCCCTGTCGCTGTGCGGCTGCAAATGTCCGAGAGGAACATCCTCAGCCGATTGGCCAGCCGAGGCCCCGAGGTCACCGCTCAAAACCAGTCGCAGACCTCACAGCAGATGCAGGTGCCGCGCTGACCAATCACCTCGCACATTTCACTTTCTCTGACCGAGGCTAGTCGCCCTCACCTCACCGCCATGTAGCAGACGTCCTCCCCCTTAACCACCATGTACAGCACAGTCAGGTTAGTCCTCCTCCTTCTGCACCCACAACCCATCTCCTGACTCAGAAGAGCATCAGCTATGCTGCTGGACTTTGTTTTAAGAAGACTGGAACTGCAGATGTAGGATGGGAGCGAATGGAAACAAGTCTTTCTCCTCCACTGGGATTCAGATTTAACTCCTATTACTTGAGCACTGTCGTAACTGAACTGCGGGTAGCTCCACTGACCTGACTTGTCCTGTTGTGTCTTACAGCAGGGTCAAACGTGTATGTAACTATATGTAAGATGAAGATGAAGACTGGAGAAAAAGCAGCATGCTTAGAGTATACTGTTGCTTTGTAGTCATTTTTGGAAGGATTTTATTGTGCTCATTTTCTCCTTTAGAAAAGTGTAAAACCTTTTTTTAAAAAGTCGTTCAACTCTTGTGTCCTCACCTGTATGTGTGTATGTGGAGAGAGAGTGTGTTTGTGTGTGTGCGTGTGCGCATGTGCGTGCATGCATGCATATTTCTTGTTTGTTTGTATGTGTAAAACAGGGCATATTAATGTGCACCTCTACTGCAGAATGTCCCCGACGCTGAGAGACTGTTACTGTCACTTTTCTATCAGCCAGTCAGATCTGTTACCTGCGTCCTTACTCGCCATCTCCATCCTCCACCCCTCTCGTCAGTTGACCAGATCCAGGATCAGCTCTCCGTGCTCACGTCCCAGCCAGCACCTCGACATTCCTAACTGCACCACAGATTTTCCCCCTGGAAACTGTCCCGTGTTTTCCCGAAATACGGACATGCAATAGTTCCACATATTTTAGGTACATGGGATGGTTTTGAGAACGATTTTAAATTAATTTAATTTCTTACTGTGTATTGTTATGTTGTTGTACATTATTGAATATTATTATTATGGTTACCACCTTGTTTTTATCATTGTTGTTTGTTTTTATGAACTACAATAAAAAGTCAACCGTTATTCAAGGTTTTTGTCAATTTATAAGGAATTCTGCATGTTTTTCTTAGCCACGCTAGCAGCATTGCTCTGGGGATTGCGATAACGGTCGGTCTACCACTTTGGTCCAGATTGAAATATCTCCGCAACAATCGGACTGATTGTCATGAAATCTGGTGCAAGACCCCCAGAGGATGGATTCTACTGACTTTGATAATCCTCTGTCTTTTCCTCTTGCGCCATTGTGACATTTGTGATTTTGAGTGAAATATCTTGAGAACTACTGGATGGACTGCCATGAAATGTGGTCAGTTAACCTTTCATCTAGTGCCATCATTAGGTGAAAATCTCAATTTGTCCAACAGTTTAGTAAATAACTTTAATATTAACTACAATCAAATCAGCCTCAGCTGTACATTGTGTTAAGTGCAAATTTGTAAATGTCACCATGCTAACATGCTAAACTAAGATCTTGAACATAGTAAACAATCAGCATGTCACTTTGTCATTGTGACCATGTTAGCAAGCTAACATCAGCAAGTTAGGATGCTGACGTCAGCATTTAGCTCTCAGCGACACTGTGCCTAAGTACACTGTCGCTAACATGGTTGCACACTTCTCTCTAAGTAAAGTATTAGGTGACAAATTAAACAAAATAAAGTTTCTTAACGGGCCGTTTGGCAACCATTAGCTACCAGAACAGCTTTAACACTCCTTGTTATAAATACTTCAAGGATCTTGAGCTCTATTAGGGGAATGACTATTCTGCCAAAAGATATTCCCTCATTGATGTTTTAATGATGGTCGTGGAGAGAACTGTCTAAGACATTAGTCCTAATCTCTCCTATAGGTGTTCAATTTAAGTGAGAGCTGTTGGCTGTGAGGGCCATACCACATACCTTTTATATTCATCAAACCATTCTGTGACCCCCTGTAGTAGTAGTATTAATTTTGCACAATAAAATCAAGGCAACAGGAAAAAAGAGATTAAGAAAACCCCTTGGGGCTTATAGAAGGAATCTAACCTAATGTAAAGAAAAATATGTTTATACATTTGTTAATATTTCCACTCAGGTTTTTTGTTTAATTTGTCAACCTTGCTTATGTAAGAGATCATTCTGTGGATGCTGATACCAAGTTTAGAACAGTGTAACTGTTCAAACAAAACAAATGACGAGCAAAGAGCGTGTCGTAGTTTGCATGAAAACCTGGAAAGACGAGGTGGAATTTACATGGAGGCAAATGTTGATTTGCAGGAGAGAGAATAGCAGGAGAGCCTTTGCACATAGAGGGGGCAGAGCAGGGGAAGAAGGGGACAGGAACAGGCCCATTTTCTCCTGTAGATAGATGTCCATGTCACTTCCAGGGCTCCGCAGATAAGTAAGAAAATGAGAGTAAATTATAGGGCGTGGGGATTGGCTGGGCTGGTAATGGATGTCTTATCTTGAGAGAGAGTTGGAGGCTAAACACAAGCGAGGCTGGGTACAAGTGAACAAAAAAAGTAAGCGCAGGGGAAGCTAACCTGTACTGTAACTATAACCTCTCTCTCACAGTTTTACTGTGTTTTAAAGGACAGACATACTGAACGTCAGCATAGACAATGACACAGAGGAGAGACTGGATTTAACCCATCACTTCCTTGTGCAGAAGATCCCAGACTGCCAGTGAGTCCGTACTGCAAGAGTCCCTACAATGTCTTGTAGGTGAGTGTCTTGTATTTTTTTGTTTATTTGCTAATTTTAAAATCTTCCTGTGACCTGTAGTTCAACTTGTTCTACTCTTGTCTCCAGTCTTTGTTTTGTTATGCTTATGTGTCCCATGATTGTCTTTCAACGTCTCCGCTTTGATGCACCTCCAGATGCAGGTTTAATATTTCTAAACATTTTCTATCATATTGCAAGATTGCTATATATTATTATATACTAAATATAGGAAAAAAAAAAAAAGTGAATTAGATACCTGACAAAAAACCTGAACTGCACTAATGGAAAGATAATACTAAATCCTATAATGCCATAAAATTATTCTTTGCATTGGCTGCCCACAATTGCTTAATACACCCAGAAATATTAAAGGAATGGCTAACAGGGTGAAAAGATTTCTGACAGTAGACAAATTCAAATTTAAAAACAGTCATATGGATGACCCTTAAACAAGCCAAACAACTGTGCTCAAAACAACATTTGGGAGAAGTGTGACCCAGATGCCAGAACAAAGAAGAGAAGAAAAAGCAGAAGAGAAGAAGAAGAAGAAAATCCTCACATTCAAGAAAGCACTGAACATGAGGAGAAATTATTTCAACAGTGTTGATATTACGTATTATATTTTCCCGGTTTAGACAGAGGGTGGCGGGAACAGAACGACATGTACAGTCATTTTTTTTCTGAACAGACACAATTTGATGCGTTGCAACAGTCCGATGCATTGCGACACTCAAAAGAATGGTCAAATCTAGGAAACATCTTTGTTGTCACTCTGAGGGTGTGCGAAGTATCTGTGTGTGTCGTTTGCCACATTGCTGCTGCGTTATCCTGCAGCCTGAGAAGTGACGCAAACTGCTGTAGCTTGCGTTAACCACGACGAACGACACCTGCAGTGCTGTGTGTGTGTGTGTTTGTTTGTGTGTGTGTGGGGTGGGGTGGGGTGGGGCCCCAGTGTATAAATTGTAGGTTCTTCCACTTATTCTTAGCTTTTTGCTTTTTGCTCAGTGTTGTTGTCAGTTTTACATGCTTTTATTCTACTTCTTCATGCATACTTGGACCAACACTATAAATAACTCTAAGTCTCTAACTTTAAGTCTAATTTAAAGTTGACAGTCTAATGAGGAAAGTCTATTTGACATTCTATTGTTTCCACAAATTCAAATTCTCCCCTTCAAGCCTCTTGTATTTCAATATGATTTGCAAGTTAAATGTTGATTGATTGTCCCTGTGTGTTCCACAGGTTGTAAAATGTAAACTGTGCAATGTAAACAAGCCTTCCTTAGTGGATTAGTTTTTTCATTATGGGGAAACTAGTGTCTCTCAGGGGAAACAAATGATTACCTGCTTAAATGCCACTCAGTTGTAGTTTTAGAGTTGATGCCTCAACAGTCTGATAATGAAACAAGTTCACAGTTGCAAATGTTTACCAGCTGAAAGCAGCTCACACATACACACACACACACACACAACACACACACACACACACACACACACACACACACATACACATACACATATAGAGGGGGGAAGGTTGAACTGCAAATAAGGAAGTGTTTTGTGACTCTGACCTTTGTGTGTCACACACACACACACACACACACACTCATACACACCTGGAAGTAAAGAACAAACAGGCAACAGTGGTAGCAGACAGGTGGGCAGGCATAGGGAAAAAGCTTTGCAAATGTCTGACTGAGAGACACAGTGTGGGCTTGAGGGCAAAAAAAGCTCAAACTTTGTATTTCATGGATTTTTTTATTCCTGTCACAAAAGTGGAATTACTGGACAGGCACTCTCGCTCATGATTCACCGATGAATGGAACAGTTTGAACGATCCTTTCTGCTTTCTTTGTCGAGATCTGCACAGAAAACTAAGTGATGGAGCATCAGAGAGCAAGTTTCCAGAGTTTAAATCTATTTTGCTCTTAAATATGAGTTTTTGTTTTGATCGACTATAAAAAAACAAAACCCACGTCTCTTATCTGTTGGAGGAATTACAGCCTGTCAGCTATTTTTGGTTCCTGTCTTGCTTTCACTATTTTGTGAAAGGAGATGTAAAAAGGAAGGAAGGGGAGAGCGAGAGAGAGAACGACATAGAGAGGAGGGGAAAGAGACGTATACAGTCTGAGCGTCTCTGCGAGTGTCACTTGTTTTCAGAGGAAGCTGAGAAGAGTAAGTGTTTACCTGCTTTCTTATTGGGACGGAGAGGGGTTGGATAGGGTGGAGGGAAGCGTAGAAGGAGAGGAGGAGGAGAGTGCTGGTAGTTTGAGGGTTGGTGTGTGATACAGAGAGATATAGTTAATAGTTTTGATATTAGATATAGGTGTCAACGAGTTTTGAGTATGAAAGCGCAAAAGCATGAGAATGAAAGTGAGTTATGTTCTGTCTAGTGTACTGCTGTAACGTGAGGAAGTATTGAGGAACTGGGTGTTTCTTTATAAAAAAATTTAAAAAAAAGACTGTGCTTATGCTTGTGAGTCTGCACATGTGCAGGTACAAGTGACTCCCACCAATGACTCTTCTTCTCTTTGGTCGCAGAAGAAGTGAAGAGACAACATGGTTCGGTGAGTCAGCCCCCCGCTGGACAATATAATGCTCCGTTTGTCGACTCAGGTTGTGTTCTCTGTGTTTTGTGCAAGGCGCGATGACTTCTCTGTTTCCATTCCTGCTCTTTCTTTCCCCAGCTGTCGACTCGTACTGCTCTGTTCCTCTATCATGTGATTTGTGATGCGTTGCTCAGTGTCTGTTTGCGTAAAGAAAATGTGTCATAAGGGATGTTTTAGCTCAGTTGTTGAGTAAGAGACCCTTTTTTTTGTATCCTTAACATTCAAGCTCTGTAAAGGTTCTTTACAATGTTCCCTTTACCTTGAGTTTCCTTCTGTGAGTGTGCTGTTTAAATCTTCTTTCTTAACCCATTTTCTGTATGAAAGCTCTCTTTTGGGAATCCAAAGCTGAAGGGAAAACACATATTCAAGTGCAAATACAATGTAATTGTGCATACACAGGGTTCCTCACACTTAAAAGTTGTATTCAGCAACACTTAAAGCTTTATTTTGTACATTTTAACCCTGAAATTGTGAAGAAAAAAATGAAAGGATTTAACAACTCAATTTGAAAGCACCAGTCTAGGTTTCAAGAAAGCTATTGTAAAGAGAAATAGCCTACAGTTAATGAACATTTGGGTACTTTTTTGTATTGGTGGCTGTTTCGAATGGCGGACCAGACTTTAAAAAAAGGTCTTTAGGTTTTTTTTCTGTTAACTAAGAGGATGTGAGCTGAGCTTGACCAAAACAGATTTTTCCATCCTTAGAGGGCTCCAGGAAATGATAAATAGTAGATATTTGGTCTGAACTGATGTAGCTATATTAAATTGCGACACTGAAGTCCACGGTGATGCTGAAAGGGCTTTTAAGCCGGAGCTTTTCTAGATTTATTGGGTTATAGTAGAGTAGATGTACAATATGTTATTGTGGTATTCTATTCTCAATAGCGGCCCATTATTGGGCCAGTGGTAAAGGTGTTGACTAAGGTGCAAATATATTGGTTTTATACAGTTCTTTGTAATTAGAAGTGAATTAAATAAAGTTTCATCCGGTCTATAGTTGGAGTTTGCTACAGAATGAGAAAGAAAGAATACCCTTTTTGTAGTTTAATAAAGACTGTAAACACTGGACTGGGAATTAAATGATTTTTTTCAATATAAGTTGTTATCGATTAATTCATTGTTTCAGCTAAAAAATGTCAAAATAAACAAAATGACAAATGCTCTAGACAATACAGCGATGTGTTCAAATTGATGTTCATAGGTTCAGTTCAGTGGAAAATGGAAAAGGGAAAGGAAATGTTTACATTAACAAGACTTTAACCGGCAAATAATTCGCAAGATTATAAGAAAAAAGTACTTACCTGTCAATTGACTAGAACCATAATGAGAATAAGTAGAATGAGAATGATGAAGAGTATAAATAAGAATAATCATTTCAGAACTAGACAAGACTGGACTGAGACCTGCCTCTCCTGCAGTGGAGATGTATTAATAAATAAACTACGGTTAGATTTCTATAAAAAAGACTGAATGTTTGTACATTTATTTTATATTTTTGTCTATAAAATAACTGTAACTGATCATGTGAGGAAATAAGACTGGGTGTGGACATGAATGTTTGTGTGTATGAAGGCGTACGTGTTTATATTTATCAGATGCAAGTCTTATGTTTGTGTGTACTAGGTTCAGTTATATTCATACTGAGTATATTTTTACTGTGTATACACGTGTTGTTGATGTAGGTGGTTCCACAGAGACATCACAGGCCTGCAGGCCGAGGAAATGCTGAAGACTCGAGGCATTCATGGCAGCTTTTTGGCTCGACCCAGCAAGAAAAACGTAGGAGATTTCTCCCTGTCTGTCAGGTAATGATGTCTGCAAAAACGCCCCAAATCTCTCGTTTACTTTTCTATTTCCACAGAAGAGATAGTACTTTCCTTTCTTTTAAAATTGTGCTGTAAGCTCCTCCATGTGGCTCTACCACTTAACAAACCTTAAAGCACATAAACAACAAGAAATTATGTTTAAAAAAAAAAAAACTGGATAGCACCCGGATAGCTCAGTTGGTAGAGCGGGTGCCCATATATAGAGGTTTTCTCCTCGACGCAGCGAGCCCAGGTTCGACTCCAACCTGCGGCCCTTTGCTGCATGTCATTCCCCTCTCTCTCTCCCCTTTCATGTCTTCAGCCATCCTGAATAATAAAGGCCTAAAAATGGCCAAAGAAAATCTTAAAAATAAATAAAAATAATCACACCTTGGATTTATAAACATGTCAGTACAGATACATGTTGATGCGTTTTTATTTATCTAGTTCAAAAATGTAGTTGATTTTGTTAATATTAACAAGGACACAGTCTCAAGTGAAATCAAAATGCAAATGAATAAAATCATTTGTGCCAATTTAATGGGCGTTACTTACTTACTACTTACTAAAAATAACCGTATCATATCAGTTGAATGAGATACAGTGATATGTGATAAATTAAATGATGTGTGGTGCACAGTGAGTAGCTCTGCAGAAACATCCTGAGACCTCGTTTGACTTGACTGATAACATGTTTTCGTATTTGTTCATGAGGTTTAGCTGATGTAAAGATGTTTAACATCAGATTTAATACTGATCACAGTCTGTAGTTCAAAGAGGTAAAAGTTTAGATTTGTAAATGCGTTGCATTTGTACTGATGCAGTAATGTTAAACCGAGTAACTTTTGAGCCAATGCTTCGCAGAGATATCTGGGTTATATTTATGTAGATGTACAGTATATTGTGAGAATTGCTGTTCCTATGTTAATAAGTTTGTTCAGACCTTTATTCAGGTTTAGTTATTGATCAAAGTATTGTAAGTTGAAGTAAAAGTTGAAATTGAAGTGTCTGTGAAATAGCAGCATTTAATGCTCGCCTTACCCTTCCACCATTTCTGCAATATAAAAAAAACATGTTCACAGGAGGTCCTTTGTTTCTAAAACTTGGCAAAAAAGACTAGAATGTTTATTTGTTTAGGATACGTGGTTACTTTGGCATCTGGTCCTTTTTCCTAGGTAATGGTGTCTTGTAAGCCTGTGTGGGCTGGGCATATTGTATGCATGACAGAATAAAAAAATAAAAATATTCATTCATTCTAACTACAAACACATTAGATGCATTTAACTGCAAGAATGTGATGTGTATGTCATGTTGACATAGGCTCTTAAACACTCTAAACCTAAAAAAATTAAGAATTATGAATCTTCCAGGATTGCAGATATTTTACTTTAATCTCAGTGTTGTTATTACTGTACGTTGGATAATCTAACTGTTTTTCTCCAAATCAAGCTTATCCCAAAAACCTCGTACATTAAAACTTTGATTCCTGGTCCTAACTAATTAGAGTCCAAATTATTATTATTAGGCAGCCAGACAACAACTGTACTAACTGCTGTCTTTGCATGACAGAGAACACAGAGTGCAGATACTGAAAGCTTAAAGGTCCCATGGTTTGAAAACTTCACTTTATGAGGTTTTTTAACAATAATATGCGTTCCCCCAGCCTGTCTATGGTCCCCCAGTGGCTAGAAATGGCGATAGGTGTAAACCAAGCCCTGGGTATCCTGCTCTGCCTTTGAGAAAATGAAAGCTCAGATGGGCTGTTCTGGAATCTTGCTCCTTATGAGGTCATAAGAGAGAGAGACATCATGGCTTTCAAACAAGCAAAGTGGCAGTTGGTCAAGGCCATACCCCCCTCCACCTTGCCCCCCCTCTCGCCTCCTCAATAGCTACAGATACAGAAGTGGCACATACTAAGGAAAGCTCATTGTGGGACTGGCTCTAGTGGCTGTAATTCTGCACCAAGGCTGAATTTCGGAAAAGAGACTTCAGATACAGTATTTAGGGGACCACTAAGGCCTATATAAAAGCATCCAAAGAGCACCATGTCATGGGACCTTTATATGTCATAGACAAACATAGCTTCTATACAGTATACAGAAATACTGCATATGGTAAATATACAGTAGTACAATTTGTAAAAAATTAAATAAAGCTCAGTGAGGATTAGCGGCCAAACACTGAAACATTTCTTGTCATTTCAGCTTTTGAAACAAATAATCGTTGGAAGAAATATTATTGAGCAGTTTAAACATTTGTGCCTGAAACTCCTGAGATAGAGATGTTCTTTTTACTGTCATCAGGACATTTTTTTCTCTACGAAAAACGTTGATGGTCAGTGTGATCTGACTGTTTTATCTCCTCAGGGTGGGCGAGCTGGTGACCCACATCCGGATCCAAAACACAGGAGACTTCTACGATCTGTATGGCGGGGAGAAGTTTGCCACCCTGTCAGAGCTGGTGGAGTACTACACGGCTGAGAACGGCATCCTGCAGGACAAGGATGGCACCGTCATCGAGCTTAAATACCCCCTCAACTGTTCCGACCCCACCACTGAGAGGTCTGTGTACTTTTACTTGTCACCGTTGAACCCCCTGTAGGTTAATGTGACCCACACCCGCCGGCTTCTTTGAGCTGCCTCCACCTACACTCTCGGGTTTAGTGTAATAGTGTGTGGTTAGGTGGTTAAGTCAACTATGACGAACATTATTAGTTGTTTACTGGGGATAATAATTGTCATTTGTAGGTTTGATATTCCATGGGGTTTAAATATTTTCCTCTGGGGAGAAGGTGTTTTATCTGAAGCCTCTGACGCTTTGGAATAATACATTTAGGTGTAATAGCATCTTTGTCAGAATGTGAGTCAGTGAAAATAACACCCACACTCCAGACAAAAAGAGCCTGCAGCTGTCGAGACTTTATTCCTACATCGCTGCTGCAGCTAATGGATTATATGTGATCAGGGTCGACTTTTAAGAGGTGGGAAACAGCAAAGACAAAAAAAAAAAATCTACTCTGGTACTTTAATTAAGTACATTTCTTGAATACTCCATTGTGAGACTATATACTTTTACTCTGCTGCATCTAAGAGAGAAGTATTTTTTAAATTTAAGATCCCCTATAGACACGTTTAAAGACATAAAATACTCTGCATGTATAGCAAATTGCTGTCTGATTCGTTTAAATTACATCTTCTCCTTCTCCCTCATTGAAAAATCCCAAAGCTATGAATATGCTAATATTTTTTATTTCAAGGTCAAACATGCAAGTGAAGTAACTATAAGCAAAATGCTTTTTTGGGTGCAGGGGGGGCTATAACTATAACTTTCAAAATCATTAAAGAACAGATTACAGGAAAAACCTTTACAAAAGAAACAAAAGCGAATTCTGAAAACGTTAGACCGAAAAAATAAAAACTTTGATCAGTGCGATGCGATCAGTGATTCAAAGGCTTTGTCTGACTCCTCTCATGGTGGAGAACAATCCATGACGTGACAACAAACTTGCCGTGTCCAAATTCATGTTTGGTCATAACCGGTGATCAGAGAGACCTGGAAGTTTCTGGAAGTATGTGGAAATGGTTTTCTCACAGTGAATCGTGCTTTTTACTTAAGAGTAATGCATTCACTGTATCTGTCAGCTGTAGTCAGTAAGGGTGGGAAAAATAATCGATTCTTAGATGCATCGCGATTCTCTCTAGAACGATTTCATTCTCGATTCAGATAAGGTAATAATTGATTTATTTATTTATTTTTTTTAAATGTGTTGATTTTTATTTAAAAGTTACTGTCTCCAGACAATTACAAATCAGAAAACAGAGTGGCTGAAAGAGGATGGGATAATGGACAACAACTTAGAATTTAGGCAAGTGTCCAGAAAACACACAAAAATGGCCAAAAGGAAAAAATAAATATACATACAGACAGACATACATAAAATAATTAGGCAAAACACATATAGGCTGTTCATCTACTTTATCACATTACATCTGACACCTTTATGTTCTGAGAAGCCAATTATCCACCTTTAAACATGACTGAGCCTCTGAAGATTACTGTGAGAGAAGGTGACTTTCACAAGCATGTTTAAGGCTTCAGCATGGAATGACTACAAAATAAAAACCTCAGTAGACAAAACATTTCATTAAAACTTGTGAGTGACAAATGTATGTCAAAATCTAAGCTTTGTCTACCTGCTTTGTCTAGGAAGTGATTAGCAAAATCTGAGTAGCAAACTCAAAATCACACATGGAAATGTACATAAAAACATTGTTGCATCACGATGCATCGATAATCGGTTTAGAATCAAATCGTTAGCCTCTGAATCGCAATCGGAATTGAATCGTGAGGTGCCAAGAGATTCCCACCCCTAGTAGTTAGTGGTTGCTTTACAGATTACGGTTTTATGTTCAACCTTAGATAAACTAATGAAAAATATAATTTTGTTGAGAAAACTTATCGTATCTCTATTATGTTGTCAACTTTACAGGAACAACCTTGCTGTTGTTTGGATGCATTACAACTCCCAGAACTGAATATACATGGCTTTTTGTTCTACATATGCATAGAGCATGCATTTAATTTTACCTAAACATATGCTTTTGGATGTATTTTTATTTTTACTGATAGTAGCTGTTAGTAATTTGCAAGCATCTCTGCTAAATGTAGCAGATAGTTATAGATATACATATTTTAGAACGTATGTTTGCATGCAGAGCCGACCACATCAAAGACTCCTTCAAGCTGCTGGTGATAAAAATCTCAATATGTTTGTCAAATGCAGTTAAAAAAAGACTTAGTATTAGTGTTTGTATTCTAATTTGGTCATATTGGTAATTTGACTTCCATGACGTTGCTGCTGGAGGTGGTGTTTGATTATTGAGTTTTTCTCCCTGGAAACATTTACGACAGTTGGCTGCTTAAAGTAGGTTAATGTCCAAGTAGTAGTGATCAACTCATACAGTTGCAATCCCTATATGAGTCAAGGAGGACACTACTTTCTATCGTGCGTGTGTGTGTGTGAGAGACTGTGTACTTCAACCTAGCTGGAAGCTCTACCCTCTTCCCCCCCCCGTCCTTCTCTCTCTGTCAGTTGTCTAACTTCCCTTTTGTTGCTGCGGTTGGAAACTTTAAGTTTTGACACTTTTGAAAGCAATGGCCAGACCCTACATGTCTTCCTCTATTGCACACTCCATCATGTTCTTGCTCACTCGCTGTCTTCCTCATCTCAGCCATTCTCTATCTCACCTCGAAGCAGGACCTCAGCAGGTCACCTTCTCTCGTGTATCTGGCGCCTTATCCCTTATCAGAAAAGAGGATAAGTAAGGTCAGGCCATTAACTCGTTGCCATTAATCGCAGGTGGAACAAACCTGGCTGACTGTATAGTACTTCATCATTTATTCCCCTGCACAGGCTCATTTTTAGCTTCTGCAGAACTGCATGGACACCACTTTTTGTTGTTGCTGCAGCCGCTTCATGCAACCTGCTGTAACTAAAAACCATCGGTGGAGTCTAATTTCAGTGTCTGTAAAAACATACACTGTGATTTGACAAGTAAATCAAAGAACTGAATTATTAAAAGCATGTGTAAAAAGACATAAAGAGCGCATTCGCAGTGTATGTGTGTGTGTGTGTGTGTGTGGAGGGGTTATCTGTGGTTGTTACATATCGAAAGGAGGGGGGTGCAGGCTATAAATACTTTGTCCTCTTCAGCCACGAAATCTGTCATCAGAAATTTTCCGACCGCAAAGCAGGAAGTTTAGAAGAAGAAATCGAGAACAGTGCCTTAAATTAACACACAATCCAACACGAGCCTTCACTAATTCACACAAGCTCCACAAATGCACACACAGTACTACTGTGGTGGACAGAAATTTGACCTGCCTGTAACAACATCTGTACATGCTGTTTTTAACTATACACCCAATGCACCCAATTCGGTTGCGGTTTTCTACTCACTGTGTAGTGAGCACAACAGTCTACTGTACCACATCAGTGAGTGTCTGACAACCGCTTAGCCTTGAATAGACTTATACATGTAATTCACAGTCATAGCTCTAACGGTTCTCTGCTTGCATACAGTTAAGTAGGAGCCAGCAGTGAACCCTTACCACAAAGAAACCCAAATGTAGCTCAGGGCATGAATGTCTTTAGAAATGTGTAAACAAATTTGAACCATCAGTGCCTTTCTGTCGCAGGTGGTACCACGGTCACCTGTCTGGGCCCAATGCAGAGAAGCTGCTTGGTGCACGAGATGAGTCTGGGACCTTCCTGGTCAGAGAGTCGCTGTCCAAACCAGGAGACTTTGTCCTGTCGGTTCTGACGGACGAGATGAGCAAAACTGGAAAAAAGAGGGTCTCCCACATCAAGATAATGTGTCAGGTGGGCGTTTGTGCTTGTGTGTGTGTTTCGGGGTGTGACCTTGTGTGTGTGGCGTGCAAGATAATGGATGCATGAAACTAGGGGTTGTATTTTGGTCAGTCTTGTACTTTGAATATACACAATTAGGAGTCTCCGAAACAGATTCACATTATGTAAAAAAGACTGAGGGGTATTCCCACAGTTGTGTAATGCACTTTGAAATAGATATAAAGTATCATTTTCCCTGTCTTACGCAATAAAAGACTCATATTTCAACTATGCAGTTGTTCATAAATGTCAGGCACAGTTTTACTTTAGATGTTCACCAACAGTTGTTCTAAAAAAGAATACCTGAAACCATAAACTGTATCCTGGTATGTATACACTCACGGTGAATGGCTGCTAGTGATATACAGCGTACAGCAACAGGTCACACCGGCATCCTCTTAACCTCATTTTCATAGATTGTGTTTTTCCGTCATCATCAGGGCTTTTGCATTTTATTTTAAGCTGTGGTTCGCCTCATAGAAAACACAGTTCAGGCCTCATTTAAATGGAAGCCATTGTTGTTTGTGCACTGCTGGGGTGCAGAATATTAATGTGAGATTAGTAGAAGGGTCACAAAGGCCTTTACATGAGCACGTGGCAAAGATTAGGTCAGTTTCCCAAACCGTTCTCGGCTCTAAAGAGTCTGTTAACTGCTCTTGGTACCATATGAATACATCAGTATACATTTATGTGTTTCACTCAAAGGAAATACATTTTATAGCCAGTAAAACTGTGTCACTTATTTGATTATAGTGTTGGAAAGCAGTCAACCACAAAAAGCCCGTATTATACTTTACGTATTGGCTGAAACAAGTCATAAGAACACTACTCTTTGGGAGCTATTGTAATCTTTTCTATAATTACTGTATTTATTTCCATTTCAATTAAAGGACATGTACAAATGATTGTGCTAATACAAATACTTGTTTATTCTCTTTTATTAAAGTACCCTTCTTTTCATTTTGAGTATGATTGCTTCTCTATTGAAACTATATTTTTTACACCAGACAGTTCACCTATCTGTAAGTGTCTTTATCCAGACTGATATGTTGTATGTTTTTCGTGTGTGTTCAGAATGACAGGTATACAGTGGGAGGTTCAGAAATGTTTGACACGCTGACAGACCTGGTGGACTTCTACAAACGCAAAGGCATCGAGGAGATCTCTGGGAACTGGGTGTATCTCAAACAGGTGAACTGATCTTTCTCACATCCAAAGGATGTAGATAAAACATGTCAGAATTAGTTTTCTACCACAAATTCAACAAACCAATTTGCATATTGTGCAGAGAGAGGGGTTGAAGATGCACTGCTGACCCTGACAAACAAACTATATGAGCACCTTGAACAGGCAAAGAGTCTTGTCAAGATTGTGTTCATAGACTTCAGCAGTGCCTTCAACACAATCCAACCCCACCTGATGGTAAAAGAATTGGTACACCTCGGGATTAACCCAAGGATAGTTTTGTGGATTTTTGACTTTTTGACGAACCATAGTCAACAAGTCAAATTCAACTCATGTGTCTCATCGTTAAAAGCCATAAACACAGGGGCACCACAAGGGTGCATTCTGTCCCCTATTCTATACACCTTATACACCAATAACTGCCAAGCAACCTCCTCAGACCACACTTATTTTAAATATGCTGATGATACAGCATTAGTGGGTTTTGTCAAATTGCATCCCTAGAGCGTTTTGAGAGGGAGGTGCAGGGTTTTATTAAATGGTGTACCGATAATTTCCTTGTGGTTAATGCGAAGATAACAAAGGAGATGACCATAGATTTTATTAAAAATGGAATTATAGTTCCACCCTCAAATATAAATGGTGTAGTGGTAGAGTGGGTCACAACATACACATATTTGGGTGTTGAAATAGACAATAAACTGACATTTAATGAATGTGCACAAAATAAGTCCAAACAGTTGCAGAAGAGGATGTTTTTTCTAAGGAAACTCAATAATTTTAGAATAGACAGCTGTATTCTTCAGATGTTTTACAAAGCACTCATGAAGAAGTGTTATCATTTGGCCTTATTTGTGCCTTTGCTAACATGTATATTAAGGACCAGAAGAAACTGCAATGAATAGTCAAAGCAGCCAGTAACATCATTAGAGTTGATCAGGTATCTGTAGCTCAATTGTACAATAACCATAGTTTAAAAAAGACAGAACAAATTCTAAATGATTCAACCCACCCTCTTCGTCAGAATTTCTTAAGAAGCAACAGGTCAAGTGGCAGACTCCTGCAAAGGAAAATTAGGACTACAAAGTCTTTTGTGCCTATAGCAATTAGACTGCACAACAATAGACTTAAAAACTCTTAGGCATTTTAAACAATGAGCATAGTGTATATATCAGCACTCAACAATTTTATTTATTCATACATGCTTGTCATGTTTCTTCAATGATTTTATTGCCTTTCTTTTAATGTTCTGTAGTTATGCAGATGGTGACCACATGAATTTCCGACTTGTGGATAATAAAGTTTACCTCGACCTTGACATGAATGTCAGTGAGCTGTGAAAAATAGAAATAGGTCTTTGTGATTTATTTTAAAAGACGAGCAGCACAGCCCACAGATAGGAAATATTACTCACAGCGTTGTCTCATTGTGGCCTTACTGATGATGATGATGACGACGACAATGTTGTGTATTGCGTTCATTGGCTCGTCTTTTTCTTTCATCTCTATTATAAGATTGTTGCTCTCTGTGTCCTCCGCAGCCGTACTACTCCACCAGAGTGAATGCAGCAAATATCGACAGCAGAGTGCAGCTCTTGGATCAGACACAGCAGCAGCAGGATGGCGAGGGAGAGAAGAGCAAGGCCGGCTTCTGGGAAGAGTTTGACGTGAGATTTGACCCGGCTTCGGTTATCTTTAACGTGACTGTTTCTTACCATGATGCTTTTATCTGTGGTGTAAGAACCACAGGGTTGTCCTTAAGTTAGAAAAATTATACATTAGACATCATATTACAGATTGACTGTCCATAAGCCTTTAACATTTCAGTTCATTTACTTCCTCACTGTGGGCAGAAGTAGAGGTATTAAACTACCATATTGTGGTGGTGGAACACATTATGTCCCAATGCCATATTATATAATAACTCACAGCAGGCATGTAGTGCACTGGAGGAGTGACTAAATTAATTTTACTTAAAACACTCACAAACACTAAAAAACACACTTGATTTTTGAGTGAAAGGAAATGGAATAGATGCTAATTTAGAGGACCACTGTGAAGGATGTACTGGCATCTAGCGGTGAGGTTGTAGATTGCAACCAACTGAATACCCCTCTCCTCACCCCTTTCCTTTCCAAGCATGTACAGTAGTAGAGTAGAACCTACGGTGGCCTTCACTTCAATGTAGAAACGCGAACGGCCCTCTAGTGCCAGTGTTTGGTTTGTCTATTCCATGGGCTACTGTAGAAACATGGCGGGCTCCGTGGAAGAGGATCAACTCTCTATGTAGATATAGAGAAGGGCTCATTCTAAGTTTACGGAAACACAACTATTTTTATTTTTAGGTGACTAAAACATAAATTAATATAAATAAATGATATATTCCTTTTCTGCCCATAAACTCCTTAATTGCTCCTTTAATTCAAATACATTGCAGTTGGTGGTGAGTAGGGCTGCAAATGATGATTATTTCCATTAAAGATTTATCTGACGATTATAAATTCTTAATCTTAATTGTGTGTAAAATGTCAGAAAATTGTGAACAATGCTAATGACAATGTCCCAGAGTCCAAGGTGACATTTTTAAATTGCTCATTTTGTCCTACCATTGTCCAATGATATTCTGTTAATGATATAAAACATTTAAGAGAAAAACAACAAAACCTCACTAAGCATTTTTGCTTAAAAAAAAAAAAAAAAGACATAAAGCTACATTGTGTAAGACTTTCTCCCATCTAGCGGTGAAATTGTATATGACAACCAACTGAATATTACTTTCTAACCCCTCCCATTCCGTTGTAACTCCTACGGTGGCCGTATTATTCGAAGAAGTACGACTTCGTCTGTGAGAGTTCATTCCAGTGTAAGGATAGTTTTACGTTATTTTGGTACCATTTCATTCAACATCAGCTATCAGGTTCCCAATCATATGCAAGCTAATGTTAGTAAAGTATCAGTGCTATCGTTATTCTGTATATTGTACGAGATTAATTGTGTAAGGCAATGTTTACAGCATAGAAGAGAAGAAACGGAGGTTTGTGTGTTTAATATATTTCTCTGAGCAGTATGAACAATGTCAATGAAACCAAAATTAGCTTTTAGTATCTCCATCGTTTACACGCAGATGTTCTAGCTGCAGCTAGTCTGTGTTACAACTGCACATGACGTGAGTTATCTGCCAGGGAAATCACGACACATATGATTACGTTATATATGAAAATCCTTTTTCATCATTGACGCAAGGTTAAGTATCCTTAGACGATGTTCTAGCGTTATGCACAACCATGCGATCAAACAACTATAAAACTTTGAATTTACACAAATGAATGCTGAATTACCTTTTGAGAAGAAAACAGGCCACTTCGGTGTCCCTTTTAAAATCCTTGCTCCTTATGAGCTCTTTCCATCTTGGAAAAGCCACTCCAATGTTAACTTAACTTTGGTCTTGTTGCTTTGCCTGTCGCGTTGTCGTTTTAATTCTCTTTTTAACTTCCTTGGCGACTCCGTTACATGTCCTAGATAGGCACTCCATCTTCAACCCGCTTTCAAATCTGCCGGCAGTCGCTGAGTAATCTTCTCCCCCTCCCTGGCATTTGTCACGGTGCCAGTGAGTGTAAAAGCGCGAAACGCAAAGGTATGTCCCTCTTTGGCTAACGTATTTTAAAGATGGAGGCGCAACATGGTAGAATACCACATTGGAGTGACTCGCTCCAATGTATTCTGAATGGCAGATTCTACGCGTACGGGAATACTTTGATTAGTTGGTGGAAGTAATTACACATGAATGAGCACATATTTGTGAAAGAACAAAGGTTTTTTTTTTTGCTAAGAATCAACTCAAAAAATAACACAATGGAGCTTTAAACGATTATTGAAATAGTTGCTGTTTAATTTTCAACTAATCGATCAATTGACCAATCGTCTCACCTCTAGTGGGGAAACAGCTCCAGTTTCTCTTTGGGAAGTATTATTTGTAGTCGCACTATAAAGTCACAGTTTGATTGACTGACTGTAAAATATGTTAAATACTTGTATACGAATAGCAAAAGCAGTACACTGTCAGAATTAGTATATAACTGTTTAATAACAGTATGTAGTCTCGATCTGAGACTCAGACAGTCGTCTCTCTCTCTCTCTCTCTCTCTCCCCTGCCAGGCTCTTCAAAAGTTTGAGGCAAAGGTGAAAAAGAGCAGAGAGGAGGGCCAGAGGCCTGAAAATAAGAGCAAAAACAGATACAAGAATATTCTTCCTTGTGAGTTTTTAATCTTCTTAGTATCATTATTCTCTAAATTAACCAAATCTTATGACACATTTGATAGTACTGACACTAACCAAATGTTCTTGTTCTCCTTCTGTTTCTTCACTCCATCCGCTTCTTCTCACAAGTCAATGACACCAGGGTCATCCTGCAGGACAGTGATCCTGACACTGTGGGTTCAGATTACATCAACGCCAACTACGTGAGAGTAAGTCTCCAACGTTTCTGGCCTCATAGTAACACAAAATGACAAAAACACAAACGTGTGTTTGTTTATTTAGCAGCGTTCATTAGTTCACTGTGTGTTTCTAGAACACCCTGTGGGAGTCCGGAGAGCAAAAAGTTTACATCGCAACCCAGGGGTGCCTAGCAACAACTGTCAACGATTTCTGGCAGATGGTATGGCAGGAGAACACGAGGGTGATCGTCATGACAACAAGAGAGGTCGAGAAAGGGCGGGTCAGTATCAAAACAGCACTCATGAAAGCAGAATTGATCTTTAAGTGTTCTTTTTTTGGAAAATACTGAAAGTATGATACTCTCAAAATGCCAAAGGAAAGGGCACAATATCTGGTTATTATTATGCCAAGGATTTGGCCTTGGTGAGCTTGGTAAACATAATAAAATACACAAAGTAAAATAAATATGAAAGACATGCAATAGGTTGCAATTTAGAGGTCAAGCCAACATAAAAAATATGCAAAATACCATTTATGTCTGTGCAGAATAAATGTGTGCCATACTGGCCCGACCCTCAGACTTCCAAGGAGGTGGGTCCGTACGTGGTGACATTTAATTCAGAGAGGGAAGCTGCTGATTACAAAATCAGAGTTTTGGAGATCGCTCCTGTGGACAAGGTAACCTCCAAACATCAAACTGTGACCTCACTGCACTCAATTGCCTATGTGTATGTGCTTTGCTGACGGAAGGCTTTCACCATAAGCTTATTATTCTAATCCTGCAATTATTTTCTTTTTCCCAGCCAAAACTATCTCGAACCATCTGGCACTACCAGTACTTGAGCTGGCCTGACCACGGCGTCCCTCAGGAGCCAGGTGCTGTCCTCAGCTTCCTCAATCAAGTGAACAATAAACAGGCTGAGTATCCTGACGCTGGACCCATGATCATCCACTGCAGGTACAAAGGCAGCTGTAGAGCCAAATGCCTCATGGGGGGGGGGTGGAGGAAGAGACCACATGTAATGATTGTGGAGCCCCCAGAGCTGAACATGCAAACATTAAATTATTTATTGTTGTTACTTAAACTGTACAGGTGTGTGCTTCATTAGAGAATGTCATGAAAAACTTCACAGCACTAAGTTTACCAAGATGAGGTTTCATCATCATACATTAGGTGATAGAACTTAGAGGTTTAAGATTAACATATATTTTTCAGGATTTAGATTAGTAGTGGCCGAAACAATAAAGGTTTTGAATCAACAGACAGATTATCCTTGTGGAATTTTCCCCGTGTGATGTGACGAATCCTGAGGCCTCTTGCGCTGTTTTAAAACTTGTTTAAATGATTATCTGACCATTGTGTAAGTATTTTGGTATGTAAGCAAAGTTGCACAGCAGAAATATTAGCATGTTAGCATTGTCATGTTTGTGTTAAGATTTAGCATGTAGTACAGCCTCACCGAGTGCCTAGCATGGCTGCAGACTTTTAGTTTCATTAGGAGAGTTAATGATGTTCTGTTTTTATTTAATGGAAATATATTTTAACTTTGTTTCTTCTGTGAATTTGTGCAGTGCTGGAATTGGTCGAACGGGCACGATTGTGGTGATAGACATGATCATCGAGACCATTGACACTTTAGGTAAAAAAAAATCTTTAAAGAAATCCGTTATTGAGATATGTTTGGAGTAAAAACAAAACCATTCAAAATACACGGTTTGTTTTCCTTTCTTTTTTTTTTCTTTTTTCTTTTACACCACTTCCATCCAATTCTTTCATATCTCACTCTTTAGGTCTGGACTGTGATCTTGACATCCCGAAATACATCCAGATGGTGCGTGAGCAGCGCTCTGGCATGGTGCAGACAGAGGCTCAGTACAAGTTCATCTACCTGTCTGTGTCTGAGTACATACAGACCACCAAGGCCAAAGACAGTGCCTCCATGGTGAGCAACAGGGGCAGAAAATCCACAGAGAAGACAAAGCAATTAGTCTTTTCTTGTGGCTGAAATATAGATTGATAAAGGAAAAACAGGAAGATGTTTCAAGAAAAGAAAACAGAGATATGTATGTTAATAGGCCTTTGCACTTTGGCTGCCGATTTGAAGACCACAGCCGGCTTCAATGCCAACAGAATGATATGTTATCAGAGAATGGCTTGTGAAAGATGAACGTTGACCCAGAGACAGAAAACAATAAACTACATAGACTAAACCAGTCGCATGACCTCTCTCTGTGTAATAAGTAATCGTCATGTCTGAAATGTCTCTGCTCTCTCTTCCTCAGGAAACAGAGACAGAGTATGGAAATCTAAAACTTAAACACCAACCAGCGAGCAGGAAGGCCTCAAAGTGAGTGAGCGTGTGAGCGTGTGTGTGTGTGTGAACGTGTGTGTGTGTGAACGTGTGTGTGTGTGTGTGTGTGTGTGTGTGTGTGTGTGTGTGTGTGTGTGTAGTGCTTTGCTGCGTATGCTGCGTTATGTGTGTTGTGATGTGTGTGTGAAACAATACGTAAACGCGTTCCTTCTAAACCTCACACTGCCGCCCTACTTTCTACCGTCTTCAGACCAGGGAGGATGCATTGTAGCTGCAGCTGAACTCCACCTCAATTTCATTGGTTTTTATTCTGGGGAAATAAGAAAAAATATTCATTTGGGTCTTTTTTCATTTAAAAAAAGCACTGTTTGAAGTCTAGTTTTACAGACTAGCGGCTCCAGTAGGAGCTATAGAAAATTAATACTTTCCATGTTTACATTAAAGCAGGTCACCAGTGAATATGTGTTGCACTTCCATAAAGATGCATGACTCACAGGAGACAGATTTACAAAAGAACGATCAAAATCACAGATTGAGATCCGCTGACTTTTTTGGCGTTTTTCCATTACATGGTACCTGCTCGACTCTACTCGCCTCGACGCGCTGTGCGTCCGTTTTCCATTGCAGATTTTAGTACCGCCTCAGCGTGGCTGGTCGTCATAGCGACTGCCGTGGGCGTGGCTTAGTAGTGTTGGCTTTTCCCATGGATGTATTAAGAGAACCGCTTTTCCCAGACTCATTTCCTGGTTCTCCGTCTCCGTAAACAACATGATATCAGAGATAGTTAACGTTTACTGCTCCAGATTTCCCACCGTGGTCAGAAAGAACAGGGGAGACACTTTGTTTCTCTCACATATATATATGACTCTAGCGTCGCTACTCGCTGCGGAGATAATCGCCGTCACTCTCTCACTTCTCCCTCGCTCACCAGTTCCCCACACACACACATCACACATGCACACACCAGCGCACAAGTATAAACATCAGGCCACTTGTATGCTACGGAGAAAGCTATTTCTGTTAGCAGGTACCAGGTACTTTTTTTCGTAATAGAAAACCAAAAAAGGCGAGTCGAGGCGAGTCGAGCCGGTACCATGTAATGGAAAAGCGCCATTTGTCTCTAGTATGGCCTCAAGCTCCAAAAAAATGCTGGGTCCTACAATTCCCATAATGCAACTCTTTCCTTAGCCCCCTTGATGATATCATCAGGGTTAATCTTTCAGACCTAAGAACATAATGTTTATTTAATATAGCACTTTTTACAGAGCAAAGTCACAAAGTGCTTCAAAAGAGTCAAAGTGTTAAAAAATAAGACAAAAAGAAGCAATAAATAACATTCAAATAAAACTTAAAAGCAAAGAAAATTCAAACATAAGACAAAGGACAGTTTAAACAGGTGAGCTGCTTTTTAAAAGCGTCAACAGAGAGCACAGAACATATGACAAAAGGATTGCAGTAGTCTAGCCGAGTTGATGTAAAAGCGTGAATGATCTCTAGCTCTAGATCTCTATATAATAAGTTTGGCAAGGTTCCTTAATTGGAAGAAACATGTACAGGTCAATGATTTAAAATGCTATGTTGATCAAAATACATAGCATGATCAAATGAAACACCTAGATTTCTGAGATTAGACTGTACAGCTGAAGAAAAGGACCCCAAACACTGGGCAACATTGGAAGCTGTGTTATCTGAAGCAACAATAAGGACCTCAGTCTTGTCTGCATTGAGCTGTAAAAAGTTGTAAATAGTTCTCCCAGAGCAACTCTTTTCAATCCTCTAATAACGAGTAAACTGAACTTTGTGTGTTTAATCGGTGTAGTGCCCCTTTAATGGACGACAGAGGTAAACAAGACGATAGAATTATTGTGAAGTGTTTTTGTGACCTCTGAGCCAGGACGCCACTCATGTATGAATTGAGTAATGTTCTAATTAGCCAATTAGGAAATAAATAAAAGAGCACACAACACTGAACAATTCAGCCTGAACACTGTACACTTTGGCCCACTTAGAGCTCCAAACAGTTGGCAGCTTTGAGTGACTTGAGTGACTGGTTGGTCTGTTTAAATCGTTCTCATGCAGCAGCCCTGATCATTAACCTCTCCTGCAGTGTCTATCATTCACTTCTAACAAAGCTGTGTCTAATCCTGTATATAAAAATATACAGGACTGATTGAATCTGAAGAAATCCCTGATCAGCATTTTCTTTGTCTGTTTCCAGAAACAAGGAGGATGTTTACGAGAATCTGTCAAAAGGAAAGAAAGATGTGAAGAAGCCAAACTCAGACAAGAAAAGCGGCTCCGTGAGGAAAAGATAGAAGAAAGTTTTATCAAAGTATGTCATGTTGTTATATTTATGCAGGCAGTCTTTTCTTAAAGAATTTGTATTTTAGTGGAGACAAAATAAAATGAATGTTTGAAATTAGAGACAAGATAACCGGTTGACATGTGATGTGGCACATGAATTCTTGGTTGAAGCGTTTGTTAAGAATAAAGTCAGAACATGTGTGAACTCTTTGTTGTGTAATTATCTTTTTTTCAGTTATTTGAACAGACACCATCATGTTTGTGGGATGCTTTGATATTTAGGACGGAAGCTACTTTGTTGTATGAGTTCTTTAGCGGTTTTAGCAGCAGATGTAAAGCTGTAAAGTTGATACAATAATTTTGTTGTGCTCTAGATAATATATTTTATATCTAGATGCAAAATAATCCACAAGAGTGCATCAGGACACAACAGAACACAAGAGTGTTCATGATTTAGTGTTTAGAAAAGCAAAATGTCAGCTCAACTGTAGCCTACTTCGGAGAATTTAATACAGACAGATGTTAAATTGTATTCACTTTTATATTATATTATTTATATTCATCTTCTGTTATTTATGCACTTCTGTTTATGTAGGCCTGTGTGCTAAACCTCCAACAAAGGAAATTGCTTCCATTTATTTTTTCACGTTTACATCCAGATTTTTACAAATTTCTTTTTCCTTTCAGACCAGGAATTCACCAATCCTTCTCCTCTCTCATACCTGAAATATACCACTACTTTTCATATGGAGATTTGCACCTTTCTCAAATGTCAACACCTCCCAAAGAACACTGATAAGGCTGTTCCAAAATTGATCGACTTGACAAGTCTTTTGAACACTCACACCAGACAGTCTGGTGTTATTGAAGGTTTGATTACATTAGCATATTTCAGACAGCGATTTAGTCCTCGGTGTCAACTGCTGTTTCCAAGATCAAGAATTAACTTTGAACCTCAGCTTTTAAGTTCTTACAGTGCACAACACAAAATGGATTTTTAGACGTCCACAAACTAGATCTGCGGCTGAACCTTGTGGTAACAATGACTCTACTACATCAGCAATTTCCATGGCAATATGTTAAATATGTTTTGTCAATCACAAAAATGCTCACCTAATCAAACTCATCCATTCAATTTTGAAATACAACTTTGCCTCCTAGCCTGATAACCCAGCGGTGGGAAGGAACTAAGAACATTTTACTCAGGTACTGTACTTAAGTACAGTTTTCAGGTACTTTACTTGATACATATCGACTCCAAAACAGTTCAGAAGGGCATATTCTACTTTTTACTCCATTACATTTATTTGATAACTATAGTTACTTAGCAGATTCTGATTAGTAATATAATATAATATATATATAATCAGTAAATAAAGTATGATGTATTATTATTGGTTTATTGATCACTTGATGATTTAGCAAGTACCCGCATAATAAGCCCCAATTGTATCAATAATCATAATCCCATAGCCTAATATAATCATTCTGAAATGGGCCATTCTGCATAATGAGTAGCCTACTTTCACCTTTCGTACTTTAAATAGGATATATATATATATATATATATATATATATATATATATATATATATTGATGCTAATACTTTTGTACTTTTACTTAAGTTTGATTGTACGGTTTTTACGTGTAACAGAGTATTTCAGGTCACACACAGAGTACTTCTTCCACCAGTGAGATGACTCCAATGGAACCGTGAACATGCTGGTCAGCTCCCAATCAACAAACAAAGGAACAAACACAATGGGTCTGCTCAGTAGGCTACATCTTCACCCCACCCACCACATGTTCAGGGATGCGAAGCACCGCCTCTGAAACTGATCCCTCTGAGTAAAAGCATTGCTTAATGTGGTCCCTCTGCAGAACTCTCAGCCTCAGAGAGTCGCAGCTAACTGGAAGCGATTCCATAAATCCAGAGTCTGCGAGTCTCCACCCGAGAGGACTTCCATTGAAGAGCAGCCTGCAGCAAAGAAACACCGTGCAACACTCTCATTTTTTTTTTTTTTAAACATTTACGCAACAAAAAAAAAAAACGCTGCGTAAGTAAAACTGAAATCAAACACGGCGGCAGCAAACCTTCTCTGGGATCCCGACTCGAGTCTAGGAAATAAAGCAAGAGGGAGAAGTAGAGATTTCAGCTCGTCTGGAGTTTTGGAAGGAACAAAATGTCTAAACCTAATTACTCCGGCACATTTCATATGGTGGATCAGGTTAATATGGACGCCTACCTCGCAGCTTTAGGTAAGACTATTTCAGTGGCATTATTGTAGCTTACAAAGCTGTTAGCCTTAAATCAATTCGTCTTCTTTATTAAACCCCTCCACATTCAGACTTTTTATACCCTTTTATGTGTTCATGTGTATATTTTCGTTGCTTTGAGGTATTTGTCAAATCTTTCACAATGTGGATCATCTTCATTTCCAGCTGCACACTAGTGGAATGAAATCACCACCATGTCCTTTCTATGACCCCCCCCCCCACACACACACACACACACACACACACACACACATGGGTGTATCCAGTATGACAAGACAAAGCTCCTCTTTAATACAACAACAATAAAGTATAGCTCATGTTATATTTAATTGTATTATTAATTATCTTCTCTCTTAGATATTAATTTTGCCCTGAGGAAGATTGTGTGTCTGTTGAAGCCCTCCAAAGAGATCACCCATGAAGTGGCCACAGGGGCCATGAAGATCCGCACTCTCACCACCTTCAAGAACTTCAACATGGATTTCACTATCGGAGAAGAATTCACTGAAGACCTGAGACCAGTGGACGGTCGTACCTGTCAGGTGTGTGGTGATGTTGCTGTTGTTGTTCTGAATATTCACATTGACTTGTTTGGAGATGCGTACAGGCTTGCTGATACTGTGAGTATACCGCATCATAACTTGTTATACAAGTTGGCTGTGTGTGTGTTTTTAATTAGGAATGTCATCCAACCTACTGCTGTTGTTTTGTGCTGTAAGCACCATTCAGGAAACAAGTGCATGAATCAGAATGAGCGCCATTATCTTGCATTGACCAAAACAAGACAAATGAGCAAACGGAAGCAAAAGAAAAGAGAGGTTTTGAACTCATGGACGCCCTTTTGCAATGCACAAAGACTCATGTGAGCTACTTTACAGTATATACTAATTGCACAACATCTCTGTGCTCATGCAGACTACAGTGAGCTGGGAAGGAGATAACCTGGTTTGTGTACAGCGAGGCGAGAAAGATGGACGAGGCTGGACACACTGGCTGGAGGGTGACAAGCTGCATTTGGTAAGGATGTATGGATGGAGTGAAAGTAAGTGAGGAAGAAGCCAAAGTGGAGGGAGAGAGGGATACGGAACAAGGAAAAAAAATATTTAAAACATAAAAGGAAACAAATGCTAAAATGTAAATGCTAAATTAGGGCGGACATGCAAATAAGACAGGGTTTGGAAGTTGCTATTGCCTTATGAGGTTGCACTACACTGTCTTTGTGGGAAGAAGTTCTTTGTTTGATTGAAGAAGGGTTTGTGGAGCTTTGTGCATGCTTGAGGGGGAATAGTAGGACCATGCAAAGGAAGGCAAACAAAAAAGAGGAAGAAGACCGTTGAATGCACAGCTTGATAAAGTGTAACAATTACCACACGACCAAGGTAGAAGAATGGTTCTTTAACGTTTCCCTTGTAAAAGAGTTTAAGATTATAGATAATCTGTCAGCGCTGATTAAGACTTCAAACAATCAGCATTGTTCAGCTAAATAACTCTCGCAGGATTTCTAATATCTCTGTTGCAGTCAGGACAAAGCAAGGTGTTGTTGAAGTCCAAACTAGGGGAGAATTGCAAAAGAAATGCCAGCGGGGATCAGGTTCTAAAATGGTGGATTTTAAAGGTTACACAAAGCAAGCGAAGGGAGCAGCGAGAGAATAATAAAGAGTTAATGAGTAGGTGGGAAGTTGGAGGAGGAAAGGGGGGAATGGGTTCAATGGAGGAAATAAGTAGATGTTGAAAGAGTGGAAGATTAATTATGAGGTCAAAGGATGGGGGGGGGGGGGGTTGAGGGGTTTGTGTATTACTCATTAATCTCTCCTTTGACTTGCCAAACTGTTTTACTAATTCTTACTATTCATTCACACCTCCCCCCTCCTTCTCTTTCCTCCCCTTGATGTTTCTTTCCTCTCTGCAGGAGATGAGAGTTCAGGACATCGTTGCCAAGCAAGTCTTCAAGAAGGCTGATTGAAGTAACTGAAAATATGTTTTAGTGAAATTATTCTTTACATAATACAGTTAAAGGGATACTTTGCCTATGTTTAACCAGCTTTCTATCATAACAATGTGGGTACTATGTAAATGAAGCGTTATTATAGAACCCACGCAACTTCTAGGCAAGACCCGCCCTTCCATACTATTCACACGCTACTATTGGCCAGGAGACCATGCTTACGCAAGGTAACGGAACCCGATTTCTTCAGGTCCTAACCCCTGACCAGTCAGCTATTGTAACCTAAACTACTAGAGGTCAATGCTTAACCCCAACCAATCGTGCTGCATCGTGGGCGGGACTTGCCTAGAAGTTGCGTTGGATCCATAATAACTCGTAAATGAACTATGGTAAACTTCCCCTCCATCTTGCCAGCTCCCAGATCTCCGTGCTCATCTCCCAGCGAAACGGCATCAAATTATGCGTTTTGCTGCCCCCCTCTCTCTCCCTCTCTCCTTCAAATTTAGACCGAACTAAGATTAAACTGTAAAACTAGACAGTGCTGATCAAATATAAACAAAGTCATCCAACCAGCTCACCTAGATGTCTTTCAGAAGCATCTTTTAGCTTACCATTTAGCTGTAATACGAGATTGTTTGCTACCAGCCGGTCGCCATATTATATCTGTGAGGTGTTCGCGTTAGGCTCGTTCGAGATGAGCCATGCCTGCGCAGAATCAATCAACCCCAGCGTTCCCAGTGCATGCCAGTTAGATTTGTGACTTGATCCCGACTTGCTCTGACGTCACGCACACTTGGGTAACGGTAACCTCAGATCATGGCGGCCGCAGGTTTGAGACGCAGGCAGCGCAGTTGCTCTTCACCGACTCCAAGACCCAGGCGGACCCAGGGCATGCTGGGAAACGCCTGCCTCTCAGCTGATCTAACAGCTGATTGGTTCAGAATCGACTCAACATGATGACATTTTATATACATTTCTTATTGCTTTTGAATTGGAGAGATTTTAATTCATATTTCTCTGATTTAAAGGCTTATTCTGTACAGAACACATGTAGTGTGGCTGATAGTTACATTTATAAATCAGAGAGATTAAATCCGTTCAAATTACGGATCATCTACAGTCTGTTGTTTATCAACATCAGCAACAGATCACATGTAGAGCATTTTTATAGCTACTCTATTTTAATAACGACAACTGAAGACTTTGTACAGGCTGATATATGGGTCTGATAACATTTTATTACATCGGAATCAGACCTAACAGAATGTGAGTGTTTCTGTGACTTCCTGTTCAGCCTAAAGGCTGCTGGAAGCGGCTGGAAACTGTCCGACTTGACCGCAGCTTTTTGTCACCGCCCCCTGCTGCTGCCGCCTGCTCTCGTCTACTTTACAGACGAGGCGCAGTTAATCTTGAACGAGCCTACTGTGTAACCCACCAGCAGGAGCCTTTATTGTTTTGGTGAGGCGCAGTGCATTTTGGTAGTTGTAGTTTTATTTTTAATTTTTTTAGAACGTTTTGAGCAAAGGGAATACCACAGCCCCTTTTCTTAGTTTTCTCTGGCCTTGTAGCACCAATTTAAAACAGCCATGTTTTATGAAAAGACCCTTTTTCCATTGGCAAAATACTTCTTTAAGGACTCGGTACAACATTTGAATCATTTTTATAGTTTTTTTTTATTATAATCAACATTATTTTGAAATATCACAATAAGACCTGTAAAAATACATCGTAATTACCTCTGTCTAATGGTACTAACTGAGAATGACTTGTGTAAACATTCCCTACACACTTCCTCATATTGCACTATCGATCTTTACAATGTTATAAACAAATTTTACATCTGTCAGAAGTCACTGCTGCCTCTTTCATTCAACACCTCATTCTCCAAGATTTGTGTGTGTTGCATATCTTAAGGTTGGTGGTTATAATTTGTAATACAATGTACTTTTAAAAAAAATAGATATCATTTAATTTATAATTACAAAATACATGATTTACTATAAACGTTAAGCCACAGAATCTTTTTTTTTACAATAGTTACTCAAACAGGAGAAAATACAGTATTTGTTAGGGGCTATTTTCTTGCTTCTATAAAATACAGTGTCCACATTCATGGTAATGAAGTAACAGGTTACACAGTGTACAAGTGTCACTCGCTGAGTGTGTTTGGATGACACCGGAGCTCCATAAAGAATAATAAGCTGCTTTGACTACACATACATACTTGTTGGAAGGATATATTCATTGTTGGTTTGGCCTTTTCATAGGATTTGTCAGAAAAAGAAAAATATAGCATTATAAATATAATTATTATCTAATAGACCCCACTGAGCTGTAGCTAAAAACACAGACAGCAGTGCAGTAACTTGTGAAGCTTGTATCTAAGACTCATTCACATTAAAAATACTGACTCAAGTACAAACCTCCATCAGTGTTTTGGAAAAATACCTTTTAGCTGTTTGCTTTATTGTAAATGCATTACAGAAATATCACATCACTTGAGCTGAACTTCTCATTAAAGTCCTGCAGGGGGTAGCAAACCATCAGCCACCTTCAAGTCTTCTGGAAAAGTGAAACCTTTACTCTTTAGTTTTTTTGGTATAAATAGGTTCAGTTTGAGGTTTGAAAACTAGTTGCAGCATCCACAAACTGGAGTGGGACTCTGAGCTCCATCAGCATACTGTTACACCAACATCTACTTGATTATGTCCCACACCACTCGTCCTCCTGTGGCTCTGAGTAGCTCCTGAGGAAGTTGCTGGTGCAGTATCCAGTACTTCCATTCGTGTAGCTGGATTCAACGAATGAAACCGAAGGCTTCAGTGGAATTATAGGAATGATGCTGTCCACCCTGTCTTGTGTGACGCAACTGACCGCGTTATCGTCTGAGGAGGATAATAAAAACAATGTTTAGTGTGACCATTTTTAAAAGTAATGTTACATCAAACATGCTTTGCACTTTATGTAATTTATGGCCATCTTATGGGGCTGAAAGCATTTATGAGCATGGGAAATTAATGTAGACAATTAAGAGTTGGAAAAGGGAATACATTTTTCACTCTAATATACGATGCTTGAAAGTTTAAAGGAAAACACCAACATAAAGTGTCTTTGAAACTCTACTGGTGGGATGAACACCAATCTACCAAAAGATATTCCCCCATTTGACAATTTGGTGGTGGCTTAGAGGTGTTGCGATCTGGTGGCTGTGAGGGCCACGGTGTATTTAGATACATATCATAGCCCACATTCGTTATCTTTTTCCATTCTTGTATTCAGAGTTTCTAAGTGGTACTTAGTTGCTTAGAAATTAATGTAATTGTGGATTAATGCACGACATAAAATCTTAGATTAGATTTTTTGTATTATCATTATTCTACAATTGGGCTGCGCTGCACGCCCACGACGTTGCGTCAATTGCCCGAAGTGTGGGAAAACAACAATGTGCATGCCCAAAGCTGACTGCCTGTTCTGTTGTCATTTGATGCTAGTAGCTAGCTAGTTGTCAGCCATTAGTATTTCCTTTTTGTTAATTAACTGCGGTCAACATGAACGATGTGGATTATCTACTACAGCACACATTTAAAGGTCTGCATATTGAAGACAAATTTAAGATTAACACCTCGTACCCACCAGCTGCGGGGAAATTATTATGAACCAAACCCCTGGTAAAAAATAATAATGCTAATCTGTAAACAAAATGGCTAATGTTAAGATAGCTTGACTTTTTTTTTTGGCTTCCTGGCTTCCGGGGTGTTTTATTCAGAATGTGATCTCAAGCATCTTTCTGGGAAGATTACCAAACGGTAAAATTGGGCAAACATAGCTAGCTAGCCAAACTGGCAGCTGGGGACTGAACAGTAATGTTAACATCAATGTTAACAGCAAATTGAGAAGAACAGGTAGCTATGTGCTCAGTTGCATTATCACCTGTGTTAAACTGTTAAACCTGTGTGAGAAATGTGAAATTGTGCGTTATGTCAATTGTATTTTCTGGTTTTGCGTCTGTCCAAAGTATTTGTTGCCCATTTTGGGGTTCACCCGTGGCATCGACCACAATGAACCACAATGTCCCTGGTTTGAGTCCGGTGTGCCAGTTTAGCTGGTGATCATGTTAACTGGTGATATTTGCATGAAATCAGTGAATATTCAACAAGGCCCTGCCCTGCGTTCTGCTCTGCCTCCGCCCCTCGAGTGCAAGAGGTTCACATTTTCACGAAGTGTTTGTAAGTGAGACCAAATAATGGATATCGCTGAAAACATCACCAGTTTATGTGTAATATATCCGTTTAAGCATTATCCACACAAATAGGACACATACCATATGAACAGAAACAAATAAAACAAAACAACGCACTAGAGATCTAGCTGGGATTTGAACCTTGGACGTCATGGACAAAAAAAAGTTTACAAACTAGCTTCTGCGTTATCTATACCACTACACTACACTGAAATGATTTTGTTATTTCTATCTATACATTGGACTTTTAGTCTAAGTTACAGTAACACAGGTTAACATATGAGAGAAATATACGCCCATGTTAACTGGTGATATCACAATTTAACATGGGCAAATGCAAGCCTTGAAACAGTAAAGTAGGTTCATCTTTGCCTCACATACCGAAAACTAACTGATGTACAACAAACATGTACATGTAACACATTATTCCGTTTTGGGGGTAAAAATGAAACACGTCTGTCATGCGCAAACGTGATCATTTATCATTGTTATTGTGGGCCATCTCATACGAAGAATGTGTAGGCCTATCTCAGCACAAACAGTCCATTTCAACCTGTTCCACATATCTGACAGCAGCAACATATCTGAATGTTATCAAACTCTCTCAATACATCAAAGCTTTGTAATCATATACCATAATGACCATTTTGTGTCGTCAAAGTAGGCCAACAAATGATGTGTGGGAGAAATAAAAGTCAAACTCCAAGAAACTAAGCTTCATATGTTCTTCACTTCAAATCACTAGACTTTTGCTGCAACCCACTTCATAACTTAACCAAGACTAAGATAACACTAAGTCGCCCAAGAGAAAACGAGGATCAGCACCTTGCTGCAAAACATTCAAAGCTATATGGTCATAACAATAGTGTATAGGCTACCATAAGACAAAAAATGCGATTCTGGGTCAACACAGATATACTATGGGTCTAATGAAATTAAACACAACTATAATCAGTTGACTTGTGGCACAGGTTGAAAGGGACAGTTTGTGCTGAGATAGGCCTACACATTCTTCATATGAGATGGCTCACAATAACAATGATAAATTATGGTTAATTACTTTCGCTGTTATGTAATTACATATTTTTCAATCTAATTTCACGTCAATTACTTACTTACATTACAGTATTTTTTTTTGCACTATGGCCACCTCACTTTACGTAAATACTTTTTATATAATGCCACTTTACATTCATTCAGTGTTTTTTTTTTTGTTTTTTTGCTCATTGTCTGTTGTTTGCCTGTTTGTTCGGTTGTTTGTTGGTTTGTTTTTATTGTGGAAAAACTGCTGCTGTAATGAGTGAATTTCCCCATTGTGGGATAAATAAAGTATTATCTAATCTAATCTAATCTAAAGCTGCGAGCAGTGATGGACGGGCCCTTGCGCCTCGGCGCGCGTCGGGGTTACCGGCGGACGCCGCTCCTTGCGACCGTGCATTTGCGCGGCACTCAGACACTGCAAATCGTCAGCAATGAAAAGGGAAGTCCCCGCTGAGTTCAACGATACCTCACACAAGACTCTACGTCATGCGGTTCATTAGCTGTGAAAAGGGGCAAATGTTATGAAAGGGGGTGTTGCCTGAGTAAGTGGGCGTGGTCATATTATAGGGGGCGGCTCAGTATCACATGTAGACCACACAGTCTGAGTTTCATGTAAATCGGATGATGTTTGTCATATAAGGCAGATTTCCTGGTGCCAGCTATGACCAAAAGTCAATTTTGGCCTGTAGGTGTCCTCAGGCCTGGACCCTTGTCAATCATGAGAAATTTCGGGCAGATACGACAACGTACACTCAAGTTACAACAACTTCTTTGTTCATTGCTAAACACTCAAAATGGCCGCCACGCCACGCCCACAACGTCTGACGAAAACTTTTTCTTTTAATAACTTTTCATCTTTAAGGTGTTGGGATGGTACAGACCAAGTTTGAAGTCTATCGGATGAAATCTCTAGGAGGAGTTCGTTAAAGTATAGCACCTTGACTTTTAGGCGTACTTCCTGTTGCCACTAGGGGGCGCTATGACTTTAAGTAAATATCGGCCTTTATTTGTCCTCAGGGTTGGACTCTTATGAATCCTGAAAAGTTTCGAGCCAGTTGGACAACGTACACTTGAGTTATACCCACTTCCTGTTTCGGCGGCGAAACGCACAAAATGGCCGCCCCGCCACGGCCACGCCCTATGACAAAAAGTTTTTCATCTTTAACATCTTAAGATGGGACAGACCGAGTTTGAAGTGGGGGCTCAATTTTTTTTACTTTCTAGGGGGCGCTAGCGAGCCATTTCTGTGCGCCTATTCCCGAAACTTAAAATATGTAAATTTTCACCAGACTTGATTGAATATGTTAAGGCCCTCAAAAAGGCAATTAATTTGGTGTAATAATAATTCCTTCAGTTTCAATAGGGCCTTCGCCGCTGTCAGCGCTCGGGCCCTAATGATCACGTTTGCGCATGACTGACGTGTTTCATTTTTACATAAAGTGTTAAGTGGGATCATACATGTTTGTTGTACATCAGTTAGGTATGTGAGGCAAAGATGAACCTACTTTACCGTTTTGAGGCTTGCATTTGCCCATGTTAAATTGTGATATCACCAGTTAACATGGGCGTATATTTCTCTCTCTCTCTCGCGTATATATGTTAACCTGTGTTAACTTAGACTAAAAGTCCAATATATAGATAGAAATCTTAAAAACATTTTAGTGGTGCGTAGCGTAAGAAGCTAATCTACCAATTTTTTTGTCCAAGGTTCGAATCCCAGCTAGATCTCTAGTGCGTTGTTTTGTTTTATTTGTTTCCGTTAATACGGTATGTGTCCTATTTGTGTGGATAATGCTTAAACGGATGTATTACACATAAACTGGTGATGTTTTCAGCGATATCCATTATTTAGTCTCACTTGCAAACACTTCGTGAAAATGTGAACCTCTGGCACCCGAGGGGCGGAGGCAGAGCAGAACGCAGGGCAGGGCCTTGTTGAATATTCACTGATTTCATGCAAATATCACCAGTTAACATGATCACCAGCTAAACTGGCACACCGGCTGGGAACCGTTGTTGCATGTCATCTCTCTTATTTGCTGCCATCTCTCTAATGTCAAAATATCTTATAAAGAAATGACAAATGCTAACACAAAATAATTTTTATTGAATAGCGTAATATAAAACTGGTGTGTCTGCATATAGCAGTGCTTAGGGATTTCTCACCTGGGTTAAAAAGCGGCAACTTGCAGCACTCCACGGTGCAGCTCTCTTGGCAGTGACCGTTCAGCTCTGTGAACGGTAGAGGCAGCTCCAGCGAAGTGATCGGTGTTGCTGGAACCATATCAACCAGAGAAACAGGAACACTGGAGCCGGCTGTCAAACACAGAAGATGTCACAAATAGGGTCAAAATACGATTATTCAGTATAATGCTCAGAAGGAATATCTTTGGACATAGTACTGGTAACTTACTGTATATTCAATACAAAAGTATACAGATTGGTCCTTAGGGGGCACTATAATCTCTCAAAATCTGCTCTAGCACCAAAAGTCAGAGGTGTGGTAAGGTGAAGTTTGATCTGATAAATATCTGAACAACTTTGTCTCTAGGAAAAGTTCATCATACTTCTTAAAATATACATTCATAAACTTGTAAAATTCAAATGTACCACAAGTGTGACTCAATATTAAAGTGATACTCCTTCTCAAATTTATCTTTTGAATATGAAAAACTCACATCCTGTAGACTTGAAAGATATTTGTAAAACGTTTGTAGTTTCCTTTTTCACAGAGAAAAAAAAAAAACTACAAAAAAGTCAGATTTGACTCACAGAAGTTCCAATACGTTCCATAGAGTGGAATAATTATCAACCTTCAAAATAAACTTGCCAGTGCAGCATAATTCACTTCTCTGCTGTTCATGTGTTCAGTATTCACCATATGTAAATACACTGCTTTCTATCTACTTTTTCTGTCAGCATTGGAATCCATTGAAGCCACTATGAATGAAAGTTATACGACGACCTTTCAAACGTACATGCTCCAAATCCAAGGGGGGCCCCAAAGACCTGTGTTTTTGTGGGCCAACATCATTATCTGTCTTGTCTAGTGGCCTTGTAAATGAACCCTATGTCACAATTTAAATGCTGCAAGCTCAGGCAGCTAATTCTTGCCCTGGTGCCTCCTAAAGGGTTAATCCAGCCACCAGAAGAGTGAGTGATAACTGACTCAAAGATCCCCTCCAGGCTTGTTCTAGGACATAACAAATACTAAATATTTTACGTCTAAAAATGTTTTTTCCACACAAAGGTTCAGTAACCTAGTTAGGCTACATTTTGTTGAAATTATTCCTTCTCCCTCATTAAAAAAAAAAGTAAAAAAATGTAAATATGTTTTATTTTAACAGTTCAACTACTGGCCCATGATTTCTCCTAATCCCACTGAAAAGCCCATTTTGTCTGTATATGTTAAGGAGGTTTCAAGTTTTCACATCCCATTGTGTAAGTGTCATACTGGACTTCTGAACTAGTTGTGAAGCCCTACCTTCTCTTTATTAATTGTATTTCATCTGTAGATTCCAGTATTCACACCTTGATTCACTGGAAATATAGTAAATGTCAATGAAATACAACACCATCAGCCAAAACAATTAGCTATGAGATTGTGCCCCATGCGTGGGACCTATTTCTCGGTATGAGTTAACCGCCTGTGAAGTGTGCGTCACATTATACCAAATAACTGTGTCAGGCTGAATATGTACAGGATGTGGTTTCCCCATTCAGTTTGTCATGCTCGCCGCTGAGCTTGTTTAGCATCACGTAACAAGCTTCCTATTTACCCTTCCTGGGTTACTACTAACTCATATAAATTCTGCTTTTGTTACATTTCTTTTCACATAAATGAATTCCAGACCACAGTTCTAATTAATATAATATATATAGTAATATAATATATATCATTTACCCATGTTTATGTAAATTTCATTTGACCTTACTCAGATTTTTTTTTAAATAAATGGTCTGTAAAGGAAACCGTGGGATGGTATGTGTGAAAGAGATTAGCAGTGACCTTAAACTGTACACTTCAAAGCAAATTTTATCTCAGTTGTGGCTAACAACATGCGTAGTTACTGTCAGTGGGTGGGCATGCCTGCACACCACTTCGTCGCCTCTTTGGGAAGACTTTTTTTTTGTCCTCATTTTAAATAATGAGGACAAAAGTGTGTGAAAAACAATGATGAAACACACCTACACATGTGACGCATTGTACACACCTGCTTTGTATGACTTGCGTTTTGCCCTCCAGCAGACGATACCAAAAAGGACAAGTGCGGTCAACACGAGTCCTGACCACAGGCCTGCGGGTAATATCCAGGGACAATCTAATAAGCAAAGAGAGGGGATGTTAGAGGGGCCTAAATACATTTTCAAGGTTTCCTCCTAAAAGCACAAGTAACGTCTGGGAACTTAAGTGGGAGTGAGTGATTACTGAATACTTTTGATTCCTCATTAATAAGGTAATGAATAAAATGACTGAGACTAAAAAAATGGACTGAAACGTATTTCTGAAATCTCAATAAAAAACTATGAAAACTATTATGAAGGAATATTTATTACATTTCTATTTCATTTAAGTAATTTGTAAATTAAACAAGATTGATGCCAAGGCATACCATTATTACTAACACTTTATTTAACATTTTTTAGTATGTAAACTATTAAGTGGTTTATAATACACTATAATGTATTTGTAAGGTGCGATTATTTTGTTACATATTGTTTATTCATGTATGTTTCAGCATTTAAAAAAAAAAGTAGAAAGTCTGATTCCAGCTTCTTAAATGTGAATATTTTCGACTTTCTTCACTCCTCTGTGACAGTAAACTGAATATCTTTAAGTTTTGAACAAAACAAGACAGTTGAGGATGTCATCTGAAAACACTGATCAACATTTTCACCATTTTCTGGCATTTTATAGACCACACCACTAATCAACTAATCGATCAACTATGAAAATAATCGTTAGAGCCCTTATGTAGCTGTTCCATTACACACAGGAACAAATCCCTACAGTGTGAACAGCATTACATGTGGCTTTTAAACTGTATTAATGTGATCTACAAATGATAATATATATCTAATATTATTGTTATTGTGTTTTCTTTTATACACCAGTTAGTTATCTAAAATGAATAAACAACTTTAAGTTTAGCTAGTAATACCTTACATACTTATGGATACTAAATAGGTGGGACTAAAATGAAGCACCTGTGGTTGAAACGGATATTTTCCTTTTGTGTAATGAAAACGTTTTTGTTTCCAGGGAAAACAAAGTGTCACAGGTAGGCTACATTTTCCACCTAATCTGTACAGTAGCAGCAGAAGTAAGATCTGTACATTATACTTATTTGACTGGATTGAACTGATCGCACAAAAAAATGAAAACTCTGATAACTTCAGCATAGAGTTAAAAAAACACACACAAGTAGGGAAGAAGTTGCAATGTAGGACGTTTTTCTAAACTTCCATGTCTCTTCATTCCTCAGTGGACTCAAACAAAACTCTTCTTTCACCTGATTGGGTACTTTGACCTTTGTGACTTGCACTGGCCTGATTTATTTGCTTCTGTTTTTTTTTATATATTTGCTTAGACAAATGGTGCTTGTGTCCGAATCATGAATGTATTTTATAGATACATATCAACTCTCATAGCATGTGTTCTATCTGTAAAGTCCACTGAAGAAATCCTAGCAGTGCCACAACATCCGTTCATTTTAGCCAAGCTAGCGACAACACAACATCTTGAAACAGTCCCCTTAACTTGTCCTTTCTTCAGAGCACTGCATTCTCTCTTGGCTTTAACCTCCACGCATATGTTCTTACATCCCTCCACTCCTACACTTCATCCTCGACTATCTGCCTGCTGCTTGAGTAAATTTAAAATCCTACCAAAAGAACACTCCCACACACTTATCAATATTTAATGTTTTGTCACTCACAGCCTTCACTCTCCGACTCGACTCTTTTCCTTAAACCTACAATAACAGATTATTTTGCCCACTTGGGTGAAGCAGTAAGAGTTGATGTGGCGAACTTTTTGGCAAACAGGTGCTTATTACATCCAGCAGTTACGGAGCAAAATTATCACTCATTAGCTGCCGTGTTTTCTGGACACCTGATGGATTTAGGTCCAATATTCACTCTCTTTTAGCTCTGTTTTTGCTAGGTTTTTTCTCTCTCTCTGTTTTACTAACTCCTGCGGGAAATATCTTACTACCAAATGCTACACTAAGTCCGCTAGCTAGTTGCTAGCTGTTGGTGGGTTTTTAGAGCTTTTACGTTGAAAAAAAGCTGCCTGTTGTGGCCAGAAACGCCACCATGAGAATGATGATCGTTCAGAATGATCTAATACAGTAAAATTGCGGCCGGGAACAAAGAGCTGACACTATAAAGCTCAGTTGACCCTTTTCACATGGTCACGTATTGTTTACACATTGTTATGATACATTTATGTTAAAAAAATATTGATTATTGGAAATGAAATGTTTATTCTCTAAAGGTGGAATTATAGCCTAGAAATCTAGACGCACCCTAGGGGCAGCAAATTTAATTTGCAGCCAGGGTGGTCTAGGCACTCTCTGTTGGCTTACGAGCTGGAAAAACCAAACTCTAGTCAGGCCAATCAGATCGTGTATAGAGTCGGTGGGCGAGCTTATGGCTGCTGCTGCTGCTGGGAACAGCGGTCTTCTGGAAGACTTGGAGTTAAGCTTTTCTTTGAGAAAAGAACAAAGAACGGCACTGAAATCATTCTTAAAAAAGGAAGATGTGTTCGGAGTTTTGCCGACCAGATACGGCAAAAGTTTAATCTATCAACTAGCTTCGCTACCTTCTTCGTTGCTCTGCCTAGTTGTAGCGGAATTTGAAAGACAACCGTTTATCCCGCCCCTCGGATTGAGCCCTGTCATTGGTGAGTTCCATGACCCAACATCTTGATGTGGGTCTGGTTTGTCAGGCTAGTGGAATTACCCTTTATGACAGAATCGCACCCATCTCCTGTTAGAGACATACCAACTGCAACAAGTGCCTTAAGTTGCTATGTTCCTTTGGAATGATTTTGCCATCTGTACTACTTCTACTTCCTCTCTTAATGACTTGGTCATATGACACATAGGAACTAAAGTGCAACAGTAACTCACTGAGTCAGGCAGGATAAGAGAATCCGCTACATTTCACAAGTTAATTTAAACTAAGATCTAAAGAGATGATACACATTTGTCACAACAGCCTAAAGGTAAAAATGAGGACCTACGAGTTATAAAGTTGCCACAGATGGCATCAGTTGTTCGGGTTCCTGGAGTTTTCAACAGTCTTCCAAAGTCCTCACATCTGAAAACAACATTCAAAGAAATGTATATCAACATGCTGTCTAGTGTATTTACAGCTAAATGAAAATGGGAAAATATTGGAATGTTTTTTTTTTAAATGTTTGTCCCAGTAGAACCTGAAAGTTTCAGACAAGTGCCAAAAAGTTTCTACAGTGTGATTAAAATATAGTCACAGAAGATGGGATCATGTGAATGTTTCGGGTTTGGAGACTGATGATGTCAACTGAAACTACACAGTAATTTCTGCTGTGCCTCTGAGGATGACTAATAAATGACGCACATCACATTCTATCACATTACATACATCGACATCCTCCTTTGGCTTTACATTTAATAATAACAGTAGACTAATAGTGGAGATGCGGTCTAACCTGGTGTGTGTTCGACAGGGCGAGAGGAAATCTGTCACGTTGCTGTAGGTCCCGCCTTCACACGGAGCACAGATTGTATTATTCGTGCGAGTAGCTGCAAGAAAGAATTAGATGTCTTTTCATTTGCCAGTTTGTACTGTATTTTGGTAAGATGCTTACTGTAGGACATAATGATTTATTTTGCATTTTACAATGGAAGCCTACCTCGAACCTTGACCCCTTCACCCAATTGGCAGTGGGTCACTTGCATGCAGTGGTCACATTGATCATTGCTACAGTAGAAACCATCCACACACCCACACACTGTGTTCTCCTGAGCTGTACAGTCCTTTACTTTCTTCTGTTTGTTTTCTGAAAAAGATTTAAAAGAGAGATATAGTGGAAGAGTGAGGTCTCTTCCAGGTTACGGGAAGAGCAGTGATGAAAGAAGTACTTAGATCTTTTACTTAAGTAAAAGTAACAATACCACAGTGTAAACCTACTCTTCTACAAGTAAAAGTCCTGCATTCAAAATTCCATTTCCTTTTCAGAATAATGTATATTATATTACTAGATTATAATAAATAATAATAGTAATACATTTTGACTTATATAGCGCTTTAAAAATACTCCAAGACACTTAACAGTAAAACCATGGTAAGTACAATAAAAGCAGGTGAAGCAATAAAACAATGCAACACATAAAAACAAGCATATTAAACAAGTATAAACGATAAAACCAGCAGCTAACAGTAGAGTAAGTGTGTGGTTATTATAGGGTGAAGGCTATTCTAAAGAGATGGTTTTTGAGAAGTGATTTGAAAGTGTTCAGGTCAGTACAGTCACGGATGTGTATGGGAAGAGAGTTCCAGAGGGAGGGAGCTGCAATGGTGAAAGCTCTGTCACCCCAGGTACGGTGCTTGGTCCTGAGTGGGTGGGAGAGGAGGTTGGCGTCAGAGGAGCAGAGGTTACGGGTGGGGGAGGGGGATTGGGGTGGTGGAGGAGGTCTGTGAGGTAGGAAGGAGCCTGGTTATGGAGGGCTTTGTGAGTAATGAGGAGGATTTTAAACTGGATGCGTTTGGGAACAGGGAGCCAGTGGAGATTCTGGAGGACGGGGGTGCTGTGGTCACAGGAGCAGGTGTGGGTGAGGAGACGGGCAGCAGAGTTCTGGATGTACTGACGCTTATTTAAGGCTTTGGCAGATGAACCAGTTTTGTCTATGTTAATGATGTATTTTCTAAGTTAGTGATGCATTAATGTGCAAACATCACTAATGTTGCAGATGGGAAAGCTGGGTCTAATTTCAGTTAATTTATAAACTGCTGGGTATCTTAATCCACAATGATATATAATAATGCATTAGATTATTAAATTTGTATTTTGTATTAATAATCTGAATCGGAAAAGTAACTCATGTTGTCAAATCAATGTAGTAGAATAAAAAATACAATATTGGCTTCCAAATTGTGGTGGAGTAGAAGTATAAAGTAGCATTAAATGGAAATGCTCAAGTAAAGTACAAGTACCAAAAATTGTAATTAAGTATAAGTTAAGTTCTTGAGTACTTATTTACATTCCACCACTGGAAAGGGCGTTGGGCAGATTATGAGACAACAACCCCCTTGGCCATAGACTGTAAAGAGCACAGACATGTAAAATGCTTCCCACCCCTCCTACATAGAAGCAAGACATCCAGACTGAAAGAGACATGCCGCCTTGTTTGTAGTCATTAAAAGAGACAAAACGACCACAAGGACAAGGCTTTTTGGTTCAGTAAGCCATCTATGGGAAATATTGTCCTCTGATACACACTTGTAATGTTGGCTACATAAATAGGGCTGGGCTTTGTGAACAAACTGTTGGCTGGTTTGTTAACTACCTTACAGACAGAACTCAGTGTGTGCAGGCGGTGGGTAGCACTTCTCGCTACCTAAAAATAACAAAAGGTGTGCCTCAGGGGTCAGTCCTGGGGCCACTGTTATTCATCCTCTACATCAATAATATTGATCATAATGTGTCTAACGTAAAATTTCATTTTTATGCTGATGACACTGTAATGTATTGCTCAGCACCCGCCGCAGACCAGGCCCTCTCTCAGCTACAACTTGCTTTCAACACGCTTCAACATAATCTCTATGATTTAAAACTTGTTTTAAATGCAGATAAAACTAAAGTCATGCTTTTTTCAAATTCAAAATTTAAATCAAATCTACCTTCAATTCTCACTTCTCATGGTACAAAAATGTAATGTGTATCTAAGTACAGATATCTTGGTATTTTAATTGATGATCTATTTCTTTTACCCTTCATATTGAGCAGCTAGCTAAAAGATTAAAACTTAAATTAGGGTTTTATTTCAGAATTAAATCCTGCCTCTCGTTCAAATCTAGAAAGAGGCTGGTCAATGCCACTTTTATGTCTGTACTTGACTTTGGTGATGTTTTATACATGCATGCTTCGTTTAAAAGTTTACATGCACTGGACACTGTACACCATGGAGCTCTGAGGTTCATCACTGGTATGAAAGCCCTCACTCACCACCGTGAACTATATGAACGTGTTGGATGGCCTTCTTTATCAACAAGGAGACTTCAACACTGGCATACTCTCATATACAAGGCTATTCTAGGTCTCCTTCCATCCTACCTTCTGACCTATATCAATGTAAACAGTACCGGGACTTACAATCTTCGTTCCCAGGATCTTTTCATTCTGTCTGTTCCAAAGGTTAGAACTGAGTTGGGGAAAAAGGCATTTAAGTTTGCTGCTCCCTCTGCCTGGAACAAGTTACAGAAATCCATGAAACTTACTGAACTAGTCTCATTGGTAGCTTTTAAGAGGATGTTGTTTGACTTGGAGGCAGCCACATCTGGCTGTAGATGTTTTACCTGATGTGTTTAGGATTCTGGCTGACTTTGAGGGATTTGCTGTTTCAGTTGTTTTATGTTTTTAGTTTTTGTATTTGCATGTAATGTATGTGTGGTTGTACTGCTGCTGCCAGGACACTCCTGAAAAAGAGATTTTTAATCTCAACAAGTTTCTTCCTGGTTAAATAAAGGTTAAATAAAATAAAAAAAATAAAATAAAATTGACTGGACTTGACTTGAGAGTGACAAAGTTTACCTTTTAACAAACTGTTTTCCCCTTTTATTTCCACACTGTAAAACATTTTAAGCTGGTTAAACTTGAAAAGTTCTCCTGCTGCCTTAGACATATAAGTTAACAGAACTAAACTTGAATAATTTGCTTAAATTCTTCCCATTAGCTGTGAAAATTATACAAAACTAACAGGTTCACTGAACCTGAGTACAAATTCAATAGGCTTAAGATATTAAGTTTTCACTATATTCTAGTTTAAAAAGTCAGTTTTTTCATTTGACAGGTTTTTACAGCTGCGGCTGTTTTGCACCTGAGTTAGTGCAAAGACAATACACAGGGCTGCACCTAGTAAGGTTGTTAAAATCATCTTACTCCGCATTGACAGTATCATATTTTCATGTGTAGACTTGTTCCATCTCTTCATTGCAACTATGTGATGTTAACAAGTGAAATATTTAAATCCAAGACTCTTGATTTATACTTTTTTTCAGCCTGACAAACTTGATATCTTTCAAAACTATGGGTCCACCCAAAAGTTAAAATAATCTTGTCAAGATTTAAAAAGACACAGCGTGAGTTATGTAAAGAAAAATTGAAAAGAAGTGGATTTCTGATGCTGTTCACATGAAGAGACAATTGCAAAACGAATATCTATACTCTATTAAAAGGCAGCAGGGGTGAGAAAAAGGAAGGAACTACTGTATGTTTGTGTTTGCATTATAGAAAAAATATGTGTGTGCTTGCATACAGTACTATGTGCATGTGTGTGTGTGACTTACCGGAACGGCACTCCTTGCAGACTTGACATTTAAGCAAGTTATTTTTTGTGGCTGTGTAGAACCCATTATCACATTTGGCACACTCGGTCTTCTTTGTGCTGTAACATTCAACTTTCATGTACTCTCCTGATAAGAGTTGGGAAAACAGAGATATACAGAAGATTTGGATCTCAGGCTGTAATGCAAATACAGTATGTGAGGAATGCTGAAAAGCTGAATATTTACACAGAACCCAGTAAATACTGTGTCGTGGTTTGCATAAGAAAGCGTGTCATCCAAAGAGAAAAGAAATGTGACTGACCTGCAGCACAGCGATCACAGCATGTCCCATCTTGACTACTCTTTGTGCAGCTTATATTAGCCATTTGTTGCCCATTCGATTATAGTCCTCCACCGGTGTGTATAGGATCTAAGCTTAAGACTGCAACGACTGTCTTCCTGTGTACTCTTCCTCTAAACCTGCTCCTAACTTTTGAAATGACAGTAATTTAATTAATCTCAGCTCAAAGAGCATCACTTAGGTACAATCTATTTTCCCTTTCTCCTTTTCTGACTATCTCCACTCTCTTTCTGCTGTCTGAACTGTCTGTGGCTACAGATGTGTTTCCCCTCCTCACTCTTACCTACTTCTTATGTTTTTTTCTGATCCTACACAGTGGAAAACCCCAGTGACCCTAATCTGCTGCTTTCCCCTCCATCTCTCCGTCTCTCTGTCTCTCTGTCTCTCTGTCTCTCGGTCTCTTTTTTTCTCTGTGTCTGTCTCTCCTCATTTCCTTCCTGCCCTAGCCCTCTCACTGTGAAGTAAGCTGTGTGTGTTTCCGTATAGCTACAGGGTGATTTTGGCACATAGCTAAGCAGCACAATGAAACATTTCCTCTCCCAACTACACCCTTTCCTTTCAGTCCATTGCCATTGTTTCCACAGAACCTTTGTCCCAGTGGCACAGGGATGTTGTTTAGCTGAAACTGCAAAGAGATTTTGTAGTAGCAGTCGATCTCAAGTTGTTTTTTTTGGATCAGTCTGTCCTCCTGTGAGCCCACTTACCCAGGTCACTCCCTCGTTACTGCAAACATACAAAAAACAATCTACAAATAGATTTATAAAATGCCTGCGTATGCAAAATATGAGTGAGGGAGAAAGGGGGGCAGAAGGAAAGAGCGAGAGATGGAAAGTAAATTATAAAGAAAAGGGGAAGGAGAGATGTTGAGCTAGTCTATTTGTGAGGAGATTTGATCGGATCATGATGTTAGGATTAAGGTGGGTTTGAATTTTTGCATTTTAGCACAACAGAACGGATTATTACATTACCACAATGTAATGATTTGCAGGTAGAGGGCTTGTAAGATGGAGGGTTTTGGTTATAGCGATGTGATTTATTATTTTTGTGATTTATGCGTCATCATCTCTGGCTCTTTCTTACTCTAAATGGACTTTCTCACATTCAGTAACACCTTTGTGGTCCTTGCTTTTACTTCCATGCTTTCTTTCAGTTTCCTGCTTCTCCTGCTCTCCCGCTCAGCCTACTCGATGCTGCTGGGATGGGTGGAGTCTCCAGGGTATCCCACTGGATACTTGCCCCATGCCAGTCTAAACTGGAGCAGGTGTGCCCCCAAAGGTCACACCCTCTCCATCAAGCTCATCCACCTGGACCTGGAGGACAGCCAAGACTGTGAAAACGATGCAGTGAAGGTCAGGGGTCAAGATAAACTTCAAATGGTTGTGCTTTACGTAGTCAATGTTTTTATGCTGATGTCAGTACTGTTATTGTACCCTCTACTACAACATATTTCCCCCCAGGTTTTTTCAAATGGAAACCTCATCTCAGTGCTGTGTGGCAAAAAGGAATTTGAGGAGCTTCAGTCCACTGTAAATCCCTTGCTCCTCTCTTCCCCGGGTGGCTGCCTCTCTCTTACGTTCCACTCCGACTACTCAAACACCAAGAGGCACACTGGCTTCAAAGGCTTTTATACCGATCAAGGTGAGACATAGAGGAGAAAAACAAGGGAATTACTGAGTTGTAAGAGTCCCACCAAAGTCCATTGTGTTTGTGCCCGTTTTGTTTTGTCCACATTCCCCAGGACGCGCATGTATTTTACTATTGTGAATACTTTTGTAAGCATACTGTTAGGAGGGCGATATTTTTAGACAACAATTCACAATGGTTGCAGTTTATAGCTGTTAAAGTTGACTTGGAAACATTTTTAGATATTTTTCATGTCATAAATAAAAGAAAAATCAGTGTCCAGGGTTAATTTGTCTATGGTGATTTGTGTCATATTTTCAGTTTGAAAATAAGTAGGTAAATAAATGCATGACATAATTAAAAAAAATAGGCCAAATAAATAACTAAGGCACATGCTTCTAAAGAGTCTTTAACATTAAGTTAAGTTAGTTCAAAGCTGCTGACAGTGACTGTTAAATTCTGTTAAACAGCTCAGTCTTTATCCGGCTATGTTTTTACCATAAAGACATGAGAGTGGTGTAAGTCCGTCTTCTCATCTCTCTGCAAGAAAGCAAAAAAAGCATAATTCCCCTAATGTCAAACTATTGCATTAAGAGATGTATTTTATGCCAAATGTCTCGGGTTTAGTATGTTGCTACATATGCATGTCTAGTGGTTAAAGGGAAAGCAACTTTAAATAAGTGTGTCAGCGCCAGCAAAAAAACAGATGATAGCAAGAAATTTATTTAAGACAATACATAAAAACCCCTAAAAACTTAACTTAAAGACCTAAGAGTGACACACATTTTTTTCTCATGCTAACCTTTCCCATGACCTGGAAGAAGAAAAGACAGTGCTGAGAACCCACCAATAGTTCACAAATGTCCAATGATTCATTTAAACTGTCTTGTATGCTATGCTTTTCTACATCTGACCTTTTTGCTCTCTTAGACTTTGACGAATGTGAGGATGACCCCGAGAATGGATGCACCCAGTTCTGTCACAACTACATCGGAGGGTACCACTGCTCCTGTCGACATGGTTACCACCTCGACGTGGACAAACACACTTGCACAGGTACACATAATCTCATGATTTGGATCCGTAAACGGTTTACCGAATGAGGAATTCAAATTAGTCAGAGGAAGAATAATTCAAGGAAGGCAAAACCAAACTTAAACATGAAGTGAAAATGGGGAAATAGAGGAAGCAGAAGCAGGCAAAAATGGGGGAGGGAGGCGGGTGGAGGGGGGTGGGCTAAGAGGAGAATTCCATGAGAAGGAGGCTGATTGTGAACCGATGATTATGTTGCAATGATGAAAGTGATGACAGGGAATTCTTACCTTTAAAACAGTGAGTTGTGCTAAGGATCTGTCGGGGGTGAGCGAAGGTGACATATCCAGCCCCTCCTGGCCTGCTTCATATGCAGAGAATGCCAACTGTCAGTACACCCTGTCTGTGGAGGCCAGCCTGCAGCTAGAGCTGCACTTCTCCGAAGATTTCGATGTGGAGCAAAGCCCTGATGGCCAATGCATAGACTCCCTAAGGGTAGGTGTTGAGTTGAAATACTGTATGTACATATGCCACATTTATCTAAAACTTCTAACTTTACAGAGCAGGAAATAAAGAGGAAGTTCAGACAAAAGTGTTGTAACTGTGGATTTGACGACATGGACACATCATATTTTGACCATTTCCTCTGTGTTACATATTTTGGGGTATTTTTTTGTCGTTTTGCAACTTGTGCCTTACAGTGCTCATCAGTGGCATAGGCAGAAATAGTATTTTGGGCAGGCCAGTACAAAAGTGAGTGGGCCATTTTCAAAAGGACAATCTGAAAAAAACAGCAACAATTTTACCTTCCAACATACTGCATTACAACGGCAATAGCAGTACTGTCTCCAACATGCTCAACCAACAAAACTCAGTCTAAAAAGTTTGTCAGTATATTTGCACCAGCAGAACCAGCAGCATTGGCTCTGCACAGCACTGTTATAAAATTAACCATTTTATTGCACAAAGTGGCAACTAATCATGAACCCAAACAGCAGAGAAGGCATCTAAATTACATACTGCATGACATAGAATAGCCTACATCAGACAAAAATTCGCACATGTAACATATCCTATCCATATGCTTCAGGGCTATGGTCAGATCATGAGCAGCAAATGCGCTACCAGCAGTAAAAGAAAATCAAAGAATGAAAACTTCCAGCCTAGCATTGTTTGAATTATGAAAGATATAATGAAAAGTGGCCAGCAAGGCGCCAAATCTTAGACAGTGTGTCAAGTCCACGGCAGTGACAGGATCAAAGAAAACTAAAAACTACGTCACTCACAGATAAGTTATCTTATTTACAGTAGTCACAGCTTTGTGTCTGTGTGGTAAGACTCAGCTTTGCACATCTGGACTCTTGACTGTTGTAGCTTTGGCTTTATGTTACAGCTCATTGTCTCGCTGGAAAACAGAGAAGCATCCCAACAGCAGGATGCTATGTTTATGGTGATATGCAGTGTAGCATGATTTAGTCAGATGACCAGAAAGCTCATCCAACAAGAGTTTTGTTTTTTTATAATAGTTGCTTTTTCTTTGTGGTGAATAACCATGGAAACGTGGTTATATGTGGGGTGAAAAATTCTTTAAGCACTGGACTGCTGGACATAGGCACATGGATGTTTCAGCAGAGGGAACAGAGCAGAGAGGAAGTTGGGACACGTACATTGTGAGACGTTACCTATGTTGTTTTTCGTTTGCAGTTTGAGACTCCCACTGGGACTCTGGGGCCATTCTGTGGCCACACGCCTCCCTCCTCTCCCTTTCTCACTCACTCGCATCATGTCCAAATCCGCTTCACCTCTGATGGCTACGGCACTAACAAAGGCTTCACTCTCCACTTCAGGACCAGAGGTACTGCAGCCTCCTCACTTGTGACACATTGGGAAATTATTTACATTAAGTTAATTGGAAACTAATCACAAATGATCATAATTTGTCTTTTCACATGTTAATTACAGACAAGGTCTGTCCAGCAGTGGTGACCTCACACTCCACTGTGACTCCTCAGCAACCAGAATATCGTCGGGGTGAAACAGTGACCGTAACTTGTGATCTTGGATATGTTGCTGATACTGTGAGTGTACAGAGAACCAGAACCTTTTTTTAATAGATTTACATTTAATGTATTTAAGTCATTATTAAACTAATAAGTTCTCCTTTTGCAAAGTAGCAAGGCACCCATACGCTGTCATCACAGTATGTGACGATATGCCAGAATACAGGCGTATGGACTCCCAATTACATCTGTAAACGTGAGTCTGACTGTAACCCATTTTTCTTAATTTTGCTTTTTGAATTTCTCAGAGGGGTTTTTACACCGTCTTTCACAATCTTTCTTTTTTTTTTCACGTGTAGCTGTGGATTGCGGTTTTCCTGTTATCCCAGAAGATGGCATCCTTCAGCTGGTGGGCTCAGATAACCCAAACACTCAGTATGAAGACCAGATCCATTTTAACTGCAGCTCAAAGTACTACACACTGGAGGGAGATGGTGATTATCAAAAGCTTTACTTTTTTGATTCCTTTCCTTAACTAACTTTAAGAATTCAAAGTTTTCTGGTTTTTATGGAACTATTATTTTTTCACCACTATGCTTTCTTCAATCTTTCAGATGCGTACACTTGCAGTGCCAGTGGTGAATGGGTATCAGGGGGCGGCAAGACAGAGATGCCGAAATGTATTGAAGGTAGGACTATAAATTTATATCTTTTTTTTAATTTATATTTTCTCATATTAGCTACTTTGGAATCATAGGAATCTATTCATGACCTTTTGTGTATTTCAGTGTGTGGGAAACCTGAAAAACACCCTGCAAGTGCAGCTAGAATTTTGGGAGGTAAGAATGCAAACATCGGAGAGATACCATGGAATCTTTTGATTAAAGAACCGAGCAGAGGAGGAGCATCACTTATCAATGACCGATGGGCTGTCACAGCAGCGCATGTGGTGGAAGGTGTAGAGGAAAGCTCTTTGTCCCTGTATGGTGGCCTGGTAAATGGAAGAACAATATCAAATAGATTGTCAGATGTTGTTGTCATGAACAGTGAGAGGATCATAATTCATCCTGGCTACATCAAGGGCATTGAAGAACGCACCAATTTTGACAATGACATTGCTCTTATCAGATTAGCTTCCAGAGTGAATTTAGGCCCAAACCTTCTTCCCATTTGTCTGCCAGAGGTAAACAGGGGCTTGGTTGAAGATGAACAAGGCACCGTGTCAGGCTGGGGGTTAGCAGAAACGAAGACGGGTACGTTAAGCACTTCAGCCTTGTTAAAATACGCTCATATTGGGGTCTATTCCCTTACAGAGTGTGAGAATACACCGTCCACTAAAAATAACAAACCCATGACTTTCACTAATAACATGTTCTGTGCTGGAGCACAGGGAAAGGACAGCTGCCTCAAAGACAGTGGAGGTCCGTTAGCTTTTCCTATGTTGGCTCAACGCACAGAGCCTTATTATCTGGCCGGCATTGTGTCCTGGGGACCACCCTGTCAAGAGAGGCAGTTCAAGGGTTATTATACCAAGGTGGAGAATTACGTAGACTGGATTAAGGAAACAATAGATACAATAGAAAAGTCTTAAACAGAGGAAAGATGAGGGAGAAAACACTTTTCTGCTAACCATAATAATGTAATCCATTTCAGGACTGATTCAGATCTCTTGAATAAAAATGTTTATGAAAATAAAGACTATAATCTTGCAATCAAATGTATCAACATTAATAACATTAAGATGTGATCACTATGAGTTCATACTTTTGTATTAAAGGAATTTGCAAATCAACTGCAGAGAATGTGTGTTTTAACCAACTTAATAATATACTTTATTTTTGTCTTTTAATCATCAGATACACACAAACATGTTTTATGTCAGGGCCTCATACACTGGAATACTTAATTATTTTGATAATTTACACATTTGCCTTTCACACTGCACTCAAAATCAATATAAATATTTAAATAATATTGTTCTAAGTTTTAAAACGATGCCTTAATGAATATGTGTGGACTAAAAACATATAGCCATGTTTACACCAACAGCCTGGAAGAGCTGTGCATGAGAAATGTTCATTGATAACCACAAACCAAATTACATGTTTCATTTTCATTTCATTTGTTTAATAGCACTTAAATGAAGAACATTAACAGAGCAATGTTAAAAATAACAGAATATGCAAGGGATGCCAAAAGCTTAAAAGGCTTATTTCAAAACATAATCAAACAACAATATAATTTTCTCTGTGCTTAAATATGTGACAAGCAACAATCAACTGCCTCAATAAGCTGCTTCACCCAATGTTTTGATACCCAAATGTTTCACCAACACATCCGTTGCTGTTTGAGGATGCTGAAAAAAGTCTAATAGCCCCCTCTAGTGATAGAATGAGGTTTATGGGTGAAGGAGCTATATTTGGAAATATATAGGGACCTAAGAGTTAAAAACATCAGTTTTTATGTTCTAAGTTATTCTCAATATATAATTAAAAAAAAGACGAGTTTGCAAGATCTTGCTAATTCTCCATTTTAGAGAAATTATTTCCAGCATCGATCCTGTTTTTTCTTTCACAAGTCAAGCGCTCATTTGATTTTGCCAAGACAAACAAGGCATATTCCTGGCATTAACGCAGTGAGTTGCTAAACTCTTGAAACAACAGACTTTTTGACTAATGTTTCACTTGAATGTGAGACATTTGCTCCTGCAACAGCGGATCAGTTCTCTCACGGATATAGCATTTAATCCAGAGATGGGGTGGACTTCCTGTATCATTTTGTAAGTTTGAATGGGATTTTTAACTCACTTGTATGTTGTGCTTAAGTAGTTTTTGTCATGAATTTCTAGCTTGATTACAAAATATCTAATGTGTATACTTGCTATAATTGTGGAGATGCCTCTTATATCATTTTGTGTTATCTTCTGTACAAGCAATATTACAGATGAGCAGTGTTTTATAGGTTGACTGAGTGATCCGTCTCTCCATATGCCGTATATAAAGCCAAAGCCTCGACAATATTATATGGTTGTAACAGTTGTGTTGATTGTGTCACCGCGTGTTTGTTCTTTTTCTGTTTGCATCAACTTTGGACTATCAACTCAGATGACCACAAACTGATAAACAGATCGAACTCCCTTCCCCTTCCAGGTTTCTGTATGTGTCGGTGTGTGAGCCCTGGCCACTGCCTGACACAGAGCCTCTAATGCATGGGGTGGTCCAGTCCCCCCAGTATCCTCAGCCTTACCCTCCCAACCTGCAGGAGCAGTGGGACCTCAGTGTGCCAGAGGGCTACCAGATCCGACTTACCTTCACACACTTGGACATTGAAGCGTCTGCTGGCTGCTATTACGACGCCCTCACAGTCAGAACCATATTTTAACACACATGAAATCATAAACAAAAGACCAGTGTTGTTGTGTTTGAGTTCTTCAAAGTGTGACTTGAGTGCCAGTTTTGACATCCTGACTCAGACTTGAATATTGACGACTTTACCTAGAATACTTTACCAACTACATACATACATCTCCTTGTTTTGCTGTTATTGCCAAAATATGCTTTGATGTATCTCAGTATAACTAACTGCATGATGGGTATTGCAAAATACCTCTGTTTTTCTCCTTGCATTGGTCTCCCCTTGATAGTAATCTCACAAAGATTCTTCTCTTGCTTGGCCATCAGTGGCTCTCATGGGGGTTACCAAGTCTTTACAACAAAATCATACCCAGTCTTCATGGACAAAATAGCTAATTTCCCATTTGGTGGTGTCATATAGGTAATTGAACCACTTTTTATTTGCCCCTTTCCCAAAACAGATGAGACAGATTTTTATGATTTATTTAGAAATGTATATTTTCTTTATGTGGCAATATACTAGAACAGTTTACCACATTAGTTAAACTCAAATGCCACTTGGAGGCAGTGCAACGAATTGTAAACACAACATTGGCATCTTCACTTTATAAAGTTATGAAGATATACCAAATTAGATGTGCTTCTGGCCACCAGAAACATGTTAGTCCAATATATTCACCTTACTTTTAGTTCTATTTTGGTCTCCACTGACTCCTGATGGAAGCATCTGTCTCTTTAGCCATAGCCCAGTCTATATCGACGCCGTTTCACTTCCGAGATTGGTATCGTAGTCCCTCTTTTTAGGTCAGATGTCCGGTACCTTCCGCTTTGTTTGTGTTGGAGTATAAACTCCGGTTGATTTATGAGGACTATGGTTAACTGCTCCTCAGATCTCTGCAAGGTAAATCCAGTCAGCTAACTAGACTATCTGTCCAATCTGAGTTTTCTGTTGCATGACTAAAACAACTTTTGAACGTAAACATGTTCCACCAAAACAAGTTCCTTCCCGAGGCTATTTTGCAGAGGTACTGTCATTGTGTCCGGGACCTAGCGCCGCCCATTGTGATTGGCTTAAAGAAATGTCAATAAACGGGAGCATTTTTTTCTCCCAACCCAGAATTCTGTGTGGACTAGCCAGACCCTCCTTTGCAGCGCTGTGGAGGAAGGTCTGGCATTGCAAGACTAGCCATAGTGCGACTCATCAGATGTACACTGTGGGTACTGCCATTAGTCAGCTATTTAGGCTGACATTCTCCTCCCCTTCCGCTATCTACATGTATTTTGCCAGGGCACAAACAATGAGCTGAAAGATGCTCCAAAAAAAACTCCATGGAGCTGAGGGGAAATGCAGAGTCAGGGGATACCTTTCTGTGTGATTGTCAACACGAGCAATCCTTTCTTATTATTGCAATTTCATCGATTGTTAATATGAACATATTGATTATAGCAGCCTTAAGTAATGAGTAGGACTTGAAAATCAGACTTGGACTCAAATTCAAACATAGAAGACTTGGGATGTGACAATGGCTCAAGGTTTACTGACTCAACTGCAACAATGCAATAGATTCTGCATGGTGTAATACAGCACATCCTTTTTACAGCACATTGTCCTCATCATGATATACGTATATATATGTATATATATATTATCCCTTTTATAATCCTACAGGTTCTCTATGATACAAAGATCCTGGGGAAGTTTTGTGGTCATGAGAACTCGGCTGATGGGAATCACCCAGGCAACCAGCCCATCTTGTCTCCAGGCAACAGACTCACCCTCATGTTCCAGTCAGACGACAACAACCCAGAGCGCCACCAGAATGTGGGCTTTTCTGCTCAGTACCAGGCAATAGGTAGCACTTCTCCATCATCTTTCACTTCACTCGTCCACGACTGAACCACATCCCACTAACTTATCGTGTCTGTCTCTCATTATCAGACATGGATGAGTGTTCTGCGCCAGAACCTGAAGATGGCTCAGGTCCACTGTGCTCTCAGATCTGCCTCAACACCCTTGGCTCATACCTCTGCTCCTGTCACCACGGTTACGAGCTTCGCCCAGACCAGCGCAGCTGTGTGTGTGAGTATTGTACAGATACAGACTTGTCATGAATGAACGTATTACGGATGTGAAGCAGGGGGAGAACAATGCTCAGTCAAACTGTTGTCACTCAATTTTTAACTACTTTGACTCAACCCAACCTCTTTTTCAGTTAGGGATACTGTTGTCGAGGAAAGGACAATTTATGACAAATGGTTATACAATTAGATTAAGCAGAAAAGGCTTTGCTCTTTGGGGACACTCTCATAGAATCTGAGCAGCAACAAAATCCGCTAGAACCAATCCGTGCTTAACAAACACATTCATGAACATTAGATCTTAGTAAATTTAGCAATGCCAAAAGCCTGACGTGGCAGCAAACAATGTACACCTGTATGAATATGATTGGATGTTAGCTGGTAGCTAAGCAGCTGATGAATGAGCCACTGATGGTGAAGCATGAATGAGGCACCTGATTGAATTTAACCTGAATGTTGCTTTTCTGTTTTCCCAGTATCCTGTGGCGGAGGTATATTTGATGAGACAGAGGGACATCTGTTCAGTCCAGGATACCCTAACCCCCCACATCATGCTGTGTCATGTCAGTACATTATTTCTGTAGAATCTGGCTTTACTGTCGTTCTTAACTTCACTGACAACTTCCACATCGAGAGCATGGACACTGAGCAAGGTCCAAACTGTCTCCATCACTGGTTGCAGGTAATAACAAGCAGCTATATTTTTATAACTGGAAATTAAACGGAGCACTAAACAGATATGATATACAATAAATGAGCTGTGCACTACTCCTCTCTCGAAAGGTGACCACATCAGACAGAGAGCCCATGAAGCTGTGTGGTGGAAAGAGTCCAGGTCGGATAGACACAAACTCCAACACTGTCAGACTGGACTACCACACTGATGATGAAGGCCTGAGCAAAGGCTGGAGCCTGGACTACAGCACATACAGTGAGGCAGAGAGGAATGAGAGTGGAAATAAGCCGATGAGCAATTAAACTGCAATTGATTGTCAAAATATGTCTGATTGCAAGGTAACTATATATACGCAGTTGATGTTACATGTCGGCTTGTCTGTGGTGTTTCCAGGAGTGAAGTGTCCATTGCCCGGTAATGTGGCTAAAGGCAGGGTCACTCCTATCTTGACTGAATATTTCTACAGAGACTACATCTATGTGCGCTGTGACCAAGGATACAAGCTGATGATGGTTAGATAAAACTTCTAATTTTTAACTGTAATAGAGGGAACTTTATTTGTCATTGTGTGCGATATAAAAAAACAAATATTGGCTGATGTTTTATCAGTTCCACTCTTTTCTCTGTCAGGATGGTCAGGAGGTCGAGGGTTTCACTACCATGTGCCAAAGCAATGGACAGTGGCATCTCCTTCTACCAGAATGCCACAGTATGTTACCTTTAAGCTTAGACAAAACATCCATTTGAAAATGAATGGAAACTATATTGTGATTCAACCACACATTACATATTCATGTCATTTCCTGTTTCATTTGCCAATAATGTATATGTCCCTGTTTTTGTTCTTCTGCAGTAATTGATTGTGGAGAACCTGAACCTTTGCTGAATGGAGGGCTGACCTTCCTGTCTGGCTTTCAGAATCAGTACCGTTCTGTTGTTCAGTATCACTGTAATGCACCATTTTACTCTCTCCTTGGGGGCATTAATGGTGAGATATTAACATATAGTATTCTATGATGTAATAATTTTTAGATTTTTTTCAAAATTCCCACCAGCCATTGGTTTCTATGAGCAGACTCTTGAAGTGCTCATATTATGCTAATTTTTTAGGTTCATAGTTGTATTTAGAGGTTATGTCAGTATAGGTTTACACGGTTTAATTTTCAAAAAACACCATATTTTTGTTGTACTGCACATTGCTGCAGCTCCTCTTTTCACCCTGTGTGTTGAGCTCTCTGTTTTAGCTACCGAGTGACGCATCTCACTTCTTTTCCATCTTTGTTGGGAGTCGCACATGCGCAGTAGCTAGGTAAGCACTGGTAGCTAGTCAGAAGCAGAGTATGAGGGCGTGCCATGCTAGCAGCTAGGCGAGCATTATAACGTGTGTTACAAAGTGACGAGCATTTGTCACGGAAGTAAAGGCTGGACTACAATAGAGCTGTTTGGAGCAGTTTGTGAACAATGTTTTCTGCTGGAGATGGTAAGTCCTATTACATGCAAAAAAAAAATATGTAACACAATAAAGGAAAAGGAAAAAGCAAAAAAGCATAATATGAGCACTTTAAAACTTACATGAAAAAGCACAGTATAGCATTTACAATTTTCATCTTCACTCAAGCTTCTGCGCGGCAAAGTCGCCGGACACCACAATCTTCTGAACATAGCCATACTGAGAAATACAGAGTTGTGTGGAGCTGATAGTCTTAATTACATTTGTAGCAAGTCATTTGGCAATGGCTTGAATGTAACGGATGTTCAATAATATCAAAAAGTTTCGCACTAAAGCTTTAACACCAAGCTGAAAAATGTTTCACTGCCCTCCAAGCATCACTAATGGGTGTGTACAGTACAAAGGTGTAGCCTACTCTGTTACACCTGTAACCACACGTAACAGTGATGTCACGGTGTAGTGACACACCCTGGACTACACTTCTACATCGCTGACTGATTTTTCTTCTCTCTGCTCTGCAGTTGTCTTCACCTGTGAAGCCGACAGAAAGTGGCGGTCCAACATTGATATTGTTGTCAGTCCAACATGCATACCAGGTATTGCTTTTCATTTTTACAATAAAACCCTGGGAAATCTTATCTAGATCTAAATCTACAGTAGAATGTTTCTTTAATTGGAAGAATACATGTGTGAAACTTTGAAATACATATATGTTTGTATCCCATCCAGTCTGTGGCCAGCCAACAAAACTCATCTCTGTCTATCAGAGGATCATTGGAGGCAGTGACGCTCCAGACGATACCATCCCCTGGCAAGTGCTACTGAATATAGATGGGGGAAGAGCAGGAGGCATGGTGATAGGAGACAGCTGGGTTATGACTGCAGCTCATAACGTAATGAAGGGAGGAAATCAAGTATCAAAAGAGACTGTGCGGGTAAGTGTTTTATTATAGGTGTTACCTGCGTGCCCATTGCCTCCATATTTTTGACTTGAATTCCATTGCAAAATGCTGCAAACCACAGCCTTTGTGACCTTAATGGTCCAGGAGACATTTTTACCTAAAACTGCTGCCACCAACTCTGTTATATTGTAAGCTTGGTCAAATTGTTTTACCATCATGTTGCATGTTTTAGTGGATTTCTTTCTGTTTCATGAATTTCTACCTTGAAAATAAATTGTAGTATATATACATACAGTACTTGTGTGGAACTATACTATAACACTGTCTATGAACCATTTTCTAAGGTTATCTGTGATACAGTGATACATTTCTCAAAGTACCATATAGAATAGAACATCTTTATTGTCATTGTACAAAGAGATTGTAAACTCTGTATCAATGCTGTAAAAATAAATGCGGTATAAATAGGGTAATAGTAGCCTACAAATAGGTAAAAATAGCAATAAAGTGACAGTAAGTAATAACTGTATAGAAAGGAATCATTAGACCCCCATTGTAGAAAGGGTTTACTGATTCATTTCTAGAAACATTAATCAGCAGTATTGAAATAGTGAAAATAGGTATAGAAAAAAGCAACAGTATGTGGTTGCAAAAGTTAAAAATAATTGTGTCTTATCTGCTCGCCCATTGCCTCAATTGTTTTTTATTGATATGTATTTCCTCCTATGCTGTTGATTTGCAGATGTATATGGGAATTACTGATGTTAAAACCCAGTTGGTCTCTCCTGTGTATGCTGCCTCAATCCACATTCATCCTGAATACAACAACCCCAATAATGTAGACTACAACAATGACATTGCCTTGATCAAACTGCAAGACCCGATCACATTCAACTCATCCATCATGCCAATATGTTTGCCAGCAGAGGGTGCCACATACGTCACTGGCGTGATGGGGTAAAGAAACAACTTTCATGCTATATAATCTGTTGTATATGATATTATTTATTTTCTTTGTTTTTAGTTTTGCTAAATCATTTTACCTTGCATTTATATCTTCTTTTTTCCCTTGCTGTGCTAACATGTGAAACTTGACCAGCTTCTATACAGTTCACCATAAAGGTTTCTTTTGCATTTCTTTTCAGACTGGTGTCAGGCTTTGGCGTTAAAGAAACTGACAACCGACGGATTTTAACAAATAAGATGAATTATGTGCAATTACCTGTGGTGGAGCAGGAGACATGCAGTAAATCAATCACTTCGTTGAAGAAGACAAGGGACAATGTTCCAAGTCTGTCAAACAACATGTTCTGTGCTGGAGTCCCTGAAGGTGGGCAGGACTCCTGCCAGGGTGATAGTGGAGGCCCCTACGCCCTAAGAGACGACGGAAGGTTCTGGGCTGCTGGGATTGTCAGCTGGGGGGTTGACTGTGGAAAGCAGGGAGCATATGGAGTCTATACCAGAGTCACCAACTACATGGAGTGGATCAACAAGACTATGCAGGAGAACTGAAATTTACAGTAAAAAAACATTTGATTTTGGTTTAATTAGTTTTTTTTTTGCAATGTTAATGCAAATGTTGGCACAAAAAATGCTATACATTAAAATAATGTTCCAGAGGACTGTACAATGATGAAGTGCACCGTGATTAGAACCATTTAAAAATATTTACAAAATTACTGAATGAATGTCATACTAATTGTAAAGTCATTGCATTGCATTTAAAACTCTCAAAGCATTATTTTAATAAAGTAACATAATACAGACTTAAATGTGCCTTGTCATGCACGTATCTCATGTTAGTCACATATCTTCTCTCTGGTAAAGATTATAACCAGATTAGTGTTCACTCTTACCACTCTAACTCCCTTTTACCAACTTGGTATTTGTCGGTCACTGTAATACCTTACACTATGGCATATGCCACTATTGTTGTTAATTACTATATATGTCTACTATATACTTTAAGTACTAGTTACTTCCTCTCTCTTTATGAACAGTAGGCACTACTTCCATTGCCTAGTTTGGGTTTTTACTGTACTATGCACTGTGCTAATACTCTGGAACATTTGACTGTACACAAACTCAATTTTACTCGTCATACTTCTAGTTCGGTAAGTCAGAGTCTTCGAGACACTATCTGACTTGTATCCGACGTTTTTCACAAACTACAAATCATCACAGTGATTCCTATTGTGTATCATTCTGGTCATCCTATATTATATACAAAAAACCTGCGTGCAAACATAGCTGTAGACTATAAAACTTTTTTTAGTTGTTAAAGATTATGCAAAATAGTGCTAGGTGTGCAGATGTGTATATAATTTGAAACACAAATGACTGAAATAAGCAACTTAAACAGATTCAGATGAGTGTCTAAGACATACAGCCACAGATCCGGTGGTACGACCACAAAGTCAATCACCAATCTTTACCATGAGTTGTTCAGGTACCAAGTACACTTATGAATTACCCTATGCTCGAACATGGTGTTAGTTATGGCCAATTCAGTCCTAGGCGGTATCTTTTCTAGGACCCCGCTCAGAGTCTCCATGAAGGTCAGGTACTCTAAACAGCCTTCCTCTTAGCAACTCGTAGCAACATAGAGATGACCCTCTCATTCTTCAGGGACATTTCAAAACAGCAGCACTCAGACAGAGCTTCTTAGTATTCCCACACCCACCTGACGCCTCTCTGTGGGCAGTGGCTCCATATCGTTCTTTCAGGCTGTGTCCCACTGAGCCCCGTGAGTCAAGGCCTGGCCATCAGATGCTCACCGGTGAGCTTCCCTTCTAGGTCCAGCTCCACTATGGGGGACAATAGTTTAACGTTCAGTGTTATTGTGTGTTATTGTAGCCACAGTGGCTACTGTTCAGGATAAGTTACATAGTCTCACTTAAACCGACTTTAAACGGAACTGTTTTCGTCGATGAGGGCCTCTTTATGATTAATTCAATATTAAATTTATGATATGGCATAATTAACAATAAATGCCATTATCTCGTACTTAAAGTTTTTAAAGGTTAAAGAGTTCTTTAGTCATTATTGTCCCTGTTATTTTGCAATTCATAATTTGTTTTGCCAAGACAAACAAATCCTGGAGGTTAAATTCCATCGCAAAATACTACTAACCACAGCTGGTGTGACATTAACAGTCCATTAGAGCAGAAGACATTTCTCCTAAAACTGCAGTCACACAGAGATAAACGTATTGCAGACATGGGACGGACCTACTGTTTTTTATGGTAAGCTTGGTCAAATTGTTTTACCTTCACGTATGTTTGAGTGTATTTTAGTTTCATGAATTTCTTTCTTGAAAAGAAATTGCAGTATACACATGTGGAACTACACTACAGCAATGTCTGTGAGCAGTATATGTTAGATTTTGTAATACATTTCCTAAAAGTACCATATAGAAAACTAAATAATATTATGTGGTAGCAAAAGTTAAAAATGTTTGTGTCACTGTTTCCTCATTTTCTGTTAGCATCAACTTTGAACTTGGACCGACCTTAGTGCCAACTCACTCTGTTTTGCACAATTTTAGGTTTCTCTGTTTGTCAGCGAGTTTTTGCTGGCAGCTGCCCAGCTCTGGTTCTGCAATACATGGACAGGTCCAGTCCCCTCTCTTTCCCCGGCCTTACCTTCCCAACCTGCTGAGGCAATGGGACGTCTGGGTTCCCGAGGGCTACGTGATCCAGCTGTCCCTAACACACCTGGATATTAAAGCTTCCTCAGGCTGCCATCAAGACTCTCTGATGGTCAGAGTCATATTAAAAACCTAATATTATACACTATTCAAAACAATATAATAGTGCTTTTGCACTCAAATGCAGAATCTAAATTTTAGTCTAATATTTATTACTTCACTTTGACAAGTTATTGATGACCTGCACAAACTGAGTTCTTGAATTGGATCCAGGGATTCCATCAGTTGTTCTTTCATCAACTACAAATCATTGCAGGGTAATTCTTATTGTGTATCAGTCTGGTCATCCTAATTGATTTACAGTAACCTGAGAGAATGGCAATTATTTGAACTCAAAGTGGCTGTTTGGACTTGTTGAGGACTTTCGCTGCTTATATCCGCAATCTCCCCAAACCTAGGTGTTTGCTTTGGTGACAACTGTGGCCAACCAAGCCCGAAAGGCCTCCTACATCAGCTAGAAAGCTTTCTTCACAGGCTGGTATCCACCAGTGGGTTCTAAGGCTGCTGCCACGACAAGCACCGACGACCTTCTGACCACAATTCAGCAGCCACCTTTACAATAGAAGCTTTGAACATGGCCCACTAGGATTCCATGTATGAAATTCGTCTGGAGGTGGAAGTTAAGACTTTGTGTCTGGGGTCTCAGTTAGATGCTCCCAATTACTCTCACTTCATGTTTGGGTTTACCAAGTCTATCTGACAGCCTCTCCTGCCATCATCTGGTATCACCAGTGCCTTGGTGGCTAATTTGAACCAACTTTAGGTATATTTTGCACATTACCGAGTCACTTTCCATGTGTGATACTGTAACATTAGTTAAGCATTCAAACTGAAGGCCAAGCCTGAGCGTTTGTCAGGGAGTGCCTTGTCATAAACTGTGGTCTGTTTTACTCTTTACACTTTTCAGGTTCTCTATGATCAAAATGTCTTGGGGAAGTTTTGTGGCCAGGAAAATTCAACTGATCACCCAGGCAAAGAGCCGATCCTTTCTCAAGGCAACAAACTGACTCTCATATTCCAAACAAGTGACTTCAATACAAAACTCCAACAGCACATTGGCTTCTCTGCTACCTACAAGGCAATAGGTACAGCTTTTCTGGTCACTCCATCTTCTCTCCAGTGTGTTATGTCCTCCAACCTTCAAGAGAAAATTCACCTTAAAAATACAAGTAACAGGGTGCTTTTAGTCGGTATGATTAATATCAACAAACCTATGTATTTCTTTAAGCTCGAAATAAGAGCATCATAACATTCAAGAATCAATCAGTGAATTCACCATGACTGCTGTTATTGTGTCCTAGGATTTGTTCAATCATTAAACAGCTCCAAGATTTGTCTCTAATATGATGTTGTAACAATCTTGATGTGAACTCCTTTAAATTCATAAACTGAAAATAAGCCAAATAAAAATATAATTTTACATAAATAACTTATGTTACATTACATTTTAGTTTAGGTTCTCCCTTTACTGACCTTGTCATTATCAGACTTCGATGAGTGTTCCCAACCAGACCCTGGAGATGGCTCAGGTCCACTCTGCTCTCACATCTGTGTCAACACCCCTGGTTCTTACCGCTGCTCCTGTCACCATGGTTACAAACTTCATTTAGACCAACACACATGTTTGAGTGAGTATCGTATACAGTGAATTCACGTGTCATCCTGTGAAGCTCAGTAGCTACATTATGGTATTAATGCTGCTGAGTCAGTATAAAAAACAAATCTTCATTTTGAGATGAACTCTCCTCAATCTCTTCTTCTTGCTACAATAATACTTGCCTTTGCCCCTTCTTTAGTGTCCTGTGGTGGTTGTATATTTGACAAGAATAAGGGACATCTGGCCAGTCCGAGATACCCTCACCCCTCACCACCTTTGCTGTCCTGCTTATACATCATCACCGTGGAGCCCAGCTTAACTGTGACTCTCAACTTCACTAACAACTTCCACATAGATAGCATGGACACTGAACAAGGTCCCAGCTGTGTACGTCACTGGCTGCAGGTATTGGCAACAGGCTTCCCTGCAACAAATGACAATAAAAAGAGGGCTATTCTGATATACCTCTATTTATGTAAATACAACTTTTACAACTCCTCCCCTCGTAGGTGACCATACCAGACAGAGAGCCCATCAAGCTGTGTGGTGGAAATAGTCCAGGCCTGATAGCTACAAACTCCAACACTGTCAGACTGGACTACCACACTGATGTTGAAGGCCTGAGTCGCGGCTGGAGCCTGGACTACAGTACAAACAGTGAGGGACAATTGGAGAGAAACATGTTTTTTTGTTTGGTCGACAGTAACAATCAGAAACAATCAAACACAATCACATATCTGATTAATGTTTGGTTATCATGTCCTTTCCAGAAGTCAAATGTCCAGTTCAGGGGCATGTGTCCAAACGCTGTGTATCCTGTCTAAACTAAATATTTTTACAGAGTTTACATCTATGTAACCTGTGACCAAGGATACAAGATGACGATGGTTTGATGTTTTTTCTTTCACTGGCAAAATATGAATATGTCCTTGTTTTGTTCTTCTGCAGAAATTGATTGTGGAGAACCTGAACCTTTGCTGAATGGAGGGGTGATCTTCCTGTCTGGCTTTCAGAATCAGTACCGTTCTGTTATTCAGTATCACTGTAATGCACCATTTTACTCTCTCCCTGGTGGCAATAATGGTGAGATATTTATATATTTTTACAAAAATGTAATTAATAAAAATGTACATTTTTGATTTAGCTTAACTAAAACTATATTGTCTTATCTTTTTCCCTCTGGTCTTCAGTTACTTTCACCTGTGAAGCAGACAGGAAGTGGAGATCCAACCACAATGATGTAACTCCAACATGTATACCTGGTATTATAACTCTGTGATATCTAATCCAGGATGCTTGAATTTAAACATTGAGTCTGTGTCTGTGTGAATCTAATTTATGTCTGTCTCACCCAGTCTGTGGCAAGCACACAAAACTCATCTCTGCCTATCAGAGGATCATTGGAGGCAGTGACGCTCCAGACGATACCATCCCCTGGCAAGTGCTACTGAATATAGATGGGGGCAGAGGGGGAGGCATGGTGATAGGAGACCGCTGGGTTATGACTGTAGCTCATAACGTAATGAAGGGAGGAAATCAAGTATCAAAAGAGACTGTGCAAGTATGTATTCTACTACAGGTGTTATCTGTGTGTTTTTGAACACTATTTGATATTTATTTCCTCCTATGCTGTTGATTTGCAGATGTATATGGGAATTACTGATGTTAAAACCCAGTTGGTCTCTCCTGTGTATGCTGCCTCAATCCACATTCATCCTGAATACAACAACCCTAATTATGTAGACTACAACCATGACATTGCCTTGATCAAACTGCAAGACCCGATCACATTCAACTCATCCATCATGCCAATATGTTTGCCAGCAGAGGGTGCTACATACGTCACTGGCGTGATGGGGTAAAGAAACAACTTTGTTTTTAGTTTTGCAAAATCATTTTACCTTGCATTTATATCTTCTTTTTTCCCTTGCTGAGCTAACATGTGAAAGTTGACCAGCTTCTATACAGTTCACCATAAAGGTTTCTTTTGCATTTCGTTTCAGACTGGTGTCAGGCTTTGGCATTGCAGAAGGTGATGGGAGACTGATTTTAAAAAGTAAAATTAATTATGTGCAATTACCTGTGGTGGAGCAGGAGACATGCAGTAAATCAATCACTTCGTTGAAGAAGACAAGGGACAATGTTCCAAGTCTGTCAAACAACATGTTCTGTGCTGGAGTCCCTGAAGGTGGGCTGGACTCCTGCCAGGGTGATACTGGAGGCCCCTACGCCCTAAGAGACGACGGAAGGTTCTGGGCTGCTGGGATTGTCAGCTGGGGGGTTGACTGTGGAAAGCAGGGAACATATGGAGTCTATACCAGAGTCACCAACTACATGGACTGGATCAACAAGACTATGCAGGAGAACTGAAATTTTAAGTAAAAACATTTACAATAACATAAAAAGATTTTTGTTTTAAATAGAGTCTTTCCACAATTTTAATGTATATGTTGTCACAAAAAAGCTATAATTAAAGATACTTTTCCAGTGCAAGGTACAATGATGAAGTGCAATCATGATTAGATCCATTTCTAAACTTCCTAAAATTACTGAATGAATGTCTAATTCTTAGTTGTCCTTGGGTCAAATTTGACCCATTTTTAAAGTTTTTTATATCCAAAATATGTTTTTTTTCAACCAAGTTGCCCAAAAATAATTTGGATGCATGGATGTATATTGTATGGAAGCGATACAACATTCTTTGCAGGTAAAATTAATGATTACTTCCATTGGATTTGGGGTGTTTTATTCAATTTTATAGCATTTGAAAAAAAATTTTAAATGGTTTCAAAACAGTCTCCTGACTAAACTTAGACATAAATTGTGGTTCATGCAACATCCTCTGGCCTTAACTTTTAGTCAAAATAATTAATAATTTTTGCTAGGTATAATGTCATTTAAAGCAACACTATGTAACTTTTCCCGCTTTGGTCTCCCTACAGGTTGTCTCATTGGAACTACAGCTGCAGCTAAAGGTTACATAGTGCTGCTTTAAATTAGGTTTATTGACCATGAAAAAAAAACGTTGGAAAAAAGTGACAAAAACGTTTAAAAAAGTCAAAAAAAGTTCACTTACATGTTTGACGGGAAGACAACACAAGGGTTAAATGTGCCTTATGTATCTCAGATTAGTCACAGATCTTCTCTCTGGCAAAGATGATAGTATCCACCTTGCACTAAATGCAACTATTGTATATTTTTGTTAATTGCTGAATGTTTTACTGTACACACACTCTGTTTTACTCTTCATTCTTCTAATTCAGTTAGTCAGAGTTATTCAGCCATTACAATACCTGCATTTATTTTTGCCAAGACAAACAAATCATGAAGGTTAAATTCCATTGCAAAATACTACAAACCACAGCCAGTCCATTACAGCAAGAGACACTTTGTACAAAGTTTCAGCCACACAGAGAAAAACGTATTACAGACATGGGATGGACCTCTGTCATATGGTAAGCTTGGCCAAATTATTTTACCTTGTTGCATGTTTTAGTGGATTTTTACTTTTCATTAATTTTCTACCTTGAAAATAAATTGCAGTCACATACTACAAGTGTGGCACTAAACAACAACACTGTCTATGAGCAGTTTCTAAGGTTGATTATTTAAGTGATACATTTCTCAAAGTACAATATATAATATAATATCTTTATTGTCATTGTATTAGTACGATATTGCAACCTCTGTATCATTACTGTAAAAATAAATAAGGTAAAAATAGCAATAAAGGGACAGTAAAGTTATAACATAAACAGTAACGGTATTCGGCAGTATTAAATAGTGCAAATAGTAATAAAGTCAGTTAATGGCAATAACGTGGCAGTAAAGTTACAGTATAACATTAATCAGCAGTATTGAAATAGCTATAGTTAAAAATGTTAAAAATGTTTGTGTCACTATGTTTGCTTGTTTTCTGTTTGCATCAACTTTGGACTTGCGCCTTAGTGCTAACTCTCTCTGTTTTGCACAATTCCAGGTTTCTCTGTTTGTCAGCGAGTGAGTGCTGGCAGCCGCCGGACTCTAAATCTGTTATAAATGGGGAGGTCCAGTCCCCTCAGTATCCCCAGCCTTACCTTCCCAACCTGCTGAGGAAATGGGACGTCTGGGTTCCTGAGGGTTACCAGATCCAGCTGTCCCTAACACACCTGGATATTAAAGCTTCCTCAGGCTGCCATCAAGACTCTCTGACGGTCAGAGTCATATTGAAACCTTCTTGAAACCCAATTTACTTTGAATGAAATATTGATGACCTGCACAAATTGAGATCTTGAATTGTAAACAGGTACTCTGTCATTTCTTTTTATAAACTACCACTCATTACAGAGCAATTCTTATTGTATCTGTCTGGTCATCCAGTTTGATATACAGTAACCTGATGGTAGAACATGGCAATTATTTTAACTCAAAGTGAATGTTTGGAGTTGTTGAGGACTTAGGTGTCACGTCAGGCTCGACTCCTTTTTATGCAGAAAGGACTTGACTCAGACTTGATGTTTGATGCCCCTAATGCACTGTTCAAGTGTATTACATCCTGTCCTCAATCCTGTCAATATTTTAGCTAAATGCCAAACAATAGTTTAGCATTTAGTGTTACTGTCACTTGCAGCCCCAGTTCAGCAAAAGTTAAATAGACTCACTTGAACTGACCTTTGATGGAATTGCGTTTGTAAGGAAGTGCTTCACTGTGATTGACAGTCTTACAAGTCCTTTCTATTCTTTTCATTTTTTTCAGGTTCTCTATGATCAAAATGTCTTGGGGAAGTTTTGTGGCCAGGAGAATTCAACTGATCACCCAGGCAAAGAGCCGATCCTTTCTCAAGGCAACAAACTGACTCTCATATTCCAAACAAGTGACTTCAATCCAGAACTCCAACAGCACATTGGCTTCTCTGCTACCTCCAAGGCAATAGGTACAGCTTTTGTTATGTCCCCAAACCTTTAAGAGAAATTCTGCCTTAAAGGTCCAATGTGTAGGAATTTCTCCCATCTAGCGTTGAGATCATATATTGCAATTAACTCTCTCGCACCACGCAGTTCAAAGTATTTTTTATTACAGCTACGGTAGCCTTCACGCTTCAAAAAGCCGGTCTCTTGCTCTTTTCAATATCCTTTTTCTTTTTCTGGGTGAAGAAGAATATTCCTGTACGTGTGGTCCTCCATGTTTCCTTCTTCAAACTTGCCGGGGCCGGGAAGCTATGATACCCATGCAGTACCAGTGAGTTTATCATGTGACAGCGAAAATGCGAAAGGCGGAGCAGTATGTCCTGTATGTCCCTTACCGTCTAACGTATTTCAAGATGGCAATATGGAGCGTTTACCCCAGTTTATGCAAATGAAAATCTAAAATTTCAAGCCAAAAGGAATACTTGGAATTGATGGTTGTGGTTAATATTCATGAAAAAGGACAAGTTTGTGAACGGGCAACACAGATTTTGATAATGAACAACTAAACACGTTACACACTGGACCTTTAAAACCTTTAATATCAATAAAACTTTCAAAGAATCTATCAGTGAATTCGCCATGACTGCTGTTATTGTGTCCTAGGATTTGTTCATTCATTAAGCAGCTTTAAGATTTGTCTCTAATATGATGTTATAACAATCTTGATCTTGTGTTGATCAGCTTAAGATGAGACTACTTTGAATGTGTACATTAAAAATAAGCTAAACAACAATATAAATATACATAAATAACTTTAGTATTTAACCTTTAGGTGAGGTTCTCCCTTTACTGACCTTCTCATTATCAGACTTGGATGAGTGTTCCCAACCAGACCCTGGAGATGGCTCAGGTCCACGCTGCTCTCACATCTGTGTCAACACCCCTGGTTCTTACCGCTGCTCTTGTCACCATGGTTACAAACTTTATTTAGACCAACACACATGTTTGAGTGAGTATCATATACAGTGAATTCAGGCTTATTTGTATGTAACTTTATGTTTGTCATCCTGTAAAGCTCAGTAGTTACATCCATCTATCAATTTTCTGCCACTTATCTGGTGCCGGGTCACAGCGGCAGCAGGCTAGGCAAGGTAGTTCAGTCCCTCTCCCTAGCAACGTTTTCCAGCTCCTCCTGGGGAGGCGTTTCCAAGCCAGATAAGATAGATAATCTCTCCAGCATGTTCTGGGTCTACACCCTGGCAAACCTCCAAAAGAAGCATCCTGATCGGAGGCCCGAACCACCTCAACTGGCTCTTTTTGACTTGAACAAACAACGGCCCTACTCCGAGCACCTTATTGGTTGTCTGACCCTCTTACCCTATCTCTAAGGGTAAGCCCAGTGACCCTACTGGAGAAAACTCATTTTGGCCGCTTTTATCCACAATCTCATTTTTTCGATCACTTCCCAAAGCTCATGACCATAGCCGAGGGTTGGAACGTAAATCGAGAGCTTTGCCTTCCAGCTTAGCTACGTACCTCTTAACCACAAAGGGCTAGTATGCTGCACCAATCTGTCAATCTCCATTTTACCCTCACTTGTGAACAAGACCACAAGATACTTGAACTCCGTTGGGGCAGCAACTCACTCCCAATATGAAGGAAGCAATCCATGTTTTTTTTTGGCAGAGAACCATGGCTTTAGACATGCCAACTCTCATCTCGACTGCGTCACATTCTACTAAAAACAACCTCAGTGCTTGCTGAAGGTCACAGTCTTATAAAGACAACAGAGCCTCATCTACAAAGAGCAGAGATACATTTCTAAGGTCTCCAAACCGGACACTCTCCTCCCCTCGGCTGCACATTGAGATCCTGTTCATGAAAGTCACAAAAAGAATCAGCGACAACCCTTGTGGAGCCCAACACCAACTGAAAACGTGTTAAACCTCCTGCAGAGAATACACACAGCTCTCACTCAGGTTATATAAGGACAGGATCGTTCATGGCAATTTCAGGACTGAGATAGTAGTAGTCCAGGGTAGTAAGCTATCTCTATGTCCACAAAACAACATGTAAAACAACCTTCCGGCACCCTTGAATACACTTTCTGAGGGACACTGTGATACCCTGGTAATTGGAGCAAACATACCCTCTGGGTTTTTTTCCCAAATTTTCATTTATTTAAATTTTAACAATAACTGACATATAACATAGGTCAAGGTGAACAAATCATAGTTAAAACAGTATGTCACTTCCCCTCAAGTCCCCTACCCACCTGCAAACCAACCCAGTTCAGGTGTAAAACAAACAGGGACAAACAATACATACCCATGCACACTGACAAACACACACCAGTAAGGACACACAACATCCAAAAGATAAAAGTAAAAAGGGTACACAAATTAAAAGAGATAGAGAGGAGAGAAAACAAAAGCTGGTGTCCAATGGACTAGAGCTCAGTCCTCCAAGTCAGGAGATAAGCTGAGGGAGTCAACGAGTTCTAGGAAAGGGTTCCATGTCTTTAGGAATGTCGAGATAGAGCCTTTCAAAGAAGAGCTAAGCTTCGCAAGCTTCAAATTGTCGAGCACCTCTTTAATCCAACGGTCGTGTGTAGGGGGGCGGGAAAGCTTCCAGTTGAGCAAGATGGAAGCAAGCAGAGATGTAAACGCCAGGGCCCGCCTCAGTGCAACAGGGAGGTTAGCGTCAGGGGAAAATTCCAAAAATGGCTGACAAATGGTTAGGGGGGATAATGTGCTCATTCCGGTCCCGTTTTATTAAAAATGGGAACCACGACAACTGTCAAACTGCCATTCTGCAGGCACTGTCTCTGACCTCCACACACTGAAGAGACGTGATAGCCAAGACAGTCCAACAATGTCCAGAGCCTTCAGCGTCTCAGAGCGAATCTCATTCACAGTCAGTAGTTACAGCATGAAATGCTGAATGTAAAAATAATCATTTTAAAATGAACTACTCAATCTCTTCTTCTTTCTACAATAATACTTGCCTTTGCCCCTTGTCCAGTATCATGTGGTGGTCATATATTTGACAATAATGAGGGACATCTGGCCAGTCCGAGATACCCTCACCCCTCACCACCTTTGCTGTCCTGCTTATACATCATCACCGTGGAGCCCAGCTTAACTGTGACTCTCAACTTCAATGACAGCTTCCACATAGATAGCATGGACACTGAACAAGGTCCCAGCTGTGTACGTCACTGGCTGCAGGTATTGGCAATGGGCTTCCTTGTAACAAATAAAAGAGGGCTATTCTGATATACCTCTATTTATGTAAATACAACTTTTACAACTCCTCCACTTGTAGGTGACCATACCAGACAGAGAGCCCATGAAGCTGTGTGGTGGAAAGAGTCCAGGCCTGATAGCTACAAACTCCAACACTGTCAGACTGGACTACCACACTGATGTTGAAGGCCTGAGTCGCGGCTGGAGCCTGGACTACAGTACAAACAGTGAGGGACAAATGGAGTGAGAGATGTTTTTTTGTTTGGTCGAAAGTAACAGTCAATAACTGTAGAAATCTACAACTGTAGATATGCGATTAAATTAAATGTGATTAAATGTCCATTTTCAGGGAACATGGCCAAACACAGAGTGTTTCCTGTCTTAACTAAATAATTCTTAAGAGATTAAATCTATGTAACTTGTGACTGAGGAAACAAGCTGGTGATGGTTTGATGTTTTTTTCTTTCACTGGCAAAATATGAATATGTCCCTGTTTTTGTTCTTCTGCAGAAATTGATTGTGGAGAACCTGAACCTTTGCTGAATGGAGGGGTGATCTTCCTGTCTGGCTTTCAGAATCAGTACCGTTCTGTTATTCAGTATCACTGTAATGAACCATTTTACACTCTCCCTGGTGGCGTTAATGGTGATATATTTATATATTAAAATCTATATTATTCATGAAAATATAATTGCTGATATCTAAACTAAAAATAAATGCCATTATCTTGTTCCCTCTGGTCTTCAGTTACTTTCACCTGTGAAGCAGACAGAAAGTGGAGATCCAACCACAATGTCACTCCAACATGTATACCAGGTATTATAACTCTGTGATATCTAATTCAGGACACTTGAATTTAAACATTGAGTCTGTGTCTGTGTGAACCTAATTCATATGTGTCTCACCCAGTCTGTGGCAAGCCCACAAAACTCATCTCTGTCTATCAGAGGATCATTGGAGGCAGTGACGCTCCAGACTATACCATCCCCTGGCAAGTGCTACTGAATATAGATGGGGGAAGAGCAGGAGGCATGGTGATAGGAGACCGCTGGGTTATGACTGCAGCTACTGACCTAACACATGATGGAAAATCAGTATCAAATGAGACTGTACGGGTGAGTATTCTACTACAGGTGTTATCTGTGTTTTTGAACACTGCGTGTCTTTGACATTTATTTCCTCCTATGCTGTTGATTTGCAGATTTACATGGGACCTACGGATGTTAAAACCCTGATGGACTCTCCTGTGTATGCTGCCTCAATCCACATTCACCCTGAATTCAACAACACCAACGGCTTAGACTACAACCATGACATTGCCTTGATCAAACTGCAAGACTCGATCACATTCAACTCATCCATCATGCCAATATGTTTGCCAGCAGAGGGTGCTACATTCGTCACTGGCGAGATGGGGTAAATAAACAACTGAGAGTTTTCATTTCATAATGCTATATGATCCATTCCAAAGGATATTTTTTTCAAAATATGTTTTTAATAATCTTTTTTATCAATTATCTCATCTTGCCTTTTACTCTTTTTCATTCCTGTTTTATCTTGTTGTGCCAACATGTGAATCTTGTTCAGTGTACAGACAGGAGTCTCTGATTTGCTGAGTTCACCATTACTGCCGCTTGTACTTTTTTTCTTTTTTTTTTAGACTGGTGTCAGGCTTTGGCATTATGAAGATTTACCCCCCACGATTAACAAATAAACTGAAGTACATGCAGCTCCCTGTGGTGGATAAAGAGACATGCAGTAATTCAGTCAATAAACTGAAGAAGACAAGGGACAATGTACCAAGACTGACAAACAACATGTTCTGTGCTGGAGTCCCTGAAGGTGGGCAGGACTCCTGCCTAGGTGATAATGGAGGCCCCTACGCCCTAAGAGACGACGGAAGGTTCTGGGCTGCTGGGATTGTCAGCTGGGGGGTTGACTGTGGAAAGCAGGGAACATATGGAGTCTATACCAGAGTCACCAACTACATGGACTGGATCAACAAGACTATGCAGGAGAACTGAAATGTACAATAAAAAAACATTTACAATAACATAAAAAAAGATTTCACTTCCTGCATTCTGACACACTTTTATACACCAATTTAAGGTGGAAATATCTTTAGCCTATTTGATGAAAAGAAACACAGATGACAGTTCAAAATATACCAAAATTATAATGGAAACTGTGTTGTTACATGCCATTGCACATTTAAGCGGGTATATGGAAATCCTAGAGCTTTCTTAGAGGGTATACTGGGTATACCTGCGTATCACGTAGACTACACCACTGTGGCAGATGCCACTATTGTTGTTAATTACTACTACATACTGTAAGTACTAGTTACTTCATCTCTATTCACGAACTCACAAAAAACAGCAAGCTCTCCTTCCATTGCCTAGTTTGGGTCTTTACTGTACTGTGCACTGTGCTATTACTCTGGAACGTTTGACTGTACACAAACTCTGTTTTACTTGTCATTCTTTTAGTTCGGTTAGTCAGAGTCACTATCTTACCTGTTCTTCTACAATTCATACCTGGATTTATTTTGCCATGACAAACAAATCATGGAGCTTAAATTCCATTGCAAAATACTACAAACCACACCTGGACCATTAGAGCAGGAGATAGTTTGCCTAAAACTGTAGCTACGCAGAGAAAAAGTTATTACTGACATGGGATGGACCTACTGTGTTATATGGTAAGCTTGGTCAATGTCTTTAACCTTCATGTTGCATGTTTGCGTAGATTTAAATTTTTCATAAACTTCTATCTGAAAAATAAATATAAATTTCAGTATATATACATACTGTAAGTGTGGAACTACACAACTGCACTGTGAGTATAAGGTTGATTATAAGGGATTAATTTCCAAGTACCAGATAGAAAAAACTAGAGCAATTCTGTGTGTTCTTTTTTTCTGTTTGCAACTCTCTCTGTTTATGCACAATTCCAGGTTTCTGTATTTTGTCAGTGAGTGAGGCAATGGGACGTCTGGGTTCCCGAGGGCTACCTGATCCAGCTGTCCCTAACACACCTGGATATTAAAGCTTCCTCAGGCTGCTACCAAGACTCTCTGATGGACAGAGTCTTGAGGTCTTGAATTGAAAATAGGGACTTCCGACTTTTTTCACAAACTACAAATCCTCACAGTGCAATTCCTATTGTGTATCATTCTGGTCATCCTATATTATATACAACAAACCTGCATGCAGACATAGCTGTAGACTATGAAAATGTATTTTAGTTCTAAAGATTATGCAAAATAGTGCTAGGTGTGCAGATGTATATGTAATTTGAAACACAAATGACTGAAATAAGCAATTTAAGCAGATTCAGATGAGTGTCTAAGACATACAGCCACAGATCCGGTGGTACGACCACAAAGTCAATCACCAATCTTTACCATGAGTTGTTCAGGTACCAAGTACACTTATGAATCACCCTATGCTCGAACATGGTATTAGTTATGGCCAATTCAGTCCTAGGCGGTATCTTTTCTAGGACCCCGCTCAGAGTCTCCATGAAGGTCAGGTACTCTAAACAGCCTTCCTCTTAGCAACTCGTAGCAACATAGAGATGACCCTCTCATTCTTCAGGGACATTTCAAAACAGCAGCACTCAGACAGAGCTTCTTAGTATTCCCACACCCACCTGACGCCTCTCTGTGGGCAGTGGCTCCATATCGTTCTTTCAGGCTGTGTCCCACTGAGCCCCATGAGTCAAGGTCTGGCCATCAGATGCTCACCGGTGAGCTTCCCTTCTAGGTCCAGCTCCACTATGGGGGACAATAGTTTAACGTTCAGTGTTATTGTGTGTTATTGTAGCCACAGTGGCTACTGTTCAGGATAAGTTACATAGTCTCACTTAAACTGACTTTAAACGGAACTGTTTTCGTAAGGGAGGGCCTCTTTATGATTAATACAATGTTAAATTTATGATATGACATAATTAAAAATAAATGCCATTATCTCGTACTATATGCACTGTTCTCATATTCTGGAACGTTTGACTGAACACAAACTGTTTAAGTCTTCATTCTTCTATTGGTTAATCATAGTTCTTTAGTCATTATTGTCCCTGTTATTTTGCAATTCATAATTTGTTTTGCCAAGACAAACAAATCCTGGAGGTTAAATTCCATCGCAAAATACTACTAACCACAGTCGTCGGACACTAACAGTCCATTAGAGCAGAAGACATTTCTCCTAAAACTGCAGTCACACAGAGATAAACGTATTGCAGACATGGGACGGACCTACTGTTTTCTATGGTAAGCTTGGTCAAATTGTGAGTGCATTTTTCTGTTTCATGAATTTCTATATTGAAAACAAATTTCAGTATATACACATAGTGTGGAACTACACTACAGCACTGTCTGTGAGCAATATACATTTGATTATATATATCATGTTTACCAACATGGCTTTTTAATTTGAATTAAGTTTAAATTTGTTTTGTTTTTACATTTTTGTTATTTATTGTTGTATTTGTATTGATCTTGTGTATTTGTCACTGCTGCGAAACCAATGGCCTCTTTGGAGACAAATAAAGTTCTACTTGACTTGATTATGTGATGCATTACCTAAAGTACCATATAGAAAACTAAGTAATATTATTGCAAAAGTTAAAAATGTTTGTGTCACTGTGTTTGCTTGTTTTCTGTTTGCATCATCTTTGAACTTTGAACCTTAGTGCCAACTTTCTCTGTTTTGCACAATTTCAGGTTTCTCTGTTTGTCAGCGAGTTTTTGCTGGCAGCTGCCCAGCTCTGGTTCTGCAATACATGGACAGGTCCAGTCCCCTCTCTTTCCCCGGCCTTACCTTCCCAACCTGCTGAGGCAATGGGACGTCTGGGTTCCCGAGGGCTACGTGATCCAGCTGTCCCTAACACACCTGGATATTAAAGCTTCCTCAGGCTGTTACCAAGACTCTCTGACGGTCAGAGTCATAATAAAAACCTAATATACAATATTCCAAACAACATAATAGTGTTTTCACACTCAAATGCAGAATCTGAATTTTTGTCTAATATTTATTACTTCACTTTGACAAGTTATTGATGACCAAGAAATTGAGTTCTTGAATTGGATCCAGGGATTCCATCAGTTGTTCGTTCATCAACTACAAATCATTGCAGGGTAATTCTTATTGTGTATCAGTCTGGTCATCCTAATTGATTTACAGTAACCTGAAAGAATGGCAATTATTTGAACTCAAAGTGGCTGTTTGGACTTGTTGAGGACTTGAGTCTCACATCAGACTTGGACTTTTTTTATGCAGTAAGGACTTAACTCAGACTTGATGCTTGATGCCTCAAAGCTGCAACAGATTCACCTTGATGTTGCACAAAACATATTACATCCTGTTCTCATGCACAAATGTTTTGTAATTATTTGTTCTGCTTAAAGACTATTTAACTTTCTTCCCTTAACTGGGTCTTCACGGGTAAAAAAAAAAGATTGTTTTGGTTTGTGTGGTCGTGGCCTTACCCTCACTACATGTTTGGGTTTACCAAGTCTATTTAACAGCCTCTCATGACATTGTCTGGTATCACCAGTGCCTTGGTGGCTAATGTGAACCAACTTTAGGTACATTTTGCAGTACAAGGCACATTACAGAGTCACTTTGCTGACTGACTCTTATCCATGTGTGATACTGTCAAATTAGTTAAGCATTTAAGCTAAAGGCAAAGCTGGTCTGTTTTACTATTTACACTTTTCAGGTTCTCTATGATCAAAATGTCTTGGGTAAGTTTTGTGGCCAGGAGAATTCAACTGATCACCCAGGCAAAGAGCCGATCCTTTCTCAAGGCAACAAACTGACTCTCATATTCCAAACAAGTGACTTCAATCCAGAACTCCAACAGCAAATTGGCTTCTCTGCTACCTACAAGGCAATAGGTACAGCTTTTCTGGTCACTCCATATTCTCTACAGTGTGTATGTCCCGCAACCTTTGAGAGAAAATTCACCCTAAAATATAAGTAACAGGGTGCAATTAATATCAACAAACCTATATAACAACAGTATTTTCTTAGCTTGAAATAATCAAAACATTCAAAGAAGCGATCATTGAATTCCATTGAAATCAGTGATGTCTTTAGTCTCGCATTGCCAGACCTTCCTCCACCACGCTGCGGAGGAGGAAGGCATGTCCTAAAATTTGTTTATTCATTAGGCAGTTTATATGATGTTATAACAATCTTGATCTTGTGTAAATCAGCTTAAGATGAGACTCCTTTGAATTCATGAATTAAAAATAAACCAAACAACAGTATATACATACATAACTTTACATTTAAACTTTAGGTTCTCTTTTTAATGACCTTCTCATCATCAGACATGGATGAGTTTTCACAACCAGACCCAATTGATAGCAATCACATATCTACAACTGTAGGCAAAATATGAATATGTCCTTGTTTTGTTCTGCAGTAATTAATTGTGGAGAACCTGAACCTTTGCTGAATGGAGGGGTGATCTTCCTGTCTGGCTTTCAGAATCAGTACCGTTCTGTTATTCAGTATCACTGTAATGAACCCTTTTACACTCTCCCTGGGGGCGTGAATGGTGAGATATTTATATATTAAAATATATATCATTCATGAAAATATAATCTCTGATATCTTAACTAAACAAAAATGCCAATTTCTTGTTCCCTCTGGTCTTCAGTTACTTTCACCTGTGAAGCAGACAGGAAGTGGAGATCCAACCACAACGATGTAACTCCAACATGTATACCAGGTATTATAACGATGAGATATCTAATCCAGGACGCTTTAATTAATAAATTGAGTCTGTGTCTGTGTTAACCTAATTTATGTCTGTCTCACCCAGTCTGTGGCAAGCCCACAAAACTCATCTCTGCCTATCAGAGGATACTTGGAGGCAGTGACGCTCCAGACTATACCATCCCCTGGCAAGTGTGGCTGAGTACAGATGGATCCAATGGAGGAGGCTTTGTGATTGCTGACCACTGGATTATGACTGCAGCTCATGCCCTAACAGAAGTATCAAAAGAGACATTACGGGTAATTGCTCTACTACAGATGTTATCTGCATGCCTATAGTCTCCATTTTTTCAATTAACATTTATTTCCTCCTATACTCTTGATTTGCAGATTTACATGGGACTTACAGATGTCAATTCCCTGGGATCTCCTGTGTTTGCCGTCTCAATCCACACTCACCCTGAATACAACACCATTAATTACAACAATGACATTGCCTTGATCAAACTGCAAGACCCGATCACATTCAACTCATCCATCATGCCAATATGTTTGCCAGCAGAGGGTGCTACATATGTCACTGGCGTGATGGGGTAAAGAAACAACTGAGAGTTCTCATTTCATAATGCTATATAATCCATTAATATTATTTTATTTACTCTGCTTTTCATTTTGTAAATTCAGTCATTTTATCTAGCATACTACTTTTTTTCATTTTTGATGCCAACATGTGAATCTTTTAGACTGGAGACTCTGATTTTCTATTGAGTTCTCCATAACTGTCTGTTCTACTTGTTTTTTTCAGACTGGTGTCAGGCTTTGGCCAAACAGGAGAATACAACCGCCAATCCAATAATAAACTGAAGTATGTGCAGATCCCTGTGGTGGACCAAGAGACATGCAATAATTCAATCCCTTTGTCAGAAAGGAAAAGGAACTTTCAAATTCTGACAAACAACATGTTTTGTGCTGGATTACCTGAAGGTGGGAAGGACTCCTGCAATGGGGATAATGGAGGTGCCTTTGCCCTGAGGGATGACGGGCGGTTCTGGGCTGCTGGAATTGTCAGCTGGGGGTATGGATGTGGACAGCAGGGACGATATGGATTCTATACCAGAGTTGCTAACTACATGGACTGGATCATGAAGACTATGCAGGAGAACTGAATGTAGTATAATTCATTACTAAGTTACTGTAACAAAACGTGGCATGCTGAACAAAACCAGAGCTAAAAATAGCCAACTAAAAACAAATGAGGAAGAATAACTTGGCTCATAGTAGTTCTTCCTTATTCAGCTTTACAATAAAATGATGAAGGTGAGGTACAGCACTGAGCAGAAAGATGATAAGGTTGATAAAACATTATTTTACACAATTTTTGCAATTGAGTTTGAATTTTTTTCCCTTAAATCTGAAACAGCTAGAAAACAAATAAAGTCTTCTTCTCTGAGCACAATAAAAGAATAACACGGTCTGCCTATCAATAACCCAACAGTTACTGTCACAAATAGTAGGCCTACCACTTATATCAGAGGTCACTAAGTCACACAATTTATTCATTGAGGAGGAATATGCTGTACACACAACATTGACATATTCTCACCTTGTGAAACTGTGGCGATTGTTAGCAAACGGTTTATTTACATATCCAGCAGACTGGAAGCAACAGTATCATTCATTTGGAGTCGTGTATGTGTTCACATGATGAATATAAGTCCAATATTTACTCTCCCTAACTCTGGTTTGGACTCTACCAAATCCTGATGTTCAATATCTGACTATTTCTCACGATGTTGCACCTTAAAGGAGATGTTAGATATTTTGGAAAATAAGTTTATTAGCTTTTTTAGCCTAGCTAGATGAAGAGAAGATCGATACTAGAGCTTAAATAATGAATTCATTAATCAGTTGTCAACTATTAAATAAATCTACAACTATCCTGATAATCAATGAATCAGCTTGAATAATTTTCTTTAAATAAAAACTAATTAACTCTTGGTAAGCAAAACATTAATCTTTCCCGAAATAATTTACAAACAAAAAACAAATGGTTATTTGATTTTTGTTTTAAAATGCTAAATTTGAAATTTAAATACAAGGTGTTTTTTTTTCTTTTTCATGGTCAAAAGGGGATGCCAAATATTTAAAAATATGCTTTGATATTCATTTTCTATTTCACATAACAAAAAAAAAAATCACTCGAAAATAGAAACAAAGAAACCGGATGTTGTCATTTCCAATACAACAGCGCCAGTGAGTGTAACAGTGATGCTTTCAGCACAGGCTAAAATGACTTTGGAACATAGACTGTTAATATTAATATTTACAGTCTATGCTTTGGAACCCTACTCTGATGATGCTGATGCTGATAAAAGCAAACTTTTATTTCAAAATGTCACATTTATTTATTTCCCTATCCCTCCGACTCTCCGTCACTTAGTACACGGCATTATGCAACATGACCCCACACAAATTGAAACAGAAACTCTTTCAACTGATCTAGTCTCCTCTATAACATAAAAAGTCCTAAGAAATCCAAGAGGTGGAAAGTATTGAAAAATACTGAAATCAGTAATGCCAGTTTCCCATTGCAGCCTAGGTTAAAGAGACACTACAGGTGAATAGGGACACTATTTTAACTAACATGTCTCCATTAAACTTTCCCAGTTGATTATTTACATTAAGACAATAATATCTTATATTACAAGTATTCTGAATGTGTATGTTTAATTATACAAATGACTGAGGCATATTGTCTAATAAAATATGTGGTAATTGGCATAAATAATGGTGTTTCAGTATTTTTCAACTTGGACTTGAACTTATATGTTATAGAGGAGACTTAGTAATAAACATTTGTCAGATTTTCTGTTGCAATTTGTGGAAGAGTCACTTTTCAAAGACAACTTTGCTGCAAGAGTCAATACCAGCTCAGGAAATAATAGACTTTCAGTTCACGGCTGTAACGTTACTGTTACATTAACGTTACTGTTACAGCGCCAAGGTCTGATCCCAGCAAACGTTCAGTTGCTGCCGTTGAGTTTGCGGATCTGGCGGAGAGTCACAGGCGGTTTGGGATCAGATCATGGGGATCAGACCTCCGGTGCTGGGTCTAGCTGCTGCCGTTTTCTTCAATAGCAGCTAGCAAGCAGCCATCAGCTCGTTGTAACCATAGGTTGTGACCCGGGTCCCCGGTGCTGACTGATTCTGGTCCATGTGCGAAGCTAGTGTGACCCGCACTAGCTAACATTAGCTGGGTATCAGATGAATCTGTTGAGCTCGTGTTTGGTATCGAGGTTTTATTTCCTTTGGCAGATAGTGATATGGTTGGGCTAGCTAGTTGCTTTTAGTCTGAGTAAGATAAGCAAACTTAATTTAAATATAACGTGCAAATAGGGAAATAAATGTTAACGTTACATATAAAATAAAGTCCCATGAAATACATAAAAGTAAAACATATGTATTTAGGCTATTGCACTATATTGACGAATGTATCTGTATTGCCTCATTTATTCACAACCATATTTATGTATATTTATGTAAAGAGGTGCCAAAAAACTTAGGATCAGTAGCTCAGGAAGTTGGGTTTCAACTCAAGTTTCCCTTAACTCCAGAATCAGACGCTGCGAAGCGGAAGCTGACTTCAGCAGCGTGGTGTCAGATGAGTCCACTCCTTACAGTCTATTGGTCACATCATGTTTGAGCCATTTTCAGTGTAAATCTCCTCAATTTTCTTGCAGAAAATCCTCTTGCACCCCCACCTGTGATATGCGCACACTGATTTCTGCACATGACAGGCTTTTTTTCGCCATGTCTAAAATCACATCAGAGTAGGAATCCAAAATCATTTTAGTCTGTGCTGAAAGCAACACTGGTACTGGCGCCATGTTGCCTTGGAAATGACAACATTCGGTCTCAGAATATTAAAAAAACAGGCCTTTTTTCATTTCTGTTTTCTAATGATTTAATGTTTTGTTATATGAAATAGAAAATGAAAATCAAAGCATATTTTAAATTTCTCTCGTCCCCTTTTGACCATGAAAAGGAAAAAAAACGCCTTGTATTTCAATTTTCAAATTTTGTATTTTAAAACGAAAATCAAACAACCACTCGTTTTTTGTTTTTTAATACCTGCTTATGAAAGGAAAATTGAATGACCAAAATATACACTGACCGACCACAAATGTCATCCTCCTTTTTGTAATTTAGGCCTACATTAAAAATGAAAAACGATCTTACCGAGTGATTTGGGTGAAATACGGACGTTGGTGCTTGTTTCCATAATGCCCCATCATAGATATATCTATGACCCGCTCCCTGCTACTCTCTCATTGGACGATCCTGTCTGCACTCTTTCACTTTCTCTCTTCCACTACTGCATTCCGCGCATGCTCCCGACGACGAAAAGGGGTCTCAGCTCCTGTACTACGTCAAGATTTTACTGTTAGAGTAGGCATATATTTATTGATGTATTGCTATTGTAGGATGGGATGAAGAAAATGCTGTAAAATACTGTAGCGATGCAATGAGCTGTTGTTAGTCGTTGAAATCAAAAGTGAAAGTGCGGTGGGTGCTTTTGTGTTCGCAGCAGTTTCCACTTTGTCTTTTTGAGGCTACTTAACGTTAAACTTTGACTATAACACTCGGAATTTAAAGAAACACGGAAACTGGACTCTATAATGATGATAGTAATTTTGTTTGGATACTTCCTGACGGGCGTTTGTGGTAAGGGCCTCAATGTTGGGCTATTGTTGCAGCACTGAATGATCCACATAAATAATAAATAAATAGGCTAATATAGGCCTAGTTGATTGTCACGCTCTGTTATAAACTTTTTCATTTCACATTGTCTGATAGAGTTTAGGCTTAATTCATTGCCACTAAATATAGGTAATATACAATGTTCATTTTGCACACTTCTGTTGACTGATTCAGATTAACTGCTGAATCTAGTTGAACCTGTTTTAGGCAGTGCATAGCAGGTCAGATGAACAAAATATGAAATAAGTCTAAAGGCAAGTTTACAGTTCAATATATATGAAAAAAAGTTTTTAATAATGACCGAATGAATTAATGTTTACTTGGGTTTAAAGGGAGTTTGTTAGAGTAAATTCCAATGGAAATCCACAATTGCTTTTAAATTAAACCCAACTAAACAAACTAAAATAAGTCTCAGAACATTGTCTTTAATTTTTACCAAAGTTAAAGACAATGTCACTCTTCATTCCAGATGAAAAATTAAGACTTTGGATTTTTTGTTGTTTCTTAAGGTGATGGGGTTGCAGATGTGGTACTTTCCTGCACCCTGGTGGAGGAGGGAGTTGGACAGGGTGGAATGGGAGGTGGCGCAGTCTTCACACGAACTCCAGCCACTCTTGTCTTAAGAGATGTCGCAGTGGCTCCTGACGAATCCCTCGAAACCCTCACTCCGTTTGTTCCGCCTTCAATCCCTGACCCAGATGCCATCCTGTTAGAAGCCAAAGGTTTTCACTGCCTTTTCTACAGATAACGTTTGGTGTAATATAAGCCCAACCTGTGTTAAACTTCTTACTCTCATCCCTCTGGCAGTGTCATCACCTGAGATCCCCAATGCTCATGTGTTGCTCCATGCCGACTGCAATGAACAGGAGGTGATGTGCGAAATAAGCCGTTACTCTCTTCGTGGATCCCAGGAAAGTTCTGAACCAGCTTATTTCATGGTTTCTCTTAATGTGGAGGAAGTTGAGTTCAGCACTGCGTTGATTCTGCGGACTTTGACGGTAAACAAGGACCAGTCAACCCTCATACAGAAAAAACTGGGTCTGCCTCTTAGCCAGTCGGGAACCCTTATGACTGAGGGTGAGAGCCAGAGTTTGATATCACATTTCATCTTTTCTTTGAATCGTTTCCATTGATAACATCATTCTCACTGCTTTTTCCTGCTGTCTTTGCTTTTTGTTCCTCAGTGATATTCCTGGTGTTTTCCCACATAAAGTCTGTAACTGCGCCTCTGAGAGGCGATGTTCTCCTAAACTGTGGCTTCAAGCAGCAGGAGATACCTTTAGCGCAGGACGTGGGAGTTGCATGGCGACTGCAGCACAGGGGAAAAGGGTGGAAAGTGCTTGAAATGAAGACGAGGCTGGATGATGTAGAAGGGAGCACAGTGGGTAAGTGCTGTGTGAAAAGGTGTGCCCAGTCTCTACTGGTTTATCCAGGGTCCATAGGAGGATTTTAACTCTTGAGGATTAGATTACTGGCTTTAGTGGTATAGAAGTTCAGGGCAATGTTGGCAAATTTCACAATAACAAAAGAAGCCTTGCCAAGTGGCTGTTTTGACATAAAAAAAACTTTAACTCTACACATTTGGGGTACTGTATACAGACTTGTAAACCTTTGGTAGACCACACAAAGTTAATGCATCAGAATAAGTCAAAACATTTAAAATTGTGCGGTTTCAAAAGACCTAATAAATGTATGAGGTAACTGAGACAAACAAACATTTTATTGTGAAAGTTACACACATATAACATTAATACTATTTATTTGATTTTATTATGTTGGTAATTATAATTTATTATATTTATTTAATAGTCTCATCAGTTTGTGCGGTCAATTAGTTTTGAACAAATTCCTCTTAATCACACAATGAATGGGTTGTCCAAATTCAGCAAATGTTAAACATTTCATTTCTTGGATTTTTCTGTTAGACCACGATCTCTGAGGCTGTTGACTACTTTTAAGAGCCATGGCTAAATGTAAGAAAACTGCACAAAACATACAGATGAGAGAGGACAAGAATAGCACAGTATTCAGTGAAGTATATCGAACAAAATGCTGTCTTAGTATAGTGAAAAGCTCCAGAACAAGCGAGAAAGTGGACGTTGAGTTAAGATTGTTTTGTCAATTCCTGTTTTTATTTTCTGTCTTCAGTGCATGCAGAAAGGAGGGGCTCAAGCGTGGATGCCGCCCAGGTTGTAGGTGAGGGTAACGCCTCTGTGACTCTGACCAAGCTGAAGGTTGTGGATGAGGGGACCTACATCTGTACTGTCAGTATTGACCTTTTCCATGCCCAGCAGGTCATTCATCTCAACGTTATTCGTAAGTTTCACCCTAATCTCTCAATTTAGAAAAATCCACAGAATGTCTCTCAGTTCTTCCTGTGTTTCTCTTTGTTTCAGAACCACCTCATGTTTCACTCTCGGAGGAGAGGTTGATTTTGAAGAGTGAGTCACCTCAGACGCTGAGCTGCCACTGCACTAAGTACTATCCACTGGATGCTCAGGTCTGTAACTAGTGTGTTCTTAGAAGGGCTACTCTAAGTAACTAAGTAAACTAAACAAATGAAGGCAAAATAAATTACTTGATAAATCTAAGTCTAAGTCTAAATGAAGCAAATATACTGTATATAGTAATCAAACACTCAACAAAAACTAATAATTAATAATGTGTTTATTTGTTTGGATTTAGCAAAATTCTAATATGCATTTACATTTGTTCTTCAGTCTTTTACATTGAGGTAAATCTCAAAGTAACTGTGCTGGTGGCTTGCTAATCAAGTGCAACCATTTCTCTCTCTGAGCGACAGAGGGACTACTGCATGCTTTTATATCCAGCAGGCTAGACAATAGCAATGCTCTCCGATCTCTTATACTCCAAACAAAAGTCATAAATCAGTTATTATTAATTCAGAACTGTGCTGCCCCCCGGGGACAATAAAGTGTATCGTATCGTACTAACCAGGACCAGAAGGAGAGAACACATTACATTATGCCATTATTGAATATATTATATAATTTATTTTATTGTATTCATGTTTTAAAATATTTTACTCCCCCTTATCTGTTTTTGTTGTTATTGTCTCATATCTATTTTATTGGTTTTATATTACATTTCCATCATCTGTGTGTATTTGGGCTGTCTTAAAATCAGCGTCATTCAATTCCTAGCACGTTGACTTGCACTGCTCTGTGTGAAAGGTGTTATACAAATTGAACCACAGATTGATTGATTGATTGATTGATTGATTGATTGATTGATTGATTGATTGATTGATTGATTCACATAATTCTCTGGCTTTCAGATCGAGTGGTTATCCCTCTCTCCTACAGACACAGAGCCAACAGTGCTTCCAGATCAGGGCTCTCTGTCCAGCCATCGGCAGCATGGTGATGGGACTTATTCCCTGTCATCTCACCTCACTGTGCACTCCACTGTCTCCCCTGGAACTAAGATCACTTGCAGGGTGTCCCACCCGGCCCTGGACACTCCTCTCTCAGTCAGTCTGGTGGTAGAAAGTCCAGAACCAGGTATTAATGTCGCTGTTGTTTGTTGTTTAACTCTGTATTTTTAAAGGAGTAGTTTGATATTTTGGGAAACATGCTTTGCTTCTGAGAGAAACAGAACAATAAAAGAAATCATGTTTATTTAGTAGATTAAAACTGAAATGTTTGATGTCTTGAGATTGTTGGTTTGCATTAATAATTAATGTCAACCCTGCATACAAACCCTAAACTGTTCTCTGTCTATTTCACTCTGCAGGTTCCTATTGGTGGGTTCTGGGTTTCCTGATCATCACTGGGCTTTTCTTCTACCAGGTCATGAGATAAGTTAATATAGGTAGATCATCTAGTAGATACCCCTGACTTGAATCTGAGCCCAGAGAGACTTCCTTTGTGTCATTTGTGAGTCTGTAAATTATTACTGATTTCTTTAGAAGCTATCACTGGTTCTTTTAACTTTCCTAGGCTTCTACTGAACCAATTTCTTTTAAGATGTTATACTTTTGGAAAGGCTTTCTCTGTTTTAATTTTGTTGAAAGTGCTCATATTGTGCTTTTTGGCTTTTCCCCTTTCCTTTATTGTGTTATATATCTTTTTGTGCACATTATAGGTTTACAAAGTGAAAAGCCCAAAGTCCACCCCAAAGAGACCATAACATTTCCAACAGAAAACACTGTTCACAAACTGCTCCAAATAGCTCTATTGTAGTCCAGCCTTTACTTCTGTGATGAACGTGCGTTACAAAGTAACACGTTATAATGCTTGCCTAGCTGCTAGCATGGCAATCCCTCATGCTCTGCAGCTGACAAGCTAGCAGTACTTACTGCACATATGCGACTCCCAACAAAGATGGTACAGAAGTGCGATGTCTCACTCTGTAGCTAAAACAGAGAGCTCAACACACAGGGTGAAAAGAGGAGCTGCAGCAATGTGCAGTACAACAAAAATATGGTGTTTTTTGAAAATTAAACCACATAAACCTATTCTGGTACAACCTCTAAATACAATTATGAACCGGAAAATGAGCATAATATGAGCACTTTAAATGTAGCCTATGTTTGTATTGCTTGTTTTTGTGTGTGATGTCCATATTGTTACTCTTTTTGCAATTTACTTTTTTACAGTGAAGGATTTTGTGACTCAGCAACATTGTTTAAGGTAGTTGACTTCATCTGTATATCTGTAGATTTCTTGTACATCTGGAAACTGATTAAAGCTCTCGTTAATAAATCAAGAATCTGTATATAGTAAAAAAAAGTGTAGCAGATTGCAGAAAAACATTTTCTAACAAGGTCTAATGTGGCTCAATGTGTCCAGAATATAACAAAGGTCAGCACTCAGTTCTTTTGATGGTTTCTTTATTGGCATCAGCAAAAGTGGTAAGCATGCATTTGTTTTCGCAAATCCATTTGCATTAGTTTACTGCATTTCCAAGTTGTAAATCACAAAACATGTTCTCATATCTTATATGGTGATAATTACCTAATAATATTGCTGCACAATATCATCAGATAATTATAACTAACTGCTACATGTATGCATCTCAATTTTATCAACCCTCAAAATCTGTCCGAAGAAAGGAAAATAAGCTTTTTTTTATATCGAACAACCCCCCGAAAAAAAACTGAAAGAATTTGTAAACACATTTTCAGGATCATAATCTGACCTATGTGTACTATTGTTATATCTACTACATGTTTATAACAGTTCATTATAGTAGCAGTTGTTTGCCATCTCTGAATGTTTTATCTCAAAAGCAATTGAAATGAACACCATTTGGCAAACTCTTGAGCATCATTTCATTGCATTGCATAAGCAGTAATTATCAGAACAGAAAGACATTATACACAAGTCGTTTAAACCACTAACCAAATAAAATGTACAATCGGCAGTTAGATTCAGAAATGGCAGATACACAGATCACACAAATAGGCAAAACTATGGACACGGTTTGCCATGCAAGTTAAAAACAAACACCTCATTTTGGCCATTACCATACTGCAGGTGACAGGGGAGTCTGTTTTAATGTGACTGAAGGGGATGGGAATGGGAGGGCCAGTTGGCTCTGGGTTTCTAAATCATGTCCTTTCTCCCATTTTCCTGCTTTTTGAAGATCAGGCCAACTTAAACAACAATCAAACAAACACTTTGTCTGCACAACTTCCAAAACAAGTTTTATTTTACAATAAATGTGATGTTCCACATTCATCTGTCTATGGCTGTGACTCTGTCCAAGTCAGAGTTAAGAGACCTTCCTCTGGTCAGTTCACGTGTAGATTGTCTGTTATTTGTTGTTTGTTTTGCTGTGCATATCCCTATGCCACTAAGCATAACACTACTATTTTGCCCCCACCTGTTGTACAAAAGCCAAGGTAAAATGAAGCATAGTTATACGACTACTTTATCAATAATTGCTTATCAGTCCAAAATGAGCATTTAGGAAGTTGGTCTTATTAATACCAGGAAAGAATGCTTACTACTTTTCCGTGACTCTCTTCTTCCTTTCCTTATACTCGCACACAGTCTCTTTCTCTTTTTCTCTCATTGTCATTACTGAATGTTGCAGAAAGTTAGGCAAGAATGAAACAAAAGAGTTATCAATAATAAAAGCCTATCAGCTAAACTCAGAAAAAGCTACTGGCTACAATGCTTTGGATCACCAATACACACACACAACAAAAATGCTCCTAATTTTAATCTAACATGACCTTGTATTAGTAAGTAGCAATGATGGTAGCAGTTGTGAGAGAAGAATTGTGTTAGTTAGGCATGTCAGTATCAATTACAAATGTAGGATTCTCAAAAAAGGTAAAATCAACAAGCTTTGGCGTATATCTGTGGTAGAAAGGACTGCAAACTCTTGATCAATCTCCCTGCACACATTCTGTACATTGTACATCTCCCCCCATGGTATCGTTCAGAGGACTTAGCCCCGTGTGTTTCCGTGTCACAAGAATTTTCTCTCTCCCTCCTTCCCTTCCTTTCTTCCTCTTTCACTCCGCCTGCTGCGTCCTTCAATAATACATGAGGTGCAGACAGGAGAGAGTGAGTGAGACTTAAAACAGTGGAAGAAAGCAACAAGAAGGGAGGGAGAGGGGGACAAAGAGAGCAGACACACCTATACATACTACTGTCACGTTTAAGTGCAAGATGGTTTGATGGAAGACTGTGTAGAGAGGAAGGAGAGGATGGATAAAAGGGGAGGAGTGGCGCTTGGGTATCTTTTTTTCTCTTCCCTTTCATATCATTCTCAAGTCCATATCCATCTGTATTGATGGGCTGAGCTCAGTAGAAGAAGTACACTGCGAATGACGGAGAGATCGAGAGAGAGAGAGAGAGAGAGAGAGAGAGAGAGGGGAAGTCATTAGTCTAATGGATCTGGCAATACATCACTTAAAACAAAACAAGAAGAGGACAGTCAGCTGAGTCAGCTCTCCTTATATATTGTATGTACAGGTTTGTTTTTAATATTGGTAAAACTAGTATCATAAACATTTACTGTAATTAGAAGTCATGAATATTTCACAATCAGAGCAGAAGTAAGCGGGCCAGACATGGGCTTTTTCGGGCAGAAATAATGTTGGTGTTGTCTCTCTGTGTCTTAATTTACTGTAAAATGAACAGCACATCAACTATTGTATATTGACTAACTAAAACCATTTGAGCAATCGCCATTTACAGAGGATCATTTTCTTTGTATATCTGTTCCTCTGCTGCTGAGAGAAAAACACGTATCTGCTTTTTAAAATAATTGTATCTGTTTGTAAAAGCCTATAAGGCATCCTATCTGTCTGTCAATCAATTGACAAATCAATATTTGTATCAAAATGCTACTTACAGAATATTATTCCAACCACAATGACTCCGATGATACCCATCATGATCATCATCTGAAATGAGAAAACAATACATTTACTACAATGGGACTTTTTTATAAAAGAATTTAAGATACACTGGAACTATGTGTGGAGTCAAATGCCTACAAACAGAAAAGAAAAAAAACTGAACAAAACAAAATATCTGAAAACCTTAAGATTCTTTGCAAATGTTGTGCTTTAAATATGCAATATTTTGTGTATTTCTGAGTCTGTAGTGAAAACTATGCACAAACAGACTTCTTTTTCCCATTTTCCTCAAAGCATCTGCTCAGTCTTCCACAGCAGCTCATTAACAGATTAGTGGAGAGCAGGATCCCCATAACAGACACTGTGTGTTCGCCTCAGCTCACATCAGCATGAACAGTTGTTCAATGCTTTAAAATAAAAGAGCTGAGGATCTTACTGACACTACTAGCTCTATATATATCTTGATGCACCACATACAAATATAGGCATATTATTATTTCAGAGTCAGATTACATTGTAAGCTTCTTACAGTAACAACACTCTGTTTAATGGACCCATACTAATGTGCCCACCTTGCAGTTCTTCCACCAGTACTTGTTCTTTAGCTTAGCTGCACAGCTTTCAAACTGGGAGGCTCCGGCTTGGAGAGCGTCCGCTCTGTCATCCAGCTCTGAAAGCTTCTGGTCCCTTTCCAAAACCTTGTCCACATTCACTCGCATGATATCCACCACCTAGCCAACAGCGGCAAGGATGAGACAGCATTTGGCAGTGGTGGGGAGGAGAGACAAAAAGTATGACAAGCGTGGTTAAAGGAAAGGAAGCTATGAGAGTAAATAAGTAGTCACAATCCATTTGCAAATAAGAAAACCAGACGTTTCCAGAGAACATAAGAGCAACAACAAAGCATTTTACATGCTTGTTTGTCTCTGGTCTAGAATAAGGACTGTATACAATAAGTCCAGATATTTCATGATTAAACTGCTTTAATATTGACGCATTGCATGTCATATCAAACTTTGTCCTCGAATCCGAGATTGGCCCTGTCCAGCTCACCTCCTCGACTTGGGCCTGTGTCTGCTGTAGCCTGCGGTTGCTGGAAGTGTTGGGTGGGCCAGGAGGTGCGCCACCTGGGGCTCCATCTGCACCAGGGGCTCCTGGAGCACCCGGGGCTCCACCTGGAGCAGCGGCATCTGGGGCAGACCTGATAAGTAGCACGAGGAGGAGGAAGAGGAAAGTTGGAGTAAAGAGGACCATATGATATTACTGATAACTGATGCATGTTTATGGCATGTAGAGAGCACTTTAACCTAATAGGAAAAAGATTATCAGGTACAGGAACAAATTAAGCTATATAGTTATAGAGGACAGATAAAGCCACCACATACTGTAGAAAAAGGAGAAAACTGCATATATGGGAGGGGGGGGGGGAGTAGAGATGTAGAGGGAGGAATGCATACAATAGGATGTGAAGGGTTGGGTATTTGAAAATATAGGCCACAGATGGGAAGCAAAGAAACAGAAAGTCCTGGCTGAATAATGGGAGAGAAGGTTTGCTGGAGAAAAAAAAGGGAAGTTATTGTGATTGATTACAGAGAGTTGGGTGGGACTGAGAAGAAAAGGTAAAGCTGGAGAGTGATTTGCGGAAAAGGGTTAATCCAGCAGGGGGAAGAGGAGGTACAGGAGGTTTAAAACTGAGCAAACAAGCTCCTCAGGAGAGCAGCCGCTGACTCAACCTGATGGACAGTTTCATTCAAATCATACAAATCACATACACAAAATTATTTAGCAGATAAGGAACAAGAATGCCTTAACCTCGTGAACCATCATTCATTTAACATGAATGTTCCTCAACATGACCTTAAAAACTCTCTGACTCACAATATGCTGTGTAACAAACGCATTCTTTTTTTTTTTAATCTATGGTGTAAAATTATCTTTAAAAACTCAATTAAACTATGCCTAAGACTTTTACAGTGACAGCAGTCAACCCCTGAATACATAATTTAGTGATGGTGTGACGGAAAATTTCACTTGCGTCAGCAAAATCCATCAAGCTGAAAGAAATCAGTTCAGTTTTCGACCCACACAAAGGAAAACATACAAGGAAATTTAAACTGGTTTAAGTAGGCTATATAGCCTATAGGCTATTTATCCAGAGCAGAGATTTTTTTTATGTTGCTATTGTGAAAAGAGCGCAGCAGAAAAGCCGCATTAATACTCACATCTTCTATGCAGCTGTTTGAACTGACTCACGGGCAGCGGGGGAGGGGGTGAGGGCTGTGAGGTGGAGAGGGAGGGTCTGAAGTACAACGCGAGAAAAAAAACTGCAAGAAAACAGAAAAAACGAGACGAGAATTTCTAGTCACTGGTCCAAACGAAAGTCCAAATTTTCAATAAGCAGAGTTACTGAAGTGCCGCGCTAACAGTAAACAGAGGCAGAGGGTCTTGGCGCAGTGGAGCCGATCTTCTAGCGATGCATTTATATTGCAAGTCGTCAGCAAAGTACCGCAATATACCGACACACGTAAACGGGCCGGGCGATAATTCACTGTGTGACCGGACTGGAGAGCAGGAAGTGAAGGAGATGCGATAGAAGAGAAAAGTACTTCTAAATTAGTAATCCATTCAAGAGAAATCCACGGATGCTCATATTCCTGCAGGGCTGCATGCAGCTCCTCCGGGCGATGCTGAGTCCTTATAGAGCTCCTGGATGCTACAGCGCAGCACTGATTGGCTGGTTGTTGAGTTGCCTTTTCTAAGCTACTTGCAAATGCGTGCAATTTCAAAATTATGGGATAAAAAGTCCAGTCATGAGAAATCAGTTGTCCGTCTTTGATTCTGTCACCCCCACCTCTCTCTCGCTTTCTCCCTGCGCAGACAGAGGTGCGTCTTGTGGGAAGTGCGGTAGTTTCGCCCGTGTGAAGTGCTGTGGTACTGTAAGCTACTGCAATAATGCGTCTCTCCTCCTGCCTTCTCCACTTGGACTCGTAACGACAGTGCGGTACCCCCCCTCCCCTCCTCCCTCCCTCTCTCTCTCTCTCTCCCTTCACACTTTGCAGTACTGCAGCTCTCTTTGTCGGATAGGGCGGCAGGACGACACTGCGGTACAGTGGATGCCTATACAGTGCAGTGGTGTGTCCACACTTTTTAGTCTGGGGTGGCCCAAGTGGAGCACTGACTTATGCAGGGGTGGCATGAAGTGGTCTACATGTCAGGATAGCATTCAATTCCCATTTCTGTCTCCACTAATTACTAACATTACAGTATGCATGTCTTACAGTTTCTTACATTCCTGTGTTTACATTTTTAATTTAAAAGATAAATAGACCTAGGCTACCAATAACAAGTGCTAATTTTTGATTTCATGCAGAGGCAGAGTTTTTACTTCGTTGCTTTGGTTATTTTTCCACACATAAGGAAGAAGAAAGTTGTTATTTCTTTAAGTTAATAACCCAAATTAAATTAAGCACATCACCATGCATCATTAATTTGTTAATGGTTTAATAAATGCTTTGTCAAAATATCAAATAGTGAAGAAAAAGAATTTCAGAGCCCAAGAGGATGTCTTCAAATAGCTTGTTATGTTAAACCAACAGTTCAAAATTATCTATGAAATGACAGCAGCACATCCTAATTTTTAAGAAGCTGGGACCAAAGATTTGGGTTTATTTCTTGCCTTACATGCATGGAAGATGCAATGCATGCATGTATTTAATGACTTAAACTATTAATCGGCTATAAAAAATTGTTTCCAGATTCCAATTTTTCTGTTGATTGACTATTGTTTTAACACTGATTTAAAGTTGGACACTGGACAGAATCACAAGTTCACTGCGGTCAGAGAGGAAACACCAGAGCCACCGGCTTTTGTTGTGTGACTTGTATATAAAACTTTATTAGCAAGGGAAGGAAGACTTCCATAAGAAACCTAATCTGGAAGTTGTTTATTACTCCCTCTCTCAGAATATAGATTTGACAATTCTGAAAGGAAACTGCATCTTCTCCAATGTGAGGAAACCACTTTATATGAGGTCTGTTTTAACTTGACATTATTGTGTGGCTGAAAGACGAAACTTTAAGGAAAATAATCCAAACAACTAGGAAAATGTAATCTGTTCTATTTTGTCCTTAGCATTACGTGAATTCACAGGAACTAGTGCTCTGTCAAACTTCCATAATTTTTTGCTACTGTTGAAATGTTTCTGTAATTGCAAGCATTCAATGACATTCAATGGCATCACATTGCCTACAAAAAGAATGTCATCCTGTTCCTCAAGCAAAGACCTTTAGCTGACAGTCAGGAAACCTGCGCAGTGTTAACTTAACGGTTTCTCCAAATATCCTCCTCCTGTATAGCATTTCCTCTTGCAATTGCTCTCGTTGAACACTTGTGTTTTCTTCCTCCCGACCGTCAACTTTTTGTCCTTGTAGGTCAAAATAAAAAATGTTGTGCTTTTTCTGGCGTTTCTGTTGCTTTTTTCAGTGCTTTTGACAGTTTAAATTTTTTAAACTTACTTATTTCAATTTTTCCAATCATGTTCCAAACCTGTGAAGAATCTTGTATGGGTTCCATGCAACGTCCATGCATCCATGTTATTTTTCGGCAATTTGGTTTAAATAAACCCATATTTCTGATATAAACAAACTTTAAAAACAGGTCAAATTCGACCCGAGGACAACACAGTGTGATGCAACATATATTGCATCACATTGCCTACAAAAATAATGTCATCCATCACATTGTTTTTTTCCCTACAGCCAGGTTCTAGAATATTGAGAAAGGTCTTCCTGAACAAGGAGCATATTGATGCCCTTGTTTTTACAATGACATGTATTACATTTACATAAGTTCAGATGTTTACTGTGCATATACTCATATTGGAAAGACTAATAAATATATCAATTAATGCTTTGAAAATTCTAAATCTCACTGACGTAAGTGCAAACTCGCGCATAAACAACTTACTCACCATTTATTCTTCATTATTGTAATGGTACCTTTCATCCAGAGCTCCAGTGCTGCTATTGAACCCTCTTGTGGGTTGGAGCCTATTCTCTATTCTTAAATACTCAATCAAGACCATTGTGGCATTTGTCTACAACTACAGAACAAAAGCTGCCACCTTGTCGTTGTCTGGAAGCAAAGGGAATTTATGTTAGTTAGAACGAAAAAAACAAGGCTTTTTTTCCATTTCTCTTTCATTTTTAGGCTTTTATATCATGTATTTTGTGTTTGTCAGGGACAAAAGACAATTAATAAACAAAAGTTCAGGAAGTATGCTGCTCACAAATCTTGTCTTTATATGAATATGATAACTTAGAGAAAATGGCAACATACAGCACTTTGACAGAATCACACAGCTAGACCTAAACAGTCCTTATTGGCTGGTCAGATGTATTTGCCAGTGTGGTTTGTTAATGTTATCGGTGTTTGCCAGTACGGTTGAAGCGTCTGTAGAGAAAGCGGATCCTCTTCTCCAAGTTGTGTTTGTCCAAAGTCATCATTCTGTCTCCCACCATCTTCTTCTTTCTAATTAGACGCTGCAGTTCGTTCCCTTTGAAAGCCTTCAGCCAGCAGGGAGCCACGATCAGGTCTTTGGGATGAGCTTTAAAGTCCCCTGCAGACACAAAGTGAGGAAGTCAGAACAACTCAGCAAGGTACCATGTGAGCCAGGATGTTCAAGTGGTCTTGCATTTACATACACAATTTATACTTTCAAACTGCCTCCAAAAGACTCCTTCTCCAATTGTAAGCACTGCATTCACACTAACTGATTCTTAATTCTTAATTTTTCTAGAAAAATTAAGTCTAGTAACTAAAATCATGACATAACACATGGCTTGGGTACTTTGGTTGTCCTATATTTACAAGAAAACATAATCAGTTAAACAATTACATGAGGAGATGAATCCATATGCATTGTATATCTTAACGGTTTTATTACATACTTAAAACAGTCTTCTTTTTACAAAGCCAACACATACAAATTCTACAGTATCAAATAGGCTTTAACTGGTTTAGGACACTTACCTAAGATGCCTATGTTATCATAAACTCCATACATGCTCCTCTTCTCAGTCCACCTGTCCACCTTCTTCAGCTGAGGGATAGCATGCATCCTGATCTGACAGCATGTGCCTGAAGAAAGCACATTGTTTCGTGTCAGTATTCAGTATCGTTTGCACATATACTACATTTAGTTTGGCTGATTTATTAATAGTTGATCAAAGAAAAATAAATCCCAAACAATTAAAAAAAAGAACATTTGTTTAAGTCATTTATCAATAAAAGAATGCTAAATTCTCAAATTATATATCACTGTGAACCATAATTATTTGGGTTTTAGACTGTTGTTCAGATAAAACAACAATTAAAAAACAGCACCTTAGGGCTCAGAAAACAATCAATTTATTATGTTTTTAAAAATCAACAGATTAAAACAATAATCAATAATGTACATTTACAAGCCAGAAGCAACTTTAAGTAAACTGACCTCAGTTGATTTATTGTTTACTCTACTTCTCCTTGTTTACACCTGCAAATAGAGATCTAATTTTGATTTATGGTGTAGTTGTACTAGTTTTGGATCCTTAAGTGGTCTGTTTCTTGTGCTGTTGTAAGATCTAATTTCTCCTGGGGGCAAATAATCATTGATTTAATAGGCATGCCTATCATTGAAAAGAATTGGTTAATAATGGCACGAACTGTAGGCATACAAAAGTAATAATGTTGCTGCGGTACTGACACAAATACAAACTGATTTAAGTTAAACATTAAAACCAGTAACATTACTCACCAGTAGAAATGGTCCTGGCTGTGTGTAGCAGAGTCGCAGCAGACTGACAGAAGGACGCTCCAGCTTTCAGTAACCCTCCCAATACAGCCATGTTTTCTACAACAACACAATAACTATGAACTTCACATGAAAGGTATTAAGTTAACGCAGGTCAAGTGGCTATTCGACACTTATTATTTATGTTTTCAACGTGTTCTTTCTATCAAACACAGTTATCTTTTCTTTTTACATTGACCCTTAGCTTTAGCTTTACCTAGCACATTAGCAACATCAAATGCAATATTATGAACATTACCAGTTTCGATGCCCAGCTACGATATTGTGCCACCTAGCTAGATCTTTCGTTATTATTACAACGACGCATTAATTATAGCCTTACACGGAGATATAACGCTTAAACGACATTTTATTAAGGCTTCGACATGCTCTTAGTGGTCGACTCCATCTTACTCTGTGTCCCACAATGCATAGCGCTGGTACCGTATTGTCATTAAAGCAGCGCAAAAACATCGTTTCGTATCACCTTATTTTTCACCCAGTAGAGGGAGATATCGGTACAGGAGGACTAGCGCCCTTTATAAAGAAGGACAACGTCCTTGGATAGACATCTAATGACAGCAATGTTAATGAAAAAGCGCGATTAATTCTTAAAGTTTTGTCAATTTTGTCCCAAAATATGTCTAGTTGACCTGAAACAGTATAGGACGGGGGGAACAAAACATTTAGACTACAGGGTCCAAGTGTGGATGGGCCAACAAAATATCTTGTAAATTATAATATGTTTTAAGACATTATCACAGCAAATCCAATAGGGCTTCTACAAAGGCTAGGCTAGTAATAGTTAAATAAACAAGCTAAGAGACTGAACCTTCCATGCTAAAAAATAGCCTTTTGCTGCTCCATTGGCCCAAACTAACCCTTTAAAACACCAAAGGCACGCATAACAAAAACAAAATAAACGACCCATTGTTTTTATTTGAACATGACTCTTTAATGATTTTTTTTTACATAACTACTATATTATGACTTTTTTAATGAAATATGCCATCCTATAATATGAACTTTCAATAAAATACTTTACTATGACTTTTTTATGACATACTATGCTAGGACTTTTTAGTACTTTTTTTATGACATACTATGACTTATATGACATTTTGATGACATACTATACTACGGGATTTGTTATGGCATTTTATGATCAGGCTATATACACAAATTCCTCAGGGATTTTGCACACCTAATATTAGGTACATAGCCTACTATCAGGGTACTTACACATGTGCACACCTATACAATTAGGAGACTTGTTTATGATATACTATGACTTTTCTATGACTTTTTATGACATACTATACTGTGACTTATTATGACATGTTGATGGCATACTATACAATGACTTTTTATGATATACTATACTATGACTTTTTATGACTTTTTGAGATTTGTTATGTCATTTTATGATCAGGATACATACACACATACCTACAAACAATCACGAAATTTGCACACTGATAATTTATGACATACTAGCCTACTAATACTGTTTTATTACTGTTTTTATTTTATTTTATACTATGATATACTACACTATGAGTTTTTTATGCCAAACTACACTGACCCATCTGTTAAACTCCTGAAATTTGCAGAGAGACACAACAGTCATTGACCTCATCCGGGACAGTGATGAGTCTGCATACAGACAGGAGCTGGTTCTCTGGTGTGGTCAGAACATAGAGCTGAATGCTCACAAAACTGTGGAGATGACAGTGGACTTATCCCTGCTGCACATCACCATACTTAACAACACTGTGTCTGCTGTGGAATCTTTCAAGTGTCTGGGATCCACAATCTCTCAGGAACTGAAGTGGACGTCCAACATCGACACCATCATGTAAAGGGCTTAGCAGAGAATGTACTTCCTGCGCCAACTCAGGAGCTTCCACGTGCCTCAGGAGCTGCTCATACAATATTCTCTGCAATCATTCAGTCTGTTCTCTGTGTCTCCATCTCTGTTTGGTTTGGATTAGCCAAACAGAACAGGAACAGACTGCAACAGACAGTCAGGACTGCAGAGAAAATCAATGGTGCCACCCTGCCCTTCATCCAGGACTTATTCCTCTTCCAAAGTCAGGGAATGGGCTGAAAGAATCACTACACCCTGGACACAACCTGTTTCAGCTTCTCCCCTCTGGTAGGCGCTACAGAACACTGTTTACCAAAACAACCAGACACAATAACAGTTTCCACCCACAGGCTGTCACTATTATGAACACTTTACACCAGTCCATAGTGTCAGGATCACTCCCTGTGCAATAACACCAAGCATCCACCTTACAAATAAATGTTATTTAATAGTGTTAAACAGATAATTTAAACATGTAAATATCAGTCAAATATACACTGTATACTGTCATACCTATCTCACATATATAAACAACCAGGTATATTAATAACTATTTATTCCAGCACCATTTGCAGTTTTGCATTGCTCTATTGTCTTACAGTTTACAATCCTCATAGAGCTGTTTGTTGTGTATGTATGTACGTATGCAGTGGTGGAAGAAGTATTCAGATCCTTCAGTTAAGTAAAAATACTAATACCACATTGTAAAACTACTCTGTTACAAGTAAAAGTCCTGCATTGAAAATGTTACTTAAGTAAAAGTATGTATGTAAGTATCATCAGAAAAATTTACTTAAAGTTCCAAAAGTCAACATACTTAATGCAGAAAAACACTTACATTTTAGAAACTGGAAACGATCAAAACAGTTCTGTCAAACACCTAAGTGTTTAATCGGCTAATCATTTCCACTGTACTTGTAGGCTTATTTGTTGGGTAGTTTAATTTATAATAAAACATAACATTTCATAAACTACATGTGTTTTGTGTGCAAATGAAGTGTAGTGAAGTAGAAGTAGAAAGTGGCATGAAAAGAAAAGACTCAAGTAAAGTTCAAGTACCTCAAATTTGTACCTTAGTACAGTACTTGAGTAAATGTACTTAGCTACATTCCACCAATGTACGTATGTATGTGTATATGTAGGTATTCATTATATATATATATATATAAACTTATATCTGTACTTATATATATAAACTTATATCTGTACTTATATCTGTACATAGTAGTCAAATGTTCACAGTATGTTTACCTTGTCCAGCTTTGTTGTCCTTGTTGTTAGCCGTATGTCTATTTCTGTGTACTTTCCCTGTAAATTCCCTGTATGTGTTTACATTTACTTGGTCATTAAAACTGATTCTGATTCTGACTTTTTTATGACATACTATACTATGACATTTTCCGATCAGGCTACACACAGATACCTACATACAATCAGGGTATGTGCAGAAGTACATACAATAGGGGTAAGTTCATTCATAGTCATACACCTATATACAATCCGGGGACATAAACAACGTACAATTATGGGACAAAAACATTTATATTGTATATAATAATAATTTATACTTATTAATCCCACAAGGACAATTACAATGTTTTTCACTCTGTTGTTATTATACACATAACACGCAGGCCTGTATTACACACACATGCACTAATGGAGAGATGTCAGAGTGAGGGGGCTGCAGCAGTCAGACAGGCACCCTGAGCAGTTGGTGTTCAGTGAGGGGGCTGGACAGTCAGTGATTTACTCAAGAGGAGGTGAACTGACAGCTCTCCGGCTCCATCTCCAGCTACTGTGACTTTTAAAAAAACTTTTTTATGACATAAAAATAGACTATATTATACTTATGACAAACTTAACTTAATTTTTTGACGTACTATACTGTGACTTTTTTATGAGATTTTTACGACACACTAAATTATGACTTTTTAGACATACTGTACTATGACTTTTCATGACATTTTTACAACATACTATGATTATTTTACAACATAGTATATTTTACTATTCTATGACTTTTTTACGACATACAATAGTATGACTTGAACCAGCGACCCTATGATCCCCAACCCAACTCCCTACAGACTGAGCTACTGCTACCCCATAGTATATAGTAACTTTTTATGACTTACTGTGACATTTTTGACTTTTTTATGACATACTATACTGAGACTTTTTTTATGAGACTATACTATAGTCTATACTATACTTATGACAGACTATACTATCACTTATATGACATTTTTACATACATACTATACTGTGAATTGTTATGATTTTTTTTGTTTGATTTTTACGACTAAAAATTGCTATACTATGAATTTTACGACTTTTTAACGTCATACCACACTATGACCTTTTATGACACACTATACTATGACTTTTTAGACATACTGTACTATGACTTTTTATAAGATAATTTTACAACATATTATAGTATGGCTTTTATGACTTTTATGACATACTATACTGTGACTTTTATGAAATACTATACCATGACTTTTTTGTAAGATTTTTATGACATCTATACTATGACTATTTTACGACTTACTATACTATGACTTTTTATGAGATTTTTACCGCGTACTATGACTTTTTATAACATGCAATAGTATGACTTTTTATTACATAATATGTTACAGGCATATGCTTTTCACAATAAGACAATCATTTAATGAATAGAAAAACAAATGGCAAAGATGGGACTTGAACTCACAACTTTCAGATGGTGGAACAGTTTCTCTTCCAACTCTGAGAAGTCTTTTCAATATTTCTATTAATCCTAATCTTTACAGAGTCGGATGAAATCTGTGAAGCAGGTTTCAGGCCATTAATGGATAGATAAATGTATTTCACTATATTAAATATAAATATATTAATTATCTGGACATTTTGGATATTTTTTAACAGATTATCTGCATGTTTAAGAGGTTTTAAAGGGGCAACAAGAGCAAAAGACAAACGTTTCTCTGCAGGATGATGAAGGTGATGTTTCTTTCTTCTCAGCCTCGGAGATGGTCCAGTGGGGAATGACACTGACTGACACCCAGGAGATACGGTTCAAACCTAAGATAAGCCACACAGGAGTGTTTGTGATGGATCGATGTGGTTTCATTTGTGGTTTCATCATAGATTTCAACATCGATTATAACTTGCGAATTTCCAATATCAATTTCATCTATAACATCCACGACTTTTATGACTTTTTTGACATACTGTAACATGACTTTTTTATGTCATACTATAGTATGACTTTTTATGACTTTTTTTGACTACTATACTATGACATAGAAATAAGATGCCGCGTCTTAAGTCTTTGTCATGCCTGGAGAATGACGAATACCTTAACACAAAGCAAGCATCCTATTTTTATGTGATATTTCAAATAGCTTACTGTAGACAAGCACATCACATAATGTTGAGCTATTAGTGTTTTGGTTATTGCATAAACAGTTCACTGTTGATGACTTTGATCTTGAGTTATCTTTAAAACATTGGGGCAAGACTTTCCTGTATACATTTATAAGTTTAACCAAAAAAATGGACTTCAGTCATGGCTGCTGTTCAAATGATCACATTTCATATTTTAACTTGCATTGTTTTGATGCAAAGGAGGAAAACAGAAAATAAGGTGAGTCAGGTGTATTTTTACATTTAGCCTGGTTATAATGTATTTTTCAGTTGGAGAACATAACATTTGCAGGGTTTGATTCCAACAACGAGATCCAGGGTACAAGCGGCCGAAAGGGGTTTCCTCAGGAGGGTGGCTGGCGTCTCCCTTAGAGATAGGGTGAGAAGCTCAGTCATCCGTGAGGAGCTCGGAGTAGAGCCGCTGCTCCTTCGCGTCGAAAGGAGCCAGTTGAGGTGGTTCGAGCATCTGGTAAGGATGCCCCCTGGGCGCCTCCCTAGGGAGGTGTTCCAGGCACGTCCAGCTGGGAGGAGGCCTCGGGGAAGACCCAGGACTAGGTGGGGGGATTATATCTCCAACCTGGCCTGGGAACGCCTCGGGATCCCCCAGTCGGAGCTGGTTAATTTGGCTCGGGAAAGGGAAGTTTGGGGTCCCCTGCTGGAGCTGCTCCCCCCGCGGGGATGGATTGAACAAATAATATCGTTCTGATCAGTTTTAATTAGTGAGATCAGCTGTTAAACCTTTAGCTGGGATGAAAACATGAAAACTTGCAGACATCCAGGCTGTTATTTATTCTCTTTCACTTCATACATACCCAAACACACGCACGCAAACATGCACACACACACACACACACACACACACACACACACACACACACACACACACACACACACACACACACACACACACACACACAGACTGATACTTTCAGTCTTACTGTTACAAAGCGATGGGTGGAATATTTTGTCATTTTCAAAGAAGCAAGTGCAGCAAAACAGATCTTTGTCTTGATTTCGTTTTTACTAAGGCGTCAGTGAGTGTGATTCCATTCAACTTTAACAAAACAATACTGCAGTAGCCTTTGCATAGAAGAGGTCCTGCCTTACTGTAATTGTGCTGTGTTTGTGTGCACCTTTAATTTAATCTGAATTCAAATAATGCTACAAGACAATGTCGATTTTTGGCTTTCTTTACAATTACAAAAACCTGTTGCTGAGATACTTTGCATCCACATGCATCACAGATACACAGTCATGTTTCCGTCTTCAACTTCACAGCGCTGAACATAATGTTGACTTAACACAATTTTAAATATTTCTCAGCAGAGCAGCATTTTTCTAATCTATGCTCTGCTTCCTCTGCCAGTAAAACTCAGTGGAACATTGCATTTCGTCACCTACACATATGTGAAATAATCCTATCAGCTATTGAAATTAAACCACAGCAGTATTTACAATAAGCCTGAAGCCTTAGTTTTCTCAAAAATTTGAAACTAAAAATTGTATCTGTGGCAAGAGCAGATGTAATACTTAATGAGAACTTGACGCAGGAACAAACTACTCATGTGCTGAACTTCTACAGAAGCAATCTGATTTGACTATTTTCCAACTCATCCTATTAACATAATAATCTGCATTCCCTCAAGCTCAAAGCTCAATTGTTTCCATATGAGGGGCATTTTCCTTCACATTACCTCCACCTCATATTCAGATACAGTGGAAGTGATTAAACATCAGCTGTGGGAAAGACCACTTCACAATGAGTGACACACATGCCCCCAACACTGAGCTTCACAGATACAGTTTGAACTGGGTTTTTTTGTGTGACAAAGCCACAGCAAAAATAAATATGACACTGATTTTAATTTGTTTGGCATGATGAGGAAGTTCTAGGTGGGATGAGATGAAAAAGATGTAAGACTTGTAAGACCATGGTGTCTCCACAAAATGAAAAAAAGCAGTTCTGTAGTTTCACCCACACATTTTCAGGTGTACCTATCCATCTGTTAGACAGTCTATCCCTTTATGTGTCTTTCTATGTATCTATCTAGCTGTGCTAACACACAGGTTTTCCTTTTTTAATTACAGTTTGATAACATTTACCATTTAACAGTACCTTTTTTTACTGAAAGGCAGTCCTGTGTCACAACCCAAATCTTTATAGATAGATAGATAGATAGATAGATAGATAGATAGATAGATAGATAGATAGATAGATAGATAGATAGATAGATAGATAGACTGTGTTTTATATTGTCCTCAATTGTCTGTTTATACTGTATACCTGCCTCCACTAATACCCACAGGAAGAGTTATAGTTGTTGACAAACACATTGATAATATTTGCTGTAGTTGCACTACATAAGTGTGTTGTAAATGATTTATTAAATCTTCATGTACTGCTTATAAATGCCAAATGGGCATTATTAATTATGGCAATACATATTGAAAACACAAACAGGGCTAGCACCAGTTGTAAAACAAACATCTCTCTATTTACATCAACTTATATTTCCCAATCTTAAAATATTTACAATGAAATGTTGCAATGAAATGCAATTATATGTTAACATCTAGGCTATCAAACAAAAAATTGACTGGCAGTGTAGGCCTGTTTCTACTGCAGCAACAATATAAGAATCGACGAAAAGGGAAACAAAGAAGCGAGAATGGAGGCGATGATTCACTTTCACGAATATCCACAAGAACACATGCAATGGCCTCATTCTCATCATACTGACGATGATGGTGATGATAATGATGATGAGTTTTGATGAGTGCTGTGTGTTTACCAGTGGTTGTAAACGCGAGTGACTGGCAGTGACGGAGGAGGAGCGACATGGTGGTTTGGCGTTTGCAGTTTTATCATTTCGATTTCAAAGCAATGGAGCAAGTGGAGCTTCCATGAATGATACTGAAGTGATTTGTAAACAAGTAATATTCACTGCCATATGGAGATTTATTGTGAAGTAGCTTACAACTCATTTGGTGAAGAAGGATCTCCAAAAAGGAACTGTTTTGAAGTACAAATAAAGTATGTCTAACTGTAGATGCTACATGGTCTTATACTGTGCTTTTGTCTTGTGTAAGTGTTGGCTTGCAAATTGAATAATGTTAAATAGTGTTACACAATAGAAACAGGATTAAAGTAGAGAGAATCCGTGGGAGGAAGTGGGTCTCCCTGTTTACATCTCTATCTCACAGTTTCCAGGCTGACAAAGACAGACCGCATCAAAGCCTGGCTTGTAGCTGAAGTCACATGATCAGCAGAGGAACTACCAACACTTCCCCTACCAGCACCCACGGGCTCATATATATACCTACCTCATCGACCCATTTCACACAAAAACATCAGAGAGCACGTCAAGCAAAGACAGACTATAGGAAGTGAAAAACAGAGCAGGGAGAGGTTCAAGCAGGGAAAAGAGATTGAAATTTAAATGTAATTTGTGTAAACATTTTAACAAACAAATAAAAAAACAAAAAGATGCTGTTGGAGTATTTCATCTTTGGGCTGAGTACCTTTCTTATGCGAGGTAAATATATTTTTTTTACCATGATATTTGTAACTTTGGGTGATAAAGTCTAAATCAGATTTTTGCATGATTTCCTTCGAAATTGAATGTTTTCGTATTTCTTCCCCAGGGGCTCAATGTGAGGAAACGGAGGTGTTTGCTGAAGTAGGCTCTCAGGCTGTACTACCCTGTAAATGTAACCCTTCGTCCCCCTTTATCCCCTCCATCGTGTGGAGTAAAGCCAACAAAGGGTAAGACTTAACTTTTTGTTTGATGCCTCTGCTTATTTACATCTTTTTCCCCTCAATGCTTTATCAATCCAGGTCCAAACACCCACAAATCCCTCAATTCCCCACCACCACTCTTACCATCCCTCCTTCAACTTCAAACTTCTATCTACATGCTGATGACTCTGGATTGTATGTGGCACCTTTCCGTCCACAGCACTGTTTGGAGAAAGCAAAAGAGCGGTCTGCAGTACTGGGGCTCTAGCTGGTCATCAAAAGGCACCCAACGCATACAATGCCCCCACGGCCAGTTTGAGAGAGGCGATTTCCACCTGCAAATCAACAACGTGATGGGGGAGGATGGAGGAGTTTACTCCTGCAGGGTGGAACACAGAGACCAGGTCACTGTAAACGTGGTCATACTCAGAATCATTGAAGGTAAGAAACATACATGAAGCCTTAAGAACCCCAGATGTTTTGACTGCCTAAATGGTGGTTTTCTTTACTGCACCGCAACAACTCCATGACAACTTATTGATAAGCACAGACTGAGCATGCCAAGACTCATAATAATTCCATCAATTACTGATGATGTTTAACTTTTTTTAGCTGCAATTTTTCCTAAAAAAATCATTACAGAATATCAAATTTAGACTTTACACACTCATGACTCTTTACATCTATTTCTGAAATAAGATGTAATACATCTCTATAATCTCATCCTCGCCTGTATCCTTTACAGTGTCCGTCTCTTCATCGGTTTCCATATGGGGGAACGATGTTTCGATTAGCTGCAACGTGACCCCTTGGCCTTACGGAGCCTCTGTGCATTGGATGTTGAACAACAGCCCATTTGTGCCTCAGACTGAAAATGCCTCAAACAAAGATACCACTAAAAGTGTTGTGAGGGAAAAGGCAACAGCAAGACTGGCAGGAAACTGGACCTGTGTCATGGACTACAAGGGCAAAGAGGGGCGAGCTTCGGCAGCTCTGACTGTGAAGGGTAAGATTTAAGACTTAAAGACATGTAGAAAACTGTATTATCTCAAGAAATAAAGCTGGTTTGTATTTTTCTCTTAACCTCTGCTCTTTCACTCCCTTTCTCTCACAGGAATTATCCACCCATCTAAAGACAATACTCAGGTGTATGCTGCCTTAGCATCTGCAATCACACTCCCCTGTGTGTTCTCCCCTGGTTTGATCCCCTCTAATCTAGCCTGGGAGAAGCTGAAACCTGAGTTTCTTTTTAAACCTGCTCCCAGTCGCCTTCCTGCCTCTTTCTCTCAATCCCCGCCGTTCTCTCAGCGACCCTTCGATAAATCTGCCACTTTGAAAGAAGTTGGGTTTGAGGATGCGGGCAGGTACAGATGCTCTGGCACCATTGAAGGACAACGGTTGACTCGAAATATGCAGCTTGTCGTTGCCAAAAGTATGTTAACATGGATTAAGTTTAAGCTTGAGTATCTTTTTTTTTTTTTTTTTAACCATCAACAATACATATAAATGTCTTGTTTTTCTCTCAGTTGATAGCCTGTCAAAGAAAACAGGCTCTGTGACGCTGACCTGCCAACTGACCGACACGAGCAAAGTCACCGACTATGAGTGGGTTCATGTGATCTATGACCTCAATGGCACCCAGTCAGTTAGGTCCATCCAGAAGGGGGAGACCCTGATCATAAACAAGGTATCCGAGGAGGACCAGGGCGAATGGACATGTCGTTTCTATGGGAAAGAGGGCATTTTGGGAAATGTAACATACAACATTCAACTAATGAGTAAGTAGATTTCTTTTCTATTTATGATGTATGAAATAAATATACTCAAAATATACCAACATACTGGATTGATGCCCATGCAAAATGTGATATTGTGCCTTTATCTGACTGTTTTCATATTCTTTTTCCTCACAGGTGGTCTGAGCGGACAAAAGTCTTCTGGTGGCTCACATAACACCGCTGCTGTGGTCGGTCTTGGCTTTCTCCTCCTTGTTCTGCTGCTGATTTTGGCTCAGATGTACAAGAACCACCAAAGGGTAAATATCTAGTTCACAGCACTCTCCAAATGTCTTATTAATATTGTATTTTTCCATGAAAGATGCAAAATCTTGAAATGATGTCTTTGTTTTGAGATAAGTCACTTGATTCCAGAAAATGCTTTGCGTGAGTTTCGCTGGAAAGAAATGACCTCATCTCATTAACCGATTTCTCATATTAAATGGAAAATGGGTTTTAAAAAATTAATAGAAATATGAAATAGTTGTTGAAATTGTGATACATATATGTGCATATATGCAATCATACATCAGACAAAATTATATCACTTTGCATTTTTTTTTTTTCCTCAGAGGAAAAGGATCTTTCAGTACCCTGCGCTGGAGACCATTGTTCATACCGTCTCCAATGAGCGGGAGCAGAGGAACCAATTGAAAAAGTAAAGACACATCAAAACAAAATGCAGAAGGATCGAAGGAAAGATCTCACAGTGCTAAATTGGAGTGAGATCTATCTTCTTTATGCATGCAATATGTTGGGAGACTTTTGTTTGCACAATTTTTGTAAATAGAGTATTTTCAGAGCAGACATTGTAGCAGTGTTGTTATTGAATTTTAAATGTGTATTATCCTATTTGAGTTGTATCTGTTTTTTAATTATTCTACTGTAGGTGAAGATTTGTTTATATTGAGAATAAAATGTTTCACAAATAAAGTACATTTAACAGAAATAAATCTTGTTTATTTGTTACATTAAATATAATCTGAAACTCGCAGGTCAATGAGAGGGAAAATGATCACTGATATAAATAATATATACATTTAAAAATAAAATGTTTCATTATATATTTACAAAAACACTGACACACTTATGTATTATTCTAAAAACAAATATTGCATTATTTTTGCATTAATTACAGATTAATGAATGGCCATAAATTCAGACTGCAGACATTTGTGTCTGCTGGAAAGATGCTTGTTTTCCTCTTTTGTGCGCTTCAGCTTTCATTTAAAAAAAGCCTACTGTCATTGTTAATTTTTCTCAGAGTAGTTCACGTTCACAGACTGAATTTTGAGTTTGCATGATAGGTTGTCGGTTGTTAGTCTAGTTTTGGAGTGAATACAGGGCTCTGAGGTGCAGCTTCAGAGCTACACCTGACTATACTCCCCGTCCTCTTGCTCTGAACGTCCGTGGATATCCCAGAAAGCCAAAGATCGGCTGATGCTCTCCATAAACCCTTCGCCTCCAGGTCGTAAATAATCCATGACTTCCTCATCATCAAAGCACCAACCGGGCCAGTCCACATTTACTCCGTCTGTAAAGTCACTAACGAAGGTGAAAGATGGAAACAGAAGGTCAAAATTAATTATTTTATAACATGTCGTGTGCATGTACTTTCCCTACTACTGAATACTGTATGTGCTCAGGTTTACTCTTCCTTCAAGGGCTGCCACTCTGCCTCAAATTGGATAATGCATTGTAATTTTATTTCATATATATATATATATATATATATATATATATATATATATATATATATATATATATATATATATATATATATATATATATATATAGTACAGGCCAAAAGTTTGGACACACCTTCTCATTCAATGTGTTTCTTTATTTTCTTGACTATTTACATTGTAGATTCTCACTGAAGGCATCAAAACTATGAATGAACACATATGGAATTATGTACTTAACAAAAAAGTGTGAAATAACTGAAAACATGTCTTATATTTTAGATTCTTCGAAGTAGCCACCCTTTGCTTTTTTTGATAACTCTGCAAACCCTTGGTGTTCTCTCAATGAGCTTCATGAGGTAGTCACCTGAAATGGTTTTCACTTCACAGGTGTGCTTTGTCAGGGTTAATTAGTGGAATTTTTTCCCTTTATTAATAAAAAAGCAAAGGGTGGCTAATTTGAAGAATCTAAAATATAAGACATGTTTTCAGTTATTTCACACTTTTTTGTTAAGTACATAATTCCATATGTGTTCATTCATAGTTTTGATGCCTTCAGTGAGAATCTACAATGTAAATAGTCATGAAAATAAAAAGGAAACGCATTGAATGAGAAGGTGTGTCCAAACTTTTGGACTCTGTATATATAAATAATATATAAATAAATATAGTAATATAGTATAAATATATAATATAGTTACTGTATATATAAAACGTATTGCTATTTAAGAAGCCCGCTCATTTGGCCATAATGTATCAAATTTAGTTTAGTGGTTAGGTTGAAAAACAAAGGGTAATTTTATGTTTCCATTCTCACAGAACATTACCAGCCTACTCAACACTGACAACTGATTTCAATAGTAGAGATTTGACAGTGTGAAAATAAATTTCCCAATTAAGGGGAATGCAATTAAATGCAACTAACATAGAGCAAAGTATTAAGAGGACATGCATAGAAACTGTGTCTGTGGTTTAAAGCCAGAGAAGCAAAACATCATGTCGTGGGATGCCAATGAAAAGATCTGCACTTAAGGCCGTAAGTGGAGACTTTTCAAACTATTTGAAAGTCAAAGAACATCCATAGTGATAGTGATAGTAATAGAGCAGCAAGGGGGAATTTATCTAAACAGAGGACCTGGGCTCTTGTCAGAAAGCATCCACCCTGCTAAAGTGTCCTTAAGCAAGACACTGAATCAACACAAGCTCCAGGGATGTTGCTCTGTAGATGAGTATGACCTATAATATAATTAATAATACAAATATCTTGTTGTTGCATGTTTCTAAAATTGTGGCTATTACAAAGTGGATGTACTGCATGCAGAACTGTGGCTTTCAGGGCTCTACATTCTCTGCTAATTAGATATGTGCCTGTTCTGAGGCACAAAGATTGAGACTGCTAAACCCATACTCTAATCGGAAACATAAAATGATGCCACTCTTCAGTCACATGTCAATGTTTTCTGTATTCCTGGAGGCCTTTTTGACATAGCTTTAGTTCCCAAATGAATGCCTATTTCATTGTTCTTACAGTATTTGCATCACTTGTTTGACAAATTGACTTTGTATACATTGCTTTCTGGGCTCCTGAACTACTCCAATGCTTTCTTGGAAATGTTAGTATTGTAGTGGGAGTATGTTGCTCATGTCATTTGTTGTAGCTGGTCTAAGTTGTGTCTCTTCAGTTTTTTACTGTGCATGGGCAACCAAATTATAAATGTATCTATTTGAAATCAAATCCATACATGTTAATCAGTCAAACAATGAAAAACATAACATAAAGGCCACTAGGTCAAACTAACCTGTTCTTCTTGTCATCTTCATATCCGTCCACCAGGTGCTCCTTCCATCCTTTACTCACTGTGAGGGCTCTGTGTCTCATCAGCTCCACCTCCTCCTCCCAGTCTGTGTCTTTGTTTCCATCACTGGGCGATGGTGATGGTGTCGTGGAAAACGAAGGGGAAGGAGGAGGATACCTCGACTTTAAATTGTCCATTTTCAAATTTCTGTCTCTTTTGAATCCATTTCTCTCTTTGGCCCTTTCCAAAAGACCCTCCAGAGGCGAGTGGTGTCCGGCTGGATTATGTCTTGAGATGGGGAAAGGTACATCACCTGCTTGAGGTAACGTGTGCAGACTACTTGAGTCCACACGAAGTCCATGGCCTCCTTTAATGATAATGTTAGGAATGGATGCACTCCTTTGGGTTTTCACTCTCTTACAGAAGTTAAGATCAGGAAGCTCAGATTCAGACAATGTTTGGGGGTCTGGAGAGACTCTATCATGCATGTTCCATGGCTTCAGGGAGCCCAGCTTTAGCACCCGGTGTGAATCTGAGCCAGGAGGAAGAGAGTTTATCTTCAGGTCACTGTTTGAGTTGGGGAGAGAGTAACTGTTTGAATCAGACCAAGCCTGTTCTGAGCCTTGGAAGAACTGCCTAGACGTCTGATAAGAGGAGCCCTGAGGATTACTGATTGGCCTCCTCCTTCGTAACCCAGGTGACCTCAGATTTTTGGAGCAACCCCAAGCCTCTGGAGAAGTCTCCATGTGTCCAGACTGGCTGTAGGAATTTCTCCTGGAGTCCTGGTTAACAGACTGGGAATCACAGTCTCTCTTTGTTGATATTTCTCCTTCTCCTTGTAGTCTAAAAACCTCAGGCCCCTCCCTGGATATTGCTGGTTCGTGAGGAGGTTGTAAAGTACTATGTTCGTCTGTTGGGTAGTCAACATCTGGATATAAGAGAGCATGTGGTCCAGTTGTGTTGCATCTTGATGGATCAACTTCAATACTGTGAGTGAAATGATCCAGATTAGGGGCAGAGTGCGCTCTGTGGTTCCAGATCAACCTTTGCTTTCCTGTTCTGATCAGAGATTCAGCCATTCTCTCTTCTTTCTCTGCATGGATCCCAACTTCTTCTCCTCTCACTCCCATTTCTATCCATTCATATCCTTTGACTTTTTGTTGTTGAACAGCAAAGCCCTTTTTCACTAATTTACGGCCATTGTTGATGGGCTGATGGGGGTGCCAAAAAGATATGACAGGATTGTTATCGGCCACATCATCTAGAGGTTGTTCCTCTGCTTCTTTATACGCCAACATCCCATTTATTGATCGGGGGATAATAAATTCCTCTGTAAGTTCATCCACAAAAGTCTCTTGTCTTGATTGCGTAACAAGTTGTTCTTCTCTCTCCATATCATCCATCTTGGCTTCTGTGACAGGTTTGGCCTCAAGCTGCTGGATTTTCCAGTTTTCCATTTGTCTGTTGCTCTCTGTCTGTCTCAGATTTCTCAGTTTTTCCTGACAACGTAAGGATCAAATTAATTAATTAGTGTGTTATTTTTAGTTTGGTATCTTATAACAAGTGCACAGCCATGCTAGTAGCTCTGTGAGGCTGTGTTTTGTGCTTTGAGCTAAATGCTAACATGCTCAGAATGACAAGGTTAACAGGCTGATTAGCAGGTTTAATGTTTACCATGTTCATCATTGTAGATCAGCGTGTTAGCATGCTAACATTTACTAATGAGCACTAAACACGAAGCAGGCTACAGCTAAGGATGATGTAAATAGTATTAGTTTTGCAGGTGTTTGGTCATAAACCAAAGTATAAGATTGAAATGTTGATGAGTGGATGGCACTGGAGGGAAAGTCAGGACTTCGCCAAAGTCAGAAGGGTCCATCCTCTGGGGACCATGAATGTCCGCACATAATTTCATGGCTATCCATCCAATAGTTGCTGACATAGTTCAGTCTGGACCAAATTGACAGACAAGTGACAGACAATTGCCTGACATTGCCATCCAGCCACGCTGCTACAATGGCAATATTACAAGTTTAAGTAGACTATCATTTCAAAAGGTTTAGTCAGAAATGTGAGTTTTTACCTTCGCCTGGTTGATGGTGGAGACCCATGTGGAGCAGCTCTCTGAGGTGCTGGCTGCAAATATGTAGACATTCATAGCACTCCGAAGCTCACCTACCTCCACGAGAACAAAAGAACCTGCGAGAGGAGGAGGGATAATTATGGGATCTATAATATATTTAATCCAGCTGTCTTGTATCTTGACCATTAGAAAGTTACTCACAGCCATCTTTCAGTGCTATGCAATATGTTCTGTCAATGGCCAGAGGAGGTCGAACTACCTTCAGCCGCTCTCCTTTCTTCTGGACTTTGGTCATTAGAAGCACATCTGAGAAAAGTAGAGCCACCACCTCCAGCTGCATCATACCATGTGCGAGGAAACATGAAAAAGTCACAAAAGTAATGACAAGGATGATCTTGAGAGAGATTATAAGATTTGAATGTACAGTAACTGATGCTCACCTTGCTGTCTTTCCTCCCCCGAATCTTCAAGTTTTCCTCCAGCAGGAGCTTTCGAACAACGTTTGGACCGACTCCACTGATGGGGCATGTTAGGTCAAACTGGCAGATCATTCGGACATGCTGTCAGTAGCAAAACATATCAGAGCCCATATCAGTTCATTTGGAAAGAATCGTCAATGCTCAGTATTGTTAAGAAAAGTAAAACAATCATATTCTACCTTGTCAATGTCTTCATTTATTCCCTCCACCTCGTATCCCTCCACCCTCTGAGCAGAGATGGTGAGAGCCAGTTCCTCATCTTTTAGCTTCAGGTAGTTATTGATGCTCTCCAAAAAACTGTTTACACTGGATAACTGGAGAAGAGCACGAAGTGATGGTTACAGGGAGTTTTGTTATTCTGCAGAAAACAAGTAAGTTGTGCTGAATTGAACAGCTTTGGCGATTTAAAAGTTCGTATTTCATCCCTTAATTCAGGCAGGAAAATATTTACTTGAGACTTGAGAAAAGGTTACCCAACTTGGGTTTCTAAAATCTATGCAGATTTCGGATTTTTATTTGTATAAACTACATTTCTCTGTTCTACACTACACGTAATGCAATAAATAGTGACAAAAGTGTAAGCCATTTCAGTTAAAAGGAGGGACAGCCCAACGATGTTCCCTGAGTACTATGCTTTTTGTACTATGCCTAGAAGCTCTTGCCGCACTGATGTGGGGAAAGTCTGATATTAAAGGATTTGCAGCCCCTGTAACAGAAATGAAGATAAGCCTTTGTGCACGTTAGTAGATGTTCGCGATTCAAAAAGCTTCCTACCATGCCTCTGAGTGTGTGCTGTACATGAGGATCCTGGGTAGTTTTCAGCACGGCCTTGAGCAGCAGAGGGTACTTTGTGATCCTCTGATGGGGTTTGGCCTGCATGTCCCCGAGCCGCATCCGCTCACACTGAGGGTGAGTCTCCACCCACTGGATAGGACAAAAACATCACCTCACGTCAGTGCTTCTGACTGAAACTGGTTTTATTACATAGTGGCTTGAAACCATGAAGAAATAGTATTTTAAAAGTCTGAATTTAAAGTTATTGTTAGGTATACCCAAATGAATGCCCAATGAATTCACAGGGAGGTCTGTGGATTACTGGGTTATTTTTATATTCCCCACCACAGTTTTTGGAGTGCTGGCAAAAGACTTGAAAAATAAAACCATATATACAAAAACAAAAACAACACTTCACAAGGGCTAAGTAAGATGTTTTTTGTTGTTGTTTGATTTGGATGAGCAGACCCTTTAACACCTACCAACTACCATTTCCTGATAAAATGTCCCTTTAACTGTTAAACAAAAAAATATCACCTCCCACTCAGGTTGACAAGCGTGATGGTATGACATAAGTGAAAGAGCTAGTGTGAATATACACATTTAGATAGCACTGTTAGGGTGCCTCTCTAACAACATGCTATTGAAGGGTTTGTGTAACTGCAGCAGAACCCACTTGTCTTGCAGTCACTATTCCTATAAATATGTATATTACTTATCTTTCTTTATCTTATTTGTTCATATTACTTATCTTTTTTATCTTTATTTGTATATATTTCTTATCTTTTATACTATACTTGTTGTGTCCTTATTGCACCACGGGTCGGAGAAAAACGTATTTTCAATTGCTCTGTATGTCTGGCACATATTGCAGAATTGACAATAAAGTTGACTTGACTAAATGCCCTGCACTCAGTTTTGTGAACAATACATTCTTTAAAGCTGTGGTAATCACTTTATTTTTGGCATCATTGGGCAAAAATTCCATAATTATCTTATATAACATATTGTAAGTCAAGTGGTCTAAAAGAAAACTAGAGTTCTGCACCTCCTCTTGGCTCTGTGTTCAGGCTTTAGCCAGTAGACTTTGGCCAATCACAGCTTATTTCAAAGAGTTTCTCACACTACTTAAAATCCTGGCTTTTTTTTTTTTTGCTTTCTACCCACTGTAGCTTTAAGGTGCTGTTGAGTCTGAATCATTTAAAAAAAAAATGCTGGTGTGACAAGTTGCCTTTCAGGAGGGCGGTTATAACAGGTTACCCACGAGTTTATGAAAACATCCTAAACCACACACAGCGTCACCATTAAGATCAGAACATTTAGTCATTACATTGAATTCCATACAAGTCCACTTAATGGTAATAATGGGGTTTGTGTGGGTGAGTATTTGTGTGTGAGCTTTAATCCTCACATGAAAGTGTTTGTGTGCATGGTGTGTGTATTGGCTGTCTGCTGCTTACTGTACCTGAACGTAAGCGAGGAAATGTGGGTTGCTCTCGATGTGCCTGCGTGTGAACTCCAGATTGTTTTCCTCCTCCCAACAGTAATTCTGATATGAAAAGAAGCGCTTGGAGAACTGGGGACAAAAAGAAAAGGAGGCTTAATGGCAATGTGAAGATTTTTAATTGAAAAGTGACATTACAAGTAAAAGTCCTACTTTAAAAAAAAAGAATTTACTTAAAGGGGCTGTACTCGATATTCAGGAAAAAAATTGCCTCCATGCAGCTCTCATAAACTGTTCCCTCAACTCGTCAAAAAACGACGCTTTGTTCCTCAGTTTCAGATACTGACGCTTAAGGCAATTGCGTGCATGCGCGGCCGAGCGGCTATCAAAACAAGGAACAGAGAAGTTAAGATTACAACACACACATAGGGAGTGTGACTTCATTCTCTGCTCAGGATGCCTTTACTCCACTATATCTTTACATAGCAAATATTTTTACCAGACTTTGTTATGCATCAAACACACCTCATAGTGTGTGTGTAATATTTTATTTATCTATTTATAATTCTCACCCTGACTAATTTTCTTTCTTTATTTTCTTTCTTTTTCCCTCGTGTTCGTAAGTTGGTGATTTTGTTGCGTTTATTCGCTCTTTCTCTTAAAAAACCAATCAAAAGAGAATTGCGGGAAAGTACATAATTGCTATAAGCCAAATGTACTACAAAAGTGCTCATTAGGCAGTGGAATGGCATAGTACACCATTGGATTAATATTTCTGATCCTGTAAATTGTAACAAGCGTTTTAATGTTGTAGCTGGTTAAATTGAAGCTATTTTAAACTATTTTAAATGCTGTTGGGAAACTTAATTTGCATGCACAAATAGCTTCTTGCAAAGCTTACTCCGCAAAAAAAAACAGGTAACTTCAGCTGTCAGATAAATGTAGTGGAGTAAAAAGTACAATATTTCCCTCCCTGAAATGTATAATGGAAAATTGAAAATTAAGTAAATTACTTCAACAAAATACTGTCTATAAGTAAATGTAGTTGAGTAAGTGTAGCAATGAGACACAGAAACACACATCTGAATGTGTTTGTAATGTAGCTTGCAGACAGTGAGTTCATACCTGCAGGCAACCGGCCTCTAACATCATGGGGTCAAAGGGATTGCCTGTCCTCCGGACTTCCTGTAACATGGGATAAATCACCTCCTGCCAGAACAGCTGGTGTGCTGTGAGGATGGAGGGAAGGTTGGAGAAAAGCAGCTCAGGGGTCACCTGTCACAGGAGGAAGTCAAGACAAAATAAAAAAAGCATAGTGTTAAAACTTAACTCCCCTGCTTTGTGATATTTTCCGTCTTCTCGATGGAAATCTGTTGTTATGCTACATTTTCCACTTGTGTGTTGTATTCTGTGTCAGCCTTAGCGGATGTTCTCATTTTGCCAGTCAATGTATGTCAGAAGTATGCAGAACAGTGGAAAATAGGCCTGCAGATTAAGCATCTGTGTGTTTCCATTCGAGATGAGGCTACATGCTCTACAGACTGACTGACCTCCAGGAGAAATCCATGCTGGTGCAGGTTGACTAGAGCTGCAATAACCAACTGTAAGAAGCAGACACAGCTTTGTTAAACATCCTGTGGAAAATCCCTTTTCAGCTATCACATACTGTACATACTTGTGAATATTATTAGTATTTAAATGAGACTTTGACAGCAGGTAGAGAATGACACGTTACATCTTTGATGACAATGAGCTTGTTGATGTAGGTGAGCTCAGTGTGGACAAACTCCCACAGCGCCTCCTGTTGGTGTCTCTGCATCTTAGACATCTTCTGATCATTAAAACAAGACGGGGGGAGAGAGTAAATAGGAAGAAATGAGATGATTATTACAGATGTTTCAGGAATGTTTAAAATGTACATACTGAGCAGGTATTTTACGGTAAGCGCAGAGGCATTTCAAGGATATATTTTTGTCATTGTCAACAAATCCACTGGAAATAACAAAGAAAAGAAATCTCTTAATTCTTACCACTTTCAAAGCTTGTCATAAATCTTTAAAAATGTATATTTAAAAAAATGCAAAATAATTTCCTAAAACTGCTGGGCACTGCAGGTTGTAATAAACGTTACTGAAACAGGAGTTTATAGTGCTTTTATTGCATTGGGGGTCAGCTGCGGATTTGTTGCTCTTGTGAGTATTTACAGCAGCAGCATGATGTGTGTGGGATTGACTCAAAATAAATTACAGTGCCGGTGTTTATGGTAATTGAAGAACTTGTTGCCCAATGGCTCATCAGCTTTGCAGAACAATGGAGCTCTACGGTACAGAGAATTAAACTAGTTGTTAGTAGAACCAATTCATTGTTGGTTTTGGTCTTATCATGGGATTTGTTGACAGTAAGAGAAAAAACTAAATATTGTTGAGTTATCCATTAAGGGCTCGTACTGAATGAGAGTGCACTATATCGGTCCAGTTATTTTCCAGCGTGGTTCCCTGACTTTCCTCCTTCCACCTCCACTTTAGATTAGCCGGCAAAGCGTAGGCCCCCAGACCCTGCTTCAACACCTCCAGCTGAACTCGCTCCTGAGGGGTTGTTAAAGACAGGGTGGACAATAATAAGAAGGTAGAAGGATACGAAGAAAAAACACAGAAGTCAAGGAGAATAAAGAGGAAACTTTGATGTTATAACAAATAAGCAATTTCTTAGAACAGCTATTGTGAATACTTGCGGTCAGACATTTCATTTAAAAGAATGCCAACGGAGCAGAACAAGCTGTGCTGCAGTTTTTTTTCGGTTGTTGGAGTGGGCGGACACGGTAAGAGCAAGTCTGTATCTGTTTCTCAGCATGTCACTGTCAGCATGTAGTGTGATGAGCAGGGGATAGCATAATACCTCAGACTTCTCAGACACTCCCTGGCTGAACAGGACCTGTCTCAGTGCACCTCTGGGTTTGGCTCCTGCAGATGATCCCTTAGTCACTGTGGCAAAGTCAGTCACAACCTTCTGCTTGGTCCGCCTCTGAAGAGGGAAAATACTATTTTCAAGTTGTGCATTCCATGTAAGTACCAGAGTATCAATCCCATTTCTAAGATGATAAACAAAAATTCATAAGATAAGGAAGAGAGTGAGCAAGAGATTACATTACATGTCATTTAGCTGATGCTTTTATCCAAAGCGACTTACAATTGCTATATACAGTATGTCAGAGGCCGCACACCTGTGTAGCAACTATGGGTTAAGTGTCTGGCTCAGGGACACATTGGTTGTTGTATCACAGTGGGAATTGAACCCAGAGTGTCATATCCACTGCGCCATCACCACCCACAAGAGAGATGAATCTAGACTATGCTTCTGTCCCCGTGATTTGTGTTTCATGGATGTCAAAAGCAATAGTCAGTGCCACTGACAGAGTAACACACATTCCCTCTGAATGTTCTCACTAGTTTTTAACAATTGGACACTTTATACTCAGTGTAAAAATACTTAATTACAAGTAAAAGTCCTGCATTTAGAATCTTACTTAGGTAAAAGTACAGAAGTGTATCAGCAAAATGTGCTTAAAGTAACAAAAGTAAAAGTACTTGTAATGCATGTAAGCTGTATTTTTGTTGTAGTTTTGAGTATTGAGCTGTTAAATCTGCAAATGCCACAATCTTATAAATACACTAATGCTTATAACTCAATCGTAAAAACCTTATTTTACAATGCAGTAAGAACATTTTGACCTGTTCAAAATTGAAAACAACTTGTTTGAATATGTTTAAATCATAAGTGTCTGTATCTTGGAACCAGAGAGATTAAGGCGCTGTCGCTGCACTACACTCATGGAGAAGCTGATTAGAAACACAAGTTGATTTGTGTTAAAACAAGGTAACTAAAATGACTAGATAGGAGGAAGCTTTTTCACTGAACAATGCACTAGTTTAAGAAGACGGCAAACAACTACTAACTACAGATGTCAGGTAAAAGCCGTGGGGTAAAAGTGCAATACTTCCCTGGTAATGTCAGTACAGGAAGCGGCCACCCTCACATTTCACTTGCCTGATAGCCCAATGTATTGAACTTGTGTTTGTCTGCTGACCCCCTGTGGTGATGGTTTGTCTCTGCAGCTGCTGTCGTCCCATCAACAACGTCTGGCTCTCTGGTTTCTGTGTCCCTCTGCCTCTCCATGTCCACACCGTCTCGCCACGGCACTGATGCTTCTGCCATTAGTGAATCATTTCCCCCACCGTTTACATGTGGTGCCTTTGAGGAAAGGCTGAGGAGAAACATACAAGGTTTCACAATGCCAAAATAAGGTGTGTGTGTGTGTGTGTGTGTGTGTGTGTGTGTGTGTGTGTGTGTGTGTGTGTGTGTGTGTGTGTGTGTGTGTGTGTGTGTGTGTGTGTGCACGCAGAGAATAGTTTGTTACAAGATAAGGCTTTACAAGAGACCGAATGGGGGGACATTGTGTGCTTTGTTATCATTTTAAATTGTTTACTTAGACTTTCTTTGCAGGGCTAAAGCTTTATAAATGTGAGGTAAACAAACACAGATGACAACAAAACAGAAAAGGCTGAACTATTATAAACAACTGGAATAGTTTGACCCTTTTGGCTTCTGGCCCCTCACAATAAAGCATGTCTGCTTGTCACCTGCTTGTTTCATGTGTCTCCTGGTTGTGAACAGCTCAACCAGAGATATTTTGTCCTTGTTTTATTTGTTTATTTTTATAGGAAGAAACATGAGGACAGCTATATTCTGAGATAGTTGGACTTTTAAATACATAAAAGTCAAGAAGAAAATACATACAAAATGATACAATACAAAATGAAATTACAATAAAATAACCACCAGATCATTCATTACTACCTGAGTGATCACTCTTTAAAAACTGCGATGTTACTGAGCCAGAAACTCTGAAAGATACCACGGTCAATAAGCACCTGGTTATTTAGGTATTTATGGATGAGTTCAAAATCAGCTAATTTAATTTACACAATGGAAACTTAACATATTCAGTTTTTTCCTATTATGGCATTGGTATCTGGCCAATTTTTTAATTGCACAGTTATATAATCACAAGATGCATGAAGAGCTCCAATTATCCAGTGACTTGAACAACCTTATTTTTTTTAAGCAGAAATATTTATTTTTCTGCTTTATTTTTCTGTTTAGATCTATCTCGCAACCTTGTGTGCATGTCTTGACCCCAACGTTGGCCTGGACATACACTAGCTTAAGATATCATTTAAGATAGTACATGAATTCACAAAGCAGTAATCCAAACTAAAGTTTAAAAAATATTTTACAATAAAAACTTTAAATATCTAACAAGCGAGATAGGGACAAACACAGAAACAGCAAAATAGAATTTATAAAACAAAATGTCAGTTGAAATGGATGCTCTCATAGATAGTTTAGGGCCAAAGAGAGCAAACACTCGGTCTTCCTTCATTTAATAGGGATTTAGGCCCCACAGACTTTGACCTAGACAAAATTTAATACTTCACTTGCACATACATATATACAGGTACTAAGCACTTGCACATACTCTCATGCATAAACATATTTATGCAGTTTAAATATAAATATACACGTATGTGCGTGGGGTAGGAGGTCGGGGTGGATGGTGTGCTTAGTACTGGTAAACAGAATATTCATGTGCAAGTGAGGTATTTTATTTTGGCCTCAGCATCTTCTCATTGACTCATGGTTCTCTTTTAAGACTCTCACACAAACAGTAAATACCAGGAGTCAGCAGGCTGTCAAAGAAGCAAAAATCATTACTGCTGCATCTTACAGAGCGTGATGCTGATTTAACAGGACACCAATAGTTTCTACAGCTCCGGTTACATGGTCGCGTGGGTCGTAGCTCCAGGACTCGTGTGACATTAGTTCCTATAAATCCAACACCATCCCAATTTGCATAATGTCCTGCTACAGATTTGAGATACAGCGAAGAACGTGTCTCCGCTTTCAGGAAGCTACTGTACCTCAATGAAATATTTCACCATTTTCCCGACTAGAGAAGTGCCATTTCTATTCACTGCTGGGTGGCTAACTACTGTTGCTTAAAAATTGCAGGAATAATGCCACATACATAAGTTCATTGTGGGATTAGAGGTGCAATTGGTTTTCACTCAAACGTCTAAAAGCAAAGGCTCACACGAGCAAACACACAGCAGACAAGTTCACTGCCCTAACTGCTCATGCCATACAGTCCAACATCAAAGAACGGACACAAGAGCTTTCATCACGGTGTCATACCTGTTTACAATCACTGTCTGTCTGTATCCCACAGTAACACACTAAAGATGAAACTAGATTAAATTCCAATTGTAACACCTTTGCCCATTATAAACATGCCTCCTGATAGATTTATAGCTTCAGTAAATCAACAAATGCGACAGGACAGTCCGTGGATCAAAACAGCAGCTCCAACATGAAAGTAATTAACTGCAGTGAAGACAAAATGTTCCTGCTAATTATCTCACACACTTACCTTCACACACCACCTGCTATGCTTTTTAATAAAAAAATGATAGACTGTACCTGAGCTTGGTTGGATCCATTTTGTTTCACACAGTCATATTTGGTTTCTGTTAGCTTTCTCCTCCTCTTTCTCTCTGCCTGGATCAGTCCCTCCCTCTCTTGCTTTCACCTGCGCCCCTGCCCACTGCAACTGACTTGACAGGAACAACTGGATTCTGCAGCCAACAAATCCGTGCTTAGGGCTGGTAAATGTGTCGCAGTTAGAAGTAGTAAGTAAGTGGAGCAGAGGTGGTGACTGATTTCTTTGAGCATGATCTATTGTTGCTTAATGTCAATCCGACCTATTGATCCCCCTGAGCAAACATAGGAAATCATTTAAAGAGGAGAAGAGAGGTTACAGCTTACTGTATGTGTTTTTACAAAGCAGCAGCTTCAAGCTGGAATGTAGACTGTCAGCGTGCCTGAGGTTAAATACACAATCACATCCTCATTAACAGTTTTTCACATTAACAATTTATCCGCACACCCAAACATTCACTCTCAACCTGTTAATGGCAGCACATGTATGGCACAATTCAGATTAAGATACAAAGACAGATTTATTTAAAGTTCAGATATTATCACAAAATCTGTTATATACTGCTCAACATGGATTGCTCAGTGAATAAATTGTTCTGTTTGGCTATACAATTCAGTGTAGGATAAAAGTGCTGTGGAATGACACGTCCTCAGTCTGTCTGAGAGTGACTGATTCATCACTGAATCTGCAGGCCAAGACTGGAATTATAAAAGTTCACTTGGCTGAGGCAGACTGAAACAAGGCGTGTCCTGTTTTCTCTGACAGTAATGAATAATGCTTGTATGATGGGGTTCAAAAGAACGCTAATGAGGCTGTGAAAAGCCTGTAAAATAAGTAGCAGGGGTCTGGTCTAATAGGAACTGCAGACTTCCCTGGCTTTGGTATTGTTCTTTATCTAATATTATATAATACTATTTTCTTTATTTGCCAAGTATGTAACACATTTTAGGAATGCATCCTCTGCATTTAACCCCTCAACTAATTAGCCCTTAATGATAAGGGCACTGGCAGGAGTTACCTAGTACGCATGTCTTTATGGTGGGGGAAACCGGAGCACTTTGAGAGAAAACCCACTCGAACCCGGGGAGACTCCAGAAAGGTCCTGCAAGGACCGGTGATCCAGTTCTCAGCAGTGCCTACTGGCTGTGAGGCAGCAGTGCCAACCTTGCACCGTGCTGTCCCATAAGATTTAAATAAACAAGACTAGAACTGTTTTAACAATGTAACCAGGAACTACTATTAAAACATTACCAGTTAATGGCACAGATGAATACTTACTTCCCCGTGCTAAAAAAAACTAATGTCTGCAATGTTTTAACACACCTTTTAATGGTGACTGATGACACTAACAGAAATAGATTAGCTTAATTGGCCTTACTACATATGATAGAGTAGGCACGATGTATAAAACAGTTTGTACAACAGTAGATACTATTTAGTACAAAATGCAGTCGAAAACACTCAAATCATGAATGCATGTTGTATAATAAAAAGTAATAAGTCCAGTATGAAATCATAAAATATTCCCCAACATTTCCAAAGATATACTGTACAGTATAGTGATACTAAAGAAACAGCGTATTTAAAAAAAATACTCTTATTCCCTTTCTTGCTGGTCGTCCCATCCTAAAATGTCTTATTATTCCTTTAAAAAGCAAACATTTGCATATACATATGACTCTGCCTCTATGAACCATTTGATCTGTCGCTCTCAGTAGTTTGACCGTCTTTTCAGCAAGTGTTTGGCAGGACGAGAGTGATAAAAATAAAACTGCTGTAGCACCGTGTCATGCTTTGAGGCTGCCTTTGAGTGACTCTCTAAAGAGAACAATACTTGGTTTCATGCGCTTCTTGTTCCACTTGGCACTTGTTGCAGAACTACTGAATGCCGTACTTTGTCTCCAGCTCCTCGGCTGCCCGTCCCAGGTTCATCTTTCTCAGTTCCTCCAACAACTCCTGCAACAAGGGCGAGTGCAGCATTCTACCTCGTCCTCCTCCACCTCTACGTGACCCTCGCTCAGCCCACACTCTCAGCATCTGGTAGTGAGCCTCGCGGCAGGATCGGTGATCCATCTCTGCTTGTTCGATCTCTGTATCCTCCACACCGAGAGAACGCACCAGCTGCTTTACCTGCAGCACAGGAACCAGATCCAGCACCGTGTAGATCAGGTCAGGGACTGCAGAAGGGAGTCAGGAGAAGGGAGGGGGGTGTTGAGGAGAAGAGATAAGAGTTAATACAATAGTGTTCTGTATGTGTGAGCCGAAATACACTGGACTGTTGGTCAGGAGCATGTGCTGCTATGCCCAGTATCAAATACACTCACTCTTGACTTCTAGGGGGACACAGTCAGGCAGATTGTATGGTTCCTGTTCACTCACAGGACTTTGGGGAAGAGCCTTGACACTCATGTTGTCTGAAGGTTCCTCGATGTGGAACAGGGCTCGCTATGAGACAAGGGGAGATTAAATGTTATTGACCGTAGACGTACACATCTGGCAGAGAAAAGTAACCACGACAGTTAGATCAGGGTACCTCGCATGAGTCCACAGAGACGTCAGAGGGTTGACAGTATGGTTTCAGCAACTTATTTTTGATAGTCCGTTTTGTAACAATGTAGGTGATGAGAACCAACAGCACCAGCAATATCACAGCCATAACTGCAACTCCAGCAATTATCTTGATAAGATTTACACCTTCAGGCAGAGGAGCTTCATAAGGATCCAAAGGGACACATAGGGAAGAAAACATGAGTTAAAAAAGCAATAATGTTTTTCGACAGTCTAATTATTTTGCTATTAAACCAAACAAAGAAACCACATCTAAAAACGCTACAGCTGAATACCTAACCAACTCACAAAATTGTTCTAATCACATCTTTGATGCTAAGCAGGAATATACAGGGTTTCTGCAGGGTTCACAAAGTTAAATTCAAGACTTTAAAATCTCTTAGAATTACACATTTCTACATACTTTCGTGATACCATACTTTTATGAAAGTATGACTGAAAACCAGGAAACTCAAATTAACACGACCCAGATAAGTGCAAGCAAATGGATGGATGGACTGACCAATTAAAAATGATCAACTACATTTGTTTTGCTAAGATTTTGGCTATTATAATACTATTAGCTTCATAGCTACTGTGGCTAGATAAGGAATTGCTACAGGTCTGATGGTGCCGACTGAAACTCCCCAAAAAAGAATAAACAGCTTTGTGCGAGGACAATGCACTGTTGCAACACTCCCACTTCTAGTTTATTAATTTATAACATCTCCCAGATATAAAATCATTGTATAACTAATATTACTGCCAACGGCAAGGGCATACATTTGGTTTAAAAAAACTTTGGTAGGGAAATATTTTTGTTAAATGGGTAAGACAAGGCAGTATTATTTGTATAGCACATTTCAGCAACAAAGTGCTTTACATAAAAATTCAACATATTTACACACACAAATAGCTTGATATATAGCTTATGTAATTTGGCTAAAACAGGACATGTTTCATAGACATATTTCATATTTTATTGATCAAAATAAATTTGAGAAAATTAATAAAAAAATAAATACACATCATATGTAAACCACAGAATAATACCAGATCTTTTCATATAAAAGCTGGCCTGATGATCATATCCCTGTCACAAGTGCTCACCTTTTGTAGTAGGAGTAGGAGGAGGAGGAGGAGTAGGAGTTGATGGTTGACATTGATGTTTGCACTCAGCGGTACAACTGTGGAGCAAAGAGAGGATGTTTCGCAAATTGAGGTGGAAGTAACACCTCTTAAGAGGAAGTGATTAACGAAAAGGCATTTTTAACTTCAGCAAAGAAACAACTGCATGTTATCACTTGAATGCGGTTTCACAGTTAATACTACACAGGAAAATGGTACAAATAGAAAGAAAGATAATGCTTCATCTCTCTTCATCTGTCACATTTACTACTAATGGCTACCTTAAAAGTGCAGCTAAGGATTATGGGCTGTGTGGGCTGTAGGTTCCTCTGGAATCCCCTTCTTTTGCCTCTAGACACAATGTATCTAAAAGATTGCTCAATATCTATTGTTTTCATCCAGATATTTTAGGGGTCCTCTCTCAGTAAACCAAGCAGTACATTTAGCAAATGGCCACTTGTTTAGTAAATGTTAAAATGTCAGCAATCCAGTTTTAGTGTCTCGTAACTTCTCTCTTTTTTTGCCAACAAATGGAAAGATTTAACAAAGTCGGAAGTGCGTTGCAAGTAAGTTTCAATTCAACAAACCAACTTCCCCATTAACAACTTTAAATTAAAACAATGCCAAAGAGCAGGATGGGAACAATGTGTGTACCAAAAGCTCATATACATTAGTATACTCACTTCTTGCAGGGCTCACACTTGCCCTTGACTTTGTAGTAGTTCTCTTCACATTCACACACAGTATTTTTCTCTGGTGTACCTGTGCACCAGAATATGAGCCACAGAATTAATAAAGAAAAGAATTTTACATAGACATAACTGAGTATTAGTACAGTTCATAACATTTCCAGATCTTAAGACTTACATGTCTGTTTTGGCTTTTCATTCTGTCCACACGGTGAACATCTCAGACACTCGTATGTTTCTGAGTCAATAACAGACTTGTAATAACCATCCTCACATTTACAAATCGTGTTTTTGTTATATTCACATGATGATATCTCCTTGTCATGCTTTCCTGTTGAGGAAGAGTTTAAAAGAGAGAAACAGTGAACAAAAAAGACAATAACCTGATACAACACTGACAAATCAAAGAGGTAAAACTGATTTAGAAAAACGTAATGTTGCTCCACCTTTGCAGCGTCTGCAACTTCTGCAGTTGCGGGAGTAGTTCATCTCGTCTGTATATTGCCGATCGGGACATTTTGTGCAGTTACTTCTGTGACCCGTAGCATGACACATTTCTACAAGCTTAAAACCTGGAAAACATCACATGTAAACACAGTTAACACTTAGCATAATGGATTTAATCGAAGAAGAAAAAGTCAGCCTGTGTGATATTTCCATAAATAAGACTGCTACTGTGAATCATGTGCGGTGTGCAGGAGGCCATACAGTACCTGGAGGGCATTTGTTGCAACAAATTCCCTTTTCAGTGAGATAGTCGCCATGTGGACACGTCTTCTCCTCTGAAGGTTGTAACAATGTCAGAGTGGGGATGAACATGCACTGTAACATAGAATATACAATGAATGCAACAAAACAAGACAGTTTTTAATGAATTCATGCAATTTCAAAGTACAATATTTAGTGTATCACTTCAGGTTTTTCTCACCATAAGGAGCAGTATTGTGCCAACAGGGGCTTTTATGTCCCATCTTCCTCTGTGCCCAGCTCCCTCCATATCTTACAGGTTTAGCTCAATCCATTGGAGGCCACCTGCAAGGAAAACAATGTGTCAAACACCTCTAACACCCATGGTAATAGTGATATAATTTAAAGGCATCGTGCAATCTATTACTGAGTCCATCTTTTGCTAAATGATGGACAGACAATAAGCTCTGGGCCCACACACTACTAATGAATGCCTTAAATGTACAATGAAATCAAGATTTATTCATCTTTACAATATCATAGGTCAAAACAACTAAGAGTTAGTATAATGTTGTTGTTTTTTCTTTGCCACCAAGAAATGCTGCACAAAAAATCATGGGCCTATGATGATACTTAGCACCACCAACAGGCCACAGTTTGTTGTACACAGCAGGTCATTGCAGGTCACCAATTCCCATGAGGCTTAGCTGTACTTTGACATTAATTCATAACATGCACACATGATTAGAGTGTTACTGACTGCTGCTTGTACAAAACTAATGTACTGTATCTTATTCATGAAGCTTTATCAATTTTCTTTTGAAATATAGACCTAAATACAATCATGTTCAGAAAACCCTGTTAGGGGGGCCCCGGGGCAAAAAGGAACCGCTGGGCTCTAATATTGGCCCCGTAATACAGCAGTCCTCACAATCTCCACTTGACTGCCTGACCCTAGGTTTGTAAATTTGTGTGGTATTTTGCCTAAACACAAAGTTATCAAAGATAAAACAGGACCCACTTTAATACCTTTATCATTTCAGTTGATATTGTGCTTTGGTGCATATTCCTCAAGTTTTAAATAAAACAAATGCCAGGGCCCTGGGGCCAGTTAGTAGCTAATTGAGCCTTTAGTACACCTGTGGCTGAAAACATATAGCTTTATATCTGATAAAAGTTGATGCACAGCTGAGCCTGACAGAATGAGTCTGAGATGTCCTAAAATGACCAGAGTAAAGAGGTTAAAATCCTCTGATTTGATTTTGATAACAACGTGGCCTTTACTCAGGCGCTGACTCAGAAGAACAGCAGTTTTCTCAATATATTTCCATTAATCAATAATGTCTTCTGGTGAGTAAATAAAAGCCTTTTGTGCATAATTTAAGTTGTTTATCCAAACAGCATTAAATAACTCATGACCCTCGGCCTGATTACCTTATAGGGTCAATTCACCCAAATTACAAGTGATGCCTTTCCACATTCATGGTATCTAACCTGTCGTTAGCTTTAGATTTACCTGTTGTTGTTGTTGTTGTTGTTGTTGTTGTTGTTGGTTGTTGTTGTTGTTGTTGTTGTTGCTGCTGCTGCTGCTGCTGCTGCCAACACAACAAATGGAGGTCAATGGAATTTAACTTGAGGTGATGATTATTAACCATAATCATCCATACACTTTGCGATGGACAACTTTTTCTTGGAACCACTTTCTGACAAAGTCCAAATGAAAACAGTTGACAGATCTGCGGATTAATGTTAGTTATATTATATTATATTGGGGAGGGCCTGAAGTGTCAGAGGTGGTTTTCTCAACACATAAGCAGATAAGACAAAACTATCTGCAAGATCGGCTAGAGGTAAGCAAGAAACTGTTGATTTTAGGATATTTGGATAAAAAGTAAAAGCCACTGTATTTTATTTTTTTGCTAAATGTCATATTACCCTTAGACTGAGATGTAACGAATTTCAGATTAAAGGCAAACTCTGCATATTTTTTTATTGAATTGGGTCATTTAAGGTTGTCTCTAAAAAATGTTATAGACATGGATTCTCCTTTGCCATAAATAACGCTTTGTAAGTAATTGAAGGAGATTTAACACACATTAAAGAAAAATGCATTTTAATGTATTATTATATTTTATGGAACATTTAGCTCGAGAAGAAATAAACAATTAATTGATCTACAGCCAATTTAAAAAACGACTCTTGCATATTTCTTTGCCACTTGTTTGTCTTGCCTGGCAGCTTCGCCCTCACTTCCTTGTCGCACTGAAACGCTAAGATTTAACTTGAATGTTTAACTTTAAAACCTTCAAAACTCAACCTGACGACTTACGTGTTTACAGAAAACGTTGAGGTATGTAAGAACTAAATCAGTATTTTACTGTTTTTCTTTCTTGTCTCATGGTTTCGGTTTACGCCCACCACAGCCTCAAGTCTGATATGAATCTCCCCTTCCCACAAACTCACATGCAGAGCTATATAACTGTCTCTTACCTTGATAACCACTGTCACACCGAGCGATACCTCTTTTACTTCAGGTCCATATATCGACATTAATGTAGATTTAATTCAATATAACTATGTATACTTTCTTTTACCGAAGGTTAAGCGACTGTGCCATTGCCCCTTTCGGCTAAGCACGAGCGTAGGCGGACTAAACGGGAAATAGCTGCGTCACGAGACCATTTCAAGGAATTGTGAGTGAAGCAGAGCTGGCAAGAAATAGCCGAACTGCAGGAACAAAATACCAAAACATGCAGGTTGTAATGCACTCAGGTGAGTCTGCAGGTGGATCACTGTCAGAGGATTATATCTCAAAATATAGAGGATAGACACTAGGGCATGGCAGCTTGCACACATCCATCACAACATTGAAAAGAAAAGTACAGTATAGCTATATATATATATAAATAATGACCAAGGAATGTGCAAATGTTTAAGGTATAAAGAATATGTGCAATGTGCAGAGAAAATAATCCCCCAACAAATGTGATGTTAATGTAATGCACTGAGTCAGATGTGGAGACTTTATGTTATTGTAGAGGAGCAACTTGAATATGTACCTTTAATTGTTAAATTGAGTACGTTTTTAAGGTATTCAGTCAGGGGCACTTAATGGACACTCAAAAATATATTTTATAATTAAATTAAAAGGTCTGTAAAAAACTAAATCCTCAAATTAAAGCTATTAAGAGCATCAAATAAAAGTTAAATCACCTTTATTGTAGGTCCATTCCTGTATAGAGTAAGTGCAGACAATGAAGTAAGAATAATGTAATGCACTGTAATTACGGGCACCATATTTATACTATAGGCGTGTATGTGATTCAGTGGGCCAGCAGACTGTAGCCTCACGTGACTTTGCTGGTACAGTTCATGAAAGAGCTCAGTCAGCAGAGCAAGACAAGTGCTTCCTCAGAAAACCCACATCCTTCCTTTTTCAGTGAGCAAAAAAGTGTCTTCAGCTCTCTACTCTTCCTCCCCCCCTCTCTCTCTCTCTTTCTCTCTCTCTCTCTTAGGTTCCATGCAGAAAAATAGTCAAATTCTTACAGCAGATTTTGCATACAGACATTTAAGTAGTCTTTTCTTATGTGAATGTACAAACACACTGGTGAGATTCATACAGCCTGTGAGGAGAGATTTGTGTGTGCATGTAGTTTCAAGCCAAGTAAAAACTACATTTAGTTTATTATCCGTTTACTTCATCACAACAACCTCAGCATGTTCCTGGCAAGTTCTAATCATACTAATTCTTTCGGTCAAGCAGCCTAATACCGAAACCTCAAGATAAGGATGACCAGGTTTGCTCTAAGTCAGTTCAGAGTGATTTTAATGCTCAGTCATCTCTCTTCCAGTCATTCCTGTACTCTGTTTGAGTAGTGCAGAGAGCCACACTGGGGCCACAGAGGCAGTCCCTTTATGATACTGCCTCGTTTCACAGTTGACATGAGGTCACGTGGTGTGGCCTGGTTTTTGTGAAAAAATAACGAAGATGTTGAGAAGAGCACATGACATCTAAATGGTGAATGTGCCGAGATGAAAATAAGCTGCCATACAAGTGTCTAACTCAGTTTAAGATGAGGATGTTTCTGAAGTGGAGACTGTTTGAATAAAAACAGAGACACTGGCAGTGAATAAAAATAAGTGTTTGGGGAAAGATCTTCACACAAATGCAGATTAGCTGGTCATCACTAATCAAGTAATAACACAAAAAAGTTCTCACACTTACAAAATTACTTACTTTTACTGTAATAGAAGGGATTTCCCAAAGACTCATCACTCTGTTGACTGCAGCATTTAACTCTCTTTTTTAATACATTTTAAAAAGATATAAAAAGATAATTTTGGGGCATTTTAGGCCCTCATTTATATAGGACAGCTGAAGACATGAAAGGGGAGAGAGAGGGGGAATGACACACAGCAAAAGGCTGCAGGTCGGAGTCAAACCCAGGGCTGCTGCGTCAAGGAGAAAACCTCTATATATGGGCGAGCGTTCTACCAGGTGAGCTGCCCAGGCACCCAGCATTTTACTCTCATCTGGACAATTTAAACCCCAGTGGACAGATAATCATCTAAGCTACCACACAGAAAGATTACACACAAGCAATGCAGTTAGGAGTAATTAAAACATGACTTGCCACTATATGTGAAGGTAGACATACCCGTTCATTCACACAGTAATATCTTGATATTTGAATTTTCACATGCGTAAGATAAGATACCTAATGTTACTTTTGGTATTGTTAATTGTATTACTCACTCCTGTGTGTCATAAGATTGCAAAGCAGCTCATCAGAATAATGCCATTTCTTGGAATTTGTATCTCCTCAACATGAATGACCTTGTCATTCAAGTCTAAGAAAAAGAGGCACAGACAGATGTAAGAAAGAGAGAAAGACAGATTGTTTTTTTTTCAGCCAAAAGATTGATTTTGGGTGAAACGAGAGAGATAGTTCCTGTGGAAAAAAAGTGGAGGCTGAAGGAGCGTATGTTTTTGTGCACAGAGCCAGGGGGTCGTAGCAAAAGACAGACAGGATGAGAGAGTAGAGCAGAGAGATTTCATCGACATCGTCAAAATGTACGGCTTTCATAATGAGTCATCACTGACATTTTATGAATAATCCCCTGACACACTTCTGGTCCCCTGTTCATTCTCACACTCAGAGGGTCCCAGGTTACACCTTGTCTCACCATCTCGTCCACGGTAAGTAAAGACTGTAAGCAAGACGTTTTCAGCCGTAGCTGTCAGTCAAACCTGTGATATTAAGTTGGAAAGGTGTTTGTGTTAATACAAGGCTGATTTTCTCTATCAGTACTATTGTATGTTATCTGAAGTGTGTGTACAGTATATTGTGTAGCTTCATTGCCAAAGTCTGTGTCTATTATTATGACTTGTGTAAATGCTGTAACAAGCGCATAACAGAGATGCATGTTCTGTAAGTGTGTGTAAGTGTCTGTTAGTATATATATATATATATCAAATAAATCATTCTTTTCCCACAACCTTGTCTTTCTGCTCATCCTCCTTCTCTTCTTCCCAGATGCAGCCACTCCGTTTTTTTGCTTTTACTTTCCTGGTCGGTCTCTCTTTCCTCTCTGTTGTGCTTTCAATAGACTGCAATGAAAGACAATATGACTGGCCAGTGGAACAACCCTACTTATGCTGTGACAAATGTCCACCAGGTACAATTACTTCTTTTCGTCTTAATAGATTTCATAGTTTTGATACAAACAGGTTATAACTGTAAAGTACTGTTTTTATTCCAGGCAAACATGTGGTTCGGCGTTCAATAAAAACTTGTGAAATTGAGTGTAAATCTTGCACAACGAACCTGTTCAATGAAAAGTACAACGTGCAACAGACCTGCGAAGTTTGTGAAAACTGCGATAAACGTGAGTAATTTTCAACAGCTTTTGTCTGCTTGTGTTAAGTTTGTGTGAGACCTGAACTGTGTGAAGATCCTACTTATAGACGTACAACAGAAACCAGACTCTAAAGCCACTGCTCACAGAGACTCAATAATGGTGTAAAGAGGTGATTTATTGCTCATACAGGAGATTTGAACCCTCCATTACTTTGCTCTCTGATAGTGTATCATAACCCAGATGCATGTTTATGGTTGTTAGACTGTATCGTTATTAGATATACAGGTTGAAGAAGAATGCAAGACATCTTAAAACTGAAACAGAAACACAGAGCAGTAGATGCCATGTGGATTAAACATTACTATAGAAATACTATCTGTCATCCCCCTCATCTGTGATACATTGTGGTTCCCTGTTTATTTTATGTGTATGTCATGTCTTTTGAGCATGATATGATGAGTGAGTCATCATTTCTTTGGAGTTGTGGCCAGTCCAGTTACAGCATAAGGTTTTGTTCTGTAACTCTGCTCTTAGTTGTTACTCAACTCTGTCTGTAAATAATGATTTCAGAAAAGTTTGAACCATATAGAGAACTAAGGTCACATATGCAAGGGGATTTCCCATTCTGTGTGTCGTGGTGGGATACAGTCAGAGAGAGATTAAAAGGAGGGGCGATTGGGGGGTCTGAGAACCCCTCCATGAACTAGCTCAGAAGATTATTATGGTGGGATTCTGCAGCAGTATCTACACCAGCATCAGTAGCACAGCCCACCATCTGTGGTAAAGACAGAAGGTTCAAAAAGTGTAGACCATCGTCATGTCGGTGGAAAAAAAAGAAAAACACACAAAGGTGGTAAACATCGGAAAGAGCAGCAGACACTAAAATGTCATATTCTATGTTATTACTCAGGTCTGTGCCCTGCTACAGGTGAGGAAAACAGCCTGTTGTGCTTATTTTTAAATGTCACTGTGGAAAACACAGAAGGGAGAGAAAGTATGTGATTCTCAGTCTGAATTTTGACTTTTATGTGTGCACCAAGATTCTCTCTTTACGTATCGTAATTTAAGGGTTAGCATATTTTGATCTATCTAATGTTACAGTGCAGCTGTAAACAAACCTTTTACAATCTGACATTACACTGGGGGTATAAAGATGGGTGTTCAAAATGTCAAAACACCTTTAATCCTACACACGCAGGGGCTTTATACTAATTACCGGCAATGGAAACTAATTCAGGTGGAAATGATTCAGCCCACACAAAAAACTCACTGCTCTTTCAATACAACAGTATTAATATTTTTTGGGTTATACTTTGGTCTCAATCAGGGTGTTAACGCTATGCAAGGATTTAGATGTGCAAACAGAGTGTCAAAGGAGGTACATATTTTCTACTTTTGTACTAATATTGTCCTGCAGTAAAACAATTCCAGTTTTCAAACACCAGTTACTGTGTATAACTATTTATGACTGTCATTGTTGTAGTTTTATAAACTATGTTGTACTGGTTTTATAAAACAAATGTTATTTAATGACTATGGCTCCATGGAACTCACAGTTGTTAGAGTAGGTAGTTTTTTCTTTGTTAATTTGTGAATCTATGTTAAAGTATGCACGTTAAAGCAAAAATGAAATGTTTCATCAAAGTGAAATACTGCTTTCACTGAGAAATAACAGTTGTGTCTGTCACTAAAGAATATGTATCAAAAGTTGTAATATAACCACCCCTTGACTTAAAACCAGAATCTTTACCTGCTGTGCCATTTGTGAGTCATTTCTCAGTTTCTGATTTATGTCATGTTTTACAGGCAACCTTTGTGCATACGTGTGTGTGTTCGTCACACGCTAACAGGATAATAATCACACTCTTTTAATGATTGTTGTTTTTTTTGTTTTGTTTTTACAGAAAACATGGAGTACATCTCACACTGTAATGTCACTCATAACGCTGTATGCAGATGTAAAGATGGCTACAAATGCAAAGACCAATCTTGCAAACAGTGTGTGCCGATATCACCCTTCACCACCGAACCTACACTCCCGCCATCCACTACAGGTACCTGAGAGTCAGCTGTAGAAAGAAAAGAAAAACAAACTCTTGCTCAATTAAATTATACATACATTATGGAAAACACTGAGAAACACTCAGTTATTACCAGAAACAACCTTTCTGGTTCAGCATCTGTCGCACCACAACCAACATTACTGATGGGTGTGGGGCATCCATAACCACACGTGATGTCAGAGCGCACAGGTTGAACCAATCACCACCGGAGGACAGAGAAAACATAATTCTTGATTTGTGTAGTATTGAAGTGCTGTGTACAGTGGCCCTGAGAGCTCAACACACTGCAAATGAAGAAAACACATGAAAATAGACACAAAACAAGCAAATGAAGAAACATCTTCACCAATTTTGATGACACAAAAACACGGGATCTCACCACCAACCAAACCAAAAGGCTAGAAGTGCAGTCAGAATCACAGCTGCTGTTATACAGATTCAGCTGTCAGAGATACAGTACTATGCAGATTGTGTAATCAATTCATTCAACTATCATTTTTGCACTATATAATAATTTGTTCCATCTGTTTCATCATTTGGCACTCAAGCAGCTCCATAAAAAAGGAGTCTTTGTTTTTTTAAGGCACTTACCTAGCTACGCCAATGTTTATTACTGCTTTAAGGAAGTTCACCAGAACTGAAACTATGGCATCATGTTGTACTGTAGCAATAGAAATAAAATGGACTCAGTTGATTGTGTGGTTATAAATGCAGACTTACTGATTAGTGTTAAAAGATAAGGGACCTCAGATAACCATAAACAGTTCAGTATTTCCATTGAATGTGCCTGCACTGAGCTAATAAGTTTTTTTTTCTTCCCCTCTAGCCCTGAAATCTGGAGCCTACCACACAGGTGAGCTTTTTCTTCAGTGAATGTTCATTTAAATCTTTCAAAAATTTAAAAAAATGTCTCTTACACATTCTTACAGATACAGTGTGGTTCCTGGTGATAATTGCCCTCCTGTGTGCAGGAATTGTACTCGTTGTTGTAACAAAAATCAAGCCCTTTCTGCACTGGATCAAAGCCAAGCACGGTTAGTAGATTATTATTATTATTATGATTATGAAGCAGATAACCAATATATAAACACAGAAAGTACACTGAGCATAGTAGTCTTATCATTTTATAATGTGCAAGAATTTATGTTTTTTTTTTATCATCAAAAGTGATTATGTATTTCAATCTAATTACAAAAAAAAAAACTATTCTGTTGTTGCTCAGGTTACCTTTTGGCTAAAGAACCTGTACCAGTGCCACCATTTTCCGAGGACGAAGAAGTATCCAAGCCTGTCCAGGAAGTGCGAGGGAAATGTGATGTATGAGTTCAAGAGCCTGAACTTGGATAAGCAAGAATTTGAGGGAAACATCTCTCTTTGCTTTGGACATTCAAGACAAATAGGGGCAAACGTCACTCTGCCCATGCAGACGAATGGAACCGCAAAAAAAAATTTTTTCCAAGACTGATCCTGTTTTCTGGAAGGAATCATGACTGTTTGACATCTGTTACGTTCGAATGATAAAAGTGTTTAAAAACAGAGATAAAGAATCTCAAAGACACTGAAAATACAGAGTGCAACACTGTTATGCATGAGTAAGAAACTGCGTGCAGTATGTTTCTAAACGGTGGTATGTACTATGGTACAAAAACGTTAAAGATATTTCACATCTTTATAGGTGTATATATGAATAGATTTTTTTCTTCAGATTCTACACATCAAATGTGAATGTTTTAACTTACATACAGTACATTTCTACATAGTTTTCTTTCTCAAAATAAAATTTTATTGAAACCAAAATGTCTATTTATGCAAAACATTTTAATACTTTAGAGAGCTGGCAGAGCATATTACAGTGTATTTACATGATATTTTAAATTATAACTTACAAAGGAGATCACCCTCCAGCTAGTCTTCCCAGAGTTAAAGTCTGGTGTGCACTGACCACAACCTTTTCAAGAACCTGCAGATAAAAATGTCTTTGGAGAGCACTCAGGTCCCTTCACAGTTTGACAGAGGGAGATGGATCTGCCCAACACGCATCTGTGGTTTCACAGTTTTACAGTTCCTTCCTTTAAAAAAATGTGTTTAGCATCAGTCTGGATGCCAGAGGTCGTAACCACCAACACAAATCTTCTGGGATTTAATGACCCATTATAGCGCCTCCTCTTTGGACACGTGGCAGTCCTTCCCCTGCTCCTGGGAGGGAAAGAAAATGCTGTCAATCTCTCCGCTCCTCTCCTCCTCAGAGAGATGGATACTGGGAGAGGATGTGGGATGAAACACAGGACAGTCTCTCTCTTCTTCTTCGCTGATCACTCTCTTGGCCGCCTTCCCACATTCAGTTGTCGGACCAACTTGGCCTGTAAACTGACTGAGCAAGCTAAAGATGACCGTCCCAGGATTGTGGACATGAACTGGACCTACAGAGATCAAAACAAGCAAAGAGTGTGCTTAAAGGAATATTTTAATTGACCCATAGATGTAGATGTACATTAACATTTATTTTACAGAGTAGGACAACTAAGTTCAACTCAGACTCATAACAGAAACACAGCTGCATCTTTTACATGCTTTATTTTCTTAATGACTCCACAAAGTGAGTCAAGTATTTCATTTGAAAGTTTTCATTTTACTCATCAGTACCCAGATTGGCTGCTGAGAGGCCTGACGGCTGCTGCTTTGCACTGAATGAGTCTCTGGGGATCTGATGAGTTGACTCCTTTGGCTTGCGAGAAGCGTCTCTACCTCCCTAAAGAAGAACATATCCGTCAGTGTGGGGCAAACAAAAGAGAAATGATGTCATATATATGTAGATGCATGATAGAATGAAGCTTGGAAATTAGCTACTTACTTCATTGCAAAACAGTGCAATAGCTGGAAAACAAGCAAAAGATAAATGAATAATACAGTCAGTTTCTTCACACATGCCCATCAATGATGAATCAACATGTAAATGATTTACAAAGCAACTAACCAAAGCAACTGATACATTTCTAATCAGTAATTTCTAAAGGCTTTCAGTAAACTGTTCATTGTTTCCCAGAAGTGCTGTGATCATAAAGTTCAAGGCTTGGATTGACCAGAAACTGAACCTGTCATGGATGCAAACACCATCTTACCTTGCTTGAAACATGTTTCATCTCCGGGGCGACATACTAAAAGCAGGATCACAAGGGCCACACATCCCACAACAACCACTGGACACAAGATGGCTGCCAGCTTGTCTGAGCGAAAAAGACAAGAATAAAATCTCTGTGAGGTTGTACTTAGGCACAACAGTGCTTTAAGCTAAATGCTAATATACTCACAATGGCAATGCTAACGTGCTGATGTGAAGCAGGTAATATTTATCAGGTTCACCAACATAGTTAAGCCTGTTAGCATGCTAACATATGCTAATTTTCACTAATCACAAAGTACAGCCAAGGTTGATGTCATTAGCTTTGCAGGTATTTGGTCATAAAGTAATTGGACAAATTAAAAAAAATTGAGCTGATGATGGTGCTACAGGCAAAGTCAGGGGATTTCCAAAGTCAGTAGGATTCATCATCTGGGAACCATTAATGTTTGTACAAAGGTTTGTGCCAATCCATCTAATAGATGTTGAGATATTATACAGTATAAATAAAAACTCTGACCTGCTGGTCCTACAGGAAACACACAAGGAATAACCAATGTAGGATTTATCCTCTGGGCACCATGGATATATGTACCAAATTAAATGGCAATCCACCCAATAGTTGTATAGATATTTCACTAAAAGCCAATATGTCAAACTGCTAGTGGCACTAGAGGAAAAGTCAGGGTATCACCAAAGACAGTAGGATTCATCCTCTGGGGATTGTGAACGTCTGTACAAAATATAATGACAACCAATGAGGCATTGCCATCACTAGAGCCATGGCACTATAGGTTAGTGTGCCTCAAAACAATAGAAATCAATTGAAAATATTGTACACGCTCTACATACTCGTCTTCTCACACTCACCTTCTTTGAGATGTGTGCCATTTCCTGCCGGTGGGACTGACTGAGTGCCACACCTGTGTGAGGTAAGGGTGAAGTGTTGAGTATCTCAAATATTTGACCCAAAGAACAAGGACTGACTGCAATATCTGTAATGTCCATATCAAATGCTAAAATAATCTTTATGTAATACACTGTAACTGAGAGCATTTTGAGGCATCTACATAGATGTAGGGTGTCATGTGAATCTCAAGTTTTAAAATTCCACTCTGTGAGTAATTCATCATGTACTGTTTTGAAGGAAATCCATGACTTACTTAGGAAATATGCAAGGTTTAGTGGAAGTGCTGCTATGTCCTGAGGAAGCTGAGGAAGTTGTGTGTTTATCTTTGACTGAAAAACCAGAAGCTGCTTCTGTAGAACAAAAAAACATCACAGTACAGTGTGAAGCAGAAAAAAAGTTTTAAACAGGTTTAAACATCATTCCGCATCATCATCCTCTGTTTCAAAGTACTAGTACATGAACATTTATATTTTGGGACTCTTTGTACTGCTAAATCACTACATTCTACATTTCAGAAAGAAGTTTTGTTGTCAATTTATCTTAAAAGGTCCCATGACATGGTGCTCTTTGGATGCTTTTATATAGACCTTAGTAGTCCCCTAATACTGTATCTGAAGTCTCTTTCCCGAAATTCAGCCTTGGTGCAGAATAACAGCCACTAGAGCCAGTCCCACAATGAGCTTTCCTTAGTATGTGCCATTTCTGTCTGTAGCTATTGAGGAGGAGAGAGGGGGGGAGCAAGGTGGAGGGTGGGGGTGTGGCCTTGACCAACTGCCATTTTGCTAATTTGAAAGCCATGATGTCTCTCTCTCATGGGTGGGCCAAATTCTCTGGGTGGACAAAGCAGAGAAAGGGGAGGTAACCTTGCTCAGATGGGCTCCAGATCAGCCCATCTGAGCTTTCATTTTCTCAAAGGCAGAGCAGGATACCCAGGGCTCGGTTTACACCTATCACCATTTCAAGCCACTGGGGGACCATAGGCAGGCTGGGGGAATGCATATTAATGTTAAAAAACCTCATAAAGTGACATTTTCATGCCATGGGACCTTTAATACATTTAACTGACAGCTGTGCTTTGCAGATTATAATTGTACATTCTTCTTTTTCTTGAAATTAGAAATTACTGTTGTTGGGTAAGAGTTGTATCTTATTGGCACCCTGGTGGTCTAGAGGCAGGGGTGATTCTAGGATCAGACCTTAAGGGGGGCCCCTAATGAGAATGTGACACGGATACACTGCCTTGCAAAAGTTAATCTCTGAGCTAGCTACTGAACAACAACGTCAGCTAACGTTGTTTTTTGACACTATTAACACTATGATGGAACTAAACCTGACACGACCAATTTGACACAATGTTCTAACATTCAGCAATTTTAGTTGCTTACGTTTCAATTTGGGTTCTAATCTGCGCAATGAAATTACCAACTTCTTCTCTGGGGACTACCAACGTTAAACTTCATAACTGCACTCCTGCTCTCCCTCTGACAGATTAGATAGAGACTCAGTCAAAGGCAGGAGTCTGGCACAACCACCTCCGATTGGCCAAAACTAAGTTTCTGTTAACCCTTTCCTTGACTGGGTTACAGGTGCATAGCATCGGTGACAGCGACACAGGATATTAAACCTGTTTCAATCCCTTTGAACCTGTTATTGTTTGTCTTCTGCCACTAACAGACAAGTTTGCAAACTCTAACTTGAAGCACTTAAATAGATTTATTTTTTTTGAGCCCCCCTAAAAAGGTTCAAAAATCGGCAATGTCTAGAGGTTAATTCTCTGACCATGAACTGTAGCGTCCATCTGGCCAAGAACCTTTGTTGCATGTTATTGCCATCTCTCTCTCCCCTCATTTTCTGTCATCTCTCTACTGTCAACAATGAAGGTTGAAGTATAATGAAGTAAAGAAATACTTTTAAAAGTCTTATCTTCAACGTAATGTAACAATTTTCTTGTTCTAGCCTGATTGCAATGCATTTTTGACATTATCTAAAGAGTTTTTGGACAATGTAAGAATTTTAGAGACTTTTCTCAACCCACATGTAACCTTACAACTGATCTGAACGCAAAATATTCATTCAAAAATTTAAAAAAATCAGAATCTCATATTTCATATATTTAAGTCTATTTGTGGATATGCAATGTTTCGTTATTTTTTATCACCAATGTTTAAGATGATTGTGGTTCTGTGACAGGGACCTTTTATCAAAATGAGTACAATTACTTTTTGTTTGATTATATTTTCCTGCTAATGCCTCTGTTTTCTTAAGTAGGACTATTAGTAGTAATGGTCTAATTTTTCCATTGTAGTATCACTATACCAAGTATAGGATCTGAATATTTCTTACAGTACTGTTCACCTCACTGACAGGGGAGCCCCCAGAGCTCAGATCAGAGCTCTCACAACTTTTTATTACTGTAGTATGTGTAAACAACTTATGTTTAGCCTTATCATCAGTATCATTATTGGTCATTCTCTTACAGTCAGTGAGAACTTCAAAAGTGTATTTCTTTTATCATGAGGCCCTCTGCTGGTTGAGTCTAATCTGACAGAATTAGAAGTCTGCACTGCTCAGTATTTACCAGTTGTGGTCGTTTCTTGGATCTTGACACAGGTTCTGCAGTTTGTTGAACCTGTGACCCGCTGAACGCATTTGAAACCATCCTCACAGTCGCACAATACATTGGACGTGCTGGTGCAGTTCTGAACCATCTTCAGATGAAAATCTGACAAGGTGGAAAATAGAGGTGATTTTTTTTTAGGGATTTTAAACACAGAAAAAAGTAATTTCCAGAAATGTAAAGAGATTAATATTTTCTCAGTTTATTACAGAACCCAAAGGTCACGCTGGTATCATAATCAGTGATGGATAAAACTGTTAAGTTGGTAGAAATGACTCATAGTTTCTTTACCTGGTCTGCAGTCTCTGTAGCAGTCATGGCAGCTGTCTTCACGGTTCAACTCAATTGTGTAGCTTCCAGCAGGACAGGACTCACACTCTGTACAAGACTTCTGATACTCACCTGACAGAACAGAAAGAAACGAATGAGAACAACCGGATGAGACAGGGAGAAGAGAGAGTCTGCACACTCAGAGTGCATATTAATGAAGGATGTGGTTATACAGCACAAACTCAGTGCTGTATAAAGACAGTGAGAGAAATATGTATGCATCAGTGCTTCGTAGTAATTTCCTAATATGAACCAATGCGGATTCACTCATTAAAAACATTGATTCAAAGCTAAATGAGCAACAGGCAGAAAAACAAATATAGTAATAGAGGACGCTTACACATCATCTTACCTGCAGGGCACATTTTACAGGTTCTGCCGTCCATAGCGTAATTCTGTTAACACATTACCACAATTAGATATAAAACTCTAAACTCCAGCAGAGTCCTGATTAACTAATAAATACACTAAATACTTTTGACAGCTATTTCTTATATCTGAAAAGCCAAAGACACAACTTGTTTCTGTAACATTATACAATTATGTAGGTACGTAAAGTGAAGATGAAAGACATTGTTACCACTGGAGAGGTAAGCACCAGCTGTGCAGATAACATCAAGACAACCACGAAACATTGCACCAGTCTCATACTATGGAGAAAAATTTAGAAAATATTAAAATAAATGTCAGATAACAAGTGGTCAGCTAAAAACACCACTATAAAAGGGCACGTTGTGTAAAGTTTAGTTCACCAACAAAATTGATCACATCATAAATAAGCGGTGACATTAAAATATCATGTCAATTTCAAATTTTTACCTTCAATATGATGCGCCTTTTGTTCTCCTTCTATTGTTTTGTTAACTTCCTCAAGGTGCAACTCTCTTTCTTCCTCTGTCCTCTCACTCACTTTACCCATCCTCTGTGTCACTATTTCCTTACCTGGTGACATCCTGTCTTCCCCGCCCACTCTACCAGTGTGCTGCTGTCCTGTTTACACGTTCAGTTCTCACACGCAGACCCATCGGCACTCTGACTAACGTTTCTGTAACAAAGTCTCATCACTTTCCACGCAAACTGTAAGACCTGACAGAGACTCTGTGCAGTTAGTGTGTCATGATGGAAGAGCAGATCATTTGTGTTAGTGATGGTTCATTTCTGAAAGGAAATAAGGTCCTTAACGGTTAAGGACCTTATTTAAGGCTTAACCTAAAAAAAAAGTACTTAAACATTAATGTGAAAAGACTCAGTTAAAAGTAAAAGTCCTTCATTCAAAATCCTACTTCAAGTAAGAGTACAGAAGTATTATCAGCTAAATATTTCAAGTATCAAAGTAAAAGTACTCATTCTGCAGCTAAATGGCCCATGTGTAATAAATCTGAGGGGTCATGGCATGATTAATGGGATAGGAAATGAGAAAAAACAGAAACATTTTTCTTTATAATTTATAGGGGATGTTCTCCAATTTGCTTTTTCTGTGTGTAAATTATTAGATACCCTTATATCTTTGGGCCTCAAAGAGATATTTAAACTAAACCATCTGAGAAGTTTAGAAAGGAAATCTCTTTGGTGAATGCTTATCAACATCTAAAATAAATGAGTCCTGGCCAGACACCACGTTTCAAAATGTTTGGAGCCACTAGTTTAATCATTATATTTTATAAGCTCATCATATGATTTGATATGACATAAATCTTAATCTGAAAATTAACTAGCGATTTTTGCTTTAAAATAAATGTCAAAAGTACAATATTTTCGTAGTAGAAGTATACAGCGTAAAATGGAAGAACCTCAAAATTGTGCTTAAGTACAGTACATGAGTAAATATACTATTCCACCTCTGCACATACTTTAAAAATGGAAAGTTGGTAAGTTTCATTGGTTGTGCTCACATTTAAATAAAAAAAATCAACATCAATCAATATCTCTTTCCCAAACAGAGTCCTTACAGATCTCAGCATCAACACTTTTTCTGTAGCTTGGTCAGAATCTGGGACATTGTTTCTGGAAATAGTTGCTGCTGTTGGTTTGTTTAAAGGTAATTACAAGTCAATGCTGTTAACACAAAAAAACTAAACTCAATTGCCCTTTCTTTTTTTGAAATTTGGGTGAACAGACCCATAATCTTTTAGGCGGACATATCAAATAAATAATCACATGACCTTGTTTCTCAGTTGCATCTTTTATTCTTTCAGTCTCTCTTGACACATTACATACTGTAGCTCTGCAGTGAAGCATCTTAGCCTTAATTACTGTCTTGGTGTTTAAAGCTGCATCGTCACACATCTGGAGTACTTGATCAACATTTAGAATTATCATCAAATTGTTTTGTGACACAAACTGAATCTCAATATTTTGTCTCCTCTGTAAAGACATTAAGAAGTGTCAAAAACTCTTTTATTTTTGTATTAACCGGAATCATTTCTATTGAAAAACTAAAGAGAGCAATCAGGTAATTTTGTCTTAACTCAGTTTCTTTCCAGGTGTGTGACTGTGGACATTCTTCATTTGCATTCTTTGAACACAGGTATATATTCAAAGCTAAATTTCCTTTACACATACGGTATAATATCAAAGCCATCTTACAGTCAATTCGCTAAAGCATTTACATTTCAGAAGTTCCGCTTCGTTTTGTTTTTAACTTGAGTTATTTTTAAATTGACTTTGTTTGGCAACCACATACACTCATAAAGAAAAAGTACCAATGGAAAAAACTCCATTATCATTTAAATATTTACAATTTTGAGGTGATTATTGTCAAAAAAGACAGCTTAGTCTCAAATGCTAAACATAGAGACAATATCAAATTGGACTGGTTATGTTTCCTTCTTCTTCATGTTGTACATTTGCCCCAGTAAAAGTCTTTTTAAAAACACTCGCTATACAGACATAACACCCAAAAACATACACACTGGCACATGCATACATAGAGACTCACTCAGTGCATAAAAGTAAAACTATACAAAGGGAAATGGCGTGTTTTATGTCTCACACAATTTATCTCTCACATCCTCCTTCTGTGTTCAAACAGTAGTGGAAACACTGCGATTAGCATTCAGCTAATTCCAACGGCCACACATGCATGAGATTACATAAGCTTCAAATCTGCCCTCTTACGATCATTATTATTGAAACAAAGTGTTGTAGTGTGAGTCGTAGTAGAAGCAGAAGAAATATTTCACCTTGTACAACCACACAGAAGAAACTACAGCCAGGACTATATTTAGACAACGGTGTCTGATAATAGAGCAGTGATGGGTGGGGGGCGTTCCCCTGACAGTGATAATTTCCAGCAGTATGCCAACATTCTTAGTACATTAAAGTACATTAAAGTATGTTTTACTTTAGCAGTGTGTCTGAGTTAAATTTCATGGTTGAAAGTGCCCTGAAAAAAACAAATGAAGTTATTAAAATGCCGTATGCGTTTGTGTTTAAATTCATTAATCTAGTACCCCACCTGCAACATGTAAAAGATGAGGAAATATCAATAGAAGAAATATAGTTTCTTTTCCAGCGTGTCGACATTTGTATGTTTGTTTTACAATAGTGCTGATTGTTTTATATACATTTTTGCTTTGCTCTTCCTTTGTGCAAACAGGCTCAAAAACAGGTTTATTTTATACATCAAGCACCCTGGTGAAATAGCTTTGGCAGCTATATTTAGACATTGTTTTGTTATTTTACAGCAATTACCTCTTGATTTACAATCTGACAATTTTATTTTGGCACTCAACAGCTAACTTACATTATTTCCTTTTGTTCTCCTTTTAAAAGTGATTCTGCTCAAACATGCAGCTCTGCTCGAAAAACACAGGGCCTGACTCTAATCTAAGCATTACTGCTGAAAATGAAACTAATTACTAACAGCTACATGACACTTGGGTGCCAGTGCACTTCATCACACAGTACTTTTATTGGCAGAGAGCAGAACGAAGAGCCAACACTGACTCCAGATCAGCATCAAAAGAATGCATTTAAAACAGTTTGCCTCAAACATGCTTCCCTCTGACGCTGACAAACATTCTTCTCTGCTGTTTCTTATGAAGCACCATTAACAGTTTTGTCTGCATTTCAGATGGGGTTCTCTTTGTTATGAAATGTTGTAAATTACTTTGTCTGTGCTCTAGGTAGTTATTTTCGAAAATTCCCACTGGCAAATTGATGTTGGTGGCTATTCTAGGATAGATTTTATTTGTGTATGAGGGTTGCAATGTTAGAATGGTGTGGTGTGCTCTTCCTAAGCCTGACACCAAAGTGCAACCCCCTGTTAAAGCGTTGTTAAAATAATAAAATGTTGTGACATGATGAGATGTTTATTCGTAGATTTAATGCAACATTTCCCTCTCTGTGTGCCAAGAAATCCAAAGTGCATCAGCAATGGATAACATGGATACACTGTTTCAAGGTGGATTCCTCCCATAAAATCCAGTTTGGATTCAGGTAATTGGCAGCAAATAAATAAGTGAATTATGAACTTTTTCTTTTTTTACTGTTTTCAAGATCATACTTAATTCATGTTGCCAAGAGGGAGGAGGGATGTTGGTATTCAGAGACACAACTCTGCTGCTCCACAGCTAATGTTTGGTGTCTTATAATTTTTGTTTGCTAAATAAAGCACGGATGTATGATTTATTTATGACTTCATGTTTGCTTTGCCTCTGAAAAGCAAGCTCTGAATCTGAAGCTGTAAGGCAGTACAATGCTGAATCATTACATCTTATTAGGCTTTAAAGACTCATCATTATCAATATCAAACTGACTAATTCTGCTCCCTGTGCATTTTGTTTGTGTAGTGAAATAAGATAATTACAGGACTGTAAATATGTGTGGAGTGGACTCTATAAAGTAACCTTACAACATGTATTTGCTTGATTAGCATCAGATGCCTGGGTTATCAAGTGTTTTACTGTGTTTGGATTGAATAAGTCATGCTATGCTTTCCTGTAGTATACTGCACTACACTGCAAGAACATCAGCCCCTTTACTTATAATACATTCAGGATATTCAACTTTCTGAATCTTCACAGGACAATCCATTATTAGATTCATTTTCTTGACTACTGCTGTTAAACACAAGATGACAAGGTCTGACCTCTCCCCTCTGCAGGGCAGTGACGTCTGCATGAAGTAGTAATGACAACAATCCAGCTCTGCTACTCAGTCACAGTTTCAGTGCTAAAAGGTCTCATCAAACCAAAGTTGACTTGCATGGACAGCAGGAAGAATTAACAATATGACTCCGTAAATAAAAGAGGTTCATATGTAAACATGGTGTTGCCATAGTTACAGGTGTGTATTGCGTCACTGTGGTACTGTAGCTGGATGCAGTGGAGGTTACGTGACCACAGGCCATATTACTGCCGGAGTGAGGAAGTGTCAAGATCTCCCAGCACTGGAGGAAGGCGGAGAGGACGAATACCTGTCGTTTTCTCTCTGGTCACTGTCCTCAGCAGACGCAGGCGCCGCAGAGTTCCTTTTAGAGACAGAAACACATGCTGGAACATGAAGAAATATATTCTTCATGTGTCACTTCTTATTTCTTTTTTTATGTGGTACTGGAAAAAGAAAATCACTATTTTTCACTATTTTGTGATATATAATGTAAATTCTAAGGAAGGTTTCTAGGTTTAAATTTATTTAATTTGCTGACAAATTGTGCGTACAGAAGGTCAGCTAAACATGCAAAGGTTCCAAATTTGTTCACAGGGAAACATAAAATCAACATATATGAAGAATAAAGTTGTCAGTAATACATTCAAACTTTCATGGGTTTCAATGGAGCAACTCTTTTAAGGAAATTCTTCTGAAAATCAACAACTGCCAATACACTCAACCCAAGTAACCAGACTGAAATAACAGTTTCATTGTCTCTGTTTGACCTATAATATATATATATACACCTTTACCTATAAGTACCAAATCACACTTTATTTTAAGTCCCCCTATTTAGCGTTTATTAGTGTATATCCTCAACGTTCCACTTCCGGGATTGCTCCGTAGCCAATGCAAATTCCACCGGATTTCACTCATTTAGGCCAAATATCCGTTGCCTTGGGCTTCCTTTGTGGTGGCATTTTAAACTCCGGTCGATTTATGAGGACTATGGTTCACCTTTTTGTCAGATCTCTGCAGGGTAAATTCAGACAGCTAGCTAGACTATCTGTCCAATCTGAGATGTCTGTTGCACGACTAAAACAACCTTTGAACGTACATGTTCCACCAAAACAAGTTCCTTCACAAGGCTATTTTGCAGAGGCGCCGTTGCGCCATATGGTGCTTAGCTCTGCCCAAGACGATTGGTTTAAAGAAATGCCAATAAACCAGAGCACATTTTTCTCCCATGCCAGGAATGCTGTGTGGACTAGCCAGACCCTCCTCCGCAGCGCCTTGGTGGAGGAAGGTCTGGCAAATCGAGACTAAGCATTTATAAACACTAAGCATTTACTAAATGGTTTATTGTTGCATATTGATGTGTTTGTTATAACAACTATAACTTCTCATGTGGGCACCAATACGTGGAGGCTGGTGTATAAACAGACAGAAACACAGTAGTAATTATATAAAATATGTCTTAATAGGAGAAGTTATAATTTTTGACAAATACTAATAAACACTGAAAATACCCTTATAGCTGTGTACATTATATTGTGTTGCAGGCCATTTATTAAATGTTTGTATACTGTTTATAAATGGTATAAGGGGACCTAAAGCAAATTGTTACTCTATGAAACTAAAGGACCTGTAAAATAAAGCATTACTAAAAGAAAAAAAATGGACAGACATGACTGGCTGACAGATAATGTAGACTGAAAGCCAGTCTGAGCATAGGCGCCGATACCGTGGGTGCTCCGGAGCTCGAGCACCCACGGAAAATACCGAGCACCCACTGAGCACCCACGTGTGCCAGACTGCCAGTAGGCTACATTCATTTAAAATTAAACATTGCAATTGGTGCTAAGTGGAGCGTCTGTCATGATTGCTTATGTCGCTGTCAGTCCCCTGCTCCATATCCTATCCACCAATCACAGCATCTCTTGGATGAAAACGCCTCCATCCCCCCCACAGTGCGTGCATGTGCGTTAGGTAATCAGAGTGAGAATTAAATGGACAGATTTGTTATTAAAAAATCAAACCTAATGATGCAAGTGCATCAACGACATCCACGACCAGTTCAGAGAGTTCTTAATTTCCCACGAAGCTGATCGCGGTTGTTGATACCCCAGAATCGGTTACTGTGCGCTAGATACAGCGCACGGTCATGGTGCTGGTTAGGTCAGCGGTAGTTGGTGGTCTAGTTACCCCAGAATAGGTGACTGTGAGCTGGATACAGAGCACCGCAAGTGACCGGTCGTGGTGCTCCATCAGGTCAGCGGTAGTTGGTGGTCAGTTAAACTTCTCATCTCCAATCCTACCTGTATTTGTGAGAAGTGCCGCTGTCCTGAGTTGAAACTTTACGGCTTTATTATCAAGTTAATAGTGTGTTTGTATCGGTCGCTGTCCGTTTCCTAAGGTTCTGAAATGCAAACATTTTTTGACTACTTTTTTTTTTTTTTTAAAAGGGCATGCACCCGTGAGCACCCACTGAGGAAAACATAAATCGGCGCCTATGAGTCTGAGTGTGTGTTACCGGTCTCCACTCTGTGTGATGAGTCTCCTGCAGGTCTCCATCTGAACATCCAGGCCTCTCTTCATCGAGCACATCTCCATGTACTCGTGGAGGTGTCGGTTCATGTCACTCTTTGCTGTGGCCAGGTCCAGCTGAAGTCAGAAAACATGCAGACAGACATATTACAAAAGTTTAACTTACAAGTGTATGTATGTATGTATAGTTTACTTCTGCAAAACCTACATGCAGGGAATATTACTGTTGCTGAGTTTCCTATGGCTTTATATCTTTCATGTCATGTCAAAGTCAAGAAAATATAATTTTAAGAGATGTTTGATTCCCCTTTTGCAAGATTAAAAAATACAATTTAACAACCAAAAGGAGGAACAAATGCATTAAGGGACTCTTTAGCCTGGACTGAGGAATTCATCAAAGCACCAATAAAAGATGGACAAATCAGAAACAAAAGAACTGTGTATCACTTAATGCTGAGTCATTATGTAAATTATTTGCACTGTTACACAAACCTCAGGCACATGCACAATACACAAGAAATGCTGTGGTATTGGGCTCTCAGTGCACAATGAAAATAATAATAGGTAAAGGACATGAAAATAAACAAATAACACTGAGTAACACTGATAAAAAGAAAGGAAAAACATATGAGCAGGGAAATCGTTTAACATATTTAAAATGTTAAAATACAGAGTGTGCAGTGTCTGACCTCAATCTGGTCAATTGTCTCTTGGTATTCCTTCTCTCGGGACTTGAAAAGACATTCTGTGTCATTAATCACCTTTTCCAGACAGTCCTCCTGGTAGTGACAAAGAGAGTAGAGAGAGATTTTGAGTATGTTCGTGGTCAAGATTTGGATATGCATGTGACAAAATGTAGCAGGAAACAGAATGTGTGTTTGTGTGCTAATCACACAATCAGACACTAAGCGAGGTTACACAACAATTAAAGCACAGCTGGTTTTATCCTCCCATCAGTTCAAATTTCACTGACTAATGCAGCTCCTCCCTTCAAAGGGAGAGCAGTTTGTTCAAATACCACACAGCCGGTAAATGAAAACAAATACCTACATGCACTTCTTGGAAACAAACACACTGTACACCAATACAAGCCAGACACTGCATCTGTCTGAGGAGTGTGTGTGTGTGTGTGTGTGTAAAAGTGTTTTGTCCTAAATCGGCCCTGCCACTGTAAAGCAGTGAAGGTCAGTGTCATCATTTGAGACAAAACTGTATTGACCAACATATCATGCTGCTGTTCTGCACATCAAATCCACATCAGAACTTTAAAAGCTTTCTTGAAATGTAAACCAGCAATATCAATGCACGCAGCTGTCTGAAGGATTACGAGTGTAAAAAGCTGCAGATCCTAAACACACACAAATTCTACTTTCTCAGTGACCTTCGCACAGAGAATTATTAAAAAAAACGACTGAATGGGACATTTACTGCATCTGAAGACCAGACATGAATAGTTTATCTAAGTTAGAAGGTCCAATACCATTTCTGCCTTGCCGATACCGATACCAGTGCGTTAAAAAATATATATAAATATATACACATATAATGTATATATACATATATATATTTTTTTTTTTTTTTAACAGCTGTATACGACTAACCCTATGTAGATGTGATATGATTGCTATCAGAACTCAGAGATCTCAGTCAAAGGAGTCATGCGACCCCAGAATACCTCTCCTGGTGGGTGGGTGGGGTCAGGAGGCAGAGTGCATCCTGGGAAGTCCTCCCAAAGAAGCAGCGTCTCTTCAGTCTCCTCCCAGGCCAGACTGTCGCAATCATCCTCAAACTCACATTCACGCCTAAAATAAAACATATAAATGCACACACATACATATACACATATTGAACAATAATTAGTGGAAGTGCAGGACTGAAGGACAGTGCCATTATACTCATCATATTTCAAAGTCAGACCACTCACAGTTGGTTCAGCATCCTCTGCATCTCCTCATTGATCTGATTGGCTGATGAGCCACAGTGCTCTTCGTCTTTGACCCCGCCCCCGTCACTTTCAGAGGTGCTGACAGGTTCGTCACACTCGCTTCCGTTGAAGGACAGAGGAGTATGTTTCCGGCGGCAGTTTAGGGATGATTGGTTGTTAGGAACCTGCAGTGACACAATCAGGATTAAGACAACCACGATCAATATACAAAGTTCCACAGGAAGGGACTCTGTGGATTTGATAACACGTGGAACAAATACAGATAACATTAACTGGTCAGATTTAGTCCTGGTACCTGGTACATCTGGATCACATCTTCACAGTTCCTCTGCTGAGCTACGTCACAGAGACGAGCGGTGATGTCAATCCTGCGGCAGATGTCCATGTCCACCTTCATGGCTTTCTCCTGGATCTTACTGTCCAAATCTGTGAAGTTCTACAGAGAGGATGGAAGGGACCACATAAGACAGAGGGAAGAGAAACTAACTAGAAAAATGTTTATCTACAGCTGCATTGAATAAATCACTGCTGTAAATAAATGCATTACCAATGCTTTATAGATTAGTAATAAGCAATAATAAGAACAGCTTTTGGGTTGGGTTGGGTTGCCCGGTTGTAAAACATCTCTGGCAGCTTTATAGCCTTCTGCAGCATGAGCGTGTGTTTCTATTACACACACACACACACACGTTTTTATTTGATAATAATGCAAGTATTCATGTTAATAAGTTGTTAATAAATAGACTGGGGACCAGATGCTCTGCTTCCCTTTTGCAGGCAAGTGTTCAAATGGTCCTTTGGCAGGGTCTTTCTCATCTTCCTGAATTAAAGGCCTAGCTAAAAAGACAAGCTGAAAGAGGATAAATACCTGCCAAACATGACAACGCATAGTTGTTTTTATTAATGTCTTATTACCAGGGCCACACGGAACCTGCAAACGCAGAATGTTTGCAGATTTGTCCGCAGATTTTAAATAAAGTAAAAAAATTTAAATAAGCTCAGAATGTTAACACATCTCCACCCCAAGTAGAAAAACAGTCCACTAAATTCTGCAGATTTAGTGGACTCTGCTTATTACTCATCAATAAAGTATTAGTAAATGGTCCAATGACACTGAAAATGCTGTGGAGTCAGAGCTTTGTTACACATGTCACACTCAAGCTATAGTTACAACTTTTGAACCCTTTATGGAGGGTAAATAATAATATCCTTTCACTTTAGTTACTTAAAGACTTGGATGCCACAGTCTATCCACTGAGAAGCAGAGAGACATTATGATTACTGCTAATGTGCATAGCTATGAGTATGTATGACTAGAAGAATGTGACTGTAATGGGTTGTACTGCGCTCACATTGCTCATGAGGCCTTTGAAGAGAACCAGCTCTGCCTTCAGCTGCTGAACTCTGAGTGCCAGTTCGTCCTGACAGCCTTCACTCTCCTGCAGGTCCTGCACACATGAAGGAAGCCATAAAGAACACACATGCCCACACCCACATGTCTTGCCGCATCTCTTTACTGGAAATTACAGGTGACATTATGCAAGCAGCGGACATTAACAAAACAAAAGCCTATATCAGCAAAGTGCACAAAAACATTGTACATTTTAAATGCATCATCTCCTCTGGCGAGCTCTAGCTTTGTCTGATAGCATTGTAAGTGTCCCTATTAACTTATTCATCATGTGCTACAATATTAGTCAGGACCTTTTTCAGTCTCAAGTGGTGTTTTACTGTAAGTGGTCTCCTGTTGATGTGGTGCTGTCTGCTAAACTAGGTCAGGTGCAGATTCCTGGCAATTGCACACGTGTGTTTAAACTCAAAAACACATGTGCACGCATTTAGACACCTAGCCAACCAACCACACACACACACACACACACACACACACACACACACACACACACACACACACACACACACACACACACACACACAGGAAATCAACAAACCACACAGCTGCAGGAAGCACAAATATGGTAACCTTACAGTAGGTGACAGTATGATAAAAATAACAAAGCTCTATTTGCCAGCAGAGTGAGAGCTTAATGCTGATCACTGTTGGTCTCCAGCCATGTCCACACACACACACACACACACACACACACACACACACACACACACACACACACACACACACACACACACGTTACCTCTTGTAGGTCCCCAATTTTCTGTTGCAGATCCATCCTCATAGTGTATTCTTCTTCCCATCTTAGAGACACACAGAAATAGGTAAACAATATTTTAGTGACTGTGGAACATGCATCATGTTAATGTTAACAGGATCCATTTATGCATCTTACAGACCCACTTAGAAAGGTCAATAGGGCTGAAATACATTCTAGCTAGATGTTATGAAGTAAATATAACTTTTGTTTGTTTATTAAAATCATACCATAAAACTACAACTTCAGAATTAGTCAGCAGTCAGTTTAAAAAAAGAGGAATGACCTTAAAGGCTGGTTGTCAAATATAGAAACTGGCGCTGAGTGCCTGTGGATCTGACCATAAAACGTAAATGCAGTTTAATTAAATCATATTAGGATATAAATCTGGATACAAGTTGAATGAAACAATCCGGTGTAAATGGGAAAAGTGTGAGTGATTGATTTGCTTATTCATTCACTGATGAATTGCTTGTTTGATGAATTGTGTGCAACTATGGTGCAGCTAGGACGACTGGCCCATGAATCTAAATTTTAATACATTTAAAAGCCTGAGCAAAGATCCTGTATATGATCTCAGATTCAGTGACTTCATACAGCACACGGGAAATCAACACTGCCCAGGGGAAATCCACTCACTGCAGAGTCTGTAGCCTCTTATATAAATGCTGTTTTAAATGCAGAATGCTGCGGCACATCCGACACCTTTGGGAATACTTAATCTGAAAGAAACTGAGTCATGAAACAGGAGTTGTTGTTGTCGTAGAGGATGCTTGTTTGATCAGTAAGGTGAGAGCGAACAGAAAGCCGAAAAGTGCTTCCTTCTGCAAGCCAAGCCCCCATCCAACAGTTACAGCTTGCAGTGCATGCTGCATTGCAGATACCGTGTGGAGTGTGGAGAGGGGGATGCGCAGTGGGGAGAGAAGAGAGATAGAGAGCATGAGAGAGGGAGAGGAAGTGTTCAGTGTGTGCGACTATCTGGGGTTTATGTGAGAAAGAGAACATGAAAGTGTGGTGGACAGACAGGGGGGCATGAGGGGCAGGGACTGAGGGAGGGTAAAGGGGGAGCAGGGGGAGAAAGTGAAGTTGTCCTTGAATAAAAAAGCAAATATGAATGTACAAAAGAGCCAGAGAAGGGTAAAACCAAAGTTGAAAAAAGCTAAATGCACCAAAAGCTTAAAGAATTAAATTAATAAATGACTCACAAGGGCAACAGACATTTCATTATTAAATTGAGATATGTTAAATATAAATAGGTAGACTGCATAGGTAATGGCCATGAGTTTCACTGTAATGCCTCTATTGTCCTGAGGTAAACTGATACCTAGAGTAAGCTCACAGAGGGCTGAACAGAAACTGATTTGAACACTAAGTGGGAAACGGTACTGTATGTCACACACAGGTACACAGGTAGGTACACAAAAATGTATTTTCCAGGTCAGTAAATCATTCAGTCTCAATGTCTTATGTCACACAATCTTAGTAATTGACGTCGCTCTGCCTCTTTCACAAAGAGCTCACTATTATGTGTTCAGGATCTCTTCTGTGAAGAATGCATGGCTGCTCATTTGGACATAATATGAGGGAATTCGGTGATGAATGTGCTGGACCATGGGGGCTACTGTAGTTCACTCAGGACAGATAATACGTAATCCAAAACTGTTGCATGTCCTTCAAATTCACGCTAGGATTTAACAGATGTGGGTTGTTTTCTCCAATGATGTCAAGAAAAAAAACACCATAAGAGAGAGTTCACACTGTGTTCTTGCAGTGATCTGCAACACGGACAGCTGTCACCCTAAACTGGAAATCAGAGCATCCGCTTTAGAACTGGTGATGTCATCAGGTGACACATTGTAAACTGGTACACTGGCGATGGAGTGATTGTGGGTTCAGAAGTTGTGTTTGAGATGTTACATGATCCTAGAGCAGCAACCAATGATTATTTTCATTGTCAAGTAATCGGAAAATTATTTTCTTGATTAATTGTTTTGTCTATAAAATGTCAGAAATTATGTGAAGTGCCCATCACAATTTCCCAGAGCCTTTGGTTGCCTGTTTGCCCTTTTTGCTTAACAAATAAGTGAAACAATTAATAAATTACAAAAATAATCAACTCATCATTTCAGCTGTAGATCTAACCTAAATTGTAAAGCTTACGTAAATCATAAATGGCCATATGTCTGAGTAAAAACACTATGGGTGCTGTTAAAGCATCATAGGGTTTGTTTCAATATTTACATTGGCCTAACAGGACCACCTCCTGGTTTTCCATTAGATAGCATAATCATTACCGCCTTTCATCTTCAGAGGCTTGTTCAGTTTCATAAAATAAAAACCTGCTGTATAATCAAGATGAGCTCTATTTCAGGATGGATTTTACCTAATATTCCTGTAAACTAAGCCACCCATGTCATTTGGGCAGCTTCGTGAGCTCTGAAGTTAACATTTGTTCAACAGACTGATCTTTACACGTCCCTACAACACTTTGACCTTCATTCTTCTTTATATTTAGCTTGTGATGTGTTTATTTGTTGGGTGTATTTCTGGCAGCAGCACCTGCCTCTGTGGTCAGATATGAAGTGGGTGCAGGGTCAGACTGGCTGTGATGGACGGAGAGGGTTTGTGCTGACTCCGCTTGTTGGAGACAGCTGGTCTGCAGCTGCTTTACAGCTCTGCTCACTGCTCCAAAGCATTATACACACTTAACAAAACTAAAGTACAACCTCATGCTCAGTAGAAAGGCCCCTGAAGGGCCTGTTACAAGTGCAATAAAAAGGGTTTTACTCTATTTACCTGCGTTTATACTCATCTCTCTCCCTCTTCACTTTGGCCAGCACATTATACAGGGCTCTTATCTCAGGGGTGATGGTGTCAATCTGGACCCCGACTCCGTCAGGGTGCACCCAGGACACTCCTGGACTGGTCAGACGCTCCGCACCGGGGCCAAACTTGCGGGTGTGGTTGTAGGACCAGATGGTGCCTGGAAGGAACCGTGGAGGGGGGTTGGTGGTGGAGCTCCCCGGGCCTGCGCTGGTGTTGGAGAAACTTTTAGAGCCAGAGCCAGGGGAGTCCACACAGGGAGAGGCCTGGCTGATGGTGATGGATGGGTTACAAGCGGCATTTGTTTGGGTTGAACTGGAGTTTTCTGCGGATGCTGTTGTGAGTGGTGGTGTGAACAGTGTTGTAGGCCTCCTGGCTGAGTTGTTGGTGTTGTGGAAGGGGAGGGATCCGGGCCTGAGCGGGATGGTATCGACAAATCCGGTCTGTACACCTGCCTCCTGGGTGTGCCCCCTGCCCTTACAGCATCCACCTTGACAGCAGCTGTTGTCATCCAGCGCCTGTTGCAACTGCTTCTCTAAAATCTTATTCCTGCGCTCTAATTCGTGTACTTTTGCCAAAAAGCATCTGAACCTCAGATTGAGAGTTTTGAGGACGCTGATGTTGGATCCCAAGTCGTTTCTGAGAGCCATGGCTGCGGGGGGATGTGGCACTGCGCGGTGCTGGTAGTGACTGTGGTTGTGGTGGAGGTAAAGTGAGGTCTGTGAGGGTGCGGTGAAGTCAGGCCCCGGATGATCAGGCCCCTGCCCGTGCTGCTCACCCAGAATAAAGGACGTCGGGTCCGGTCCACCGAAAACGGCGTCTGACAGGAGTGCTGAAGGAGAGTCCGGGTGTCCGGGAGCTTGACTCTGATGCTGTTGGAGATGCGTGTTGGCACCCAACAAAGGATTCATGCTATGGTATGGAAAACTAAAGCGCTGCAGATCTGGCATGAACACGGACAGGAATTGTCTTGCTACAACAGAATAAAACGGATCAATAATAGGCTAAGCTGTTAAGCGTAGAAAGACGTGTGCACAAAACGCCAGTAGCCTATCTACCCGATTATATAGCTAACCGTTTCTAAATAAGAATCTTATCCTTAAAACTGAGAGGTCTTAACGCCGACTGATGATCAGTGCTCTCTAACCGTGCGCAACAAAACATCCAAAAAGCGGCTCCAAATGGGCTGCGAGCAAGGATACAAAATGCGGCGCCTCTCGGCAAGAGATGTTTTGCAAAATAAACGTAATTCAACGAAGAAAATGACGCAGAGCGTGAATGAATAACACAGAAATCCAGTGTCACCGCGTCACTGAAGTTCTGGCAATAAGATGTGACCGCAGGCAGGAGTAAGTGCTGCGGGATTGGAAGAGCATTAGAGCACGGATACCGTAAACATTAGAGTAGAGTAGCGCTCCATTATCTGTTGGTTTTCTATGGAATACAACACTCAACAAGACCCCTTTGTTCGAGTTTGTTTTGCACAAGATACAATTGTTTAGATTCGGGTAAAAGTAGGAGCCATACATAACCTACATGAATGATAAAATAATAATAAGAACAAGAACAATACACCTAAACCATCTCACGTTTATTTTGTCTGGATAGGCCACGAATATGTGAACTTTACAGGACACATTTTTACTATCTATCAATAGCAAGTCCTTCTTTACAATCTATCGATCTATATCTATCTATCTATCTATCTATCTATCTATCTATCTACCTACCTACCTACCTACCTACCTAGTACCTACCTACCTATCTATCTATCCATCTATCTGTCTACTGATGCTGCCGTGTCTCTCCCTGTTGCCTCGGGTGTCAAAGGAGGAAAGGTCCAATGCATCAGCCCCTACTGAGTTATTATCTGCCCAGGAGTCTGTTCCTCTTCCTCCACTCCTGTTCCCTCGGTTGTTCTCTTTCTTTAGATTTCTGTTTTCTCTTTCCACAGAAAAGGATATATTGCTCCTTTTCCTCTTCCAGCTCTGGCGGTAGTAGAGGCTGATTCTCCCTTAAAGAGAAGAGAAGAAAAAGAGACTTAAAACATGGCCCTGCACAAATCTAAACTTGCACTATTTTCCCAATAAACAGTTTCAACTGCTCATGTTACTTACTTTCACATAAGCTCTTCTTCCTCCCCTGCATTCGCCTCCTTTCTGCCTTCTCTTGGCCAAACACCATCACAAAGACATCATGCCTGAACTCCATGTTCATGATCTGGTAGATTAAAGGGTTGACCATGATGTGGGACTTGGCAAACAAAGCAGGAATCAAGGTGACTACAGGTGGGAGACAGGAGAATGGCTGGGGGCTCCGGGTCACTGGTATGGCTTCTTTGTCCAGGGTGGACCTGAGCATGGCATCACTCAGGCCGGTGATGGAGGCTGGATTCATGTTGTTCACATCGCTCCACTTGCTCTCAGAATTATGGTAGATTTGTCTGTAATATTCTGTAGCTGTCCAGTTAAACAGTGAGGGGATGTCTAGGATCTTTGAAGCATTTGGAGAGCTTGAGGCCATACCAGTGGACTCCTCCACCACAGTCTGTGACGATGCCTCTGGGTCATCTCTGCTTATGAGTGCAGAGATCAGAGACACTGTGGCATAGGGCATCCAGGCCAGAAAGAGTGTGGTGCACACCACAGCAGCCATCTAAAATAAACATAAGCTTTATTTTTCCCGCAGGATGTGTATCAAGAAATCTGAAAATGATCCTCATAGGGTTTACCTTTGTAGGTCTCAGGTTTTTGCTAGTGTGATTGACGGAGGAGGATGGTATAGATGCCAGAGTGTGATTAGATCTGTAGACCTGAAAACAGAAGCAACATTTTATTATACCACAATTCACAAGCACTCCATTTTATTCCTACAAGGGCAACATGACATATATAAAACACCCGTATATGTATACTGTATATAGCCATCATGTGAATAATTTCTAATTTCAATTATAGCGTCTTTTAAATTATTCTGATAGAGAGTTTTTGTTGCTTTAAGCCCATTTAGTGAAGTTTCCCTTGTCCAATAGGGGAGGGAGCTGATAATTTCAGTTGATACTGTGCTTGTTAAGACCTGGATGTGTCTTTGTATTAACGATCCTGTAAATTGGTATACATGTATGCAAAAGTCTGTGTGGTTCCTCATCCATGACTGGCCAGCTGCTGTTATTCCTTTGTAGCTGTTTATTATATGTACCTAATTTAAGTTTGTCAAACAATCTGCTCCTGCAAAAAAATAGCTTAATGGCTAAACTTCATGGGGTAGGAGGTAGTGGTGTATACATTTCTGTCTGCCACAGTGTCCTTTTCAATACTATCACTAGAGGGTGCCAGAGTTGCAGTCTATATATTCTACACATTTTGACTGTAAAGGAGTGACTAATACATCTGAACAAAATAAATACAGACACAGCTCCCAGACCCTCCCTTTTTGAGTCATGAAGCAGCTGTTGTCTTCACCTTCAGAAGGATGGCCACATATGAAGCGACCATGGTGAGTGCAGGAAATCCGAAGCATAATACCAGGATAAGGAAAATATAGATTCTGTCATTTAGAGACGACCTCATTTTCCACCTTGAAATAGAGATACAGGCAGACTGGTTATCACTCACATGTTTGTCTGCAAATTCATGAAGAATACAAATGAGAGAATGCACAGACCAGATCTGGGGACCAAGCAGCACTTTAACATAAATCAGAGATTACCAGTTGATGGTGCAGCTGGTCCCATAAGGTTCTGGTCCATAACTTCCAAAGCCAAAAGCAGGCAGCAAGGCCCAGAACAATGTGTAAACCCACACCAGTGCTATGGATAGATACACATGGCGCCTCTCAATCCATTGGCCTAGAGGGGCAAGAAGCATGAAGCCACATAATGAACCTGTGACTATTTAAGCAGGGTGTTCATGTGTAAGCATACTGGACACTCAACCTCATGGGTTGTCTTGACAACCCCTTGAAGTCTTGACATCTCTCCTGAAACACCACTTGACACCACAGACTACAACCTCCCTTAGTATAGCCTCTGTAATTCTGTAAATTGTCCTTGGGTTTCATGAAAGGCGCTATATAAATAAAAGTTATTATTATTATTATTTCACTTTAAAGGTCCAATGACATGGTGCTCTTTGGATGCTTTTATATAGGGCTTAGTGGTCCCCTAATACTGTATCTGAAGTCTCTTTCCCGAAATTCAGCCTTGGTGCAGAATTACAGCCACTAGAGCCAGTCCCACAATGAGCTTTCCTTAGTATATGCCATTTCTTTGTCTGTAGCTATTGAGGAGGAGAGGGGGGGGGGGGCAAGGTGGAGGGTGGGGGTGTGGCCTTGACCAACTGCCACTTTGCTCATTTGAAAGCCATGATGTTTCTCTCTCATGGGTTGGCCAAATTCTCTGGCCAGGCAAAGCAGAGAAAGGGGAGGTAACCTTGCTTGTTATGACCTCATAACAAGCAAGATTCCAGAACGGCCCATCTGAGCTTTCATTTTCTGAAAGGAAGAGCAGGATACCCAGGGCTTGGTTTACACCTATCACCATTTCAAGCAAATTGGGGACCATAGGCAGGCTGGGAGAACTCATATTAATGTTAAAAAACCTCATAAAGTGAAATTTTCATGCCATGGGACCTTTAACATTTTCTTGAGCAGGCTTAATTGACCTTTAGTGTTACCTAAGCAATTATCAATTAATGAATGACTTAAATCAATAACTCTTTAAATCCATACATTTTTATGAAAAAAGTACAGACTACAATATCTATATTGTGTAAGTGAGGTCTGTGTAAAAGCCTCTGTGGCAAGAAATGCTCCAATTAATTCAAGAGTCATGCCTGTGTGGATTGTATATATTAGGAAGACTTGCCATATCTTAAGCAGCAGATCTTCAGGCAACGGTCCAGAGAGATGAGACAGGTGGTGAGCAGAGAGCCAATGCCAAACACAAAGCCCTGAATGCCATACCAAAGGCACCCTGTCTCCCCAAACATCCAGGCATGACACAGACTGAAAGAGACAGAGAAGGGCTTTAGTCTCCCGGCTTAATGGATCATCACCTTCTGTCTCTGACAAATGGCTGCAGGCCTATATGTGGTTTGTATTTATACTTACAGTGTCATCACCCAAGATTCACGCCTGGTTATTTATTGGTTGATAACAAAGTATTCTGTACCTGGAAATTATGAAAAATGGCCCTCCCAAAAGGCTGAAGCAAAGATCACAGAGAGCCAGGTTGATGGTCATGAGCTCTGGTGGTCTGAGCTTCTTTCTTTTCCAACAGTAGACTAACAACACTGTGCCATTGCCCAGCACTGATGCAACACCTGGAGAAAGAGTAATAGTGAGGAAAAGAATGCAGAAGTGACTTCAACTTTGCTCTTTAAAATACCAGTTATGACTTGAGCTTGACCAGAGAGCGTCAGAGTGGATCAATGCATAGTTAGTCACCTATATTCAACTTTAGGAACTAATAAGGGTATTCTTTCTTTCTTACTTTCTTACTTTCTTTCCCGCTCTGTGTTGATCTGACCCCTTGTGCTAATCCACAGAAAGCCAATTAACCCAGACAAAGCTTCATTGATCTGTTATTGCGAAGAGTATTTCATTGAAGTGTTTTGTATTGAGACGGCCTGAACTGTCTGTTTTAATTTGAAAATGTCTGTTTTTGTCTTTTGTGTTGACCAAGACATACTATATTATATATTCTGTTTGCTTGTCGCACCACTTCTTTGGAGCTACAGGATAGATAGATAGATAGATAGATAGATAAAAAACTCACTCAAAAACAATACTCAACAGTTTTGTGTCACCACTTATATATGTAATCTGGTATGATATATTTGGTATTTCTAAAAACTTGGGATCTTCACTAGAATTTAAGATAAATTTCAGCATGTTTGAATGTCGCTTGTCTTTAAAACAGTTTGCAAATATGGACCTGCCGGAAACAGACACATTGATGCTAATACAAATACTGAATCTTACACAAACTACTGACTGCACAGCCACTTTAAGGTCACTTACATCCAGAGACACATAAGACTGACTCATGCACACACATGAAATGCATAATGTCTCATTACTTTCCATGCCATTCCTATTTTTCCATTTTTACTTATATTTGATATTTTTATACATATATTTTATTTCTCCTATGTAGTTTTAGTACAGCACATTACATTTTGTTGTACATGTACAATGACAATAAAGGTATTCATATTTGTATGATAAAAGTGTCCTCTGAAAGTGCCTTAAAACCTGCTTACTTGTGAAGGTTAGGAAGACAGCGACGGCCAGGTCTGCAGAGGGGGACAGTTGGGAGAGGAACAGTGGGTGGATGGACGAGGGGACAAACCAGGAGCCCCTCTGTGAGCCACTGTCTCCCATGGACGTACTGCACTGACCCACAGCAGTATACAGAGAGGAGATGCAGCACCCGGAGCTTCAAAGAGCCACGGAGGCATTTAAAATACTGACATTATAACAACTACACAGTGTTTAAAAACAGAATAGTGACAGAGAGAAGATTGAATATTTTCACAGTGCAGAGCTTTACGTTCATAAAGTATTGTTCTTATTATTATTCTGCCACTGCTCATTGGCCCTGGAGCGCATGTAAACTTTTAAAACACATTTCTCTCTCCTCTTCTTGAGTTTAATATTAAAAGAATTCCTTGAAAAGTTTTTCTACCGACAAAAAATTATAAATTACTATTACTCCCTTACCTACTCTCTCTTTATCCAAGATGCACAAACACACACCTGCAGGAAAACACATTACAGCCACACTAAAACAAGCATCACCACCTGCCTTCCTGTTGTCTGGTTGCCAGTCTCTTCTCTCAGCTGGCCTTCATAACAAAGATTGTCTCATATTTTTTCCAAATCTTAATGTGACCACTTCACCTGAGGGCTGATAATTCACTCTTGACAATCAGGCTTAGAAATGATCAGTAAGAGGCATGCAAACTTAGAATAAAGGGTAGATGGGTCACAAAATATTGAGATATCTAAATGAATGTGTGGTTTAAAGTGAACTTTTGGTATCTGATCTTCCATTTGACTTACTGAATTAACTTGCACACAACACTAAATTGTCAGTTTATTTCTGTGGTTGGGACTGATTGAGAAAGACTGAGCTCTGAAAACTGCACCCAATAACTGTATGGTGTTATTGTAAGGGCTGTTCTCATATTTATATTAGGAAGCTCCTGCATGGGGGTTTATTGGAGGAATTAAGTCACATTTGTCTTGATATGACAAATTTGCTGTAAAGCCATCAATATCCTAACACACAGGAACCAATTTAATTTCATAAAATCTCTATTTTCAGGAAAATTCCGATAGTTAAAAAAGGAAAATACCATTAAACATCCTATACGCTGTTCCTCGAGCATATTCAAATGCATATGTACAGTGTTTTTAAATAACAAATCCTTTGCTTTCAAGTCAATCAGTGACCAATACAGATGGACTGGGTATGAGACAGTTTTATAAAAAGGGATGTGGTGCAAAGATCGCTTTGAGCAGAAATTATCCCCCACAGTTTTACCCATTTAAGATTCCAAGCAATCAAGAGCCACCCGTGTATTCCCAAAGGAGGAAAATTGTGATCTATGGATGAATGCCTCTTCCAAGGATTTGATAATGTCATTGACCTACATAACAATCAATCTGCAGACCTCAGCATTAACCACAGACGAGCAGTATAGATTTGTTTCTGTGCAGTGACAAAAGAAGATAGGACAGTGTGATTCTCACAGAGGACTTTATTCCAAAACTGCAGTAATTCAATACTACAGACAAGGACTCTCACAACTTCACTCCATCTCACACAAGAACAGAACAGGGAAGAAATACAAAAAAGGAATTGGTCACCAATTTAAATCTTTTCGTTTGTTTCTGTGGGACCTTTCCTCAGGCATCTGGTTGTAGTTGCCTGTTATTAAGGAAACGGGCAGTCATAGATAACACAATCCTCTATTGCGTATGTATGACTCTGGTATGAGGAGGAGAATGTGGGTGATGTGGCATAGTGCAGTGACGAGTGATCGGCTGGTTGGTTTACTCCTTGGTAGACATGTGGGCCATCAGGTCGCAGACACGGTTGCTGTACCCAAACTCGTTGTCGTACCTGATTAAGAAGCAAGAAAAATTTAAAATAGGAGTCAACATGCATCACTGAAAACAGATATTTCAATATGAAAGTAATCCATGCTGAAGGCGTACCATGTGACCAGCTTGACAAAGTGGTCATTGAGGGCAATGCCAGCACCAGCATCAAAGATGGAGGAGCGGGCGTCACCGTTGAAGTCTGTGGAGACGACCTGCAGGAGAGCGAAGAGAGCAAATGCCACGTTAACAAGAATACGGATCGAAAAACAGTTTAAAGATCAGTTATAAGAAAGAAACTATACACGTACCTGGTGCTCTGTGTATCCCAGAATGCCCTTCATGGGTCCATCAGCTGCGGCCTTCACAACCTTCTTAATGTCTTCGTATTTGGCCTGTTAAATTCACATAAACACTATTAAAAAAGGACAACCTGATGTTCCAAAATTCTTGTAGTCTACAAATTTCATGAAAAGCTAAAAATCCACGATCAATCTCAATACTTTGACTTCCTATCTGTAACCCTTGGACCTATGGGTTTCTACTGAAAATGTACATGAATACATGTAAGCAAGACACAAAACAGGTCAACATTTACATGACACAGCAGACTTAGAAGATAGGGAATACATGCAAGATATAGATTTGGTGCAAAAATTTTATTGGGGATTATTTTCAGCCATGGATTAAGACGCATTTTGTGTGCCATTTAGCGGTTATGACATTGGCTACGCAACATTGAATCAGAATAAACTACAGTGCCTTATTACCATGAACATATTTACTGTAGTCCACACAGGAAATACTTATTAGGATAAAGTAATAATTGCTGGTTTTGGTTTTTTGATTGAATTTTAATTTGTGAATAGTAAAATGAACAAATACCCAACTTAAGTAAAAATACATTTTAGTTTGTTAAATGTCATTAATGTTAATTAGTTTGTAGTCACTCACGGGTTTCTCCAGACGGACTGTCAGGTCAACCACGGACACGTTGGGGGTGGGGACACGGAAGGCCATGCCAGTCAGCTTGCTGTGAAATACAGAGTAGGTAAGGTCACAAGGGAAATTCACTGGTTTTAGTCCAAGTCACATTCATACAATAACATAGTATATTGCAATAAACCTATTGGCACTGACCCGTTGAGCTCAGGGATGACTTTGCCGACAGCTTTAGCAGCACCAGTAGAGGCAGGAATGATGTTCTGGCTGGCACCACGGCCGTCCCTCCACAGCTTGCCAGAGGGTCCGTCCACAGTCTTCTGGGTGGCAGTGATGGCATGAACTGTGCTCTGATGGACAAAGACACAGAGAGGAGGACGATTAAATAGGACTAAAGCCCCCCTCCCCCCCATGTTTGGGTTTTGGGCCGTTTGTAATCTGGTTGAGGGGCTGCTGAGCATCTCTCTGCCAGATTGTTCCCACGAGTGTTTAAATCCTCACCATCAGGCCCTCAATGATGACGAAGTTGTCGTTGATGACCTTGGCCAAGGGGGCCAGGCAGTTGGTTGTGCAGGAAGCGTTGCTATGGAGAGGCAAAGAACAGCATCAGTTAACTGAGGATTTAAAAAAAAAAAGAAAAAAAAGTACCAGCTTAAAACATTCTAGCACAACAAAGTTCAACCTACATCTTTTACACATCAGAAGCAGGTGTACAATGAGTGAAACACTAAATACACATTTTCAAAAACTCCATTTCAAACCACTTAAATATACAAAAAACAAAGAAATCTGGTTCTTACCTAACAACCTGGAGGGACTTGTCATACTTCTCGTGGTTGACGCCCATGACGAACATGGGAGCGTCAGCGCTGGGTGCAGAGATGATGACTCTCTTGGCACCACCCTTCAAGTGAGCCTGCAATGTGTTTTGAAATAGTATTTAATCCATGTCCTTTTTTGTCATTTGCACGTCACATGTCATAATTATTTTTATTCAAGAGTTTGAGGATTTAGATACGTACAGAAGCCTTCTCAATGGTCGTGAACACACCAGTGGACTCAACCACGTACTGGGCTCCAGCATCCCCCCATTTGATGTTAGCGGGGTCCCTCCTGAAGAAAAGACACAAAAGTTGGAGCCACAATACATGCTTACTCCGTTCTCTTTTGCCAATGTCTGAAATTATAGTTAAACTGAAATGCTTTCTACATTTAACGCCTAGTTAGCGAACTCACTCGTGGAAAACGGTGATTTTGTGACCATCGATGACCAGCTTGTCTCCCTCAACCTTGACCTCACCATGGAAGCGGCCGTGGGTGGAGTCATACTTGAACATGTAGACCTAAAAGAAAACATGTGAAGAGGACAGAGACAGTTTTCACCAAATTATGGATATCTGACAAAAGCAAAAGAGAGGATTTGAAATTAAATCTGATTTAAAAGACTACAAAAGCCTTCATTACATATTTAAATTTATCCAGTGTGCGTAGACGCAAGATCACTTAATGCACTCTCCTCATCTGGAAATTACATGAACATTTAAATTCATCAGAGTCTTAGGTGATTCTCATCTTCCACATAACTTCCCAAGTGTGTAAAAGAACTGAAAACGCCACCAACCATCACCTAAAGTTTAACTAAATTTACAAGCATGTGGCAGATGGCTAGTGTTGATTTCAAACAATCTTCATCACTTACCATGTACTCCAGGTCGATGAAAGGGTCATTGATGGCCACAATCTCCACCTTTTTGGAGGTGAAACCAGCACGGGTCACCAGACGCCCGATGCGGCCAAATCTGAAAAGTGAACAGGGTTGTTTCATAATCTGGCCTCTAGATGGGGGTGTGACACCATGCAACTCTGACCAAAGTCACTGGGTGATCCTTATGTTCCATAATTAGTGAAATGAAGCTCCATGTCTGAAAATCAGTCATGAATATGTAAAACTGGGGTTTTGACATTCACTTAAACCAAAGCATGGCCTACTTTCCATTACAGTTTTTTTTCCTTTGTGTGGGATACATAAAGTCCCCAGGAAACCTGAAAGCACAGCTGAAGAAAGGGCAGGGTTCAGGAGGAGGGACAGAGGGAGGTGTGTGTTGCACTGCTCTCACACTCTCCTCTCTGGAGGGCTAAAGTTGAAATGGAGCTTGAATGTGGTAATCCTGGTGACGGCAATGCAGTGTTTGATCAGCAGTTGAGTTACTTTTTAACTGCAGGTCCAAAATCCTCGCACGGATACAGTCCGTGCTCAGACACTGGGGGAGGAGGACAAGGGGCGTAGAGATAATAACAGATAGGGAGGGAAGACTTTAACGTCACAATAAGCACGTTCAATAACATTTAAGTTGTGCAGGTCCTCTTCTACTTGCTATAGACAGCAGAAAAACAATCCCCTGTTGAATGTACCTAATGTTGAAACCATTGCCCACATTGTTATCTGCTGAGGGACCAAAGTTCAGAGTTCAAGAATAACATGAGAACAGCTAAGTGACTGTACACAGTTTGGTGCATGGCCATTGTTAATTAATGGCAGAGGGGCTGCAGTTTGGGCACATTTAAGCCTTCAGTGAAACAGAAAACCGGTTTTATAGAGTTTCTCTATAGGCTACTAAACTGATATAATTCTGTTGATTCTTTTGAAGTATGTTTTTAGTAGCCTGTCAATTAACTACTTACTTTTATTTCTAAAATAATTCATTTCACTCATATCCTAAGGGACAGTCTTAACATAATCTTCCTTGTTCTGTAATGTGGTTTAAATTCTCTTTTAGATACAGATGTACGTTTTTGTTTTTTTAGTTCTAACGTACAGTGTCCGTGATCATCTGCATAGCTTTCTATCCCTCATTTTTATTTAATGACATTAAAGCTAGAGTTTTTAGTAGAGGTCTTTGTATGAGCCTTTGGACATGCTTTGGTTCAGCCTACTTTGACAGTTTATCAGAGTATATGTAGGGGAAAAAAAGTGTGTATATAATTTAAATGTCTCTTAATAATTGTATTTTTAAAAGCAAACAAAAATAAAGCTTTAGGAAGCACAGATAATGCTTTTTGAAAAGTTAACAGAGGCAGCTGTTACAGTAAATCACTGCTAATGCCCGCTGTGTGCACAGATGAGAGGGGTGTGGCATTGTGAGTTAGTTAAGAGTTCGTTTGGTTGATTCGGTTAGGCGAGTGAATGACAATGAGCCCTTACCCATTGATTCCAACTTTCACCATTTTGACTGGGTTGTCTTAATCCTCTGGAAGGAGAAATGAGAGGGAGAGAGAGTAGTTTTGAATAATGCATTCTGTTGCATACTGATAAACCGACATTTTATATGCCATATATTAACTTTCACTTGATAAAGGGACAGTTTCTAAGATTGTGCGTCGAGATTTGCAAAGAGTTTAAAATGAACAAGCAAAAGTATTCCACTAATGGACTGTGACCACAGGCCAAGTGAATCTGAAGGTTTAGAAACTAGTCAATATGTGCACTATAAAGCAATTTTACATCCTCATAAGCAACCATAATTACATTTAAAAAGGAGTACAAAGCAAAGGGAATTTGTATAAACGTTATGACCACATGTACTTTCAAATTAGGTTCAATCAAGCCCATGCAGTTTGTCCCCAGGTGACCTAAATCAAGCCATGCCGCCCGTTGCTGAGGCCCTGACCCTCGAGCTGTCTGAAATCATGTAGTTGTTGAAGGTATTTACCGTAAGTGAGAAGCCTCAGTCTGTCTTGCGACTCCGGTTGTGAGTGGGGAAGAACGAAGTTGAGCTGTGTGGTTTTATGATTGACCAGAGGTTAAAGCCACGCCCCCTCGATTGTCACTGCTCCTCGCCCCGCCCCCTCAAAATGTCAAGGTCGTCAGCCTGCACAGAGACATGCAAGCTGGCCTCTGCAACTTCACTTCATGCAAGTTAAAAATCCTAGAAGAATTTCTGCTGCTAATTGTAGGCCTAAAGCTCTGAAATTTTATTATTTCATCAGAAGTTACAGCACAATGATGCCTTTCTTGTTTCCACCTCCCTCGTCTAGATATAGATATTAAAGTCCTCAGATAGTGGGCTGAAAAAAGAGAGGGGTCCCTCACTGACCTTCTCAGTAAATACAGACACATAAGGGATCAAATCTCTGTCTTCATGACTGTGACATTTAATGTCCAAAGACCATGACCCTTCACTTTCAGACTCTCTGTAGCTGCTCTTCCTCTCCATCTCCTCAGCAGCAGTCAAAATTTGAGTCTTGGTTACACAACATGAACGCATGATCATTACGCATGTGCAGAGGAGTCAAGAACTTACAGAATATGAATGCTAAAAAAAAGCATTTAATTGACAGACAGTTTTCTTCATCTGAGTTAAAGTGCTACACTTGGGGTGCCTGGGTAGCTCACCTGGTAGAGCAGGCGCCCATCAGGGGCGATTCTAGGATCAGACCTTTAGGGGCGCTCAGCCCCTAATGAGAATGTGACACGGATACAGTGCCTTGTTAGTGTTACACCCCCCCACTTCCTGCTAAATCAGTCATTTAATTATCTGATCATCTCTGAGCTAGCTACTGAACAACAACGTCAGCTAACGTTTTTTGACACTTGGAACTAAACCTGACACTTTTTAAGTCACAGTAATAACGACCAATTTGACACAATGTTCTAACATTCAGCAATTTTAGTTGCTTACATTTCAATTTGGGTTCTAATGTGCGCCATTACCAACTTCTTCTCTGGGGACTATACCAACATTAAACTTCACAACCGCACTCCTGCTCTCCCTCTGACAGATTAGATAGAGACTCAGCCAAAGGCAGGAGGCTGGCACAACCACCTCCGATTGGCCAAAACCACGTTTCTGTTAATGGTAATTTTTTTTCCTCTGTCACTAACAGACAAGTTCACAAACTCTCACTTAAGCTCTAAAATTGATTAAAAAGAAAAGAAAAAAAGGGGGGGCTCAGAGGGGCTGAGATGAAATTTAGGAGGGGGGCTTGAGCCCATGGCGCCAATATATAGAGGTTTACTCCTCGATGCAACATCCGCGGCTTCGACTCCGACCTGTGGCCCTTTGCTGCATGGCATTCCCCCTCTCTCTCCCCTTTCAAGTATTCAGCTGTTTCTATAAATAAAGGCCTAAAAATGCCCAAAAAAGTGTTGCATTTGAAGTCTTGGCAATATGTTCGTTCTGCTGTCACATTAAAAGTCTTTACTTGTATTCATTGTACACAGCATATGACAGGACCCGGACATGTCAGAGTATATTTTGACTCATTTGTATGGCAACAGAGTTGGCATTTGAAAGAATCCACTTAACGATGTTAAATATTCAGAATAATGTGAATGTCCATTTAAACCCAAAGGATTTAAGTAGAGTCCTGGTGGAAATACCCCCCTGGCTGCATGCCAAGGCCTCACCAGCGGGCAGACCTGACACTGAAATGAAACCTTACCCACAGCATGGCATCTTGTCACCACAGCAGACCATGAACATGCAACACATTACATATCTAACTGCACCATTCAGTTACATATTTTTTCAGCCTCAGCAGATCATATGGTCCTATTATAACGTTCAGAAGGTTAGCAGTGTAGCTCTGCACCACAACTGGACAGTGCTGGTGTGTTTTATGGCAACGGTCCAATGGACCAGGCATAGCTGAACTACCACAACCCCGAGTGCATGCCAGTCTTGGCCTCTGCTTTCCAGTTTAAGGTCAAAGAGGGGAAGTAAAGGTCAGGCTAAGATTAGACACAGGCTGGCTGGTCCATTTTATACTCTCAGTACTGTAAATGCTGCCTCATACATATCACATGTTCTTTCTAAATTACAATGGCTAAAATCTACTCTCAGGTGAGCGGCCATGCAATAAAAGGTCTGGGGGAATTATTATTTTAGTCCAGTGGAAGATTCACTGTACGCCTCAAATTTACAGCAGCATTTATGTAAATTAGTGTTATTTCTCAAAATATAAGTGACACTCTAGTTTACTTGATCACAAAGTGTAGTAACAACGACAAGTATGGATTGCAGTTTAGCGATCACAAGTATGTCTGCATAAAAAAGGGGCCTGTAACCAGATTGAAACAACTTGTGTCCTGTACAGAAGTCCAGTGCAAAGTCCAGAGGGCAGCTCTGTGTGGTGAGTAACAAATAAACACATGATGGAATGAGGCTGCCATCTAGTGTTACAGTGGAAATCTACATTTATTTAAAGTCAAAATTCAACTCAAATACCAGAATAAATAACTAAAAGACTGACTACCGGTGGAAGAATAAGGACTCAGATCCTTTACTTCAGTAAAAGTACTAACACCACACTGTGAAAATAATCCACTAGAAGTAATAGTCATGCATTAAAGTGTTATCAGCAAAATGTACTTTAAAGGTGCCCTGCCACACGTATTTCATTACTTTGTGGTAATGTCTGAAGCTCTTCGACGGACTCTAAAAAATTTTGTGAAAGAAAATGCCTTGGTTACCTTGTTTCAAGGCATTCTAGCGTGGTATAGAAAGCCTACAGGAAGACTCAGCTTGATTTCTGCCAGTTCTCATTAATATTCAGTAAGCTAAGCTGTTTGAATCTATCTATCTATCTATCTATCTATCTATCTATCATATTTTTTTGAGATATGCTGTCCTGTGAGAACCACGTACAGTATCTCTAAAAATTCAATTTTTCATTGTTTTAGCTTTGTGACACTGCTTTACGGAGGTTTTAAAATAGTTTATTTAGCTTAGGAAGTAGAATTTCCTCAACACAAAGGAACACTTTTTCCTTCAGTTTATCACAAACATTAAAAATCATCTGGAGCGACATGGTTTTCACTGGACATGAAAGTGATTAAAAACTAATCTGAAGGGTAATTTAAATTGTCAGACAAATGTAGTGGAGTAGAAGTACAAAGTTGCATGATATGAACATTCTCAAATAAAGTCCAAGTACCTTGAATTTATTCTTAAGTACAGTACTTGAGTAAATGTACTTAGTTACATTCAACCTCTGCAGACTACAAACTATGCAGGATATCATGTAAGATTAATTATTTCGCTCCTTCTTGACCTAGGAAACAGCAGTTGCCAAAAACTCACCCTAAAGGTCCATTTGAGATGCTATTCTGGAGCTTTCAGTCACATAACATGATCTTCTTCTGCAGATATAGTCTGCTCAGTTGTCATGGAATTGTGGATTCAGTTTTTTTCTGAGAATGAAGAAAAAAATGGCCCAACGATTATTGATTAAAATAATGTGATATGATCAAAAGCTCCAGGACAGCTGGCTACTAAATGGACCTGGAGGTGAAGATTGTTTTGAGAGCCAGTCTTGGTTTAGACCTTTCTTCAACATGGACTTTGTGCATTGCCTCCATGTTTAAGGGAATTCATGTATTGTTCTCAAACTGGGCACATTGCTGGTACAAGAGCTCCAAATGTGCAATTGCATCACGTTCATGACATTTCTCTGTAAAAGGATTAAAGATTTTTGCCCCAGGAACTTGGCTGTAATGCCAGAGTAAAACCCATTTCGGAAGCAGCACAGGATCTTACACACATTTGTTTTTAAGATTGGCCACCCATTCTTCAGAATGATGTGGGAAGAAATGTAATTTCTAACAGCCATCGGAAGATGTGAAAAAACATCAAGAGTTTAAAAAAAAAAAAAAAACATCTGTCAGGAGAATTTGAAGCTGCACTTTGAAGGACAAATTGAAATGACTGGTATCTACGGGGAGTAACCAAATGGGGATTTACTGTAGGGGTGGGAAATTGAATATCTGTAAGCAAAACACCAGAACACCGCTAATGTCAAATCCATTTATTCATGCAAATCATAAGTAAACAAAAATAATAATCAGCAGAAATCAAAGGTGCCATCTTTATTTAATATTTACGTCCATCACACCTGTTTTACACACAATCCCCATCCACAGATTAACAATTGTCTAATCACATTCACTGTACGAAGACAAATGCAAGAAATACATTACGTGCCAATTTACTTAAAAAACAAGCCCAAAAATCAAAGATGATCATTTGATGTAAATATAGCTCACATATTCTAATATTCAGTTTAATACTTACACATGGAATAAACTACAGCTGCTCTGTTAAAACAGCCAAAATAGCGTGAGGCATCTGATCTACACTGGATGAAACCACATTAGCAATGCTGCACGTTTACACCATACTACATGTAGTCTACACGCATGTAAACATCCTTCAGTGCACGTGAACGCCCTTGCATGTGTGTGTTTTTCCTTATCATACTCTAAGAAGGATGTCATTAGTCTTTATTTTTCTCTCCACTAACAGCCCAGTCCACTCATGGACCCGATCCGATCCAATTTCAGCCCAAAGCATCCTCGGTTCCATCCCCTCCGGGACCGGTCCGGCTCCGCTCGCTTCTGATTGGCCAGAGCCCCCTTCAGCAGGCGCAGCCAGGGGGTCTCAGCCTGGGTTTGTGCGTCAGCCCATTTGGGGTTCTCGGCCGCTTTGACCCCAGGGGAGAAGTTGGACTGCTCCTCTGGTTGGCTGTTCAACAGGTTCTCCAGGTCGTCGAGGGTCAAAAGCTCGTTGTAGCGTTCCAGAAACTGCTCCATAAACTACAGAAAGGAAAAAGAGATTCAATTTAATAGTCAGGGAGTGTACGAGGGGGAATAATTCAATCAGTGATACATTTCATTATTCTCCTCTTTCCTGCTTTCCCTCCCCTCCTCATGGACTATTCTCTCATATCCTTCATGCACTCTGAATTTTCCTCAATCCACTCTTTTCCTTTCTATCCTACGCCTCCCTCCCTCCCTCCCCATGTACCTCCACAACATCAGGAGAAGGGTGCAGAGAGCGAGCCTCCGTGATCTCCAGAGGTGTCAGGAGGAGCAGAGTGGCACAAAGCAGCACAGGACGCAGCATGGCAGCGGACAAGAATAACTGGAGCAGGGCTGAAAATACAGTGGCTGCAAAGACAAAATAAAGAACTGAATGAATTAACTAAAAACATATACATACGATTTATCTAAAATAGTTTAGAAAAATCTTTGATAGAAAATGATGAAAGTGGTCTTTGCAGACCCCTTTAACAAATCTAAATCGGTGATTCAAAAATCATTAATTTTTTATTTGTATATAGATAAACATTGTGATAAACCGATAAGTAATGCAACAGAAGTAACGATAAATGTACTTAGGGCGTCAAGCTGGAGCAAATTTGCAGCCCCCGTCCCTGCTTAGGCTTTGAAATGTAGATAATAAGCCAAACAAATGAATAGATAAAACATTCAGAAAATATTATATAGTTTCCTACATTTTTAAGAGGAATATTTTTATGATACATTAAATAGTTCTCAAATTAAGCATATAAGGTTTCAAAGAATACTAGTTAGATGGTATCCCTTAAAAATGTAGAGGATTTCATTATTTTTATGTCAGAATAATTTATAAGACTTAAAATGAGACTTCAACACATTTTCTAAGATGATTTTTTGATTCTTACTTTCTCATTATACTTGAGGTTGCTTTAAAGCGTGGAAATGTATTTTCTACTAAATGTATCAGACTTTAATAGATAACTAAAATAAAGAGTATGAAAAAAATATAACATTTCAACAACTCAACCATTTAAAAAAATAAATGAAAAATGTGAGCATGCTCACCTGTTTGGTTTCTCTCGGAGCTCTAGGTGTGTTCTTCAGCTCTCACAGACTCTTGTCCATCTCCCTGGCTCTCCGTCTCGGGGCTACCTCTCACTTGTTGGCACCTGCAGGGAGCATCACTAGCTCACTCCACTGACTCCTCCTACTCCTCGCTCGCTGATGGAATTGAAAGGATGATTTTTCTTCTGCTTGCGTCTGTCCTCTTGGCAGAAGCAGAGTGTTGGGGCATCAGCTGGGATGCTGCAGAGGTTTTGTAGAGCCAGAGACAACCCCCGCCCCCCACCACCACCTCCTCCTCTCCTTTTTTCTTTGGAGTGATGTCATAGCCTTGGAGAGAGTGATTGTTATTGCCAAGGTGACTTGTGTGTACTGTGTGCACTCTGCAAGCCAAACTGTGCTGCACAAAGCAAGGTCAGAGGGCAACAGTCAACTAATGCCTTATCAGTGAGACCCGAGTTATGAAATAGCAGGAATGATTCACGTCTTTTATGTCACCACATAATCATACATTTCCTGTGTTCTAACAATGCTCCTCATGCATATCAGCCTCCCTCTCTTCCTTTTGTCTCCGGTGCCTTTCCCAGCATGCACTGACCTCCCTTCTCCGTTGGGTAAGTTACAGTCTGTCAGTGCCATCTGCTCCCTGTACCCCCTGCCACCAAATTACAACACTGGCAGGAGCTGCATGATCCAACACACCGACCTCAAAGTTCAGCAGCCTCTGATTATTTCAAGTAAATGAACCCCCAGCAGTTACAAATGTACGTTAGGCACTTGACAAGCAATTGTGCATATTTTCTCTTAATTTAAGCAGCTTCTGTGAGCAAAGTGTGTGAGGTTTTCAAACATGAAATCAGAATTGTAAAGCACTAAATAAAGTTATAAACATGGCAAATGTACTCATGTTTTTGCGTTCAGCACCTACTGAATACATTTCACTCAAATTTGTCCTCGAGAGCGCTGCCGCAATCAATGTTAACCTGTTGTTGGCAAGTGTCTTTACATAACTTATCAATCACATATACAGAAATGCACCCCTCTCATCTTTTCGGAGAGGACAATGTGTGGGAGAGGGAGTAGGCGAAAAGGAGAGAGATTAGGGGGGGTTGAACTACTGTACATGCGATGTCAGTGAAGAGAGGAGCACTGTTAGAGGAAAAGTAGGCAAAGAAGAGTAGGAGGTGGTGGGAGGGAGAAAAGCACCAGGCAGAGAGCGGAGGGAGATCTACAAAAGAGATTGATTACAGGAGAACAGAGGCGGCCAACAAGGCAACAGCAAATGTGTCAGACAGAGGAAAAAAAAAAAGAAAAAACATTGTAAATAAACAACATGCATTTAACACTGGTTAAAAAAAAGAAAAAAATATTAGTGTTGCGCATCTGACAAAGACTGAAATCTGATATGAAAGAACATGGTGTAAGTAAGGAAAAGAAAAATGAAGTGGAGAAGCAAGTGGGGTATTAATCCTGTCTGGGCAAGCTGTGACAACCCATTAAACACCACTGTCCAAACACATGATACAAGCAGACAATCCAAGCTGCTTGTAATGAAGGTATAAATTTACTTGACATAACCCAGCAGAGACCGAACCCGTCACACATTTTAGTGTCAAGCCTCTGGAGGTTTCCTCAGTGTGCAGAGGCCGGTGAGTGACACAGCTCAAAATGAGACCGACAGCCGTAGAGTGGTAATCAAAACAAGAAGCAGGTTTATTTGATGCTATGTCGTTACACAAGTCCTCAGACTACTTCAGTTTGGTGCAAAAGTACCAATATCTTGAAAAAAAGAAAAGATAAAAAAGAAAAGATTTAAAAATAAGATTAAAAAGTAAAAAATATGTAAAAACGCAATACACCATTTCAGATAATGGATTAAAAAGAAAGATACACAGAAATAAGACAATACAACAGAAGTCAGATCAGTTTCTGAGGCGAGCTCGCCGGGATGTGCGGGAGATGGGTGTCGTCACTTTAGGGGTCTCACTCTCCGCCATTACGGCATCTGATGAAAAAACAAATAGATTAGAAGTAGGACAAGTCAGGGGGGTGGTCTGAGCTCAGTCATGGACTCTAATGAATTTCCTCTGCATGGTACAGCACGACTCGCTTTTGGTACATGGTACTCTTCTGGATTTTGTTTTCCAGCGCAGATAGTGCCACATCGATGGAGGCGGGATCCTCAGCTGATAGTTATAGCGACGCTGCGTCAAACAGCTGTGACATCATTTTCAACACAGACAGTGTGTTCCCTCTGCTAAAGCCTTTCATCGGCAAGCAAACAGAGGAACGTCTTTACTTCATCAACTGACCATGGTGTAGTTTTTTCAAGTGATGATTCTCTGACCAATCAGTGGTCTTCAGTGTTTTAACTCCACCTTCTAGTATCGGCTCAGCTCGCTTGGAACCTCCAAGGCGATACCATGTACTAGCCACAACTTTTGCTAATGGAAAACCAAAAAAGAACCGTTCCATGGGAGACAAGTCATCCTGTACCACATAGTGGAAATGAGGCATAAAAATATTGCTCAGGAATGGTTTTAAGTGTTAAGTCTGAGCATTTTAACAGAAAAGGATTTCAGTGAATCATACAAATCTAAATAGGAGAATATTCATAGAAAATCTTACCCTGTATAAACACTATCCAAAAAGCCATGCACTCCTTACTGTCCACTTTATTTAATTTTTATGCCGACATTACCTAGATTGGTAATTTGTAGATTGATTTAATCCTTTAAAGTTGTTTCCCATCACAACCATTATAGTCCGGATGATATGTGCCAAATTTGAGGAGAAATGGTCACTTTTTCATAAATGCATGGAATTTGGTACACTTGTACAGTTTGGGTGCCAAAACATTTTCAAAAAAAGGGAGCCATCGCAAAATTTTACTTTCTGCCATACCCGAATGCGTTTTGCATCATATCTTCTGAACCAAACACGCTAACCCAGAACAGGTGATGTCTCCCCTGTTTTGATGGTCCAGGATTACAACGATACAACATCAAAAACTGTCCAGGTAAAAAGTTAATGGTGCATTTAGTGACATTGAAGAAGGAAATCTCAGTATTTGAGAACCTAGGCTAGACTTTAGATTATAATGTCTGTTGCATGCATACAACAGTTTTTAAACACGTAATCCTTTTGTTCATTAACACTGATGATATAGTGACTGTAAAGAATAGAACAGTATGGCGAAAGAGCACAATTAGCTCACATATGTGATGACGACAGGACGTAGTTTTTACTTAGTGTGCTTGCAAAACTGTAGTGTGAAACGAAAACTAACCAGATCAAATGTATACAATCTAACAAAAACAGGAACCTTGGTCCGGGATGTCAGGTGTGAAAAGGCCCTAAAAATTAACAGTAGGGCACAGATTCTAGATGTTCTTTGATAACCTCTTCGTTATGAAGATCTGAAACCAATTCCAGATAAGGTTTTATTTGTCGATATACAATCTGATCGCCAATCAGCAGAAGCCTAAAACAAAATGTGTTTTTTTTTAAAGTAAATGGTTGTTTACTTTCTTTTTAAGCTTAGTTGTTAAGGTCATATTAAATACTGTCCTTTTACTTTCAGTCATATAATCTATAATCTAAAGTCTAGCCTAGGTTCTCAGATACTGAGATTTCCTTCTTCAATGTCACTAAATGCACAATTAACTTTTTACCTGAACAGTTTATGATGTATTTAGTATCATCATAATCCTTGACCATCAAAACATAGGGGGAGACATCACCTATTCTGTGTTGCCATGTTTGGTTCAGGAGACATGATGCAAAACACATCATTCGTTTATGGCGCAAAATAAAATCGCCACCATGGCTCCCTTTCTGAAAATGTTGGGCACACCAAACTGTACAAGTGTACCAAATTCCATGCTTTTATGAAAATGTGAACATAATTTTCACATATCATCCAGACTATTAGAGATATCCCCAGATCTTGGATTACTGGACTCCACTCTGAACTTTAATTGATCTAAAGTATATTACTGACTTGTTCCAAAATACTGATGTCCATTCTATTCATAATACTATCAGTTGAAACAACTAGTCCATTGATCAAGAAAAATCACAAAATTGTTTTGCGATTTTCAAAGCAGAAATGGCAAATATTCCCTCGTGCCAACTTCTAAAATGTGAATATATTACATATATTCACATTATATAATATGTTTTATTTGTCCTTTGTGTTATTGAACTGCTGAATCTTTTTGGATTTTGGACAGTTGGTCAAACTAAACAAGCAATTTGAACACATTTGTGATAGGCATTTTCTGTCATTTTAGAGACTAAACAATTAAGAAAAGCAGTGTCATCATTTTAATAAATTCGTTGCAGCCCTAAATAAATGTCATTTATACATTCCATCCAATATGTTCCTTAAAAGACAAATTAAGTTAAATTCCAAACAACATCAATAGTAAAACATGTAAATGTAATTTGATAGGCAGAATAATCCTTAAAGCTATAGTGCGTAGTGTCCGTCTCCCCCATGAGGAATTCTAAGTAATGACAACAACACAGTAGGCGCATCCAGATGATGCAAGCCTTCCGTGATCTCGCACGCACCTCCACCCCTCCTCCACACAGTTGCTAGTAGCGGACACGAAAGGATTAAAAAAAATAAAAATAAATCAGACGACAATCTTCTGAACATAGCCGTACTAAGAAATACAGAGAGAGTTGTGTGGAGCTGATCGTCTTAATTAGCTTTGTAGCAACTAATTTGGCAATGGCTTGAATGTAACGGACGTTCAATAATATCAAAAGGTTTCACACTAATGCCATAAGTGGAACATTTAATGAATAAAGTGGCTGCACTCACCCTCTTCATCCTCCTCTTCATCACTGCTGAAGGTGATCGCAGGTTTTTTGGACTTGCGAGATTTCTGAGGAGTCACAAAACTGTCATCGCCACGGCCAGAAACTGAAGGCTTTGCTTGACCTGTAACAAAAAACATTTTTTCCCCTCACAAACAAAAAAAATCAACAATTTTTCTACATGCATATTTGCACACAGCAGGACCCTTGAAAATGAATTTCTATGAGTACTGACCTCTTTTTGACCTCGTACGGCCTCTGGCGGGTGGAGGTGTACACATGACTGTCTTCTCAGAGGATCCTACTCCTTTTTGGTTCTCCTCATCCATCTCAGGACTTTCCACATTCTCCAGACCCCGTGTATGAACCGCAGTCAGCCGCTTCTCAAACTCATCTACCTGGGCCTGGGAAAACAAAGTTACCGTCAGTAAACGCAAAGATTACGTCACAATCGTTTTTTATTTTTATAAAACTAGTGGTTTAAGAAGGAGATGTATGTGGCACCTTGAACTGGGCTTTGGCCCCACGACGGAGCCTGGCAGTGATGGAGAGCAGAGGCTGGTAGACGCCAGGCTCGGTTAACTTGTCGCTGTAACACTCCCAGCATTCCTGCAGCCTCTTGAAACCACGCTCACACATGGACAGCAGAGACAGAGACATGGCCAAGTCACACCACTGACGCTCCGTCCTAAGAGAGAAGTAGTATGGGAGTCATAGGGATTAGAGACTTAACCTGATTAGAAACTATGTGAAATGCATAGAAATTCAAGATCCTCAACATAAAAACTCATTACTCATGAATATGGCTTTGCCCTGGCATTTGGACCAAATCTCATTTTCCAGGAACCTCTTGTATCTAAATTCACTTTGCCATTGTGTAATATAAAATGTCCTTCCTTTGAGCTCGGAGTATGAAGAATGAGTCAGAGGCAGACTGAAGCCTGGCCTGGCCAATTGTTTGTCTACATCAACTATATGGGAAGACAGTTTTCATGACAAAATGAGTGAATAAGATGTCAGTGTAGGTAATAGGTGAAATGTTTCCATCACGGTACATCATCACGGTACATCATCAGCCTTTTTTGTTTTACATAAAACAAAAAAGGCCTTGGGAAAAGATATGGAAGAAACAAGCAAATGTAGAAGGCAATATACAGTAGACACACAAATAGATTTTTTTAAAGCTAAAATAGATATGAAAGACATTTCATTTTTAGATGACATTTACAGTGCAAGATATGAATAAAAATAGTCCAAAATGTAATCCAATAAACTGAAGCGGCAAACAGAAAAGGGAGTTAGGTTCAGATATGGGGTTTGGAGAGCACATGCAGTAACCGGCAGCAAGTCACGTCTGGTCTTTTTATTAGTAATTAATGATGGACAATAGGACCTTAACCACTTTGTAATTCATGTTTTTCATGTGCTTATTTTTAGGGTTCACTTAATGTGGATTTCCTTTTGTCGTCTTTGGTTTTGCTGTGTGTCTGATTGTTTTACATGTATGCCTTGCTGCACCATAAATTGCCCCTTGGGGACGATATCAATAAAGTAGATGTAGATATGTAGTTCTTTCAAACTGAATGCGGCTTCTCCAGGATTTGTTTTGACTCTAGGACAGTAACAGACCTGTCCCAGAAGACCTGAGAGGTCTGGATGGTTCATAACAGAGCAGCAGATCAGAAATGAAAGTGGCCTGTAGATGTTTCAAGAATGCAGCTCAAGGACCAAGTTTGCACACATTCGAACAAAAATATTCAGGACCAAGACAAAAAGTATTTAACTACAGGGCATAAAGGGGATCTGCACACAGTTGGGCTCTATTTAAATAGTTTCGCTTTATAAAAAGGCAACATTTTGATCTGCAAATTTTTTTCTCAGGCCTGAGGGCAGCAATTAAGAATGCAGCTTGACATGAGAAATTCAACTCGGGAGCAACATATTCAAAATAAGCAAATTTTCTCTGCATGCACGGGATAGAATTGAACATAACACTGAATTTAAATTCAGTGTATTAAATGCATTTATTAAACAATTTAAAAGTTTTGGGACGTGGCTGAAGACTGTTTGACAAGGAAATGTAATGAATGTTTTGAGCACATCTTGTTCATGATACTACTTCTCAAAACAGCAATAGTAATATGAAGTGCGTTGGTGGGGGCCAGTGTACAGGACAGCAGGTCTGTGCCCAATAGGAGAAAGAAAGGTCACATTGGGGGAAGTAGAAGTGGGGCAAGGTCCCTGTCCATCATTTTGAGAGTCCATCTCGCTTTAATTGTCGATCTCTCTTCACGCACTAAATACCCATTAATTACCCACCTACGCATCCACCCCTTCATCTTGCACAAATAAAATACTGCAGGGCAGACTCAGAAATGGAACAAAGAAAAAATAAAAAATAAAAAAAGGATGCAGGTGAGAGGAGAGAAGTAGGTGGAGATTTACTCACTTGGCAGTCCTAAAGCGCTGACATAGTTTCTCTACCAGAGACTCTGTCTGCCTTTCCTTGGTGATGTAGGAGAACAGCTGTCTGAAAACACACAGACACACAATACAGCATCTAAACAAAGCTCTTAAAATAGCAAGCTGTCAATTTCCCCCCTCGAAAGCGTCTTAAACAAGTCATGACTTTTCCCAGGCCTGCCGAATCCTGCTCAGTATGGACAAATCCTCAGTGGACGAAGGCAGCAAATTGGACTAGACACGCTGGAAGGCCATGCAACTCACTTCATGATGGTGTTGAAGTCCTCGGAGGTCATGCCTCTCTCTGGGTCAGACAGGCGACTGATGATATCTGGGAGCAGGTTGTAGATTGCATTGTCCTGATGGGTAACACCAAGAGTTAAAAACCTTCCCAATTATTCAGACGTGTGTGCGTGTGTGCGTGTGTGTACCTTGGAGGCCAGCTCGTTGAAGAAGTTCAGGGCCAGGCTGGTAATGTGAGGCTCTGGGTCAATTAGCAGCACAGCCACCTCACTGACTTGACCTTTTACCTTGAGCACATCCTTAAGCACCAACTGAGTAAGAACTGTCACAGCTGTCTGCCTCACTGAAGGAACCTCGTCACTGAGCCTAGAGGAGAAGAAGTGTGAAATTACTGCCCGATTCATTTTCTACCTCTTCGTTCTGACTGGAAATATTTCCTCAATCTTCTCACTACGAGTGATAGCTGAATGCAGTATGTTTCAGCCTCTGGGCACCACGCCTGTCCATACAAAATTTTATGAAAAACCATTCAATGGTTGTTGAGATATTTCAGTCTGGACCAAAGTGGTGTACCAATATTTCCAGTACACATCGCTAGCGTAACTAAAGAAGTGGGTGGTAAAATATTCTTGCCACCTGTGCATTTGTTATTTCCCAGTCTTAGTCAATTAAGCTTTCTGTAAAGACTGGGTAATTAGGCAGAACGTCACTGAAACCAAACAACTGTCACAGCCTTGGCAGAATACAATGGGATTGGACAGGCGATGGCAGGGCAATCCGATACCTTTCTGAGACCGATTTAGATTTACCCTCACCCAAAACCACAGAACAAAAAAACCTCATTAACCATTTTTCATTTATGCCAGAGAGCAGGACTCCTGGCAGAGGATCAGACACTTTTTCATGGCACTGCTACATGCCAGTGCAGAAGCTTGCAACAGCAATGAGCAGGGTAATTATTTCTTAATGCGCTTATCAGGAGGCTCCAGGGCAGCAGCCTAGAGAACAGTGGAGGTGTTGGTGTATGGGAGACAATTAGGGAACGCTATGAAATGCTTATCAGGTAGGAAACACAAGGAGGGCAATGAAGCATTATAAAAGAACAGAATGTTTTACACGTCCGAAACAAGTCAATGTGAGCATTACCAGCCATGATAATTAGAACCTCACTTCATCCAACAGCGAAACTTCAGCTTGTAAGTTCACTATAGGAAAACCGTAACTTTGTGCAGAAGAAACAAACAGAAATCATCAAGTGTTTTTAAAATGAAAGCGTACCTACAAGCGTAGAAACAATTGTAGAACCTTTGACTTCACCCCAAATTATTCTCTTCTGCTCACCCAACTGCTGCGTATAATTACAACACACTAGCCATTGGTTCTAGTCACAATCCGTAACACACCAGTAATTAAGTTGCCTAAAGTACCCTTGTCGAAGGCGGTCAAAATCTCCACCCTAGTTCATGTGTGGGGGTGGGTTTATCTACTGGCCATGAAGCTCTGGCTGGTTCCCATGGCAACCAGAGGTCAGGACACAAAGCAGATAATAGAGTTTGCAAACATAGATCATCTCAAAGTTTCTCCCATTCAAAAGTCGTGATGGAAAGAGTAAACTTTTCCCATCATGTGGCTCAGTGGAGCATTGTGACAGCTGCAACACTTCAGTGGCTGAAAGGAACACACTGAGACGGTGGTGGGATCCGGATGAAGATGGCTCAAGTGTACAAACTGAAGCGGGATGTTGGATGAGATTTAACGTCTTTTACAGTACACCCACTCAGCTGAGCCATCAGACGCAGGTTATCTTTATAATGTTGGGTGGAAAAACAAATCTACGGATATTGCGATAATGGGCATATTATTGGAAAAGAGTCAATTTGTGACGGAGTGTTAATGAGCATGAGCGGCCACTGTGACAAATTAATTTTATATCACTGGGCTGATTCAGTTGAACTTGTTATTACATTTACCTGGCATAGAGATTCTGTGTCCAGGGCTCCAAGATATTAGGAAAACGGACAGTGAGGTCTCCCAGAGCTATTATGGCATTTGCCCTGACCACAGGAAGAGTGGAGCGCTCCAGCACTGTAAACATGAGACGGATGTTTTCTTCACACGTCGATGGGCTGACAAGAGAAAGAATTCACTGCATTAAAAAGTTATTCAAATAATTCCGGTCAGTCTATTTAGAGTTTTGTTTTCTGAAGAAAAGTCATATATATAGGGCCGCAACCAACAAACTAATATTTTTCAGCAATGATTCATTGTTTGATCAAAAAAGGTCAAATTTCCCATCAGTTTCCTAAACATTTAAATTGTTGTATTTGTGCGACCAACAGCACATAATTCAAAAAAGGTATAAGTTTATAAGCCTGATGTAAATAAAGCGGGGAAAATAAGTATTGAACGTGTCGAAAATGTTCTCAGTAAAGATATTTCTGATGGGGCTATCGGCATTAAATTTTCACCAGATGTCAGTAACTCAAGTAATCCACACATACAAAAGATATCAAAACAAATAAGTCCATAAATTAAGTTGTGTGTAATAAAGTGAAATGACACAGGGAAAAGTATCGAACACACTTGCTGGTAGGTAGGTAGGTAGGTATGTATGTAATACTTAGGAAAAAAGCCTTTGACAGCTTGGTTGGTTCCGAGTGAAATATTTTCCCTCAGTCGCTCCGGACAGCGGCAGACTCTTCCTCCCCACATATCACACTCTGTAGTCTACCGTTCGCTAGCTACCGTAAATGTAGGCTACTTTTAAAATGCCATATTTTCCCTCTCTGCTCACCAAAACAGACGTGAAAGCATATTAACCATTCACTGACTGCACGTGATCGCTAGTAAACATATTACACTTGCTCTGCTAGTCTATCGTTCAGGACAAGAGCCTGTAGCCTGGTGGTGGGGGAGGGAGGACAGCCTCCCCAAATTGTCTGCCCTTTCAAACTCATACCTGGGTGTGTACAGACCTCTTTGACAACATCTGAGAGAGTTTTCTCCTGTGCAGGACATGCCATAAGTCAGGAGAGGTGTCCTATCTTGCCATAGAAGGCAAATATGGTCATTTTTCTGCAAAAGAACTGCTAAAGTTTGAAGCTGGTTGGCATACCAACTCAACATTTATTTTGTTGTTACTTGTTAATAGTGTAACTTTTATTTGTTAAATTATTGTATTTGTGTGTTAGGTGACTTAGGTTTACTTATATATTTAAGTATTTTAAAAACGTTAATATATTGTTAAATTTAAATAATTTTCAATTGAAAAAAATTCAATTTCAATTCTTTTGTCATATTTCAGTTTTTCAAGTACCGGTTCGGCATCAGAATCATAAAAATCCAAACGGTACCCAACCCTACTCCTGTATGAAAAAACTAGTCGCACACATTGCTCAGCTGTGATTTTTGCCCAAACTGTTTTTGTTGAAGGTTCCGGGGGCATCTTCTATGAGCTCTGGTCTTCAGTTCTTTCCAGAGGTTTTCCCAATTGGATTCAAGTCGGGGGATTGACTGGGCCATTCTTACAGCTTGATTTTCTTTCTCTGAAACCAATTGAGAGTTTCCTTGGCTGTGTGTTTGGGATCATTGTCTTGCTGAAATGTCCACCCTCGTTTCATCTTCGGCATCCTGGTGGATGGCAGCAGAGTCCTATGAAGAATGTCACGGTACATTTCTCCATTCATCCTTCCTTCAATTATATGAAGTCTGCCAGTGCCAGATGCTGAAAAAACAGCCTCACACCATGATGCTCCCACCTCCAAACTTCACTGTTGGTATGGTGTTTTTAGGGTGATGTGCAGTGCCATTTCTCCTCCAAACATGGTGTATGCTATGACAGCCCAAGAGTTTGATTTTGGTCGCATCTGATCAGATTATATTCTCCCAGTAGGTCATTGGCTTGTCCAGATGTTATGCAGTAAACTTTAAGCAAGCTTCCACATGCCTTTTCTTGAGCAGTGGTGCCTTGCGTGGTGTGCGTGCATAGAGGCCATGGCAGTTGAGTGCATTACTAATTGTTTTCTTTGAAACAACTGTACCTGCTTCTTCCAGGCCTTTCTGAAGATCTCCACGAGTGGTCCTTGGTTCTTTGACAACTCTTTTAAGTATTCTATGGACTCCTCTGTCAGAAATCTTGCGAGGAGCACCTGGTCGTGGCCGGTTTATGGTGAAATTATGTTCTTTCCACTTCCGGATAATGGTCCCGACAGCGCTCACTGGAACTTTCAGAAGTTTAGATATTAGTCTGTAACTAATTCCATCAGTATTTTTTCCTACAATAAGCTTGCAAAGGTTTTGTGACAGCTCTTTGCTTTTACCCATCATGAAATTCTTCTTGAGAAACCTTTTTATAGGCCATCAATTAGGACTAATTCAGCTGATATTAACTTGCACTAATATGGGGCAGGATTGCTTCCTAAATACTGACAGATTTCAGCTGGTTTATTGGCTTCCCATGCCTTTTTACACCCCCTTTTCTTCATGTGTTCAATATTTATTCCAATTATCATTCCACTTTATTACACATAACTTTTGTAGGGACATACATGTTTATATGCATTTCTTTGTATGGGTGGATTACTTTGGTTGTTGCTGACATCTGGTGAAAATTTAATTCCAATAGCCTCATCGGAAATATATTTACTGGGAAAAATGTTGACACCTTCAATACTTATTTCCCTCGCTGTATATAAAGAAAATGGGAATTGTCAATGTTTTTACCTTATCATCATGTACTGAGAGAGTGCCAGACAGGCAGAAGTGGTGAGCTGTGGGTGGGAATAGCGTCCTGGGGAGCTGCAGACTCTCACCAACAGAGGAAGGAATGCAGACAGCAGGTTCTCTTCTAAAAAGACAGAGCGAGGAGGGTGGGGAGAAGAGGTTTTTCGTATGTGAAGAACTGAATGCAGAGGATTGCTGAATAAAGGGGTTTAGAGGTTTTCATTACCGGCCAGTAATTCAGTCTCGCAGATCTTTCTGATGAGTTCAGCCTCCGTATCTTCAGCAGAGGCACCAATCAACCCCAGCTCCTCCTCCATAGCACTCTCATTGGCCGCTTGCTGTTGGAAAAACAGAAAAGCTTTACAAAAACAGCCACTTCTCTCTCTTAACATATTCCTAGAATCAATCATGTGAGCTTTCTGACTTTAATAAACACATTTTGCTTCCCATTCCTTTTCATGTAATTTTCACTACACCACGCAAGTAAATTTCATCCGGCAAATTTCCGTTTGACTGCAGATAAAAGTGACCTTTAATACTGAAGGGATTAGTTAATCACTTTTTTTTTTTTAGTATGAAACACTGCCAATATACTTGAAAGGTGGTTACAATTGATTCCAGTAGTGACAAGTTTTCACAGAATAAAAAGTGTATTAAAACCTTCATAGACATGGTTTTCATGCACCATTTTGCATGGGCAATCACTAAAACCCTCTCATCCTGGCTAGAGCTGCAAATATTAATCTATTAGTTGTCAACTATTAAATTAATTGCTAACTATTTTGATAATCGATTGGTTACACTAATTTGTCAAAATTCTCAGATTATAGCTTCTTAAATGTAAATATATTTTCTGGTTTCTATACTCCTCTATGGTAGTAAACTGAATATATTTGAGTTGTAGATAAAGCAACACATTGAAAGGATGTCACCTTGGGCTTTGGGAAACACTGATCAACATTTTTCACCATTTCGTTACATTTTATAGACTAAACAACTAATGGATTAATCTAGAAATCAGATGTTTGAGTCCAACCTACGAATTTTGTTGTATGCCAATCTGCCTCTTTCTGTGAAAAGATAATATATAACAAAAATGTTAATTAAGGAAACATTTATCTTTTGGTTCCCTGATGGGCTAATCAATGATGAGCCATCACTCATTCACATTCATCTCGTCAAGCCATCCTGCTGAGACTATGATTATCTAAATGATTTTCACTATACAGGGAGTTGTTTTGGCTTCAGTGTAACATTAAAGTATCCGCAGAAGTACTTTTAAAAACTCCAGTATGAACTGAAATAATACTGCAACTAATGATTTTCTTAATTAATTAACATTCATTGTTTTGTGTATAAAATAAATAAATAAATAAAAAGTTAAAAGTGGCCATGAAAATTCTCCAGAATATTCATAGAAAACAGCAGCAAATCCTAAGATTGGAGAAGCTGGAACCATCAGATGTTTGACTCAAACGATTGATTATCAAAATAAGTGTACATTTTTTGTAATAGACTAATCAAAACACTTTAGCTCCACACTAAAAGCCGTTGAGGCTCACAGGTGAGTTTAATTGGGTAGTGCATGACATTAAACACTTACTTTCAGCATTAGACTGAGTTGTTTAAACGCCTGTACAGCACATACAGTGAGTCAAGTCAAGTGTTATATACAGCCTCATCACCTTAGCTTTGCTGGATGGGCCCTTTTCCTTCTCCTCCCTCTCCTCTTTCTCTCCTCTCCTCCTCCGCAGCTCAGCGCTCACACTGCGCTCAAGGTGAGACACCTGCCAGAAAGCCACACAGCCACACAGAGCCAACAGCTGGGCCAGACATACACAGTTCACTGCGGGAGAGAAAGACACATGGACACATGTGATTAAGAGTACATTGGACCGGTTACACTGTGTCAACGTAGACAGAGACACAAGGAGACTCACCTTGTTCGCCTTGCTCGTTGGACTCTTGAGATACATCTTGCATTTGGCTAGCGTCCTTGTTGAGTTCGCCACCTTCTGCAATCTGATCTAGTAAGAGGCGAGCGCTGCGCTGGAGCAGCCGAGTGCACAGCTGGTCAGGGGATTCAGCCATGAAGTAGAGGAGACGGACAGCCTGCTCCATGAAGCTCTGCCAGTAAGGGTCTTCCATTACCACACCTGGAGTAGTCACACGGAGAGCAGTCAGAGGAAGAAACCAAGAGCGGTGAAGGCTAAGATGAATATATTACCACAAGAAAAAGCACATTTGTCTGTATTTACCGTCAGCAATGGCCTGTGTGAGGCAGGTGAAGAGCTGGTGATCCTGTGGTAGTCTAAATGGAGCGCCTTTTGATTGCTGGTGGAAATAATGCAGTGGATGATGTTAAAATTTTGTTGAAGCCCTCTGTTTATATGAAAAATACAGACCCCATTTGACCTCTAAAACTCAAAAACAGAAATCCAAAAACATTTTAAGCAGTGTTACTACTCCCAAATCACAATTGTCATCACAGATATAGAGCCTATGGAAATCTTTTATAGACATATAATCATGGGTATTAGGGGTGTTTAAATCAATCATCTGCATCGACAGACCATAATCGCTTAAAGCCTACTGATGTTGCTTATTGATTTTACGGTCGTTTCTTTTAATGTTTTTGCCCGTTTTCTGCTGTGTTCAGTAGGGGTTGCTCCCGAATTTTAAAACACTTTAATGGCGACTCGTTCAGAATACGATCTCGGCTTTTACAAAAATAGTTTACCGAAACGTGTTTCTGAAAACATTTTAAGCCAGAAATAGGCCATGCACTTGCTGAATCGGTCTTCATTTCAGATTGACGAAGGTCAGTTTAAAAGATTTGTCAGATTTTGAGAGGCTCCAAGGCGACCGCTCCTCAAGTAGAGTGTGGTGCTGCTGCAGGTCACGTCACATGCAGAAATGGCAAGTGGGAGAAATAAGGAAGGCTGCCCGGAGTTGGAGGATGCGCCAGCGTCGTATATAGTCTGGTGTGTGGGAACATTTGGGATTTCATGTTACCTATGATGAAATAAAACAATATATATATATATATATATATAGAACTGCCACTGTGTGCATGTATTGTGCAATATGCATTCAATATGCTAATTTTAGCTATAGATCATATGCTGAAGTATATTCTGGAGTGTTAAAGATTAAAAGAAAAAATAACAAGAATCAAAAACCGTGACCCTAAAACTGTGATACGAACCGAACCGTAGGGTTTGTGAACCGTACCACCCCTGGTGTTCAGACTGCTACATTCAGAATTTTTTTTTGGGAGCAGAAACGATAAAAAGGGAGTATTGACCGAAATAACCCAGTAGCCTACCAAGTAGTATTGAAACTTTCCCAGTCAAACAATACCTGCATTTGATCTTTTTTGTACGCAGATCAAGAAAAGAATGACTATTTGTATGGTGCTGCCAAGCGCGGTGTATTTGACCAAGTTGGCAGTTTAGCGTGCAGAAATGCTTGCATTCAAGTTTCAAGTTTATTTGTCACATGCATAGCCATACAATTATAAAAAGCAGTGAAATTCATTCCTGACTCCACTCCACTGTGCTCATAGCTAATGATACTTACATTTATAGAATAAAGTCAAGTTAAAACATAAATTAATAATAAACTACAAAAAAAATATACCACCCATATACCCCTACTCATAAATATAATAAAACCTTATAGGTTATATGCACCTTATAAGGTGCATTGAGCAGTTTGTCATGTTTTGATTCAGGAGCCTAACGGCTTGTGGATAAAAACTCATCCTGAGTCTTTCCGTATTTGCCCTAATGCCCCTGAATCGCTTGCCTGATTTCAGCAACTGAAATTCACATGATGGGTATCAAATAACAGGTTTTTTTAAAGAACAAATTAAGTACTCTATTGTATTGGTATCACTTTAAATGGTATTACCAGCCCTAGGTATTGGATAAACCAAACACGTTAGTTTAAAATCATCATCGGCAATTCTAACAAATTTAACCCAAAATGAACAGTCCCTCCAGGATTTCGCGATTGCGCCAATTCAACCAATCACCGTGACTTTGGTGCAACTCGCAATTCTGACCAATCACCGCAACTTTTGTGCAAATTTGACCAATAACTGGAGTTTCCCGCGACTTCAACCAATCCTAGCAGTCCCACGTGCCATACTTTACGTCAGTATAATGTGACTGAGTGCCACTGACCAAGCGGGAGTGAGAGAGCTTGTTTCCGATATGAAGACGAGACTTGAACATCACACGACTACTAACAAAATGTACAGCGAAAGACAAAGCAAAACATTTCAGACCGTCCTGCCAACCTGTATACATTTTAACATCAATGTAGGCTACGCTGTAACGTTTTTTCACTATAAAGTTGCTGCAGCGGCTGCTGTTTCAATCCTGTCTGCAGCGGGCGGGGCTGCTGCTCATACAGTTCCCCCACGCTACGGACGCGCACACAAACAAACACACGGTAGATGTAGGAAAAAAAGGAGATGAGACACGATGACCTAAATTTAAGACAGCTACGCTCGTTATTGTAAGTGCAATGATAAGTTAAAGTTCAATAAGTACTTCATCAATCCGTATGAATGTGTGTCCCAGGCCAGGTTAGGAAATAAAACAAAAAAAACAAAAAAAAAAAAACCAACAAGCCATTGACACATATGTTCAAATTATTTTGTCTTAAATCCACCAGCCATTTTCATATTATACCAACATTTGCAGCATTCTGAGCCTTTTTGGTAAAGTTACTAGGAAAACTCAGCCCAGGATAGTTTTATTGTCCCCGAAACAAGCTTCCTTTTAATTTTTAAAGAACTATTCAACAAACAAACTCAAACTTTTTTGCAACTTTCAATGTCTCCCGCAACTTCATTGCAACAAACATACAAAAGACATCGCAACTTTTATCGCAATTTTTTTTACAAAAGCTCCCGCAAAAATCAGGCATTTTGGGCCGCAACAATCTCAAAAAGGCCGCGAAATCCTGAAGGGACCGAATTAACATTCACACGACCCATTGTCTCAATCAACAGGCTCAAGTCAGTGTGACCCTCGGGTCATCAAAAAATGCTTAGAAACAAATCGTGGTTTATGTCTTCTTACCCTGACATGGTCTGTGATGCTACAGATGGTGATGACTGCGTCTCTGGCCAGAAGAAAGTCTTCAGTCACTTTTTCTCCCAGAGCCACAGAACAAAGAGTGTCCAGATTACTAAGGACCACCTCCCTCTCTGCCCTGTTGGATTCACATATAAAATAAACATTTTCACAAAAGAGGTGTAAAGTATAGATTTTATATTCCCAAATGATCATGTGATTATGCAAAGTGAGGTAATAACATCTCTGCCCTATATCACCCCAACCGCTATGTGCTAGCCTTACCAGTGGTAGGCTGCTGCTCAGATAATGCGTGTAGGAGGACAGGTTAGGAGAAGCACATAAGATTTAATAGGTTATGAATGCTGCCGGCTGGATGAAGAGAGGCAGCAGTGTGGGTGGACTGCAGATAGTCTCTTAACTCGCTCGCTTTTCCCTACAGCTGTGGTAGTCTTTGAGGTAGATTGAGGGGGAACGCTAAAAAAAAAAATATATATATATAATTTTTTTTTTCCTTCAGTGAAATGCACTGGCAAGGAGCCTAGTTATTTAGTCGTGACTTCGATTACAATGAAGAGGAGCTGAGGCAGAGCTTGTATTCTGACTAATGAGGATTTGCTGAATGTCAAGTAGCTGAGGGAGGACCAAAACGTAAAAGGAAGTGCCTCTATGCAGTGAGAAATATCAGATTATACATGTTTTTGAAAAACTGGTTTAGTCAATTTTATCAAAAAACAACAATGAATTTTGTCAAAAGATAAGAGTCCTGTCAATTTTAATATACAACATGAAGTTTGTTCCAAGTGCAAATAGGTTGAACTTGTAGTTTGGTCCAATCCAGATACAAACTTTATTATTATTTTAATACAGGTGCAAATTGGATTTTCATTTTGAACAAAGGGTGTTTAAGTAAGGTTGCCAATGTCAAGTTCTGCCACAAAATCTAATGTCAGTTTTTACTTCTTTAATTGAAGGTGAGTAAAACAATATCATCAAAACATTTATAAAAAAAAAAAAAAAAAAAAAAAAAAAAATCACATTCCACGTACATACTGCTAAAACTGAGTTTAAATCATACTAATTTCTGCTGCGTTTGTACAAGTATAAAAGAGTAACACTGTCGCTTTAAGGAGCAATGTAGTTTTACGTTTATCTGTGTTTTAAGCCCCCAATGTCTCCTTCCAGGCAGCGCTCCCTGGAAGGCACTAGGATTAGGCTATGGTTAGGGTTAAGGTTAGGTGCCTTGAAGTCAACGGTCGGCAGTGCTGCCTTGAAGGTGATTAGGCAATGGTTATGGTTAGGTGCCCTAGGAGATGGGAGCTTAAAACACCATCGAGCTAGTTTTACACCTGTAACTTTTTATCATGTCATGAGAAAAGATTACTCAATGTTGCAGAAACCTCACAACTCCGGCTGAAATTTGCCATACACCTCAGCAGAGCTCCAGTTAAGTCTGTTAGCACCAGTCAACAAACCTCTCCCTCATTCAGTAAACAAGTCCAGGGTTTTACCTGGCTCAGAATGGGGCTTTGGGGAGACACATATGAAGGGGGGTTCTGGGGGTCCTTCCCCCATGAAATTTGCTGAATTCATTTCCTGCATTCTGATAGACTTTTAGGCACAATGTTATGGTGAAAATGTCAAGGAAAACACAAAATTCTGTAACTTTTCCCCCCCAGAAGCACATTTTGCTTCCAAGTTGGAAAAATTTAGGAGCAACTCCCTCCTAGAGGTAACTCCCATTACTGTTTTAACTAATTTGTACAATATTATAATAGTTTAATGAATAAAAAAACGTTATAAAGCGTAATGTTTTCTATTTTGAAATAGGCCTACATTCTATAGAGTACTAAGTAGGCACAGCACATGCAAGCACTACCGTAACAGAAACAGAGTTGTTTATGTTGCCTTTTACAAAATTGGAATACTAATACAGGCTGTAGAGCTTCATGTCCAATTATCCTACAACTTGCCTTATTTGTTTGATTGACATCCCCACCAACTCTACTGCACTGTTCATTGGAGTACACTACGACTGACCGTATTTTACATTTCCTGGGCTTAAACACAAAAACAGAAATGCATGCACTGGGACTACTTATCCAACTACTCACTCTACACAGTCAGACTCAAAGTAGGTGGAGCTGAGTCACTTTGGCCCGCTTCTTTAGAGAAGAGTGGCAATTTTTACCCAAATTACCAACCATTAAATGCACAAAAAGTTAGAAACCTCCCATTTTGTAAACTTCTACCCCTTTTCCTCATCATGGAATAAAAAGTTATTTTTTTATGAGCATACTGAAAGTGGTACAGTGTATATGTCTTACCGTGCAGCCATGCCCAGCAGTAAAACTGCAGCTCGCCTGTGTAGGCCAGAAGTTTCTCGTTTGCCAGTAAACCTCTCCCATAAGACCTGCACTACAGTGGACTGGAGATTGCTGCCACTGCCAAAGAACTCCTGCACCTGAAGAAACCACCAGAAACATGTTTGGATGGTTACAACAAAAAAGGTATATAGACAATCCAAAATACAGTAAACATCAGGTAAACAAAACAGACACTGTACACTTTATGGCTGGTTATTATACACAGAAGTAAGCCATACGAGAGTAATAAAAGAATTACGTACTATTTCTTCAACACACTGTATTGTTCCTAGAGACGCATCCACCATCAGCTCAGAGAGACTGTCAACAAGAGTGTGGGCTTTTGTCCTAAAGAAAAGATGAGACAGCTATTTTAAGAAAATGCAAAACAAATCTTTTCAAGTGTTGTTAGGTTTGGTTGCATCACAACAATATTACCAGTAATTTTGACTATGTACACATCTTAGATTGTGATGATTTAATTGTTTTAGCTTACTTATGTAAACCAGCAAGCCAGGCACACTAACATTAATGTAATCCTCAAGAGACTTAAGCAACCAACAAAAATCAATATCCTACAGTACAATTTATATTAAATTAAATGTATAATCATCTGAAATCACACTAACAACACTTCATATTGTCATGCATGTGTGAGGCAGTTTTACAGACCTGATGGTCTCTCCCTGAGGGTTCAGATACAGGCGCCTGTAGGCCTGAACGACAGCATCTTTAATGGCAGAATCAGTTGACCAGACCAGAGGTAACATCTTCCTCACCCCACTGACGGAGTTGGCAACGCTGAACTCGCACACTGTCACACAAAACTGCACAGCCTCCTGGACCACTAAAACCAAACACTTCAGCTGTCAAATGTGAGTTTACTGAGTTTTGAGTCAACACGTAAATTACATTGAAATGCACAAGTTTTAATAAGTTTGCATTCTGGTGAATATTGCCTTCTACCTGAAGTGGTTTTCAAGTAGAGCATGGTGTTGATGACAGATATTGCTCTTTCCACTTGTAAGGCGAAGGTTTCTGTGTCTTTCAGGTACTGCACCAACATCTCCTGCTTCTTCAGCTCCCCATCCTCCCCCTCCTTCTCTGCCTCTTTCTGCGGGGTTGGTGGCAAGTTCTGGCTGAGCTCAGAGGTGTCCTCGTCAGAGCCTGAAGAAAACATCAGGGACCACATCATGTAAAGTAAGTTGGGCTTAAAAAGCAATCATACAGGAATTCAACCAACAAACCATTTTCCATTGCTGCTCAATTACTCAACACTTCCTGCAGCTGCTGTACAGTAATTAAGTTAAATCTATTCTCTACGCTGAGAGGCTTTTAGTGCGTGTGAGGCAGCCGCAGACGTGTTCAATTTACATTACCAGCATACTAAGGAATAAGCCATCAAATTCTGAATAATGTATAAAAAAAGTATACTTGTTACAAACTGACACTTGTTGTTGTCTACTCTTTGTCACCATAATGTGATTGGCTCGGGGTAATTTAGACTTAGAGAAACCCTGCATTGGTCCAATTAAGATAAGATAATTAAGATTTTATTAAAAGCTGACATATACGGGTAATTGCTGTTCAAGTCAATACTTATGCAATTGCCTTTAAAAATGTGATTTACTGTTTACAACGCCTGAAGTGCTGGAAGCCAAAACAGTCAAACAAAAAGGCTAAAATCAGAAAAGACATTTCACATGTCATCTTTATCAATTGAGTGTGCTAACGTGTAGTGTTCTATGCTTTAAAATATATCCTCTACTCATATTTATAAAAAGGCAAATGTTATAGACCAATCAGTTTTAATTGACACTAACCGATAAGGTGAATCCTCCAACCAAGAGGAAATAGAAAGAACCAAATCTTAAATGTGTTCAATCTTGCTTCCATTAAGAGACATCACTTTTAATCAGTACTTCTGGATAGTAATGAGTCAGGTGAACTGAGCGCAGGTTTTACCTTTGAATATGAGAGCCAGTGTGTCCATTAAAGTCTCCGCAGTGAGAGTGGACAGAGACGCAAACATCTCAGATTTAGGGAAACAGCTGCGGGCTCTTATACAAAGACGCACAGCACTCCTTCAGAGGGGAAAAACAAATTTCCCACATCAAATTGTTGGGTAATTGACAGTGTGGGAGGAACAAAAAAAAAAAATCCATCAGGTAGTGACGCTTGAGTCAACTTCTACCCAGGCCTTCACCTGTATTTGTTGACACGGAGGTACTGAGCAACCTTCACTGCAGTTGCTCTATCATCTTCTGCCTCCTTGTTTTCCTCCACATCCCTGTCGTCATCCTCCTCCTCCTTCGCTTCGCTTGTGGGCTCCAGCTCTGTCGTGACAGTGACAAGTAGCTCAGGCTCCATGGCGGCCCACAGCTCAGATGCTTTTATCACTGCCACTGCCGGGAGGGAGAGGGAAATTAAAATCCAATAAGGATGACTCTGTTAGAGCTGCAAAGAAAATGAGGAACAACTGACAGAAAAATATTATAAATTAACCCAATTAGCAGCAGGACAAATTTAAAATGACAACTGTTCTTGGGGTTAAAAATAAATCAAGATTGTAATGTTGTGCCACCATTTGACCATATTCTGTTTTCCTGGTGTGCCACAATCTTCATTCTTATGTTAGATACATGAGGTTGTTTCTTTCTAAAGCTAATAAATATGTTTAAAATGGAGGATGGGGGGTAATGAATTAGTTTGCGGAGAAACAAAATCATAACCCTAATGCTGAAAATGCCATGATGAATGCTGCATTCAAGTGCAGTTGACAACCAATTACAATGCAGACGTTGTAGACAGATGATGTAAAAGAAATTCTCTTTTTTGCTCTTATCTAAAATTACCTGGGACCTGGTTATTAATTTTACTTTACCTCTAAGAAACTGAATTTCATGCACTTAATTAAAATGCAAAAGGTTTCTAAAAATGAGTTTTTAACCTCTGCCCTCAGATTACCAAAGAAGCAACTCAGCGCTGACTGAACACTGAAGAGAGCTGGGTGACCTCCTTGCCTCTTACACATGTACACAACCAACCAACCAACCAACCAACCACACACACACACACACACACACACACACACACACACTCTGTCTGTTTCATCCCTGTGATTACTCCGCTGTGACTGTAGAGGAATAATTTGGGTTGACCCAAGTCACTGTAGGCAGGCCCTTACAGCAGAGCAGGAATGCTCCTCTGCACTGCCAAGATTACCTGCCAGTCAAGGCAAAGAAGAACCCAACTCTCAGTCAGTAAGCTCGTATTCGCCTTGGTCTCATCACTGGGCAAAATGTCACTGAGCATGAAGAAAAACAAACTTATCAGGATTCATCCTCACCTGGTGCTTTTCCCTCCAGTTGCGCTTTTATCTCTCTGAGTTTAGCGGTCTCTTTCTCTAGCGGTTTCTTCAGATCTGCACTGCTCAACTGAAAGAAACAAACATTTCCGTGAGACTGTGAAAAATCTGATATTTGGAGTCTAAAACTTGTGTTGCGTTTAGTTACTTTGCAGCTATAGGGGTTGTGTGCAATGAAGGCTGCCAACAGCTGGATGGCACTCTTCACCACATTTATAGATTTGTCCATCAGTCGTCCCACAGCAAGCTCCATCACCTCACTGTACTTAAACAGAGGCAGTGCCTAAACAGACAAGACAGTAATTATTACCACGGGAGACTTTATTAACATGCATTTATAGATACATTATAAGTGAACATACTTTGCTGTTGACTATGCGTGTGTAGACCTGCAACACACGTGCCCTGACATGGGAATGGGTGTCATGCAGATGTTCTTGCAGTGTGTCAAAGAATCGGTCGCGGTCGGCTTTACCGGACTCATCCAGCCCGTCACCACACAGGACCCGCACAAGGATCTCTCCCAGCACCTCACACACAGCGACACGCATTGAGTGACTCTGGGAAAAAGTGGAAAATGGGGAATAAGTCTGCATCTAATGTTCTTTTGTCAGCAAACAACAATTATGGGGTCTTTAAAAGAAGATTTATGTATTTGAGCATTTAATGGCAAATACGGAACAACTTTCTGAACTCTGCCCTCAGATTACCAAAGAAGCAACTCATTGCTAACTGAACAGCAAAGAGAGCTGGGTGAACTTCTTGCCAGCCACACACACACACTGTCAGCTTCAGCCCAGCAAATATTCCGCTGTGACTGTGAAGGAATAATTTGGGTTGAGCCACATCACTGTAGGCAGGCCCTTACAGCAGAGCAGGAATGCTCCTCTGCACTGCCAAGATTACCTGCCAGTCAAGGCAAAGAAGAACCCAACTCTCATTCAGTAAGCTCGTATTCGCCTTGGTCTCATCACTGGGCAAAATGTCACTGGGAAGGGAGTTTGAGCTTTTCTTCCAGTACCACGTTTTGTACAAGACCACACTAATCAAATCCCAAATGAGGGGTGACATGTGGCATAATGATAGCAAAACATGCATCTGAGCAAGAGAACTTAATGACAAATTAAGTAGCAGAAAGTCATACTTGAGTTACTTTTAGCTCCTTTTGAAAGTCACTAATGCAAACTCAGGAGGAGTAAAGAAATAATTAAAGTTAGCAGGATGAACATTACCTCTCCTTCCAGATGTGTGATGAGCACACTAATGTTGGGGATCACTAATTCAGGTACCAGGCTGCCAAGTTCTGCAATGAAGGAAGCAAAAGCTTTGACCCCCGATGCCTCTCTAGCAAGCTCCTCACTTGACCTCTGACCAATCTCTCTGAAGGAATGGGGGGAAATAACAGGCATAAACTTCCAAACATGGTCATTTGCAGCCAAAGAATTGGATTTCAATGAACAGATTTACAAAGAGGACTGCTTGTTGGAAACTTTATATGCACACAAATTATGCATACTGACCTTATTACTTCTCCTATGATCGCCCTGACTCCATATTCTGTGCTCCACACAGACACTGCCTGAGCAAACACAGATGACAACTGCTCGAAGTGTTGCAACAACTGGATGACCTTTACACCTGCACCTGTAAGAGTTTAGAGAGTATACACTATAGGCGACATTTGCAATGAATGCTGAATAACAGGAGGTATTGTAATGTTGCTTTTTATTCTTTATACATGACGTTCTTGAAACGAACAGGGTTGATATGCTCCCTGAGTTATAAATATTGCTCACAGGCTCAGCATGTGACTGTGAGACTCACCTAGGAGATGGTTGTACTTTTTGATTAGCACCCCCAGTAAGTGGATTATACCATCTCTGGTCGGTTTGCTCTTGACATGGCTGATGGTTGGGTTCTCAAGTAGTTTATAGCAGCAGCAGGTCACACAGCTAAGAGAAGGGATAGAGCAAAGAATTCAAAGTTTGTTCATGTTGTGGTACAAGACCTGCATGAAACGCAACTTGAAGCCCAGATCAAATTCTACAGTCTATACACAAAGTTCTGTATCTAACATTTCGCAGAACTATACAGTGTTTGTGATGATTGTTAAGGCTAACCACCAAATGTGTTGTTTAATCTTTTGCTAAGAACTAAAGTGTTAACAATCACCATAGCCATGTAATGTTGCATGAAAAAATGAATGTATTTAGGAAATGACTTTTCCTAAATACCTATTTTGCATGTGCTTATATTGTCATAATGACAGAATAACATTTAGAAAACCAAATAGATGGGTTTTGGTGTGTCCCCCACCCCAGGAAAAGGCCAATTTATTTGCCTGGAGTATCGGAGATTACAGTAATATTGGTACGGTCGTCTGACTCTCTTCCACTAAAATTTTCATTTGCATGATAAAATGAATTGGACAAAGAAACTAATTTGCACGCTAAAGAGATGGAGACTGACTAAGCGTTAACGGCCCATCAGCTCAAACAAAAGGATACAGATGTTTTTGGGCGTCGGATAAAAGCTGCGTTTCCATCAATCACTTGAGGTATAGCACCTTGATTGACCAGATGGTAGGAGCCGCGTCAACCACGCAAGTAGTGCGTTGTTTTTTTACATTTCATCTTGCATTACTCGGCCGTGTGATTGAAGCCGCGGACATCTATGCGTTGAGAAAAGGGCTGAAACCTTTTCATTCCTCAATGAGCCACTGCAGAGCTTTTATCGCCACCTTTGGTATCGGATTAATGTGCTAGGTACATCAACAGAAGAGTAACAAAAAACAGGAAAAAAAAGGGAGCAGTCCATCCACAACTTTTGATAAGGAAAACAAAAAACGTTCTAATGTGTATTGAACTGAACCGAACTGCTTGGTGGAAAGAGGCTTTAAGAAGAAAAGAACAAAAAACTAGTACCCCTAATCCTAGTGTTGAGAAGGTTCTAGAACTGACATATGAACCAAAAACAATCTAACCTCTTTTATCAGAACTATTCACTGCATATTGTTTCTGCTGAAAAGCTAAGACTGTGAGGAAACGTTCACAATGGAAATTTAACACAGTTAAAAGATAATCTAACCTTATTAGGTTTGGTACGACAATATTAATGGAAAGTCAAAGATAATTTTCATATAAGCTCCAATTAAGGCTACAATATTATCAATGCTGGGCGAGGATCCGGAGAAGAAAGTGGGAAATTACACCAACTAACTGAATTAAGACCGCTAAGTCTGATACTTTACTTTTGCACAGAGTCAGCAAAGTACCTGATGAACTCTTCCTCCACCAGGGAGAGGCTCCAGAGTGAACGGATATCCAGCTGGAGGAGCTGGACGAGGGCCTGCAGCACCTTCTCTCTCTCAGAGTCCCACTGCAGCAGTCCTTCCCCACCACCTTTGCCTTTTTTACCGCCCTGTGGAAGGCAGACAAAACCTGATCAATTCAATTGGTTAAGCTGCACTAATTATCACCAAGTCCTACACAACACAATACAATTAACATACAACACATGCCCTCAGGTTACCAAAGAAAGTAGTTCATATTTGCCAAACCAACTATATTGAGACTATAGCCTCTTGCCAGCTGATACATATACATCCATACAACACACACACAAAGACAAACAAACATCCACACATTGTTTGACATCTTTTACCTGTCCGGTCCCATTGCTCTTGGGGGGCAGAGGTTGTAAGGTGACAAGTTTACTGTGGATGGGCCCTTACAGTAGTGCAAAAAAACTCAACCACACCACCAAGACTACCCATCTAACTGCAGACAAGAGGCCGCAATCTATTGGTCTGACTAGATCATCAAACTTGCCAATATATCATCATGCGGGCATTTGAAATGGTTGAACACAGCAACAGTCAGTCACAGCAATTAAAGTATTTCCATACCTTCCCAGGTGCCGTGACGATACTCTGTCTACAGGAGTCACTCTCAAAGGTCTCTGTGAGTTTGCAGAGCAGGTAGACACTCATTTTAACGGCATTAAGTTTCTCTTTGCGCTCGTCAGCTGAGACAGAGGTGGAGGCGAGAAGTGCTGGCAGAGAAGCAGCAAGGCCACTAACCACTAAAAAGGGAAAAATCCAGACAATGTGTGTATCACCCCAGAATATAAAGGCTTATTTTTGTCTATTTAAAATTAGAACCATGAAAAGGTCTAACCTTGTACTAGTAACTCCAGAGTATCCTCTTTCACAGCTAGCTCCACTGAGTTGCAGTGCCTTCAAAAGGTAGACAGTAATTTTGTATTCACACAGTTCTTAATAGCAATAACTAGAACACGCTATATATTATTAATACTTACTGAAGCACGCTGTAGCCTGTGTCAAAATGTTCCAATATACACAAAGGCCCTTGGCTTCTCAATGCCGCTTTAAATTCTGGTTAGAAGAGACAAAAACATGAGCTGCATTACAAACACAACAGCCCAAATGAAAAAACCACTCAAACTTATACAAGTTCGCTACTTACTACTGAGATATGGTGGCAGCTGTTTTGGGGGCACCACATCCTGAACCACGTACTGGTTGATCCCCCCAGTCTTCACCAGGTCACCCACGCACACAGGCACAAAAAAGTCCCACGACATCCCTGCGTTAAGAACAGATAACAGATAAACACACATTAGGTTCGCAAAGTTAACTAAACTAACGTTAGCTACTTAGTTCGCATTTAAAGAATGTACCGTTCATAGATATGGTACCGTTACAATCTATTTAGTATATCATATTAAAGTTAATGTTAGTTAACTTTACGTCTTAAATCTGTCTAGCAGGCTAAAATGCACAATACTTAACACTGACCTACCAACTAATGCTAGTCGGTAAGACTGATAAAGTATTTTTCTTTTATCCAAACAATACAGCTTTGTTATTGTGAATTAAGCTAGCCAGACAAACTACGAACAGCAAAGTTAGCATGCTAACAAGCTGGGCTAACGCAATTGCGTAGTTTTCCTTGTTGACTATAACTTTATCTAACAAAAACGACTGCAGCTAAACTTTAGCCAACAACTCACTTATAAACATAGCTAGCTAGTTCTCACCTGTGGCGGCTGAATTTCCTTTAGCCACAATGACGACCTCTGAAGACAAAAGTGTAACCTGCTCTCTCCGCCGTCTTAAGGCGGTTTAAGTTTTCAAATGAGTATGGACATCGCGCCAAAGCAACGAAACTCTGACGTCACATACACGCGCCTCAAAGATTTGGGCGCATGGTTTTAAACAAACACTGCCACCTGCTGGACAACTGTGAACACTACAACACAAAGTTAGAGCTGCCAGAGCAGACTGATGAAAAACACAGAGACAAAGGACCACAAAGCCAAGGTTTTTGAGGTAGTAGCTGTATTCAAATGATTGACAACACAATCACCCCCTCTCCACTGTACCAATGTTTCAGCTACAGAAATGACAATACTTTTCACAAAATGTCTTACTTTCTATACAGCACTCAATCAAATGTTAAAATGAAATGGTTTAACTCACTACCCACAGATGACTAATACTGTCAGGATGCAGCATTTGTCTTCATGTTCTTTTGCCCTCTTGTTTTACTTAAAACATAAAACTAGTGTTCCAAGGCGTAAGCACAAGAAACTAACCATACAACAAAGCAAAAAAGTATACATGGCCTAACTATTTTCAGAGAAAATACTTTTTTTATTTTTTATTTTGTAGTTGTACATGTAAATATAGTATAAATTATTGTGACAACTTGGGACTGTTAAACCATTGGGGGCTGTTTTAGTGTTTATTATTCACTAGTAAAACAAAATGTAAACAAAGAAATCACAATAAGAGCACCAAAGGTAACAAAAAAAATAAAGATTATCGTTAACAGTTTATAAAAAAAAAAAATATTTAAATACATTTGTAACCACTTGGCTCCTTCACACACTGCATCAGGCCAAGGCAAATTACATAAACCAAAAGAAAAAGCACCAAATGTTAAGGAGGATGAGAAACAAAAAATCTAGTAACTAATGAAGAAATATTCTTCTCATTTTCCATCTGATCAGTGTCCACCTTTTGTTCCAGGTGTTTATTTTCTCTTTCTGTCTTGAGAGCATCGTGGGCAATACCTGACAGATGAATAAAAAAGCACAGCAAAAACATTTAGTTGACTGACTTGAATAAGTAACAATTCACACTTGTATTGCGCACAATGAAAATAGGATAGTACTTAAATAAAAAAAAGTTGGAAAAAAAAGAAAATAGGATAGTACAGCTCGAGTTTCTTACCATTTGCCTCTTGGTTTGGTTGTCAGGCCCACACAAGCAAAATGGAACCACTCAATAGAGCACTGGAGTAAAGAAAAAAAAGAGGATGTGCTGTTAAAAATTCCATTGCAAATGGAGCACTTAGTCGAGACAAAATGATTCAAAACACACGGTTACAAACAAAATCGATCTTTCAAAGGAGATACATCAGTATGTGTGGTGTGGCATCTACTTATGAATCACTCACTCTGTCATCTGTGACCTTATCCACAGAGGAAGAGGCACTAGACTGCAGGACTCTTAAGCCTCTTCATTTGTGATTAACATTTTCATGAAACTTGGTGGAAGGGTGTACCATAGGCCAAGGAAGAACCCTTCACATTTTGGAGCGATCCAAATCATGGGGCGAATATACAAATTATTTTTCACTTTTGTTAACGTTGTGAGATAGTAATTAACATTACTTACTAGGGAGCTGGCAGGGTAAAGAGTGTTTCATGTCCGATCCAACTGATTCGGACATTTGCGTTCTAACATACATCTCCACCAGGTATGTCTAGATAATTTCAGGTTTGAAGTGCACGTATGTGTTTTTAGGGACTATTAGGAGATAGGACATGCCTTGACAGAGGTCTGCGCTCTCCGAGTGCCCTTCTATTTGATATATAACATTATTCAATCTTCTTATTCTTATTAAATCTTCTAAATTCCAGGCCTGTGCCATAAAAATACATTGTTGTTGACCTTTGTGTTACTTTAGTGGTATTTACAAACATTAAATCATAAGTTGTTTGGACAGGCCATTCACATTAAAGGTCTCATTGAAGTAGCATTTTATGTGTTTGTTTGTGTTCTAAGATGTATTGTTTTTTCTTTATTTTTTTATATGCGAAATGCCACAATAAAGCATTTTAGTACATATCTATACCAAAACCACCTCCACCTTTTCTCTTCATAAAAAACATTTCATTATTTTGCTTATGGATCTTGCTCTTGGTAATGTTTACAATATTCCATCCGTAGAAATATGATTATAGACTTTAAGGCAATGCCACTAACCAACAGTAGGAAATACTGATACAGAATCTACAAAGTACAGGGAAAACCATAAACACACTCTTGTTTGTACAAAAGTACAAATATTATGCCCCAATAACAACTATTGTAATAATCACAACTGTCTCTAATTAGTGTATTTAACCATAAGTGTCTACAGAATTGTTGTTTGTATTTTATTACATACTTTCTTTGTTGGTATTTTTGTATAGTGGCTTCTGTACTTGTATTTGCAATGCGTATGTTGTGAGCTCAGGTCAACTTTCTCCTATTTTCTATTCTCTTTTATTAATAATATTTTATAAATGAGTGTTCCTTTTTGATTGTATCTATGTAAAGCACACTGAATTGCCCCTGTGTAAAAAACAACAACTTGCTATTGCTGTTTATCCCAAAGTAAATGCAACTGATGTAAAGCCTTATGTTAAATGTTTATCCCACATTTAAATTCTCAAACTAAATCTAACTAACTAAATATTAAGTCCCAACCCAACCTCTTGTTTAATGGAAAAACATAAAAATAAATAAAGGGTAAATTACAATCCCAAAGGCACTTCATGTGACCCCTGACTGAGATCTTTAAGAGGGCCATAAAACAAAACTCACGTCAGTGTTGTCGCAGCCGATCATCTCGCCGTAAGAGACCTGATGACACAGACAGTAGGTGGGTTCGTTGGGGTCCACTGGCATGTCCAGCACATCAGATGGGTGCACATTCCCAAAGTTGGTGGCAGGGCTGTTGAATTCTCCTCTGATGATGGGGAAAAAGTGTTGAAAGTGAGAATGGGAGTATCATCATAAAACTGACTAACAATTATTAACTTCAAACATGAAAAGTAAACACATGGCCAGCACAAGCTGGAAATGTGATGCACAACATACGGCTGAAGGAGTTTGACTTTCTTCTGTGCACTCTTGGGACTGCCATCTTCATCTGAACTCTTAACTTTAGACCTTGTTTTAGCCGTCTTCTTTTCCTTCTGTCTGGTTTCAGCTGGAATTACACAACCACTTTATTATTCCACCAATTATGGTTTTGGCTGCCCTAAATAATAATAATAATACCCCAACATTAAAAGATATTAAGCAAATAAAATGGACACACACCTTTCTTCCCCTTACTAGAGGTGGAATCATAGTCGGTGCTCTCGATCTGCTTTTCCTTCAGGTCAGCCTCAAACCGAGCCAGGTCTGTGTCAAGACGCCGGATGTGTTTGTCGACCTGCAGAAAATGTAACTTCAGCAGACTGATTGTGGCATGTTGGGTCTATCAATTGTGTTTCCACTCATATGACCTACATATGAATGTAAAACATTGATTATTTCTAAGATACTAACCATCTCATAGGTCTGCATGGCCAGTTGCACCTTATCATCTCCAAACTCCTTGCATTTACTGTAAGACTGCTGAATCTGTCTTAGTATGGACAGCTTTTGTTCAGAGGAGAGAGTCCTGGCGTTGGCTGTGTACTCTTTAGCCAGAGAGTCTATCTGTCCCTTTAGATCTAAAGCAGAGACAAGGAGTAAAACTTCTAAAACCATATTGTAACTGTTATGTCAATGTTACCAATGGGATAAAACTTATGCTGAAAATAAAAAAGAATACCTCTCAAAAATACAGAAAATAATTGCAATGACAATATACTTCAATATTGTGTTATTTATACATATGTTTATTTGGTTTATTGTCGATTTTGTTATTATTTTGTTGTATGGTCTGGAATACTGTAGTTACTGAGTCATCTTTTCTTGATTTTTGTTTGGGTGGGTGGTGATGACGAAGGGTGGAGGATATGTTCATGTTGTATGCTGAATTGTATGTTTGGTATGTTGTTTAAAAAATAAAAAATTGTTAATCTCAAACAAAATATATTAGGTGTCTGTTTTCTTGTCGAGCATTCATGAACAGCTCATACTGAGCAATACAGGAAATAGCTAGAATAATGGCTAATATTAAAATAACACTTACAACTTATTATACTAAATTGAAAAAAGTCAACTATTACCACAATGTTGTTCTTTAGAAAATGTTTACACACTGTTGTGGAGTATGTACTAGTTTTCAACTCAAGATCAGTGGTTCCCAAACTTTTCGGCTGGTGGTGACCCTTTAAAAGTTTCTGCACTGGACATTCAGAACATTAATATAAAAGTTAAATGAAAAAGTTTTTTCAGTATTTTGAGTACAGCCCATTTCAAATTAAGTAATGTCTAGTTGTGACTTCAATCAAAGAATGATTCTCCGTCTTGGATTGTTTTATTTGAAGGATTTTCAGTGACCTGAAAAAGTCACAAGGAAAAGAAAAACATTAAAGAGAGCAATAATTGTCTTCACATCATCTTGTGACCCCCCTCAGACCTTCCTTGGGATCCTTTTGAGGACCCAGACCCCCAGGTTGGAAACCACTGCATAGATCTCATAGTTCAACCATATATATATATATATATATATATATATATATATATATATATATATATATATATATATATATATATATATATAGGTGACATAGTACGTTTAACAGGTCTCTATAACAGTACAGCTGAAATGCATTCTCACATCAATCCATTGTTAAAATTCACACTAAAGTACACAGTTCATTATTCTCACCCTCTGTGCGTTGATCTAGATCTCTCATCAAATTGAAGTTTCTCTGCAACTCGAAGGGCAAGTTTTCTATACCTGGTGTTGTGGAAGGGGAGACAACAGTTTAAACCCGCTTTCAGTGAGATCAACATGAAACGGTAACGTTAATACAAGCAGGATAGCTATCTGAATGATGTGCCTTGGATGATCCTCTGGCTACCATTACCGATAGCGCTTTAACTAACATCCACACGAAATGCAATAAACAGCAAGGGACACAAAGACAACCGATATTCTTGTTTAATTAATTTAAACTAGATCAGCCCAGCTTGTACAGTATGTGTACTGTGCCATCTCAAACTGCATTCTCCCGGCGCTGCGGTATCCCAGCAAATAGACTGAGCCTAAACCCGCTCACCGATAGAAAACGGCTAAATTACTCTGTTCCGCACGCGGGTTGTCCAGGAGCTACAATACACAACGAAAGACAAGGCATAAAACGACCTAAGTAGGTTGAAATGTTTTCCAACATGTTTAAGGCATTTTAAACAGCTTACTGTCCAAATAATGCTCCAAATACATCCCCGCCGCCATCTTAGAAAATGTAAACAACACAGCTTCCGGTCCGAAATGGAAAAATCTGATTGGTTGTTTCCACATTCTTGACAAAACTGATTTCCAGCACAAATACCCATTCAAAGTGGAACTCATTTTTCAAGTAAAAACTAAATAAATGTAATCAATACTAGCTGGTATACGGAAAGCCCCTCTAACATGTTTAAAATTGACATGATTCAAGATATCTGCAGTGTATTTCTGACCAGTCAAAACTCAATTCAAGATCTTATTACATTCTAACACTGAACAATTGAAGTGTATATTAGAATCAGATTACATTTTCCAAGATCTGAATGTTTACATTATGACTAGTCAGAAATCAAATTCATATACCTTCAATGTCGTTCCGACTACTTATAATTTGAAGATACCAATTTGGAGGTTTAAAAAATGAGTTAGTACTAGTCAAAGTGTAGATATCTCATTCTGTAACTGGACTAATCATAACTAAATTGACTAGTCAAACTACATTTGATGTCTAATATGTAATAAGAGTTGGTTAAGCAAAAACTATTAGAGGCTAAAAGTGTTTACCATAGCTGGCTTATACATTTAGCACTCTACCCATCAAACAAACAGAAGATGTTGATGTACTATAAAGACAAGTAAAACTTCCCACTGATGAATGATGAATCAAACAAGTGATGAGAAAGATATCTTAAAAGATTTATTATATTCCACAGATTTATGGAAGTTGTCCCACCCTGCAATTAGCTCAACAGACAAACATGAGTAATCTGGAACAAATAAAAAAAGGGAGAGAGAACATAACCAGTGTAATTAATTTGTACACAGGCATTACAAATAATATCTGACTGACATACAGAATTGCTGCTCTGAATGACAACAGCGTACACACTGGTTAGCTGAAGGGATCTGGATCCATAATGAAGCTCAACAAAGCTCTTACACAATTAGTACAATTGATCAAGCTGTACACACCATCACTCTCCGCCTTGTTTTCCCAACAGATGCTTCAACTTTCTGAATTTATTCTTTCCCATTCTGTCCTTTGCCTTCATTGGTGTTTTTCTCTTTTTGCCTTGCTTTTTCTCAAATCTGCTTCCTTCCTTTTTGTCAGCCTTTGACACTTTAGTTTCATCAGCTGTCTTAACCGCAGGCTTCTTGGCTTCGGTCCCTTTCATAGTCTCTCCATCCATCTTGGCGACCTTTGCCTTTTTTGGTCCAGCAGATAAGTCCTTTTTGCCTTTTGGCTTGGCGTTTGCCATTTTCTTGGCATTTGTTCCGTTGGCTTGGGCTTTCCTCTTTAAGCCGCCTGCCTTGCCGGGGACAATCTTCTTTGTCTTGCCACTTTTGGATGGTTTCTCTTCAGGTGAGTCTGTTACAGCTGTCGCCTCAGGAGCATCTGCGCTTTCTTCTTCTACATAAATAAACACAGGATGAGTTGTTTTTAAACAGGGTAACTATCATAATAAAAGATGGCATGTGCTTGTAAGAGAAATAGTTACCTTTTGCTGCTGGTGCAGTTGGAATTACATTGGAGAATTTCTTCAGCTTGGCCACAAAAAATCCATCCATATTGTGAGAATGAGGGTAAAATCTGCGAGACAGTCGCAGAGTAGGGTGGAATCTACGTTCTTTGAACCTGAAAGAATGGGAAAACATTTTTAGGTTTGAAGATCAGAGTACTTGGCCTTTCAATATCTCTACCACTATGTGAAAACCCATTGGTTATCTTATTTACCTGGTGAAGCCTTCCTTGCCAAAGTCAAGTCCAGTGGGAACTAATTTGACGTTCCTTTTCTTTAAAGCGTAGTCCACAACCCATTCATTCTCCTCCACCTGGTGGATGACATTCTGATCAATACCCAAACCTGTCTGCTAAATACTCACAAAGAACATGTAAACCTAAGAATAAACTTGTTGCATATGCAATACAAATACCATTATTGAACATGTGCAGTAGATCAGATATCCTCCTGTGGGGGACTCTGCATTGACAGAGTCAATTGCAGATAGAATCAGTTCTTTCTGCAAGTGAGCAGAGCGCTGGATATCGGCCTCATCCTGTCAAGAAATAGGAGGGGTGGAGGGTGATGATAAAAAAAATATTATAATTTTTTACATTATTTAAAACCAAAAGTATACATCTGTATGAGTGTATACGTTAACAGTGAATGGTGTTTTACCTTACTGGTCTTCACAGCTGGATCTTTAGCGATGACTCCCGTGCCTGAGCACGGAGCATCGAGCAGCACTCTATCAAACCCACCCATCACCTGTAGGCAAAGTCAGTACGCTCTTTAAAACTCTAGAGTCAATGTAGACCACAGAGATAAATGTTTTTCTGCAGATGTATAAAAGATACCTTTGGGAACTGCCTTCCATCGTAGTTGCAGATAACAGTGTTGGTGACGCCCAGACGGTGGACGTTGCCCACCACACTCTTCAATCTGTCAGCGTTGGCGTCATTGGCCACAATCGTCCCCGTGTTTCTCATCAGCTGAGCTGAGGGTGGAACGTTCACATACGCCGTTAAAAAAAATAATTTAACTAGCATGTGAGAAAAGCTTACATTGTTTTACAATGCACTTGAAACAAAGCTATTGGGATATTTAATTCATTTTAAAGTTTGTTTACGTTATTTTTCGGTCATTGGTTCCAGCTTCTCAAATGTAATAATTTTATGCTTTTTATTAGGGGTGTGCAAAAAACACCCAAAAAAACAATTCACATTCGTATCGCGATTCAAGCTCTACCGATTCAAAATCGATTCATAGAATTCCAAACATTCATATTTAATTTTGTTTTTCCCGTTTTGTAATGGCGCGCATACCATTGTCCTAAAATTAGTTAAGCTCGCCATTCCCATAGATGGCGCTGCGCCGAATTCACACTGACGCCTGGGCACACTATAATCAAAAGAAGAACGAGTGCAGCAGAAGTAGTTTAGTCGGCGCAAACTATGGAAAACCTCACAGAAATTATTCAACCTGCTCCATCCTCATTGAAGGCGAGAGTTTGGGCACATTTCGGCTTTTATAACCTTGAGGGGAAGACGGAACAAGGAGGAAGCGAAAGCTAAGTATTTTGGAAACACCACAAACTTGAGAACTCACACGGTATGCCATGACCCAGAGATTAACATTAAAAGACATGGACGAACAACAACCTAAAATACCCAGCATGCCTGTCAACCAACGCACTCACTTTCAATGCTCTAAACTCCCACCGAACTCTGAACGAGAAGCTCTTTTTATTTAAGTTTTATTTTATACTTGAATTAAATGTATTTGAAAGCTGGCCAAAGCTTGGCACTTTCCAGTTTTTAGTTGCAAGTTTTTATTTTTGTATGAAGACATATAAGTAATATCAAACTACATTTAATTTGTTTCTTTTTTGAATTGTATGTCTACTGCAATCACATGGGAAAAGTAACTACATTTACATACTATGAATCTTTTTTTTTTCAGAATCCAATCTTGAGCCTAAAAATCAATATCGAATCGTGACATTTTCTGAATCGTGCACCCCTACTTTTTATCGTCATACATGGCAGTAAAATATATTTGGGTTTTGGAATGTTGGTTGGATAAAACCAGGAATTCAAAAACATCCTGTTGGGGTTTAGTAAATTATAAATGGTATTTACTCACAATGTTGTGACATTTTATAGACAAAACCAGAGTCAATCCACGAATCGAGAAAATTATCAGCAGGTTAATCCATAATGAAAATAATCATTTGCTGCAGCCCTAGTCTACATTATACAGATTGAAATGCAACATAACATTAGTAGAACGATATATAACTGCAGCACATCTTACCAATATAGGTGGTCTTGCCTCCTGGGGCTGAGCTCATGTCTAACACTAGCTCTCCCTCCTGTGGAGAGAGCGCCATGACGGGCAGAAAACTGGAGGCTCCTTGCAGCATGTACTGACCAGACAGATACTCCGGGGTTGCACCTTTTTTAAAACATGGAAAGAGTTACAGTTAAAGCTTGTGATGTGACAGTCAGCCTCTGATATTTTCCAATAAAAGATCCTTAATAGCTCAAGTAAAATCGTCGACCTGAATGTGCTGACACCTACCTACAGGTACTGAGGAGTCATAGATGACCAAACCCACTTTAGACCATTTCCCCAGTGGATCAAGGTTCACTCCTCTGTTGATCAAGGCCTAAACAAGGAAAAACAGACCACAGAGTTCAACATAGGTTCAACATTTGTGTTCAGTGGTGGTTTCTGGGTTAATAACATTCTCGCCATAAAGCCAGACATTTGTATCTTTTCATCTGAATATTCTTCTATTTATTTCAGCCACTTTTTCTCTGAATAGGCAACTCTGAGTGTTATTTTTTGTTCTGTTAACTGCATTAAATCAATGTTATTTCCTCATAGTGCTGTCGAAAAACGAATAAATTATATTACTACTTCATTTGTGCTTTTTTGTAAGTCGACTTACAAGACATACTAGGAAGCACATTATGAATTTTGACATTTGAAAAAAATATTGTAAATGGCCATTTCATCCATCTCTTCCACCCCGAGCAGTTACTGTACCTGTGCAAGATCCCTCCTCCTTGTTTTCAGTGTGTTGGTCCGGATAGTGACAGGTCTCTGAATTTCATTGGCCTCGAGGAAATCAACCAGCTGTAAGCAAAAAGGAATAAAAACAATAAAAAAAAAAAAAAACTGCAGTCAAAAAAAATCTATTAATTCAACACATACACTCAATCAGGTCTCGACAACAGCCACATGTTCAAACTATTAAAACCGTGTACATCAATCAGTTCTGATCATGATGAGAAGAAAATCACAATGTGCTGTCTTTGGTACTACAGGGAGAGAGAAACAAGGCACACACCTCTGAAAGAGGGAAGAGGTCCATTAATTTCTCAATAAGGAAGTGGTTGTAGCTGTAATAAGTACAGAGATCCTTCTTCAAAAGAGAGATGTACTCTGCTCTCTCTTTCCCCTCCTCCCTCTTTGTTGAGAAATTACAAAGGACATCAATGTTGTCCTTTATTCTTTGATGGATTGTCTTCAGGTCCAGAGTCATGATGCCTAACAATGTCAATAAGAAAAAGGATTTAGACTTCTTGCAAAACAATGTGCTGCTTTAAAAAGAATCTCATTGTAAAAAAAATAAATAAAAAAAATAAAAAAAATAAACTAGTTACTCACCTTCCCTCTCGCTTTCCTCTGCACCAGGTAGCCTAAATTTATCCATTTCATCCATGTTGGCCTGTACGGTGTCTTCCTCATCCATGTCAGCCTCTGATTTCTTTTCCTCTTCGTCATCATCTTCCTTCTCATCATCGTCATCACTCTCTAGCATGGTTTCCTTCAGCTTTTTTGCTTTCTTGGCTGCACGCTCAATGGGAAGAAGCTAAATAAAAAAGGAAAGTACAAAATCTTACCAACTATGTTTACCACATTAACCACCCTTAAACTTTGAAAAATACTTTGTTGCAACATCCAATAGCACGGTTAAATACACCAACAGTGAAGTGAAATCAGGGATTCTATCAGCAAATTTGCAATTAGCAATTTTTTAATTTTAAAAGACATTTGAATCACCATTTTAAGTAAAAATTCCAGTCTTGAATACAGAATAACAACAAACTGGTGGATGGTAAAAAGGTTATAGTAGAATCATTTCACATACTTCCTCTCCATCACTCTCTTCTTCCACTGCTTCCTCACCACTGCCGTCATCAAGTGTACCGTAGTCGTCAACCATTTCATCATCATCATCATCGTCATCATCATCATCCTCCACTTCTTTCATTTCTAATTTGGCACCCTTCTTTCCTTGGTCTTTTCCTCCCTTCTTCATCTGCTGCTGCTCCTCCTCCTCCTCCTCATCATCATCTTCCTCCCAGTGTTCATCACTGTTATCCTCACTTTCGGGTTCATCAATTTTGCGCTTCTTCTTAGCTGGTTTCAACCATTTACTGTTCTCATCAGTGAATCCTTTAGAGAAAAAGTACCAGACAATAAATGCCATGTATATATTGTGATTGATTACAAATAACTACTTTGGCAACAACATTACAAACATTGTGTGACTATTTTATGTTTTTCTTGTTTGCAGGTGCTGGATTGTAATTATCGGCACTTGTGTATAACAGGGTTTCTGCAGGTTTCACCAAGTCAGATTTATGACCATTATGAATGAAATTTAAAACCCTGTATCACAACTTTAAAAAAATTAAAATAAAAAAAAACACTTCAGATGTCCGGAAACATCGTCTGAAACAATTCCCCGATTTCCTCATTCGCATTATAGGACTGGTGTCTAGTCACCGTGTGGAGGACCCAGAGCAGCTCTGCTCTTAGCAGACACTGATGTAGTTACCTTTCTTGGGCTGTTCCTCAGCAGCATCTTTAGGCTTTTTCAAGTTCTGGACTCTTTTCGCAGCTCTGTCAAATAACAACATGAATGAGCAACTTTTCAACAGAGGGATAGTATTTCATGTTGTCTAATCAGTCAGACTTTTACCTTTTCCTGCCTCTACTCGAGAGGCGTTTTGGTGCAGTTTCATCTGCAAACAAAAAAATAAAACTTTGTAAAAAAATGCCATAATCATTGTCAAAGTTGTGAATTATTGTTAAACTTTATAGTATAGATTTCCACAGTTGATGTGTGTCTTTATAAATAGCTGATAGTCACCATCATCAGTTATAAACTTGGCCAACTCAGTCTCTGCTCCTTTCTGCTTCCTGGATTTTCTCCCCGGTCCTCGCTTCACCTTGTTAGTGGGATCCAACTTCCGACCCATGACTCTGATTTACACAGACATTTTGAAAAGCAGAGAAAAGTGGCTGGGTTAGCTCAGTTGGTAGAGCAAGCGCACATATATAGAGGTTTACTCCTCGACACAGCGGGCGCGGGTTCGACATCGACCTGCGGCCCTTTGCTGCATGTCATTCCCCCTCTCTCTCCCCTTTCATGTCTTCATCTGTCCTGTGGAAATAAAGGCCTAAAAATGCCCCAAAAAATAATAATTCAAAAAACAGAGAAAAATATGGTTTCATCTTTCCAAAAACCTGTGTAAAATAACAATGTCAGTGTATACGAACAGATTCCACTCTTACACTCTGCGTTCTTGAGACCATGTTGTGCTGTAAGTTAGTGGGATGCATTTGCGTGGAAGCACACAACTGTTACATATATGTACACATACAGTAAGTCACAGCATTCTGCACTTAACTTCTTATGGTAAAATAAACTAATAATAATAATAATAATAATAATACTTAAACCCATTGACATAAACACTTCCATAGGTATAGTATTTAAAAGTGATCATGAGGTAACTTTAGGCCTCAAATCACAATATTTACTAATAGTTTTATGGTAGCCTACTTCATATGAATTCAAAATTACATTCATGGGAACATAGCTACCCTAAATGTTAAATTTCAAGGCGTTCAAACACTTATGTAGCTAGTGACACAGAAATGGCAGAAAACGCTGTGACGACCAGTTAGACAGAACAGTTAGCTAGTTGGTCCAATATGTCGTGTTTGCAAGTTAATATACAGACATCGGTTATTACACTGCCTGACTGAGTATTTGCCTAATGAGCTCAACAACAATTCTCCACATACTCACCGATGAATCCGTGTCTTTTTGACCCAACTTCTGATTGTACGGTGTGAGATAAAAAAAAAACCCACACGTGAGATTACTTCAACACGTTGTGGAAGAGCATCCGGCGCATACAAGTGAAGTAAAGCAAGACACGCACTGCGTTGCATTCAAGCGCTAGGATTGGCCCATGCTCAAGAGTGTTGGAGATTTTGACCAAAGGATGTTTTGACCAGTCTACGGTTTTGGTTTTGACCATAGACTGTATATATTTACAATATATGGTTTTGACCAGCCGCGAAGCTTTTTCCGCCATCATCCCATCTGGCCAATAGTCAATTAACAAAAACGGTAAATTAACAATAAATTAACTAGTTTCCCATCCATCTAACTCTTCCACTATGTTTTCGTTAGTAAAGCCAGATATTAACCAAAAGTTATCACTTAGCAGTGTGGCAACTTAACGTTAGTTAGCGAAAGTAGGCACTTATTTATATACTGTCTATGGTTTTATTATTAGTATTAGGCACCCACTCGTGAACGCGCACTTCAGCCGTGACGCACACATTCCGCGACAGTCCAGCTGAAGGAAGGAATCATGGCGGCTCCTAATGAGAAGAAGCGTGGTCTTGAACATTTGGACGAATATGAACCAAAACCAGCCAAACATCTCCGCAGCCTGCACGACCGTATGGCAGAGAGGAGACTGGTTGTTATTCTGGAGGGAGCATCGTTAGAAACAGTGAAGGTAAAGCGTCAGGGTCGTGTTTGTGTGCTGTTGTGATGCAGCCCCTACCTGCTACGAGTGGAAGTGACATAAGTGACCATATCTTTAAAATTGGGGCTAACTAATACAATAAGTACATGTTTTGTATTTCCCAGGTCGGAAAAACCTTTGAGCTGTTAAACTGTGACCAACACAAAAATATGATCGTCAAAAGTGGAAGGAATCCGGGACATATAAGACCAGACATCACACATCAGGTAAGCACTCATTTAGAATAGTATGTACAACTGTATTCTTCACTTATGTCTGTCATGATGATGACCTATAGTCACATTTATGTAACGTTAAAATGAAGAGCATGATTGGTTTATTTAATCATGGCCGATTCTACATGTGTAATGTAAAACTTAGTAGCAGCTTAACTTCTGGATACATGAAGGTTCTGGAGACTTTGATGTTTTACACACAAGCATTTATTGATCTCAATCGAGGAGATTAAGGTAGACAGTACAGTTTAACCACGATGTGCTATTCTGCGGTGTCGTCCTCAACTCTGAGTATGTGCCTTTTCCTGATGCATGTGTCTCTAGACCAAGCTGTCAAGTTTGTCTTATGCCAAGATATCGATGGCGCCAAAACAAAAGATGGTCACCTTAAGCCTAGTTCTGAGATGCATGAGAAACTGTGGCAGGCCCCTTTCACTGTTTCCACTGACCTCCAAAAGGAGACAGTCCTGAAAGAAAACATTTCCTAATCATGCAGCTGTCTGGACTCCCTGACTCTGTAGACAAACCTATTCATACATGAAAAGGTTTGGTTATTAGAAACTGGCTGAATATTCTCGTCCCTTGACCTATGAATGACCCAAAGTAGTCTAAGCTTTCCCTTTGTCTCATCTTACATGGTGTTTCAGGAAATTCCACCACAACATGTATTTAGCTGACGCTTTTGTCCAAAAAGACTTAATGATTTCGACCTTGTGGGTACAACCCCAAAAAGTGCAGGAATCGTGTGCTGACATTGCTCATCACAGATATTTTGGTATCAGCATATACATAGAAATAAGTATAGGCTTATACTGTATGTCAGACATAGATTAACAAGAAGGCAGTGGTGCCCTTATAGAAACAGTGTCACCATTACATTGTTTATTCATCAGAGAGCACTTTATTAGTTTTTAGTTTATTAAATATAAAATGTAGATCTCAACCTTAACATCTCCAGTGTTGTTCTGCATCTACTAAAAATATTGTCTTGGAAGTCATGTTTGAGTCCTGCAGTGAATTTAAATTTTCATGTAGCCTGTGGGTTAGTCTGTTAGAGATGCACCAATATAGTATAATGTCAAATTTCAATTTTCTGTTTTCAATGCATATCTGCTATTTAAAGCAGTAGTGGTATCAATGCAATTTTACTGCCAGTATTTGTTGAATTGTACAACTTTTCTTATTTTTCACTGGATGAAACTATTAATAATAATATAATAATAGTAGTAGTCATGTTAAAAGAAAATACTAATTACCTCAAGCATGAGCTACAAAAAACTGGTGCATCTGCTTATTATATTGTATCTTTTATGTTTTTTTCTTTTATAAAGTTGAATCATTTTTAACTTAAGTATCTTATTTCCTTTTACCAGTGTCTGCTCATGTTGATGGACAGTCCACTGAACAGGGCAGGCCTTTTGCAGGTTTACATCCACACAGAGAAAAATGCCTTAATAGAGATCAACCCACAGACCCGCATCCCAAGAACCTTCACTCGCTTCTGTGGCCTTATGGGTAAACTAAGAACTTTAAATGTTTTCTGTGTATAAACTAGATATGTTACTTTTATCTTTGTGTAGGTAAGGTACAAAGCAGCCAGTCTTACACCCCCCCCCCCTCATTTTTTCTTCTCTTCTTGTATTTTAGTTCAGCTGCTGCACAAGCTGAGTGTCAGGGCTGCGGATGGTCCTCAGAAGCTTCTGAGGATGATTAAAAACCCAGTGTCTGACCACCTGCCTCCAGGCTGCCCCCGCATATCCACCTCCTTCTCTGCTGCTGAAGAGGCTGTCTGTCCTCGGTCTTTGGTGCCAGAGGGACCAGCTGCAGTGGTGGTTGGAGCATTTGCACATGGAGCGGTGAGAAATGGCATTCGATGTTAGCGGATTCAATGCTTTAAGTATCAAATATCTGTGTTACTTATCCCTTTGTCTTTTATTAGGTGAATGTGGACTACACAGAGAAGACGGTGTCCATCAGTAACTACCCCCTCTCTGCGGCACTGACCTGTGCCAAGATGTGCTCTGCTTTCGAGGAAGTGTGGGGTGTCGTGTGACAAACAGTCAATAAACTGCTGTTGTACACCTGGCAGCGACAGTAGAGTACATGGACTTTTTTTAATGGACTAGGAATGGATATGATGTCCATTTCACCAGTGATGCTGCGTGGACTACA